>NC_084984.1:14023099-14685599 GCF_963691925.1 Scomber scombrus
GTTAGTTGTGATGCGTCTCAAATTGCTCTGCTTCCCTGCACTCGGGTAAATGATGGCGATGCATCACTGTCTGAGGAGGGAGGAGAAATCAGCTAATCACTGCTCGTATACTGTACTGTACATCTTTACCTTCACTGAACTTTACCAGCTAAGATTCATTTTACAGTAAAACAAGTTTAAAATACTCCTTTATAAGTTAAAGTCCTGCATGAAAAATCCTGCTTACAGTACAAGTACATAAGTATTATGAGTGATGTAGTATGCAGTATTACAGTAAAAGTACTGCAGTATTATGAGTGATGTAGTATGCAGTATTACAGTAAAAGTACTGCAGTATTACGAGTGATGTAGTATGCAGTATTACAGTAAAAGTACTGCAGTATTACGAGTGATGTAGTATGCAGTATTACAGTAAAAGTACTGCAGTATTACGAGTGATGTAGTATGCAGTATTACAGTAAAAGTACTGCAGTATTATGAGTGATGTAGTATGCAGTATTACAGTAAAAGTACTGCAGTATTATGAGTGATGTAGTATGCAGTATTACAGTAAAAGTAGTGGTTTGGTCCCTCTGACTGATATATTATTATATATGACATCATTAGATTATTAATAGTGAAGCATCAGTGTTAGATCAGCATGTTACTGTTGTAGCTGCTGGAGGTGGAGCTAGTTTACACTACTTTATATACAGTTAGCTAGTTTAGTCCAGTGGTTCCCAACCTAGGGGTGGGGCCCCTCCAAAGGGTCACTCCAAATGTGAGGGGTGGTGAGATGATTAATGGGAGAAGAAAGAAGAAAAAACTAAGTTCTGATGCACAAATGTGGTTTCAGTTTTTGGACTTTTTCTCTATTCTTTGATTTTTGCTGAAATATTGAATCATTTGAACATTTATTGAAATGAAACCATGTGAGAAGTTTAGAGGAAAAAATCACTATATGGTGGAGCTGTTAACAACTCATAGACATCTGAAATGTGAGTCCGACTGCTGTACAGGAAACAGCAGGACAGCAGAAGAAGACGCTGTTGTTAATTGAACTGAGAGATAAAACTAGGAGGGCGCCTCCTTGGACCAATACCATTACTGTTTGGCCGTGCTCCAGGCCTCCGAACGGCTGACTAATATCCAGCTGGCTTTGGACAAACAGTGTAATGTGGACGACACCGAGTCCTTTCACCCACTTTCATTTGTCCCAGAGATTAAGAAGACTAAGACAATACAGATGCATCTCCCCCTTACTCACATTCATAAAAGCCTAAAAGAGAGAGAGAGTTTCTGCTTCTCTGCATCACACAGATATTACAACTAAGTTTGTGCAACAATCCTGCAAAAACTCAAACTGCTTATTGCTGCTCAGACACAACGTCATTTTATTGAACAACTTTTCTCACTGTAGGATAAAAATTGAGACATCAGGTCCTTTTTAATGAGGAACCAATGTGTAAAATAACAGCTGATGAACAATTTGATTTGTTCTTAACCCTTACATACTGTTCATATTCTACACCCTCAGTCTATGAATCCCCTCATAAAAAGTGTCTGTACCAAACTTTGAACCACAGATGTGTTTAGAAAGCATCAATAGTCGATCTGACTGATCAATAAATGTGTGATTAAACCTTTATTAATGTTTCAGAGAGCAGATAGAGTGTATTTTTTTTAGCTTTTACACTACTAAACAGCTACTATCACACAATATCATGTCCTATTTTACTAAGACATGAAAATATAACATAGCAATAATGATGTGTTTTATTGAAACTGAACATCATAAAAAGAAATCCTCATAACTACTATCTTATTAAAACTATTAACTATTAATTTAACTAAAAGACATGGCAATAGATGCAGCTCAAATTTGACGGAATGGACAAAAATGTGTAGCACCTATAGAAAAGTATTTTGGGCCACTTTAAGAAAAAGTTATCACATTTCAGAGTAAAAGAACATTTGTGGTGTTTTTAAAGCTGTTAAATGTCAAAGCAGGTCAAATTTGACCCGAACAGAATGTAAGGGTTAAACTCTAAAATCCTTAAAATGACATCTTCCTCATTAAAAGTTCAGACTCTATGAATATGCAATTTTTTAAATTAATTTCTAACGTTAACAGCTGGACAGCAGATGTCTCCTCCGTCACTGTAAAGTTCTTTTTTTGTAGTGTTTAGAGGCTTTGGAGGCTTTGAGGTTCCACATCACACATGCGTAAATTGAATACTCGACCACGATTGGCTCCAAACTAGTTATGATGTCACAGATTACGCACATAGGTACAAACTTTCCTCCTCTTTTGGCAGATTCATTTTAAAACAAACTGCACAGAGAAGCTCAAACATCACAGTCAGGTGACACTAAAATCACTTTAATTGATCAAATTATAGTTGTTATTGTGGTTTTCTTTTGTCAAAAAAAAGAGAATTTGGGATTTTTAAATGTCAACATCACATTCATTTTTTAAATCCTTTTAAAGTATTGTGTTTTTTTTCTGTGCAAATGAATAAATTAAACTCCTCCATCAGTCATTCTCTGAGGAAACAGATGCAGAGAGATTACTTTTAACTAACGGAGTGACGCAGTAAGTATCAAGTAAGCTGTGTGTGTCTCCTCGTCCGAACCCTGAATGTGTGTGTGTCTGTGTGTGTGTCTGAATATTTGATGAGGACGAAGCGCCTCGCTGGATTTGCACAAAGCCCGCGGACGTTAATTAGAGTAAGTGCTCCACCCAAGCACGACGAACACGGACAATTCCCACCCAACGCTGGTCTCACATGACCCCTCCACCACCACCACCCATCACACCTGGAGCAACCGGCATGGATGTTATTTCTAGTTCACTGTCACAGTTTGATTCATTTAATTCCGCTCCGAGTTAATCTAAATGATAATATGCTGATCTGAGTTTCAGGATGTTTCACCTTATCTGGGTTAAATCTCAGGAAGCATGCATGCTGCAACAAGCCTGAAGACACAACTCAGGCCTGAGGGTTTAAAAGAAATAAAAATAAATTCAAATAATCCTCCTAAATAGATGTAAGACTTATTAATTATTGAATTATTTGTAGCTTTAAAGGTTCGTTGCAGACTATTTGTAGTTTAAATTTGAGTAATCATACTATTATTTATCATAAAGTATGAGGTCTTTATTGAGGAAATTACAGGGGATTTTATGGTTAGTGCGTTGTAATGAAGCAATTATGCTGCATTTTAGTTTTTTGGGGTATTTTTTAAGATAAAATTGTGATCGGTTTGCATCTTAAAAACAGAGCAAAACTTAAAAGATGGGTCAATAGCCAATAATCTTCTTTTGCTCTTCTGTATAGGAGAATACACTAGAGATGCATCCTCCCTATACATAATGTCCACTTTAAATGTATGTATGCAAACACACAGTATACAGGTCAATGATGGGTTTTTTTTGTGTCCATGTGGTTTAGTCAAATTTAAAGGGGTTAAAATGTGAAAATAAACATATGAATAACTTGCACACTTTCTTTTTTTGTGGACCCAAAATCAAATTTCTGCTTTTAATCCATTTTGAGAGAATATATTAGAGGATTATGGCAAAAATGTCTAAGTGGTGTAACCAATTAATTGTTAATTAATTAATTATTTGTATAAGTAGACTTAAATACACTGTAGGTGGATAAAATATTTAATATACATCATTCTTTCGTGGTTACACCATTTGACATTTTCAGGAGCATTCAGTCTTACTTTTGGTTAAAAAAAAATGGTGCAAAAGTCATTTCAAAACATTTGCATCATTTTAACAAACCTGATGCTGCTTTTAAGACAATTTTTAAAGATATCTTTTATATATTTTTTCATTGTGCCAACCCTTATTTGTCACTGACCCTTGTATTTAAAGGTGACATGTGATTTTCGGTTATTAATATACAGTTATGATGTCGTGAGGTGAGGTGAATAAGCATAAAAATGCTCGCTTTGCTTTGATTTATGATAATTGAATACTCCTCTTATCTATCCACCATGCCTCACGATGTTTACGCCACATCTAATATCTGTATCACCAACCCTGCATCTGTACGGAAGCTCATGTTACCATCGAAAATTAAATAAAAATTTATGACAGAAAAATGCTCCCTGCAAGTCAAAAACAATGGTCAACCTGCTATTAAACCTTCGTTACAACTGCTTTTTATGACGTGAGCTTGTTGCAAACATAAAAAGCAACTGCAAGTGAATAAAATACAAAAGAAAATAAACTATTTTAACCCTTAAATAGGCAGGAGTGGAAAATAAGATGTTAATTATTCTTTTTTATTTACTTGGATGTTACTATGCATCTCATTTGCACATTTCCTCAAATAATTTTAAAAATATTTTGTATATTTTGGATTGTTTATGAGTTGTATCTCCACCAGGATATGTTGCCCCTTATTAAGGTATAAAAATGTATATATATATGTATGTATCTGCTGGTGCACGTTGCTTGTTTAAGGCTTTTAATAATCGATTTATATCTTTTTTTGTTTTGTTATTTCTTATGAAACTCTGCCCCCTGAGGTATGAATTTACTGTATATTCAAAGCAAACCATCTGACTCAGTGTCCTCTATAAACCCTGACAATGTGAGTCTATATAAAGCTTGTTCTGTATGCATGCTATTCCCTACGAGAGATAGAGAGAGAGATAGAGAGAAAGAGAAAGAGAGAGTCGTGCATATGTACACACATGTGAAACAGAGTGAGGAGGAGGAGGAGGAGGAAGCGGCAGACAGACATAGAGAGAGAAAGAGAGAGCTCGTTGGTCTATTTGCAGTGCAGCGTTTCGACCCCCCTGACAGGCCGAGGCGGAGGCAGACAGACGAGGCTTTAATAGAAGTGTCGTTCATTCAGCATCCTATCACACGGCTCTGACTGTGAAGCCATGATCAGTGGGCTGGAATCCCTCTGTTTACCCTGCTAAAAATAGATTCCACACACTGCGATGACGTGGCATCTCGTGACAAGCTACCCCCCCCCTCTTCCTCCTATTCCTCCATCCCTCCCTCCTTCCTTCCTCCTCCTCTCTCATCCAGACTGTAGAGCCGAACAAGTCATGCCGTTATTGGTATGCAACGCTTGGTCTGGCTGCTCAAATCTTTAGAGAGGAGGAGGGATGGAAGGAGGGAGGAAGGGGAGAAAGAAATCTTGCATGTCCCGTGAGAAAACTGGAAGGAAAGAGGAGACGACAATATGAATTTTAAAGGAGAGGGGAGGAGGGGGGGGGATAAAGGAAAAGAAGAGGAGGATAGATGGAAAGGTGGAAAAGGGGGGGAAGGGAGGAGGCGAAGAAGAAGGAGGAGGAGGTGGAAAGGGGGGCAGCAGCAATCAATACTATGACTCATTCTTTCTGTGGTGGCTACTTCCTAACAGCATTCATTAAAGCAAACCTAATCATTTTGGCCCGATAATCAGATCCTGTGAGGCTCCATCTTCTTTCGCTCTCCCTCACCGTTCGCACACACATTAAATTCATGCACAATGAAGGTGAAATGGAAGAGAAATAGGAGAAGTGCATTATGCCACGCCAACGGATGGTTGATGGGTGATGGTTGATGGCGTCGGCGTCGATCGAGTCGCTGCGTGACACAACTTCAATAAGCTTGTGAAATCCCCTTTTGATAACCAGCAGATGTGGAGCCATATGCTAGAAGAGAGGCTCAATGAACAGTGGATGGAAATGCTCGATTTAGACTCAAATATCTCAACAAGTATATCAGATGTTATGATATTTAATATTCATGTTCCCCAGAAGATTTAAACTCTTTCTCACTTTGGTGATCCTCTGACTTTTCCTCTAGCGCCACCATGAGGTTCACATTTGTATCTTTTAGTGAAATATCTTCAAAACTTTACTATAATTTCGTTTGGATATCCATGATCCTCTAGCAGCACAAGGAGGTCAAACTCTTCACTTATTATCTGACATATCTTAACATCTACTTCATTGATTGGCACAAATTTTGGTACAAACATTTGTAGTTGCCAGAGGTTAACCCTACTGATTTTGGCAATCATCTGACCTTTCCTCTAGCCCCACCATGAGGTTAACATGTTTGTCTTTAGGTAAAATATCTTTAAAACAATCAGATAATCATGGAATTTGGTTCAGATATCCATGATACCCAGAAGGTGAATCCTAATAACTTTGGTGATTCTCTAGCAGCACAAGGATATCAAACTTTTCCCTTATTCTGTGAAATATCTAAACATCTACTTCATGGATTGGCACAACATTTGGTGCAAACATTAATGGTTCTCAGAGGTTAAATCCCACCATGAGGTTCACACTTTAGGTTTTAAGTGAAATTTCTCAACAACAATCAGATGAATCACCTTGAAAATTTAGTTCAAACATTCATGTTCCCTTCAGGATGAATTTGAATCACTTTGCTGTGAATTTTATTCTAACTAATACTTAATTTTAGAGCCAAATATCTTCAAAATCACCATCAGCCTCAGCTATACTTTGTGTTTCATGCTAATTAACACTTGTTAGCATGCTAAAATGGTGCTAACTTTTATTGACAAGACTCTAATACATATCAGAGTGTGTAGTAGAACAATGTAGTCATGGACCTTTTTCCATTATTGTACAGTATTGAGTGTTTTCACAATGCATCATGGTAAACACTGTAAACATTACTCCTGCTTTAACATGTTATGTTTATACTGTTATGATGTTGCAGGAATCCTCTGAGCCTGGTTGCAGTTATCGACTCTTCCTGATCTGCAGCAGTTTCCAGTTCTGGATCTGCAGCAGTCCCCTGTGGTTGTGCATCAGCAACCTCATGTTTCCCTGCCCCCATCGCCCCACAGGCTCACCCGCTTGTCTCCCAGCTGACACAGCGGCATGCTCAGCAGCCTGTCCCTAAACTGGCAGCCATCTCTTCTTGGCATCCAGCCGGACCTTCAAGGGTCAACTGCCTCCACCAACGTCCTGTTAGACCTCCAGCCCCCCCGCAATCTCTCTGCCAACCCAGAGCTAGAAATCCCAGATCTTCAGTCGACTGTTTTCACCGATACCCGACCAGATCTCCAGCTGCTCGCCTCCTGCTCTTCACTCCAGCAGTCTGTCTCCAGCCCTACAAGCCTTTTCAAACCACCAGCCATATAATCGACCACCAGAGCGACTCCACTGATCTGTACTGCCTTCTAGAGCGGTCCTGCCTACGTTGCCAGCTTGTAGATCTTCCTCTAGAGCAGAAGTGTCAAACATACCGGCCCACCAAAGGCCCCAATCCGGCCCACTGGATAACTTTGCAAAGTATGAAAATAGCTGTCCAAATTTTCAATAAAACACACTGCTGTTCTCACTTATATTTGTTCGCCATTCTCAGTCAAGTCTTCTGATCTTCCTGTGGACGTCAAACTTGAGATAATGGCCTTGCAATGTGATTCAGATTTTAAGGACACATTTTATCAGTGCCTGTTACCAGGGTAACCCCAAACTGACAGCCCTGTCTGCAAACATTTTGTACACGTTTGGGACAATTTATCTAATCTTTCTTAAGGCATCTCTTTCTTAAGGTCGTTCATGTGATAGATGGTTTATGATAGTAAATTCATAATATATATTATATATATTATGTGTTATTTCTAGGTTATAATGCAGTGGATTTTAATGGCCAGCCCCACATGAGATCAAATATGGCTGTATGTGGCCTTTGAACTAAAATGAGTTTGACACCCCTGCTCTAGAGGGACCCATGTCTAGTCGTCCTCCTTCCACCTACATCGTCAGCATCCAGGAGCCCTTCACTCCTTCATCCTGGTCCTCCTTCAGATTTATTCCAGGTCCATCCCTCAGGCCATCTGCCTCAGGTCTCCTGCTCCAACCCTGCCCAACCCCCAAACCCCTCAACCCACCCTGCTCAGTGTTCCTGATTGGTTTGGTGGACCGTGTGGTATCCGTCCCTATTGGGAGCGGGGGTGTTCAGTCACAATCTGCTCCTCAGTATTTCTGCAGTTTCACTCGCTCATCCCCAAGCCCCTTTGCCTCAGGCCATGTACCTTCCACCCACTGCCCAAACCTGCCACCCTGAAACTGTCCAAACTCTCCGACTTTCTCTCTTTTCCCCATCTACACACTTAGTCCCACTTCTCATAAGTCCTGCAACTATACCTGACCCTGGACAGATCCATTACTTACACTGATACATTTCGTTTGTTTTGTTCTCTGCCAATTTATCATAGTTTCTTCTCTGGACTCACGTTCTAACCAATCTGATCATGATTGTGCTTGTTCCTGATCCCCGTTTGTTCCTGCAGTATTGACATTTGGACTTATTTTGTAACTCCCTGCCTGCCTCGACCCATTTGGACTTGTTTGCCAGATTTAGACAGGTTCTCATCTCTTGAGCATCATTCAACCTATCTATCTGTTGAGTCTAAATGTGGGTCCTCCACCTTACCTCTATGCCCCATTCTCATTGGTACCATGTTACAGGTTAATGCTTATATAATGTTCATATTCAGGTTTTTCTCAATATCCCCTCGTAATTAGTCTCACTACATATTTTTTCTGTGTAATTTTGTGCATCAGCTGCACAAAAACATTTTCAGAAAGTTATAAAATATTTCCTTTTTTTGGTATATTCTGGCTCACATTAAGATAAATCGTCAAATTTCTGTTTTTTTTCTTCTCTCAAATGTAAAAACCCTGAACAGTATGTAAGGGTTAATATAACATTTCACCTTACTGCACAGACACCATATGGTATACAATGACAATTTAAAGCAATGGGGTAACAGGTAGGCTGGTAAACACTCTGCAGGTGTAAAGTGTTGTTCCTAGAAAGTTTTTGGCTTCACTGCAGCCCCCATCTAATCAAGTTAAAAGGTAGGTGAGGATCACAGCACCTTAAGTGTGTTTACATTCAGTGTGTAAGAATAGCTGCAGGTGTGTAAGTGCGTCCCTTTGTTACGGAATATTTATGGCAAGGACAGGTCGAGTTTTATATATCGAATAATCAGAAAATGTATTGAAAGTAATCAATAATAAAAATGGTGGTTATTTGCAACCCTACTCACTTTAGCAAATGGAGAACAGGTCCAATCTTTGGTTTATTGTCCTACTGTATCCAACAAAGTCATCAATGATTTGGTACACCAGGGTCCCCCATTAAAAACCAGATTACCCTGAGTCTTGCATTATTCTGTGATCTTGCGGCCCTCTTGTAAAACGAGCCTGTCCAAGACCAAAACCATCAAAACCTACCTAAATTCATACCTTTAAACGGCCATAATCTCTTTATTAAGGGGAATATTCCAGGTTAGTTGGTCTGATGGTTTAAAAACAGTCTTCAGCATTATTAGAAGTAGCAAATTAATGTGTAAATTAAGGGAAAGTTTGTTTTTTGCCCTTTAAGAACCCCTTAATAACTCAAACTGACAATCAAGAATCCCCTTAATCTAACATTGCAGGGTTTGATATGTGTTGATATGTTTGCAGGATTTTAAGGTGATAATTAAGGGTTAAATTGCACAGATTGGGCAAAACCACTTAAAATGGATAGAATAAATCTTAATTATCCCCTTAAAACCCCATGAAAAACCCCATAATTCGTTATTAATAGGTAAAATAAGGGATACATATGTTAATAAATAGATAAAGAGAATATCAAATTCATGGGCAAACTAAGGCTAGCAGTAAATTAAGTATAAATTAAGGTAAAGTTTCTACTTCAACCCCATTAAACTGTGCAAATAATCGATTGAAAAATACCTTTAATCCATTCATTACCCCCTTAAAATGCCATGAAAAACACCTTAAATCACTATTAATAGGTAAAATAAGGGAAATAGATAAAGAGCATATCAAATGAATGCACAAACTAAGGCTAGCAGCAAACTGAGTGTAAATTAAGGGAAAGATTCTGGTCTTACTGTGCAAATAATCCATTAAAAATACCTTAAATCCATTAATTACCCCTTAAAATGCCATGCAAAACACCTTAAATCGTTATTAATAGGTAAAATAATGTATTGTTATATGAAACTAACCAGAGCAGCTCTCTACAGACAGCAGACCTTACAGACTGGTCATCATCATCATCATCTGCTGCTGCTGTGTGGTGAAAAGATGATGGATGCCACCTGACCGCTGCAGCCTGTTCAAACACTTTCATATAAATAACATAATAATATAATGACCGCGTGCATGGTCGCTTTAATTGATTAATGAGAGATCTGGTGGATAATTGGCGGTGACAAACAGATCTATTAGGACTCACCTGATGCGGGTGTATGCAGAGTCTGTGCAGAGTCTCTGTGCAGAGTGTGTGTGCAGGGTTATTTAAGCTGGAGATCCTTTGCTCAGCATCGCAGTGTTGTCGGTGTGTTGTGTCACAGCTGAGTCTGATGATCGCAATGTTGTTGTTTTTTTTATATATTCTGCAGTGAAAAGACGAGCAGTGTCAGTCCTCCTCTTCTTCCTCCTCCTCCTCCTGCCACCACCTCCTCCTCCTCCTCTCCCCAGCACAGAGCGTTCATTTGCCGGCTTGTCCCTCCCTGTTAGTCCCGCTGCTGCTGCTCCATCACCCGGAGCTCTCTGCTGCTGCTGTCCGGTTCCCGGTGCTGCTGCTGCTCCTCCGGTGGGACGTTCACAGGTTACCGGTTACATCAGAAGAGGGAGGAGAGGATAGGAGGAGAGAGGAGAGGAGAGGAGGGAAGGCGACCCCTGGTGGTTACATTATGAACTGCATTATTAAAATACAGGCTGGAAATTTCTTTTTTAATACTTTTTAACCTTTTAATCCTGCAGACTCTAGAGCTTTACTGTCATGTTTGTGGTTTGGTTGATATTTTTAAAAGCAAAACCAAGACCTACCCTTTAAATATGGCTTTTAATTGGTGGTTATTTATTTTATTTGTATGTTTTAGTCTGTTTTACTACTCATAATATCCTTTTAATTCTATTTTTCTTTCTTGATTTTTTTCTTTCTTTATGACCTACTTTAAAAAACAAAACAAAAACAACATTTTAACCTTTAATCCTGCAGACCCCAGAGCTTTACTGTCATATCTGTGTGGTTTAGTTGATATTTTTTAAAAGCAATTCAAACGGAAGGCTTACTTTAAAGTATGGCTTTTTAATTTAACTTTATTTTATTTATTTATGTTTTAGTCTGATTTACTACTTGGTCTATCCTTCTTATTTCTTTTTTTATTGATTAATTTTTATTTATTTTTTTCTTTATAACGTACTGTTTTTTATGTCTGGTTTTACTTCATCACATCTCCACTTAGTTGTTATCTTGCAGGGTTCTTCACTGGGAGTTTGCTATGTGGATATTAAACTTGAATTAGGAAAAATGATTAAACATATCGGACAGCATAAACACAGATACCAATATATATGTGACTACTGACTACGGATATCGGTCGGGCTCTACTTTCAGTACCCCACCTCACATTTCTGCATTTTCTCACTCTTTAATAGTGACTTTATTTTATGTGTGTTTTATTGTTTGTGTGGATCAGGGTGGTGTGTGTGTGTTGGAGGGGTGCATAATGTTTTTTTTTTTGTTTTTTTTACTGTGTAAAGCACTTTGTGTTACATTGCTATGTATGAATGTATGAAAACTGTACAAATAGTCTGATTGATAATAAAATAAACTATTAATGGTTTTGTAGTGAAGAATTGAGTCAGATCATAAGTATGTAACCCAGAAATACACTAAATACACTTAATACAGTAATTAAATCTACAGTTAATTTTCATTTTTGACTAAAACTTGTCTATTTATGTGTCAAACTTGTTCTGAAGAGTCTCTGTTCTGTTGTTTTACTGCAGGAATAATAAACCAGTGTGTCATAATAAAGGAGGAACACATCTAGTTATCAAAAGAGAAAGCTTCATTTATTGTGCAACAACAATATTATAGTTCCAGTGAATTTCCTGTTAGGTAGGAAAACTGCATGGCAAAAAAAGAAGCAGTGCAAAAATTTCCATGCACAAGCAGCGCTCAAAGAGAAACGACCGGCCGAAAGAAAGATTTGACACTGTGTGGGGGAGAGAGAGAGAGAGAGAGAGAGAGAGAGAGAGAGAGAGAGAGAGAGAGAGAGAGAGAGAGAGAGAGAGAGAAAGAGAGAAAAGTGAACTGAGAAAGCTGTGCTGGTTTGGATTTTACAAGTGGCTCTAAATCTGAAAAATCACTTCAAATTTGGAAACGTTAAGAGCAAGAAAAGTGACAAGTAAGAATGTAAAAGGTAAAGAAAAGGAAAGGAGAGAACAAAAAATAAACAATAAAGGCAATTTGATTCAAGTAAACAAACATTTCCTTCAAGTTTGATAAAATTTTGGCCCAAAAAACAAGTGGTAATAACCGCCTTATGAATAAAATAACACATGAAAATGCACCAAAAAATCTAAATCTCTTTAAGTATAAAATAAATAAATACATTTGAAGCCATGAGGAATGAAAACTAACACAGATGGCAGTGATATTTCCCCCAAAAGTGGATGAATGTCTCTGCTGGAAAATCGCTCACATTTGTTTTCTTTTAAAAATCTGAAACATTTTAGTCCGATTTTTTTAACAATTTATTTTAAAAACCTGAAATATGGCAATTAAAACATATCATATTAATATTTCTGTGACTAAAAAATTAAACGACTGTACAAATCTGTGTCTTACTAAAAATATACTCCGAAAAAATTGCAATATTATCTTTTAGACATATAAAAAAGTATCCCCGAGTAATAAGTAGATACATATAAAAGAAGATGCCGTGTTGGAGGAAGTTGCTGTACAGAGAAACAGGTTTTATGGCACAGGGAGAGACTGAAAGACAATCAGTGCTGCGTGGTATAGAAAAAAAACTAAAATGTTGTCGCTATATGTTAGCCGAGGAGCGGAGGACGTGGAATCTCTTCAGAGTCATGCGGATCGATCCCAGCTCACGATTCAGCCTCTCCAGACGATTCTCTAAGGCCACCTGAAGGAGGAGAAAGTCCAGCCGTTAGTGGATTTAGACGATAAATAGAGAATTAAATCAGGTCGACTGCTGTGATAACTGAGGTGAAAAGTGAAGATTTGCTCAGATAAAATAAGTAGAATGAGGATGTTGCAAATTTTCTGCCTTTAACTTTGACCATTTCACTTCCTCCTCCTCTTCTTAGTCTTGTTTTCATCTGTTTTGTTTGATTTTTCCCTGTAAAGCATCCTTGGGTTTGGGAAAGGCGCTATACAAATTTAACTTTTTTTTTTTTTTTCATTTTTTGGTGATTTTGATGAAAATTAAATCAATAAAACAATGTAAAAAGTTAAGAAACAGAGTAAAAAATTACCCCTCCCCTCCCCTTAAACATCTCATTCTCAGGAAAGAACAAATAAATAGAAGAAATACAGGACTGACAGATATAGTAATGACAAATATGTACGCGTGTTTACATTTAAACTTAAGAATAATCAGAACATAAGAATAATAGTACAGAATGATATCTATATATATGGCAAGATGTGCAGATAATAGAGTCGAATCAACCCTTAGGAGTGTCATACAAACGTAAAGCATTGCTTAAAAACTGTAGATATTTTCAGTACTAGTGTAAATATTATAATATGTATATATTACGTCTGTAAAAGAAAAGCTAGAAGAGTTTTCATGAATCCAGAACGTGTTGCAGATCTTCAGTTTCAAAATGATGTAAAAAAAGGCCTAAAATTTATTAAAATTCATTCAGAGCTGACGTTTGAGACTATAGGTTAGTTATTGTAAATGTTATCAATGTTTTCTGTCATTTTATGTTGCTTTTTTAAAATTTTAGTGCAAAACAACAGAGCTGCAGAGCTTTTTACGGTGTCTCACCTCATCTAACCGGGTCTGTAGACTCACTCTGCCGCCGGCTCCGGGCATCCGACTCAAAGCTGCCTCAATCTACACACACACACACACACACACACACACACACACACACACACACACACACACACACACACACACACACACACACACACACACACACACACACACACACACACACACACACACACACACACACACACACACACAGGTTAATAATTTATAGACAAAGCAATTAATTAAGTCAAACTTTATTTAAATAGCACCTTTTTTTAAACACAGGTAACTAAGTGCTTTACATCAATTTTGAGAAAGTAAACACAAAAATAGACATATACGATCACAGAAAGCAGCATCCAGAGCTCACTTTAAGTTATTAAATGTTATAAAAGGCCTGAAAAAGTACCCAAACTGAAAAAGCACAGTCGCCTTTGTTTTGTTTTTTTGGTTCTTTAACAACAGCCAGCAGGTTTTTGATTGGATGACCTGAGTGACCGCTGGGATGGGTGTAAAGGCTTAGCAGGCAGAAAATAAACTGCATGGAGCTTTATAAGTGATTAAAAGAAACTTAAAAAAAATTTGATCCTGAACTTGGGTGACGGAGGAGCGAGGGTGAAAACAGGAGCGATGTGTGAGAGACGAGCCGCTGGAACAATTATACTGATGAAACAAGAAGCACACGACCCAATCAAACACGTATACATGACTCATTAGATTAGTCTGCAGTCTCTCTCTGTGTGTGTGTGTGTGTGTGTGTGTGTGTGTGTGTGTGTGTGTGTGTGTGTGTGTGTGTCCCAGTATGACCGTGCCCTGTTTGTGTGAACTTCCTAAAAATAGAAGTAATTTAGGAGTGGCGTAAAAACAATGAAGTCAGTGTTACATAATAGGGTCTGATGGGGATTACTGTGGTGCTGTCGAGGCCTTAGTGTGAATGTGTGTGTGTGTGAGTGTGTGTGTGTGTGTGTGTGTGTGTGTGTGTGTGTGTGTGTGTGTGTGTGTGTGTGTGTGTGTGTGTGTGTGTGTGTGTGTGTGTGTGAGAGAGTCGGCTTTTTGAACTCGGTTAGACCTGTCATGATAACTACTGTTGTTAGACGATATATTGTCTCAGAAATAATCCTAATAAACGATATTATTGTAATTTAAAGATCAGTTTATACCACTGATATAATGATAATATAATAGTATAATAATGTAAGGGGGAGGATGGGATTGGAGAGTAGGCGCTACCCTTCTGTAAAAACACAGACTGCCATTATGGTTGGGGACAGAGTTATTTACCTTTAATTCTTCTACAGTCTCCACTCAGGACGTACACAGTGAGGAATAGAGGACACTACTCACTTAGCCAATGTGACATGAATAGCCTCTTAGCTGCTAATGTGATAATAATGTGGCAATACTGAGGTTTTAAAAAAAGTGGCCCTTAGTCCTGTGATGTGATGCGATGCTCGTCTCACCTGTAGTTTCTCCTGCGTCAGCTCGTCAAACAGTTTCTCGGCCTCGGCCAGCGAATGCAGTCTGTCCAGGAACAGCGGGGCCGCGTCCTCGTACGAGTCCTGCAGGTCAGATCCAGCAACGCCGCCGCCGCAGACCGCCCGCTCCTCCCAACCCAGCTGGGAGTTTCCATCAGAAGGGTTCAAGCTGCAGGAGGACTCCGGCTGCTGCTGAACATCTGAGAGAAAGAAGAATAAGAAGAAAAAAAAATGATTAAGTCATTTATTTCTTCTTCTGAGCAAACATTTGATCAGCTCTTCTCCTGCTTGAGTTTATTATTCAGGGGAAATATTTAATAAAGCTTTCTAGAAAGTTGCTGTCAGGCACACACACTTTTTTTTTTAATTTAGTAGGTATTTACTAAGATTAAAGATGAAATGGGCTCAGTCGCAGTTCATCTGATTTGAATAAACTGCAGCTAAATAAGATCTCAAGTTATTCATCCCAGCAGAGGAAAAGCTGTGATGCTCATTTCAACTCAATAAAAAAACATCAGTGATTCAATAAGGTATCAAAATTGGAAAGATTTTGAGTTTCCTTTGATGAGTTTATTGCTGCTTCAATCAGAAAACGCTGATATCTGGACCTGCTGCAGACATTTAAAGTCAGGAGGAAAAGATACTGAAGCAGGAAACAGAGACTGACAATTATGTAAAAAAAATAACAGAAAGAGGAAAAAACACAATCTTACCCTTACATAAAAAAGTTAATTTCATAAGCCTTTTGTATCTAGATAATTTGCTGTTTTACTGACATCTCTTTAATGACTTTTCTCTACTTTTGCTTCTTTTAAACGTAATATTAGTTCCTTCAAATTAACTAACAATGACAGCTTTAAATCTTTGTGTATGCAGGGAAGTTAGAAGTGCCATTATGCTGTAATTTCCACCTGTGGCCACAGAGGGCGCTGTTCAGACATCAGTATATCTTTAACTTCCTGCAGTTGTTTTTACTGCTGTAGTATTTTCAACCAGACTTCACCACAACTTCCCCCTCTCTCTGTTTAGACCTGTCTGTGTGTGTCTGATAAAAAACAGCGCTGCAGATTTTACACCAACGTTTCCTCAGACGTTAAATTTTAGATGTAATTTGTTGATAAATCAGGTGTTTTTTAAAGTGAGCATTTCCTCCATATATATATACTCCTTCATATCTTGAGCTTCTAAAACAGAAACACCCTGAAATACATGTATGAACCTTCAGCTGTACTGGTTTTCTTCCATCTTAACACTACAAAAAAATGTGTAGTGGTCTCTGTCAGATTAGAGCCTAAAAACCCTTAATCCTTAAATATAAATACCCCCATGTGTCTCCCACAGGTGAAATTATTAACCAAACATTATAATGAGCAAGTTAAACTCAAGTGAATTGAGCTTTAGTAAAGATAAACTCAAAAACAGTGGACAAACATTTAAAAGTTCCTCAGCTGTTTTTGTCCTGCAGGTTAAAATTATATTAAACATAAAATTGATGATTTCTAGGTTTCCACCATGTTGTTTTGGGGCAGAAATAAAAGATAAAAGACCCAAAATAAACCAGAATATCAGAATCAGGACTAAATATTGATGTTTAAATATATGATTTTAAGCAACAGTTTATTTTTTTTTATATTACCGTCTCTGTCTGCTGATGTGAACTGGAGTCTCTTTCTGGGGCTGCCGCTGTGGAATGAATGACGCCTCTGGTCGACGTCTCCGTCAAACCTGCAGAAACAACACAATGTGATTTACTTACTTATTTAAACTAGCATCATTTAACCCTCTAATCTTTGGTGTTTACTGGTTAGAAATAGAGAAATAAGAAGCTGCATGTCACTAACTCTGACTCAAGTTCATGATGAAATGATCGCTCTACATTGAATTTAAAACCAAAGGTGTTTAACTCATTTTAGTTCAGGAGCCACATACAACCCAACATGATGTCAAGTGGGCCAAACCAGTAAAACCATTGCATTTAACTTTACTATAATAAACCATCTATTCAATCTAATAAACATCTAATAAACCTTTAGATATCAGGGAAGCAGCATGCTTAATATTGGTTGCTGTAAAGCACTTTGAGCTGCATTTCTTGTATGAAAGGTGCTATACAAATAAGATTATTATTATTATTTATATTTACAAAACACCCTGTCTTAAGAACAATGAGCAATTTCAACAATATAATGTCTCAGTTTTTTATTATTTTGCACAGAAGCTGCTGATTTTGCATGATGTTCAATATATGAATGTTTTCAATATGAACACAATATGTATTTATGTGTTTTTTCAGTAGAAAAACCTGAAAATTGGAAAAATTGTAATGACTTTTCTGCAATTTTCATACTTTGCAAAGTTATCCAGTGGGCCAGATTGGACCGCTAAGTGGACCGGTTATGGCCAGCGGAGCATATGTTGACACACCTGATTTAAACAACCTGTGACTTCTATGTGACCCGGTTTAGACTAATGTATCTGCTGAGTAAACAAAAGGTTTAATGTGAAGTAGTAGCAGCAGGACGACACCTTGTGGTGAATTTCATCAGTTGGTGTTTTAATGAAAAAGTGAATGAGGCTCATCTGACCTCTTCGTCTGTGATCTGCTTCACATTAGTATTTTTAAGCCTCTTTAAAGTAACAGCTGCCGAGAAAAAAAGCTTAGCGGTTCAAAGACGTGACGGTCGTGATGAGAGGCGGCCGTGTCACCGTCTGTACGGTCTGTTCCTGACTCGATGTCACAGACACAGCGTCCGTCCTCGTGTCGTTGTACTGAACAACCTCGAGCGCT
This sequence comes from Scomber scombrus, assembly GCF_963691925.1. NCBI lineage: Eukaryota > Metazoa > Chordata > Actinopteri > Scombriformes > Scombridae > Scomber > Scomber scombrus. The sequence goes on from NC_084984.1 coordinate 14,041,174, forward strand.
GCGCTGTAGTTAGAGGACGACTGTCACACGGCAGAGATAAGAAACTAAATTCTCACTGGAGTTAAACATGCAGGACACTTTGAATAGAAGCCAAATTAAACTTTGTGCGTCCCCTGAAAGCAAATTCATGTTCCTCCTCTTCACTGTATTATTAGTTTAGCACTTTATCATCAAAGCAATTAAAAGGGTTTTAAGTAAAGAATAAAACGGCATTAAGACAAGATATCAAAGAAATACAATATATAAAAAAGACATTATAATAGGATTTCTTGAGATAAAAATGAGCTAAAATAGAATAAAACAGACACAATAGGAGAATATCTGTTGATTTCCCTCCAGCTTTAGCAGCACACACAGCTCTACTAAATATTATATTTCATTGTATCACTGTATAATTTGTTCATTATGTCATTTTTTTATACATTTTTCTTGTCAAACTTTTATTGATATGGACCTTCAGACGTGTCCCAAATAAAGTTTCCTTCATCTTCTTCTATGATCCAGAAAAGCACACAGGCATTATGGTAAGTAAATGGATAATTCATTTATTTTGCACACTAACTCAGGTATTTAAAAAAAGGCCTTTATAATCATTTATAGCCTAAACTTTAATTTTAATATCTGGATATAATTCCTATGGCTTATATAACTTCTTCGTTATTTGCTATTTTACAGCAGTTATAGTATCTCTGTTTGACCTCATGTCGTATTAAACTCCACTCATGATGAAACTGATGTCTTATTAGAGCTAGTGTCTGTTTCTCACCTTTTGTGCATGTGTTCCTCTCGTGGCATCAGGTGACCAAAAGCAGTGGAGTAGTTTTCACTGGGGCAGCGTTTAGGGCTGGATTTTGCAGACAGAGGCAAGAGTAAAGTGTCTCTTTTGGCTGAGAGGAAGAGAAGAGGAGAGGAGAGGAGAGGAGGAGAGGAGAGGAGAGGAGAGGAGAGGAGAGGAGAGGAGGAGAGGAGAGGAGAGGAGAGGAGAGGAGAGGAGAGGAGAGGAGAAGAGGAGAGGAGGAGAGGAGAGGAGAGGAGAGGAGGAGAGGAGGAGAGGAGAGGAGAGGAGAGGAGAGGAGAGGAGAGGAGAGGAGAGGAGAAGAGGAGAGGAGAGCGCACGTTAATTAAAACTTTAATACACTGATACAACATTAATTAAAAATCTATAATCTCCAGACAGTTTTTTTTTTTTAGGGATCCACAAAAAGAGATAAGTGTCCTGCTTTTGTTAATTGGTTTGAGTGTAACAGAAACATTATTTACAGTTTAAAATACACTTCAAACAAATTGCATGTCTGTATAAAAGTGGAATAAAAGACTCTGATCGTTGCTAATGTCATAAAAATATTGATCATACTACTAGAAAAAAGGATGGATTTTGTCACCCTCATTACTCTTCTTTGCTTTGATTTGCTTTCCTTTTTAGAACTACAGTTCCCATAATGCTTTGGGGGCTAATCTGCACTTTATGCACGTTTTATTTTGCATTACTTAGATGGGAAATTAAACTTAATCCCTATTGTATATTTGTGTATAAATGGGTTGACAATGAAGCTCTCGAGTCTTGATTAACCAGGAAATACAGTGTTGCCATGGAGTTAATGAATTAACGCTAGATGTGAGCTACAAATTGAACTATTAAAAGTAATGCTGAGTTCCTGTTTGCAGTGTAACCATGACAACTATAACTGTATTATTTTATACTGTAGAAAACTTCAAAATATGATGATTGCGGCACCTTTTCTTTATATTTCCTGAGCAGATTTATGGATGTTAATTCACCAAGCAAATCACAGGTGACCAGAAAACGATACTCTCAGGAAGTGTAAGTCACACTGAATTTAAAAATGCATGTTTCATGTCTGTGTGTTCAGAATTGATTTGAGTAATGACTCAAAGGAGTACGAGCCTCTCCCTCCTCACACACCTCCTATAATTTGAATATATCTGGTTTAATAAGCCCAAACTGTTTTAACAAAGATAAAAGGGCCGCAGAGGTTCGGCTGACAGCTCGTCTGCTGCTGTGAATAATCGCTATGAAGACAGAATCTAATTAATTTTATCTCCGTCTAACAAAAAAAGGGTTTTACTTTCGGCCCTCCTTAATTAGCCGACTTTGAGGTTTTCCCAAAGCACTAAAAGGTGTATTCACATACTACAATCACAGAGAGGAATTAAAAACATGGTGTCCAGGTGAGAGTGGGAGCACTGGGAGCACTGGGAGCACTGGAAGGACGTACTAGGTGTAGTAGCTGTGGGTATGTTTCGATGTGCTGGAGGAGGCAGTGAGGAGGATCTGTGGCCCTCTGGAGACAAACTCCTCTGAGCTTTCAGCAGAGTCGTAGCTTTTTCCGCTCCATTGCGACTTTTCGCTCCTCCTCCTCCTCCTCCTCCTCCTCCTCCTCCTCCTCCTCGCTCCGCTCCAACCGGTCCTCCTCCAGGTTTAGCCACATCGCTGTCCGCCTGGATCACGACTCGCTCCTGGATCGGCTCTTTGACTCTCCGCTCCACAAACCCCACCGTGGTCCTCTGAGGGCCGACCCCTGCAGAGAGGAAACACACAGAGAGGCAGAAATCAGGTCCAATCCAGGGGTGTTTGTGTGTGTGTGTGTGTGTGTGTGTGTGTGTGTGTGTGTGTGTGTGTGTGTGTGTGTGTGTGTGTGTGTGTGTGTGTGTGTGTGTGTGTGTGTGTCACAGCATGAAGAGACACTTGTTATGTGTGACGTGCACCAACATTAACACAAAGAAATAAGAAATCTGCCTTTAATTATTATAATATAATCTTCATAACCGTATGTTCATTATGTTTTATTGTCACCACAGAGAGATAATCCTGTTTTTTCCGTTATTATATTTTAGAAAAGGTACAAAAACAGAAATCACAGTTTATTTTTTCCTTAAATTTAACACCTGGACAAGAAAGTTGTCAAAACTTCTTTTCTTGGCATGAATGCAAAGTAAGATTAATAGTAATGATTGTGGGTGTTATAAGTTTGAAGTATGCACAAGTTTAAAATCTCTGTTTCCTCTTTGATACTAAAGAACATCTCAGTCTTTACTAGGTTGAAGCACTACGAGCACCTACAGCGGAAAAATGTCCTGATAGTCACTTAAAACACATTATAGAACAGATCAGCAGCCATTATCCTTTCCTTCTTTTCTCCTGCTGGTGTTTCAGGAAACTGTGACTCACTCACTTCTTACTTTCCACTTCTCGGAAGAACCTCCATCACACACAGACTGTACTCTCTTTTATACGTTTAACAGTCAGTTTATCCAAATTCCTTGAAATTTACATTGTAATTCCTTAAAAAAAGTAATTTAATCAGGCAGACTTTTATTTAATTTGTCTTTAAACCTAAACAAGTACTGATTTTATTCATACAGTATACACAACATCTACCAGTAATGAACAGCTTATTCTGGGCTAATATAAATGTTATGACAGAATATTGGTGCCTTATTTTGAGTGTTTTATGACTTCAAAAGCAATTATAAAGTGTAACATTTGAAGAGACAGTAGAAGTGAGTTTTGGCAGCGTTTCATGAGTGAGTGTGAGTCATACTGTGGGTGCTGGAGCTGTTCTTACAGGGGGCCCTGCTCTCTGTGGCTCTGGTCTCCTCCAGCTCTATCAGGGCCCTCATCACAGGCGTCATAGCGCAGGATCCCTCCCTCCTGCTGGACTCCCGCTGGCTGCCGCTGCCACCGCCACCGCCGCTCTGCTCCTGGTGTCGAGGCTGCGGCAGAGACTGCTCACACTCTGGAGGAGAAGCACACCTGCAGAACAGGATCTCTTAAAATCTGAACTAACTCTGGTTGAGAAGATATCAACAGCTGAATTTAAAAACCCTACCTCCGGCTCCCGCTAGCTGACGAGGCATCCAGAGAGCTTCCGGTTCCTGATGACTGATCATTTAACAGATTGGGAGACTTCTTGTGCATACTTGACTGGTTGTTTTGAGAGAACGGTGACTTTTTCCTGCGGGTGACATCTGGCTCTGCTCTGCATTTGGTGGGCGACCGCAGCAGGTCGGGATGGTGGAAAAGACTGCGGACAAGATAACAGGAAGTTTAAGATCAGGCAGTTATTTCTGCTACTAAATTATGAGCCTCTAAGTGTGTTTTTATATGTTGTAGGCTGTAAATTGAATATCTTGGGGTTTTAAACTGTTTGTCAGACAAAACAACCAATTTGAAAACATCAACTTGGGCTCCAGGAAGCTGTGATGAGCATTTTTAACAACCTTCAGACAACAATCGATTCATCTGGAAAATGATACTAGTATAATAAAGAGGCAGATTAACAGGACATCGAGGTTCTTCTTACCCGGCCCCAGAAGGTTGTGTGTTACTGTGGGAAGCGTATCGGGTCCTGGCCTGGTTCTCGTGCTCCAGCTGCTTCACCTGAGACTCCAGTTTAGAGATAACTCTGGGGGGGGGGGGGGGGGGGGGGGGGCACACAGGGGACACATTCGATCACAAGATGATCAGATACAAGGAGACAGCTGAGTGAGATGACTGACATCGTTTAAAAAAGGGAGAGATCGTGCTTTTTGTCATTTTAAACAACGTCAGAGTCCTAAAACCTTGATGTGATCTGATCTGATTTGATTTAATTTATTCATGCTTGCAGGAGAATTTACTGAAAGGCTGCAGAGTTTTACAGCAGTAAACTTTAAGATCATAGAGAAAAAACATAAAATAGACACTTTGCACATGAACACAAGACAAGAACATACAAGAAATCTTACTGAAAACGTCTGTAAAAATGCTGCCTGAAAATCAAAAGTCGGGGCTTCAACCTGCTCTGAAAGCCTCGTTCGCAAAGTTAGCTCTACTTCCTCCTCATGATGTCAGATTGTTTGCACATGCCCATAAATGGCCGTTCTTCCTGTAGTCTTTGTCACTGAAGTCAGGTTGTCCACTCTCATATTTTAATCTGACTTTAGCTCTAACATGTACAGATGTCAGTAAAATCCTGATACTATAGTTTATTTACTTAACCTCCAAAGTTCGCACACTTCCTGAAGCTGACCAATCAGAACAGAGTGGGCTGACCAGGAGGGGGAGGGGTCTTAAAGAGACAGGAGCTAAAACGGCCTGTTTCAGACAGAGGCTGAACTGAGGGGCTGCATAAAGGACCAGTAGAAGATAAATAAGGAGTTTTTAACTTCTAAATCATGCAAAGATATTCCAGTAGAGCTCCAGAATATAAATATAGAAATGGAAATGAGCATGATATGTTCCCCTTAAGAATAGAAAATATACTGATCCAATAGTGTTTAAGAGCTGTAGATTAACAGATAGAGATGATGTGAGTTTACTCCTCTGATATAAAGAAGAAATTAGGAAATGAAGGAATATCTCAGGATAATTAACTCTAAACATCCTGAGCTATTCTTTCTTTATGTCCTTAAATGGGTGACGTAGCCTCACTGAAAAACAAGTTAAGTAATATGACCTAAAACTGACCTTAATCTTATCACTTTGGATTAGTACCAATCTTCAGACGGCTCTTGCAGGTTTGTGCTCTCTCAGCGTGACTCTGTTTGACCCTGAAGCTGAAAGCAGTGCTCCTGCATATCTTTACTGCATTTTTACACTCCTTTCTAATTCTGATGGTGTAACGTCTACTTTGTGTTCTGGCTCTCTGACTGATAAAAATCCACTGAAAGGATTTCTCATGTTCACAAATGATGTGTCCTTTTCTGGGCATTTTTCTTAGAGTTCGTACTGTTCTTCTAAAGAGAATTGGGCTAAATTGAAGAGATTCTGACTAAAAAGCTGTCCTAACTCCACCTGTCTTTTTACATTTGCTTTGACATGCTAATTGCATTTGATGAATTAATCCTTTTTTTCACATTTGGTTGCTTCAAGTTTTCTATTCCCTCTTTTTAAGAATGTTTGAGCCTCTCTATCTTTCTTTTTCTGCACACCAGCTTTCCTGTTTCCTTCCTAAAAAAACCCTCCCCCTGATATAGATATTGATGTTTTACGAGCTGTTCTCCATCGGCTGTCCACAAATTCGCTGAATCGACCCGACAGACTTCATAGATGTGTCCGTGCTCGCCGCCTTTATTGAGGCCAATTTGCAGGCAGAGCTGAAGCTGCAGAGGAAAGCTGCAGAGGAAAGTTGCTGTGTAGCGTCAGCCGATGCTGTTATCTATTTTCCACAGCGGAGAGAGACCATCATTACGCTCTATTGATTAATCCTCTGTACTCCATCTCCCTCTCCACTGCAGCTCTTTCACTAAACCGCTGGAGCCAATCGGTGACAACGTAACGCCGTTTGACAGCGATAGATCTGAAACCAACAACCAGACTACATCTCTGCTATGAGCTCTCTTTGCAGAATATAAGATCTCAAACATTTAGATATAGTTGTTGCTTTGTGTATTATTTAAAAGCTAAACCTGCTAATACACCTGCTTCATGTTTAACCCTCATATACTAATCATATTCAGACGTATCCACAGTATCCCTTCATAATTAGTCTCTCAAATTATTAATGAACGCCTCATCAGTCACAGGTTAATGTGTGATTTAATCCTTAAGGAAGCTTTCAGAGAGCAGAGATATTTTATTCTTCAGTTTTTATGCTTTTTGTTTATGGATAATTAAAATATTTACAATCAAGGGAACATGACAAGTTCAATAAAATTATATTAAATGTGAAGAATGAAATAGTAATTTATGAATGTTTTAATTAAATATGGGTCAAACACTCGATAAAAATGTGTATCAGCTGCATACAAATGTTCGTAAGAAGTTGACATATTTCCATTTTTGATATATTCTGCCTCACATTAGGAGAAGTTGTCAAATTTAAGGCTAAAAGAAAACAGTATTTAAGGTGTTTTTACAACTCTCAAATGTCAAAATAGGTAAAATTTGACCGTGAACAGTATGTAAGGGTTAATTATAGGCCATCAGCAGATTTTAGTGCTTCAGCCTTTTGACTCTTGAAACAAACACTTGAGAAAAATCAGAAATATAAAGCTTCTAAAAGATAGATACAGCACTAATTGTCATATTTGCACACAACTGCTCTACAACTAATCCACTCACCTCTTCAGCTCAGATATCTGATCGTTGGCATTGAAAAGTTTGTCCTCTGTTGACACCAGGTTGCTCTGTAGAGACAAGAGAAAATGCTTTAAATTAAAAGAGGCTGGAAAACACAGATCAAAATGAAGCTTGGTTGATATGAGGAGAAACTATCAGATGATGTTAGTTTGAGATTTTGCCCAACATGGTACCATGGTAATTGAACTTCTCTCTCTCTCTATTGATTTCTCAGAAAATGTAATATATGGTCATATATTACGACACAGTTGCATTAACTATGATAGAGGACTCTATCCATCCAGCCTACACCTTGTTGAAATAGTTTAAGTTCAATCAAACAATGAGGTAAAATGCAACACTTATAATCCAGTATATCCATTACCTTTAGTCCTTCATGGTCCTTCACTAAAGAGTCATATTCTCCAAGCAGCTGAGGAACAAAAACAACAGAAACTTCAATCATGACACCAAACATTAACTCACTGTTGACATAGGCTCCAGCATGAATACAAATATATATTTAAAGTGACTATAATCAATATTTTTAGATTGACAATGGATCACATTACAATGACTACTTGGGTGTGAAAGCTGACTAGCTGGTGATCATAGTGGAGCATTTAGCAGCTAAAGAGCCAGATATTTCCCTCAGGAGTTGGTAATTGGACTTATATTCAGCAGGTGGACAGAAACACGACTCCAACAAATTTGCCATATTGAAAGATTACAGTATATCAGTGTTGTGTTTACAGCTTGTTTCTGCTGCCCCCAAGTGGATAAAAATGTCAGTTACTGCAGATTTATTAGTGCCCTGAATAAATCTAGATGACTCTTGTGTAGGAAAATTTAGTATCAGGTACTTAACTGAAATGCAGTTTTGAATGTAATCACATATTCTTGAGTACATTAACAATAAAGTACTACTACTTGGGCAAAGGTTTTAATATAAAAAGAAAAGAAGTAGAGCTTTATAGGACTCTCAATGTGTTTTTACTTTTAATTATTTTATCTTCTCCTTCTTAATCATTTTATTTTCTTCTTATTACATCTCATTTTGCTGGTTTTATCCTTATTTTTTTTGTAAATGTCCTGATTATTTGCTCTTTTTTTTATATCAATTTTTATGTAAAGTACTTTGTGTTAAATGTATGCAAGAACTATGCTATAGATAGTGGTAGTAGCAGTAGTAGTAGTAGTAGTAGCAGTAATAGTAGTAGTAGTGGTAGTAGCAGTAGTAGTAGTAGTAGTAGCAGTAATAGTAGTAGTAGTGGTAGTAGCAGTAGTAGTAGTAGTAGTAGCAGTAATAGTAGTAGCCGTAGTAATATTACAAGCTTCCAGTGAAAAAGGGAGATTGTATGATTTTCTGAAGGCTCTTTTGATGTTTTCATATTCTCCACCCAGACTCACATCCTGGAGCATCTTGTACTCTCTCTCCCTCCTGGCCTCCTTCTCGTCTGCCTCTCTGTCGACTTTCTGCGCCGCCTCCTCCAGCCGTCGTACGTGTGTCTTCAGGCGCGATGCCAAGGCGTCCTTCTCTTTGCCAAAGCGTTTGCTTTCTTCAAGCCGCTGCTGTAAAGACTTCACAGTGGCGGCCGCTACGGCATACCGCTCCGGCCATTCTACCTATTGACAAAAAGACACGTAAAACATTAAAGAATGGAATAAAGATTATATTTTTATACTTAATATATTAAAAACTGAGTAAATAACACCCTTGCACAACATGTGAGTTTGTTGATGTCCAGTTTCTAGTTAGAGGTGCCGAATTATGAAATATTCATCTGTATAACGAGCTTCATTTGAGATGCTTAATTAGGGTCTATGCAAGTTTTCCTGCTGGATTAGTTACAGGGTGTTTTCAGATATCAGAGAATGTTTTTAATGATTTATAAACCCTTTCACAAAATAAATAAGATTTTTTTAAACAAATATATGCAGGAACAGTTCTGCTGATGAGTGGCATAAATTAATTGATTTATATATATTTTTTTTTTTTATTAATTAGAAGTCACAGAGACACCACAACATGAGCGGGAATATAAAATATAAATAGCTTTTCTAGTATAGTCATGATTCATGTAAAGTATCTTATGAGTTTATTATATATTATATATTTAAAGAAGATTTTTTTAAGCGTCTGTTCACTAAATACATTTTTTAAAAATGATGTGAAGTAGCTTTCGGTTGCCAGGCATTTCATATTTTTGTATATAAAACCCCTTTCCTTGCTGAAAGTACATATGAAATAACTAAACACTTGCATCTGTCCATAGACATAAACACAACATCACCCATTTGTGTGCTATAGTAACAAGAAACCAATATTCACAAAAATAACTAATCTAAAAACTTGGAGGATTTATACCAGTTTTTTCTCCAGTGAGCTGTTTGTTGCCTCCAGTTCTTGAATATGATTGGTGGCTTCAGCCAGAGCTTTCTCCAGTTGTTTGCACCTGTAGATTAAAGAAAAAAAATCACAATAGTACAGAATTACAAACCACATAAAATGGACCAAAAAACCGGTGTAATGTCATGTTGTGAAGATACGAAGTTCTACAAGGTGTCATACGTGTCTCCTGACAATCAACAACTTTGAATATCATCATTTGGATCCTCAAAATAAACGTAAAACCTGAGTGTTAATCTCTTTAGTGTAGAATTTCACTTTTTTTGTTTGATTTCAAAACTTTTCATCATGTAAAAATGGATTGACTTCTCTGTCATTGTTTCAGATGTTCATCCAATGATAAAAATTTCTAAATCTACTGTTTACAAATCCAAATAACACACACACCTCTCCATAAGCGCCTGGTTGCTCTTCTCTAAATCCTGGGGCAGATCTTTGAGTTTGAGTTTGTCTCGTAGGACTTGAATCTCAGACTCGTAATACGCTTTCAGATCCGCCACGTGTCGAGAGTGCTTCTCTCTCAGGTTCTGCCGCAATCTGAGGAGGAAAATAAGATGAATGAAAGTGTGGACGACTAGATATTGTGATTATTATTATTATTATTATTCTTGTATGTTACACTCACAGAGAGAGAACCACAGGATCTTCCACTGATGACGCTCTCTCCATGTGTGGACTGACTGCACGGCCCAGAGTAACACCAGAGGCTGAACCAGGCTTCAGAGTGCTGGTGTGGGTGTGACTGCCCTCCTCCTCGCTGGCTAAGGGGGCACTGGCTCTGCGTTTGTGGCTGGCTTTGTGGGAGCATGGCTGGGTCTTATCCTGGGAGGTAGACAGAGGCAGGGCTACGTGGGACGGGTTTCCCCACGACGTTTGCACCTTATAGGGGGAAGGTCCGGCAGCTGAGACGCTAGAGGTATCAGAGATGCAGTCTGTATCTCCGGGGTTGGGACTGCTCTCCACCATGCTGTCAGGGGTCACAGGGGTCCCGACTCTGACGTAGAGGTGAGGCTGGGTGGCGAACGACGGGCTGCTGAAGTGAGAGGGCGAAGTGAAGCCAGAGGTACGATCTGACTGCCGCATGTTCACTCCTGGGTCTAAAGTCAACACCTGAAGAAGAAAGAGGGAGACTATGAGTTAAGAGGCTCAGCTGAGGACTACACCGAAAATCTGCTGCATGAATCATGTGACATACCTGCGGAGACGAAGGACTGGAAGTAACAGAGCCTTCCCAGTCTGAGCGCTTAAAGTCTACTCTTTGCTTATTATGGTAGATTTCTCTGAGAGACAACTGAGGCTCCTGAGGTGGAGTCTGCAAGAGATGGATAGAAAACGTCTAAGAGGAAAAGTGACACAAAGCAGCAGCCAACTACAGGTAGATTTCTGAGTAAAATCAGTTCATGAGGTGGCTTAATATGTCTAATGTCTTTATTCTAGTCCACAATGAGACCTGGGCGATATGAATAGAATCAAATATCACAATATTTTTGACCAAATACCTCGATATCAATATCACAACTATATTGTAGGGATGAGTGTTGGTGCTTTCACAAAATATTTACACAATGAGATTTTTGATTAATATGTGGATAAAGACATAATAAAGCAGCTAAAACAGTCTGGTAAGTTCAGAGAAAGCAGGAAAAGATGACAGTTATGCCGTATCATGATATCCAAATTCTAAGACGATATATATATAAAATATCACGATATATTGCCCTGCTTTATCAAAAACACATAATAAAAGAGCAAAAGTGGACATTTTTGTAGCTATTTTAACCCTAATTTACTAGCAAATGTTAAAAGTTACCCCTAATAAGACTGCATAAAGGATTAAAAAGGCCTCAGTAATGGACTCCGTAACACCTCTCTTCCTCCGACTAGTCACAGAGCTGTAATTATTGTGACTCACAAGACTCATGGAGGCCTCTTGCAGAAGGTGATAAGCGCCGCTGTCGAGGCTGTCCGGTAGCGGGTGATACATGTCACTCTCGTTCAGACGCCAGTAAGTCAGACCTGCGACAGGGAGAAAAGAATAAGTGTGTGATTTAGAGTTTATTCTACTTGATATTACTAGTTTGTCTAAAAATGTTTACAGAAAGTTAGAATTACACATTTATTGTATATTTCTGACAGAGATGAACATCTAAATATAGTACATTTTAAAGTTAAGTCTTTTATTTTGTGTTTTTCCATGAAAATATTAAAGAAACAATGAATTGAGTTATTAACTAGTATTGTGTGTGTATCTAAAGTCTGATATATCTTCTCCCTCTGTGCCAGGACTGTTATTGTCCAAAAACTATTAAAAGTATGTCAGTGATATTTACAATACCACAAAGTATTCAGCTGTTTCTATGTTAAGAATCTATATAAATCTGTTTGTGTAAGTTTAGCAAAGGAAAAACTGTAAAAAATCCAAATATTTGCAGTTTCATAAACACACTGTAAAAGATTAAAAATAAACTATGAGGCACTGCATATTTTTACCCCGTGGAAAACACAGTTATGCACTCCTTACACAATAGTAACACCCACCTGAAGTTACATATTTATGCATGTTAACTTGTAAACTGATATGATGCAATACTAGTGATAAAAAGGCTGTTTTGTCAATTTGGGGCTCATTAATAACTAACAAAAAAACTCATTATATTTGTTAAATGTTTGAGATAATAAAGAGAAACTGATAATATTTAATTACCCCATAATAAAGAGGCCCATGTGGTGCAACAGTGCCACCTTACTGTCACTTGTGGTAACTGCAATAGTGCTTCATCTTTCATTTAAAACATATCATTTTTTATTTTTTATAATTTTTATATAATCAGTGGAAATCTTTACACTGGCTGAGCCTTGTGGTTATGTGTTTTGTTACCTGATGCCTCAGACACCAGGCTATCGCTCCTCTTCAGGGGGAAAAAGCTAGACGAGGGCCCAGCTGCTCGATGCTGAAACCCAACAGAGGACAAAGAGAGAGTGGATTAGATTCAGCAGCAGGAGCGTAAATCAAGATACGTGCGCTGAAAACTAAAAAAAAAGAAAGACGAAAAGCACACTACAGATGCAGGACAGGCGGTGCTATGAGAGTGAGAGCTGTACCTGGTCCTGGGAGTCTGCGCTCTCCAGGGGGTTTTGTCTGTGGGACTCTCCGGGGTTGTGAGGCTGCTCCTGGTACTCAGAGATTTGGGATGATGAACCTTGTCCTGTCTTAGACTTCTTAGGTCTGAGTTTCTGCCTCTGGGCCCACGAAGTCAACAACTGGCTGGAGCTAAAAAAAAATCAGAAGATAGCAGGGTGAAAGGAAATAAAACATCTCATTAATAATAATTCCTACATCTTTAGGCTTTAAGTCACGTCTCTACATCGCCTGCAGCTGGTGCAAAACGCAGCTGATGGACTCATTACTGGTACGAGGAGATCTGAACATATCAGATTTAGCTGCAATTCACTGGCTGCCGATCAAATTTAAGAATTGATTTCAAGATTTTGTTTTTAACTTTTAAAGCTCTGCATGGTCGAACAGTTATCTCACTGAGCTTTTAACGCCCTCCATACCACAGCTTGCAACTAGAGGTCTTCTGATAAGGCTCCTCTGGTGATTCCCAGGTCTAAAGGAGACAGTGCCTTTACCATCAAAGCCCTCAGACTCTAAGGACATCAGGTCAGCCAGCTCAGTTACCAATTTAAAATCTACTCATAAATGTTTTTTACCCTCATAAGTGGAGTTTTTCCTTACTGCTGTTGCCAAGTGCTTTCTCATGTGGTAATGTTTGGTCTCTTTAAGTTAAATTAAAGATTACGATCTAGACCTGTTCTATGTGTAAAGTGCCATACGATAACTTTTGTTGTGATTTGGAGCTATATAAATAAGGATTGATAAGAAGTTAATCTTTAAAACAACTATACTGTACATGTCGAACACTAAGTAAGCTTAAATAAGTCTTTAAAAAATAACATTTGGGACAGACATAGAAAGGATGAACAAAGATGTGGCCTGAAATAATATGATTTGGTACAGTGTGTCTTTTTGAATTGTTTGTTTCTGATGTTCTTTGGCTTCGATTTGATTGTTTTGTTTTTTTTAAAGGGGGTAGGACCAGAAAAGTTCCTCACTTCATCTTACACCCTTTTCGAACATTGAATGGTTATCATTTTATTGTTTGTCTAAAGTTTTGTGTCATTTCTTTTTTGTTATGTTTTGCTGTCTTCTTACTTCTTTAACTTTGTTATTTTAACATATTCAAATTTATCTGTAAAAGCACTTTGTAACTATGTTAAGAAAGGTGCTATACAAATAAATAAAGGCTATTATTATATTCTCTAAGGCAGGCATGTCCAAACTATTCCATAAAGGGCTGTATGCCTGCACTAATCAAGAGCAAACGATTCAACCTGAAGACTGAGATCAGCTGATTAAATGAGTCGAGCCTGCTGTGCTCCTGCTGGGTTGGAATAAAAACCTGCAGCCACATTATGGATCTTTATGGAACAGTTTGGACATTCCTGCTCTAAGGAGTTATGACCAACTGAGACGTACCCAGATGGTTTCTGCTGGTAATCTAACGGGTTACATTCCTCCACTTCAACCGTCGTCTTGTTGAAGAAATCCTGCTGGTTCTCCATCGTAGCCGTCTCTGTCGTAGCTTCCTGGAAGGTGGAGGACCAGTGATGCTTCTCTCTCCCTCCCTGACCGCCGAACTCGTCTTCCCCCGGAGACCCAGCAGCCTCCAGGGCCGTTTCCCACGTCGACAGAGTCCCGTAGCCGCTGCTGAGCACCGTGGTGGTCACCCGCTCCTCCCCGTGGTTGGCGGTCTCCGATCTCTGGAGCGGAGGTGAAGGGGAGCTGAACGGAGTGTGTGCAGGTGCTGCCAGGCTGTCGTTGTCGCTGGCCACATTTTTGGGGACAGTGCAGTCAGTGGAGATGAGGGGGAAGATATAGTCTTTTGTGTTTGTGGAGGTTTTGGGGACCGAAGTTGGAGAGAAGTCTGTGTGTGGTTGGATGCTGCCTGGGCGGTTCTGGAGCTGAACCAGGGCCTTAATCTCATCCTGAATCAACTGGAAATAAACACATCATTATTTCATTGTGTCCATGTGGTTTAGTCATGTGACAATAAACGTATGAATAACTTGCACACATTCTTTTTTTGTGGACCCAGCATCAAATTTCTGCTTTTAATCCATTTTGAGAGAATATATTAGAGGATTATGGTAAAAATGTCTAAGTGGTGAAACCATAAAAACTTTGTACCAAATAATTCAACTTGCTTAAAAACACTAAATTCTCAATAAAACACCATATCAACTAGTTTGTCATGATCTTACATTATAACTTTTTATATTAAATTAAGGTAATGGCATACAATTGTTGTAAATATTACATTTCATCTGGGGAATCATGATTTACATTTAGTAACCATTAAGTATAAGTCCACTTAATACACTGTAGGTGGATAAGATATTTAATATTTGTCATTCTTTTGTGGTTACACCATTTGACATTTTCAGGAGCATTCAGTCTTACTTTTGGTAAAAAATGGTGCAAATGTACATTTCAAATGATATAAAACCAACAAAAATACAAAATGTACATTTTAACAAACCTAATGCTGCTTTTAAGACAATTTTTAAAGATATTTTTGAATTATTCATCTTGCCAACCCTTATTAGTCACTGACCCATAAACAAACACTAAAAGCAACCTTACCTGTATTTGGCATTGATATTGTTCTTGCTGAGCGAGTATCTGCTCTTGATATTGCTTCTCGACCAGCTGAAACAGATGCAACCATCGACCCTGATGCAGAATAATAAACAATCAATGGAACATCATTACTCACAAAAAGACATTAACCTGCAGAGGAACAGCTGGGGCAGAGCCAGGTCCAATAGACACACTGACATCTTGTGCTCGTCTTTAACCTTCCTTTTAATCTCCTGCTGCAGAGACATAACTTCTAACATGAAGTGTAATACAGGGCAGCTCATCTTGAGTCTCAACACATTTTCCTCTATTGTTATCGTTATAGTTGAGGTGTGGACTCCGCCATCCACTCAAATTAGAACGACATTTAAAACTATGTATTTATAGTTATCGTTTTCAGTGTGGACGTCCTTTTACTCTCTCTCTCTCTTTCTCTCTCATAAATGCTCACTTATTTCCTGGATGTCAATACTCGGGCCGTTGTTTAAGTTTCAGTTGTCATCTGTCACTCACGTCTATCCAATAGCACGATGTCACACTTACCTATCATCTAGTTGTGGCCTTTTTTAAATAATATCTCTCTCTCTCTCTCTCTCTCTCTCTCTTTCCCCCTCTCTCTCTCTCTGCTTTAGTCTGGCATACAGCCGTTACGTACGCTCCACCACCTCCCCATCTCCGCCCAGTCTCTGCCGGATCAGCAGTCCCATCTTTTTAATAGGCCATCATTCTGCCTCACCATCTCCATCACCACCACCAGCGTCTAGACTTTACGAGGGACTTCATGTATCTTTCTTGCGGCTGTTTTCGGATGACATCCTCACAGAGTTCAAGCGCCAAAAACTTTTTTTTGTCCATCTCATTTTACTCAGATAATAAACATCATTCTTTTTCTCATTCGCTCGCCTCACCTGATTGAAGTGTGTGTGAGGGCTGATGCAGTGAGAGGACAGACTCTGTAGTAAGCAAGTAGAACCAAATGTGTCTGAATTGAACAATGAGATGTTCAGTGGTGGACTTAGACTTCCACAAGGCTCTAGAGACCAGAGAGAGTATTCCCTGGGCTGCAAAGGTCAACATAATTTGTAATCTGCTTTTATCCACAAGGAAGGTCCGTGCAGAGTGTCTGAGTCCATGTGATGCAATATAAACAGAAGCAGCAGTGTGAAAGTGTAAAAGCTGCTTTAACCTTTCCTCTTATTACTAATTTACAGTACTGTGCAAAAGTCTTAGGCCACCACTAGCCACTAGTTGTTTTAGCAAAATTTTAATGACCATCCATATTTATTTTTTGGTCTCTTTATGAAGATACAAACAAGAAATATCTACACACAAATAAAATAAAAACATTATTAAATTTTTTGGCTTCTACAGGCAAAAATCTGTATTTAGTGTGACCTCTCTTGGCACTAAGCACATATTTGAACTCTTTTGGAGAAGCTGTCATGAAGTTGATTGAAGCTGATGCAAAATTATGATTTTATATCTGTTAAGTTCTGTGATCTTTGACATTTCGAATGGAGTGATGTGATTAAAAGTTGGTCTTATACAAGTATTATATATATATAGCAAGCTTCCAATGAGTTAAACATTTTCTGGTGATATTCTAATAAAGAGACTGAGACATAATTATATATGGTCATTATAGCATTGCTAAATCTAATGGCGGCCTCAGACTTTTGCACAGTATCGCATATGGTGAAGAAATCTACTTTCTGCAGGAGAAATCAGGTTTCTCCTTCACGTGATGTTCACATAGGTCACATAGGAGGAGTGCACATATGCATATTTATAAAGGGGAAGCAGCTGTGTACCACTGAGACGTGAAACTCCCAACAGAGAGGAAGAAGTGATCTACCAAAAGGAACAGTAATCCTCAAGTCATACTGACCGTGCAAAAAAATGTATAAGACATTTTTAAAAGAATAGTGTGTTTCTCTGCAGGTATTTAAACTAAAAGGCCTCCAGACTCTTGAACTTTGCAGTGAGGTGATGCCTTTGTGATGCAGTTGTCTGTTCTCTGCAAATCACATCCTGTGTCTGAAAAGATCAGCTGCAGTGTGGAGCTGTGTGGAGCTGTGTGGGGTGCTGGGTGCTGGGGTGTGTGTGTGTGTGTGTGTCTGTCTGCCTTCCTGTCAGGTGTGATCTGCACAAAAAATAAAAGTGACAGCTCAGAAACGAGGCTGCCAGCTGCCAAATGAAGCGCACAAAAACAAAACAAAAAAGCACTGCACACAGCAGCCGACCCCGACTTCATTCACACATTCTACAACAACGTTTGTCGTTCTGGTCCTGCAGCGTTTTTTTTCCCACCTCGCAATCCTTCCAGATCTCCGGGTCCGTCTCTCCGCTGCTCTGGATCTCCTGCACCAAGGCTCTGAGGGTCTCCAGGGAGCTCGGGTTGATGAATGGGAGGTTCTTCCCTTGTTCGAATGCTTCATCGGTGCTCAGACACAGACTCCTGCAGTAAAACGTACAGAACATTAAATCACACACTGGACATACATTTTGTCATGTATGAGATAGTTATAGATGCATGATTCTCCAGTAAGCCATTACTAATGATTATTTTTATTATCAATTAATCTGTAGTGTATTTTCTTGATTGTTTGGTCAATAAAATGCGGCATGTTGCATTAACCAATGTCTTGTTTTTTGCCCAACAACTAGTCCACGCTAACAAGGCTCCTTATTTATTAAATAAAACCTAAATTGGGTTATTTTAACATTGTTTGCCTTGTTTTTATCTTTTATACTATCTGTATCTATCAGTTACCCTCTAAGTAAACATGAGTCTACTGTTTTATATTTGACCTCTGCACAAATAAACGTGATAACGTGATAAATGTGCTTCTCTCTCCTATCCTTCCTCTCTCTCCTCTCTACCTCAACTGGTCGATGTAGATGGCCGCCCACTTTGAACCTGGTTCTGAGGTTTCTTCACGACTTTGTTGTGATTTGGCGCTATACAAATAAAGATTGATTGATTGATTGATAAACTACTTTTACTGTCTAATTTATTACTGTATTTATCAAAATTCCTGCATATACTGAAACTTAATGGTGCATTTTAAGAAAATATATCCATTTTCTCCACCTAAACCAGACTGGACAAATTAAACTTCTAACAATTCAAACCAAATAAGCTTATATAAATATAAATACTGTAAAATTTGAATTTATTTCCAATGAAGTTCAAGGAAAACTATAACTATGATGCTCCACAGGAAACAGATTACATTTTTAGAATTAAATTTAACACCATTGTATGTTTCCTTATAAGAAAACATGGCTCTACTGTTTTATATTTTATCTCTGCTGCACACAGATACACTACTGTCTTTTTACTATCTATTTTCTGTGTTTGTTACAGCTCCTGCACCTGATCTTGTTGCATGCTGGTGTTATGTCCATGGGCCGGCTCTCCACAGCGCCTCCTGTCGTCTGGGAGGTTGCGCGTCTCGTGCCCTCGGAGATGGCGAGCCCCGAGGCCGACGTCCCCTCGGAGGACACCAGAGAGGTCTCGCTCTCCTTACCTCCATCCCCGTCCGGACTGGCATGGCAGTGGCTCAAGGCCCCCGAGCTGGACACATCCTCAGAGATACTGTCATCTGTGGACATGTTTATGGGCCCATGGAGCGGGGGTCAGTCTGACAGCTGGAGAACAGAAAACAGAGAGAGAAAGAGTTACGAAACCTTTTTTAAAATCACATTTACTGTAGTCTAGACTGATGTGGAAACAGCTGAAAGTGATACTGAACAGTTACAACAATGGAAAAACATTAATAAACCATCTACTACTATTACTTTTAATAATAATGGTCATTAGAATAAAGTCCTTGCCAGATTTTAAATGATTTAACTTAGCCTTACTCATTTATTTATACTTATTACTAACTAATTATATTACCAATTATTTATTTATTACTTATTTATTTTAATTAACTAAGTCAGCTGAGTCGGTGCCTCATTTTAAAAAGCTTTTAAAGACGCACTCGTACAGACTTATCTCACACTGCGTTGGAACTTTTTATTCTCATGTTTTTATCTCTTTACTCAATTTTAGCTTAATTTTATTTCCAATTTAACACTTTTAATTGTATTTAAATGTCATTTATATTTCACCGTGTGTTGCTTTTATATTCTGTCTTGATGCATTTTAAAGTTTTATTTAAAGCACTTTGAATTGCCTTGCTGAAATGTGCTATACAAATTTGCCTTATAGAGTTTAAAAAATATATATATTTTTTTTTTTTTTAAATCAGAAATCCATATATGAAATAGAAGAAACAGGAACATAAGAGCACACAGAGTATATTATACGGCACTGAGCCTTTATATAAAACAGATGAAAGTGCAGATTTAAAAGGAAATAAGTTCATATGTAAATCAAATAAGATGCAAATAACAGAAACAAGCTCATATACAGGAGATAAAATGTAAATTAAACTCATGTAACGCAGATAAAATGCCAGTAAAAGAAAAACACCAACATGATGACACTAAACACACTAAAAAAACATAAATAATAATAAAATACTTGTTGCTTTTATTTATTCTATTTATTTTATTCAAGTGTGATACCCTCCACTTTATCCTATTATAGCTGCATCTCATGTCTTCATTCTATGTCATCTTTTATTATTAGTTGAGTATGTTTTTATGTATAAAGCTTTCTATTATATAACAATCCACTTCCACTTGTCTGTCTGTCTGTCATGTCCTGAGAGAGAGGGGGAGAGAGAGAGAGAGAGAGAGAGAGAGAGAGAGAGAGAGAGAGAGAGAGAGAGAGAGAGAGAGAGAGAGAGAGAGAGAGAGAGAGAAAGAGCTTGTCTAGACTGGCTTTGACAACTCGCCAGTGGTGGAAGAAGTATTCAGTAACAAAATAGTAAAAATACTTCATTACAAGTAAAAGCATTACAAAATTCTACAAAAGGAAAAGTACATAAGTATTATGAGTGATGTAGTTAAAGTATTACAGTAAAAGTAGTGGTTTACACTACTTGATATACAGTTAGCTAGTTTAGTCCAGTGGTTCCCAACCTAGGGGTGGGGCCCCTCCAAAGGGTCAGCAGATAAATGTGAGGGGTGGTGAGATGATTAATGGGAGAGGAAAGAAGAAAAAACTAAGTTCTGATACACAAATGTGTTTTCAGTTTTTGGACTTATCTCTAATCTTTGATTTTTGCTGAATTATTGGATCATTTATTGAAATGAAACCATGTGAGAAGTTTAGAGGGAAAAATCACTATTTGGTGGAGCTGTTAACAACTCTGCTTGTCTGTCTGTGATGTGGTGTGTCTGTGTGTGTGTGTTTGTGTGTGTCTGTGATGTGCTGTGTGTGTGTGTCTCTCTGTGTGTCTGTGATGTCCTGTCTGTGTGTGTGTGTGTGTGTGTGTGTGTGTGTGTGTGTGTGTGTGTGTGTGTGTGTGTGTGTGTGTGTGTGTGTGTGTGTGTGTGTGTGTACGTGCATGAGCATTGTTTAGACTGGCAATGTGTTTTTGATTTATTCGCACTAATTAACTTTGACACCTCTGTGTGTGTGTGTGTGTGTGTGTGTGTGTGTGTGTGTGTGTGTGTGTCTCCCTCTGTCTCTCTTTCTCTCTCTTTCTTTCTTTCTCTCCATCATCATCACCAACCTACTCACACACACTCTCTCTATCTCTCTCTCTCTCTCTCTCTCACACACACACACACACACACACACACACACATACACAGACACACAAACACACAAACACACACACACACACACACACACACACAGAGAGAGAGGTTAGCATTAAGGCTAAGTTACCGAGCTAACCACTGACAGCAGGTTAGCAGGGCTATTAGCTGAGTTAGGCTAAGTTTGATTTATAACAGGGTTTATAAACGCAGCGCAGACGGGTGACACTACAACACACGCAGCCGACAGATCACACACTATTTTACCAGGAGGAAAAGTGTCGCGGATAAACACAGTAAATGAGAGTTAACCTTACCCGTTGACTTGTAACATCGTCTCATCCATATTTCTGTGTGAGTAGCTGTTGGCTAGCTGGCTGCTGATTGGCTGCTGCAGTGCACTGCGGCGGCTGTAACGGACGTAAACTGCCCTGCGATTGGTCAGAAAGCAATCAAAAATGCAGAGAGCTCTGATTGGCTGTCAGAACGCAATCAAAGAATACAGAGCTACTGATTGGCTGTTAGTCTTACTCTGTTTACTGTGAGTAAATAGATTGAGTGCAGTTTCAACAATATTACATCTCAGTTTTTCCCCCAGATTATTTTAAACAGAAGCTGCTTTATGGTTATTATTGAGGTCATATTAAGTGTTGGTGGTGTACTAAATTGCATTATATTGAATGGTGTTCTTAATATTTTGTCCACTCCATGAACATACATGAGAGGGGCAAAATATTAGGAACACCATTCAATATAATGCACTTCAGTACGACAACACCACTTACTAAAAACAATTAAAACTTGTTTTTTTGTTGAAGGTGAACTGTAACTGCCTCTATACTGTAGCTCACAGTATTTCAAATATTAAAATAAGTTAAGACAAGACTTTATTGATCTACTGAGAGGAAATTTCCATGTTACAGCAGTGCAGCAAAACAAGGAAACAGATAAGAACCAGGAGCAATGAATGCAAACAAAATAAAAAGTCAAGTAGAAGGAATTAAATCTATAGTTATATATTATAAACATTACAGTAATTAGGCAAAATACATGACTTGACTCGTGGATTGTAAAGATTAAAAGTTGTGCAAAATATGTGCATAAGTATTGGTTCAGTTAGATTACAGGATAGAGTACAGGAAGGAGAATTTAGTCCTTTAGTATTGTACTTGTTGGAGTCACCCTTTAATGAAGAATGAGCTGGATGTTTGTGTGTGTGTGTGTGTGTGTGTGTGTGTGTGTGTGTGTGTGTGTGTGTGTGTGTGTGTGTGTGTGTGTGTGTGTGTGTGTGTGTGTGTGTGTGTGTGTGTGTGAGCCTTGTTTGTACTTAAGCACAGTATTCAAGTAAATGTACAAATATTAAAAAGGTAAAGGTGAAAGTAGCATAGAAAGTGCAGTACTTGAGTAAATGTGAGTATTTGAAACACAATGAATCACCATGACAACTATATTGAAAATACAATTTATTACACTGAGTAATAAATACATACAAAGATGCAAGTAACAGCATTTTCCTTTTTTCTTTTCTTTTCTTTTTTTTTAATACCAAAACCGACCGACCCTCAACACGAATGAACCAATGCGTTTGGCACATTTCTGTCCCTCACTCACTCAGTCATGTGTGTTATTAGGAGTCTGAAAAACAGACCAAATACTATCAAAACACAATTCTTCTCCATCTATCCATCTACCCCTCCCTCCCCTCCCTCCCCTCACTAATCCAACCCCTCTATCCACCCCCCCCCCCCCCCCCTACTGTACAAGCCATGCAGTGTCTACACTTAACCTACGGGCCTGTTCGCATGCATAAATCAACATTTTTAAATATGTAGTCAAAACTGAGATCCCTAAAAGTGGGGCATTAAAAACACATGATATCCTCTCATTTGAACTCCAATAATCCACACATGATTTAAATGATCCTCCAGAAACACCCACAGGAGTCATGAATTGTGATTTTTTCTTTTTTTTTCTTTTCGCTTTCTCTTATCATCATCATCATCATCATCCTTTTTTCTTCATTTACTTCCTCCTTCTCAAAAGGAAATGCCATGCAGGTTGTTGTTTTTTTTCTTTTTTTTTCTCTTTTCTCGTAAGACGCACACTGTTAGTTCTTCTTCTTGCAAAGGGAGGAATGTGTGTGTGTGTGTTCGGTAGCTAGGACCTCGCGTTCCTCTCAGTCTCAGCCAAGCATTCACGCACCAACCCTCTGGCGTGAATAATCCCTGAGAAGAAAAAGAAGCAAACACATTTTAGATTAACACACTTTAGATTAACACACTTTAGGTTAACACAGATTAAAACACTCTGAATTACATTTAATGCCTGAATGTTGCTTTGAAGCAGGAGGGTCAAACTCATTTTCATTCAGGGGTCGAATACAACCAAATATGACCTCATGTGGGCCAGACTGTTAAAAAGATGGAAGAAAGGAAGGATGAGAGGATGTAAGGAAGGAAAAGAAGACAGGGATGAAGGGAGGAAGAAGGAAGGAGGGAAAAGAAGACATGAAGGAAGGAAGGAATGAAGGAAGGAAGGAAGGAAGGAAGGAAGGAAGGAAGGAAAAGCAGACACGAAGGAAGGAAGGGGAAGTAAAGAAGAAAGGGAGGAAGGAAGGAAGGAAGGAAGGACGGACGGACAGAAGGAGGGAAGGAAGGAAGGAAGGAAGGAAGGAAGGAAGGAAGGAAGGAAGGAAGGAAGGAAGGAAAGAAGGAAGGAAGGAAGGAAGGAAGGAAGGAAGGAAGGAAGGAAGGAAAAGAAGACACGAAATAAGGAAGGAAGGAAGGAAAAGAAGAAATGAAAGAAGGAATGAAGGAAGGAACAGAAAATAGGATGGATAGATGGAAAGAAGGACGGACAGAAGTAGGGAAGGAAGGAAAATAAGACAGGAAGGATAGATGAAGGAAGGAGGGAAGAAAAGAGGGAAGGAAGGAAGGGACGAAGGACAGATGGAAAAAAGGAAAAGACAGGAAGGAAAGCAGGCCGGATCGGATCCCTGTGTGGGCCGGTTCTGGCCCACGGGCTTATGTTTGACCCCCCTGCTTTAAAGCATGGATGTTTATCATTTCATCACCTCTTTTCAGTCTCTCCATCGCGCTCTTGCTTCCAGCGTATGTGGGCCTGATCTCCTTCCCGAGCTCTTCGATGATGGCCAGCAGCTCTGCGTATTTGTTCTGAGGCACTTGGCTTCCAGTGGAGCCCTGAGGAAGAGGAAGAGAAAGAGGAACAGGAAGAGGAAGAGGAGGAGGAAGAGCAAACAGAGGAAGATGAGCCAAGTTCAACAGTAGACACTCGAAGCCAGAGAACATTACAGGACGGAGAATTTGGTCCTTTTCTCTTTGTATTGTACTTATTTGTTGTGTGTGTGTGTGTGTGTGTGTGTGTGAGTGAGTCAGACTTCAGCTACCTGTGAGAATCCCAGAGATGGAGGTCCATAGTCGCTCAGGAGCGGCCTGTACGACTGCAACGTGGCTAAGTTCGCCGCTGCTGGAGACTGGAGGTTCCCAACTGTCGACACATCACAAAAACATCAAAACAGACACATTTATTAAATATTAAAGCTTTAAAAAACTGTTTACTAGGCCTGCAACTCACAATTGTCTTCATTTGACTTTTAACCTACTTAAAAATGTCTTGAGTGATTGATTAAAGGATGAGTTCACTTTTTTCAAGTGGATCTTATCAGCACACACCAGACAATATATACGCCAAGACAATATATCTGTAATAAGGTAATATCGACTGACTGATATATTGGTCAGGCTCTAATTATTTATGCCTCAAATAAGTGTTTAAATGAAACCATCTGAGAAGTTTAGAGGGGAAATATCCAAAGTGAGGACCTGAAACCACAGTTAACAACCAAATGATATTCAGTTTACCGTCATAAAAGACTAAAGAAACCAGAAAATATTCATTTTGATTATATCATATTCAGGTACAAACCAGCATTTCTTCCACCTTTCTTCCCTCTTCTTATATGACAGTATTTTTTAAACTGATTAGTGAATATAAACCACTGCAGTTATCTGTAACCTATTACATTTCCTTAGTAACCTTCCCAACCCTGGTAACAACCCTAAAAATATTCCGATTACTGTCATAAAAGACTAAAGAAACCAAAATACATCCATTTGGATTAGATTTTAGTAATTTAAGAGGAAGAAACCAGAGAATTGGTTGGCCAAAAACGATTATAAAAATTAAAAATATAAGTATTTCTTCCACCTCTGCTCTTGTACGACAGTACTTTTTAACTGATTAGTGAATATAAACCGCTGCAACTGTAAGTACGTAATAAAATATAATAAGTTACATTACTTTGAAACTTATTAGATTTTAAATAGAGTACCTAGTAATCTGTAACCTATTACATTTCCAAATTAGCCTTCACAACCCAGTTAACAACCCAAAAATATTCAGTTTACCTTCATGAAAGACTAAAGAAACCAGAAAATATTAATTTGGATTACGTTATATTCATTTAAGAGGCAGAAACCAGAGAATTTTCTGGCTAAAACATTATAAAAATATAAGCATTTCTTCCACCTCTACTTCTTATATGACAGTATTTTTAACTAATCAGTGAATATAATATAAACCACTGCAGTTTTCAGGTACACTTACCCTAACACCTGAAAGCATTCGCTAAAAAATCAAATGTAATAAGTTACATTACTTTTATTAAGTAAAAGAAACTAATTACATTTTAAATAGGGTAACTAGTAATCTGTAACCTATTACATTTCCAAATTAACCTTCACAACCCTGATAACAACCCAAAAATATTCAGTTTACCTTCATGAAAGACTAAAGAAAACAGAATATAATCATTTGGATTATATTATATTCATTTAAGAGGCAGCAACCAGAGAATTTTCTGGTTAAAACATTATAAAACTTAAAAATATAAGCATTTCTTCCACTTCTGCTCTTTATATGCCAGTATATTTTTTAAACTAATCAGTGAATATATTTTTTTAACTAATCAGTGAATATATAACAATATAACCCCCCCTACAATTCCCATCCTCCACCACCAGGTGTCCTCGTCGAGGCACAAAGAGCCCTCAGAGGCAGATCAATCAGCAGCTCCGACCGAGGAGCATCATGGAGGAAACGGAACAAGGCTGGCTCAAGAAGACAAGAAGAAGTGATACATTTTTGTCACAATGTAGCAACAACCATCCGGCGGGTACCAAGACCCCCGGCCGACGGACCGACACCACGCCGGGAACGTCGCCTTCTCTCCGGGCATCACAGCCGTCTCTCTCCGACGGCTGATACGGTGGATGGCGCTCTTTCTTCCCCTTTTTTTTTTTTTTTTACATTAGTAATAATGGCGGATATGAATTAGCCTAGCTCCCAGGATCTGACCCTATATATATAACTGGACAAAAACTACACGCACGGTCTTTCTCCAGGTATTCTCCGAGACCCCGATTTTTACGCTCGGTTTTACGCACAGATAGTTAGATTATCTCCGCTGTTTTGTGCTCACCTTGGTTCCCAGAAGTTCCCGGAATGTGCTGATGGACATTGGGTTTGTAAGACATTCCCAGAGACATTGTAAATTAAAGAAATAAAAATGACCCGAAAATTCAGTGAAGCGTCTGTCTCTCACTTTTTGTTTACAACAGCGGCACCGGCAAATATGGCCGTCACTTTATATTGACACCCACTGTGTGTGTGTGTGCTTTTTTCTTAACACTGCAACTATCCCATTGTGGGTGTTACGCCGCATTTGGTGACCCATGTTAGATGAAGAAGTGCTCTTAAAAAAAAGTAAGGAAAGTATATTATGCCACCACAAGGTTTTAGTGGGTGTTTTTTTCTCTACCTCCCCAAATAATAATAATAAAGCAAGTTCAAAGAGCAAAAAAGAAACACATTATTATATAAAAAATAAAGACAATTACTAATAGTAGTTATGAAAGAGTTAATAAAAATAATAAATAAGAATATGACATAAAAAGCAACATTTCATCAAAAAGACTCAAATTTGATGTAATGAAAAAGGAGATGCAAAAAATAAGAAATGTAAATAAATAAAAATCCTACTTTTAATAAAAAGTACTAATTTACTCACTTTATGTAAATTTAGCTGGTAATACTTCTATACATTAAAATAAGGGATGAGATCTATTATTTCAAAAATGAGTACTTTTGCTTTAGTACAATAAGTACATTTAGCCGGTAATACATCCATACTATTACTTACCGTCAGATTTTCTGTCAAATTAGTACCTTTAATTAGTAGTTTAAGTACATTTAGCTGGTAATACTTCAATATGTATACCCAATTTAATACTTTTGCTTTAGTACTATAAGTACATTTAGGAGGTAATACTAGTATATACGTTTAAATAAGGACTGTCGGATTTTCTGTCATATTATTACCTTTAATTAGTAGTTTAAGTACATTTAACTGGTAATACTTGAATACTTTTACGTAGATTAGTGCTTTCACTTCAGTACTATATGTACATTTAGCTAGTAATACATCCATACATGTACTTGTAGCCAGTTTTCTCAATGATTAGTACATTTAATCAGTATTTTAAGTATATTTAGCTGGTAATACTTATATACTTTAACTTAATTTAGTACCTTTGCTTTAGTACTATAAGCACATTTAGCTGGTAATACTTCCATACATATACTTGTAGTCAGTTTTTCTGTCAAGTTAGTACCTTTAATGAGTAGTTTAAGCACATTTAGCTGGTAATACTACAATACGTTTAAATAGGGCTGTGTCTGATTTGCTGTAAGATTAGTACCTTTAATTAGTACTTTAAGTACATTTAGCTGGTAATATGTACTTAATATGTTTACCTAAATTAGTACTTTTGCTTTAGTACTATATGTACCTTTAACTGATAATACTACTATATGTTTAAATAAGGGCTGTGTCTGATTTGCTGTAAGATTAGTACCTTTAATTAGTACTAAAAGTACATTTAGCTGGTAATACTTCTATACTTTTACTTATATTAGTACTTTTGCTTTAGTACTATAAGGAAATTTAGCTGGAAATACTTTTATACTTTTACTTAAGTGGAATTTAACATAATAATCATAATTTAAAGATCATTTATTTATATAGCGCATTTCAAAACAGAGTACAAAGTGCTTCACAAATAATACAAAATGCCTCCCACATAACAGAAGAAACACAAACAACCAAAAAAGATAAGAGCAGTGCAAGAACAAGATAAGGAAAGCAAGTTTATAAAAATGAGTTTTTACAGTGAATGAAAGGGAGTCAGTGAAGATTCCAGATGAATTTAAACATGAAAACTGTGTCAGAGAGTTTTGGGGCCCTGACAGTAAAAGCAGCTTTAGTCTTATGTTTGGATCAGGAGGCAGTTTTAAGCAGAGTTTTCTTTGTGAAATCTGAGGTTGTGTGCAGGTAAACATGGACACAAGAATTCACACGTGTCCTGGAGGTGAACCATGCAGTAACTGCTTTAAAAGTAACGAGTTAAATGTTAAAAATCAAGCCTGAAATGAACAAAAAGGCTACAATGGGGTTTATGTGTTTGGTCCAGTTCACAGTGTTGCTGCTGTATTCTGTTTAACTTAAAGGTGTGAATGTGCTTTACTGTTCAGGTAAAGAATGTTAAAAATCAACAGATTAATAACTTTCTCTGAGTCAGAGAGTCAAAGGAAAATAATCTGACTTTTGAAACCACAGAAGTTGACAAAAACCCTGAACTACCTCATTCACATGTGGTTGAAGTTTCAATTTGAATCATAAATGACTCCTATATTTCTGACATTAGACTTAACAGAAAGTGCAAAATCAGCAAATGCATCACTGATTCTGATGAGTTTAACGACCCAAATAAGATTATTTCTTTTCCTCTCTGATCGGACGAAGTTATTCCAGCGTTTGACGTCCTTTTAGACAAGACTTTATAGCGGTCAGACTGCTGAAGGATTCTGGTTTTACATATTAAATGCAGGATTTTTACTTGTAATGAAGTATTTATAGGATTACGGTAATATGGGAAACTTTTTCCAATTCTGACTTGTTCACACATTTACATATGAAACCAATACATCATATCAACACTGACTAGCATTATGAAATCCCTGAGATGTTTCCTTGTTAAATCAGAAGACAGTTTTTAGATATTGTACTCAAAAGGAAACATATATTAATGTTCCTCGTGTCAAATCATTTCAGAATTAGTAGGTTTTATAATCTGGGACGCTATTTTTTAGTCTTTAATTTATACAAAGCAGCCTTATATCTGCATATTTGGTCATTTAATTTTGTCGGCCCACATGTTTTGCTTTTTGCTTTCTGCATCCGATTAAAGGTTAAAAAACTAGTTATTGATAAAAAATCAACACATTAATAACTTTCTCGGAGTCAGAGAGTGATAGGACAATCATCTGAAACCACAGGAAACCACAGAAGTTGACAAAAACACGGAACTACCTCATTAACACGTGGTCAAAGGTGAAAGACGTAGTCAAAGTTTCAATTTGAGTCATAAATGACTCCTATATTTCTGACATTAGACTTAACAGAAAGTGCAAAATCAGCAAATGCATCACTGATTCTGATGAGTTTAACGACCCGAATAAGATTATTTCTTTTCCTCTCTGATTGGAGGAACTTATTCCAGCGTAGCCTCTATGTTCACGTGTAATATTAAACAATATAACTTACACAGTTTGCATGTTACCAGT
This sequence comes from Scomber scombrus, assembly GCF_963691925.1. NCBI lineage: Eukaryota > Metazoa > Chordata > Actinopteri > Scombriformes > Scombridae > Scomber > Scomber scombrus. The sequence goes on from NC_084984.1 coordinate 14,070,718, forward strand.
TAGCTTTAAAGTAACTGAATAGAAGAAGATATAAATCGCACTGGAGCCTACTTGTCCCACATTATCCTAATCCACCCTATATTTCATATTGTATTATTGATGTTTTTAAGCAGGGGTTCTCAAAGTGGGGTCCGAGGACCTCCAGGAGTGCTTGAGTGAGCTCCAGAGGGTCTAAAGCAACAAGAGGAATCATTTATTTTCACTATGAGTTCATCTATAAGTAACACAATGACAGAATTTATGACTATTTTTGCTCGTTGGTTTCATTCCGTCTGTCATAAAACATCTAAAAGCATTAAAAGTCTCATCAGATGGGAGTCCGAGGTCTAATTTGTGTCAGTTTTGGGTCTTTGAAATGAAAAAGTGTGAGTTTCACTGAAGGATTTGAGTACTTCTTCCAACACTGCAGGTCACAGATTTGTAAGGGTCGCCAAATATAGTGTAACATGTGTTAAATCAAAGAAAAATGCTTTAAAAAAAAAAGGTGATTAACACCATAGTGATAAACTTCATGTGTGCTTTCACTCAGTTTAACACGACTTTACGCACATTTGTAAGAAATTCATCCAACATGTGTTTTACAAAAAGTTAAAGCTGCACTTTTAGAAGAATTACAGTGTTTAAACCTTTAGCTTCACATTTTACACCATGTTTAAAAAGCCAGAAACTGCAGTTAGAAAGCAAGATGATGCTTGAATTTAAGGTTTAAGGAGTTTATGTTTGCCTTGTTAGGTTTGTATTATAATATTAATATAAAGGTACAGTTAAAAAAAAGATCGTCTCATACTTATACATATACAAATATTATGACAACCAAACTCTCGATGTGTGGACAGTAAATAAGAGTCATGGTGTGATTCATGTTAAACTGAAAGTGAAAGTCTCAGAATATAAAGGGGATAATTAATTTAATTTAATTTTTAGGTCAAGAGTTATTACGTAAACAACAATAAACTCTGAGTGGAGTTTAGAGCTTAAACAATAAGTCGATTCATCTGCATTTAACAGTAAGATAACTGGTTTTATAATCATTTATCAGATTAAACTTCTCCAAAGTGAATATTTGCTGCTTTTTCTCTATTTTTTTTATCCATACAAACTGAATATATTTGGGAGTTTGGACTGTTTCCTGTCATTTAAAAAGGAACTTCACTGAAATTATAATGTTCATTTGATACTATAACTATTATTATTCTACTACAACCCAGACAAATATTTCACTTTTTAATCCACTAAACTCAGTTATTAGTTACTTTACTTATCAAACTTATGAGCTTATAAAATATGTTAGATGACTATATTTTATATTGATTATTATAATATATTGATGAGTAAAATACTATTGGAGATATTTATGCATCAGTAATAACACTTGAAAATGTAAAAGTATAACTAACTCCTTTACTTGTGATACTTTTAAGTACATTTAGCTAATGATATACATACTTTTACCTATTTTAATTTAGTAATTTAGCATTTTTACAGTGTGATATTACTACTTGTACTTAAATGAAAGTAATACTTCCTCCCACACGGCTGCAAAAACCCTAAAAAATGTAAGAAATTGAGCAACTATGTGATTTCCTGCTTGTGAATAATCTTTTAAAAGAATCCCTAACCCTAAGCCTCCAGTTTTAGATATAAAGTGACTAATCATAATATTAGAACATAAGAAAGCTTCCTGCTGACCATTAACACTTAACACAGATATGTAAGATATAAAACAAAACTCTTTAACCTGAAAAGAAAACCAAAGAATTAATGAATATTACCTGATGATCTGAAGAAGGCGCATGAATATAAATCATTACAATATCACAGAAAAGTTAAAAGAAAATGGTCTAAAATACACCAAGATGTATGTTGTCCCATTTTTTTACACATTTTTATTCAGTTAAAACAATCTTAAACTCCTATATTTACCACTTTAATCCATCCTGAATGTAACGGAGCACGGCGGAGGTAGAAGTATACCAAGCTTTATTGAGCATTGCACTCATTCATGTACAGGTAATGTTTCAATCTTGTTTGTTTTTATTTTGTACAACTCTTTGTCAGTAGTGCAACTCGTGCAATGATTAAAAAGGAACCAAAAAAAAAATTAAATTAAAATAATAATAAAAAGTCCTTCAAGTGTTTCATAACTTCAGTAAGAGCCCCGATATCTGCCGTGACACTTTGTAAAACGTCAGCAGCAGCACATTTTGTACAGAAACATCTCTCAAAAAAATAAAAATAAAATAGTTGTTGGCTTATGTGTATATGTGGTGAAATATTTCCAATTTAAAGAGGAGACTAAATATCATCCAACAGTTTTTGAGATGTGCTGCGTTGTTGAAAGTATCTCTTCAATCCATTTACAAAGTGTGTACCAAAAAAAATGCACATGGGTGTGATACAAAGACTTCTTTCCTTCTTATTTCACGTGTTTTATACCTTTTAAATGCAATCAAAGAACAGGAGAGAAATACACTTTTATCCTTAATAACAACTAACCCACAGGCTTGTTTTTTTTTTTTAAAGATGTGTCTGAGCATACACACACACACCTTTTGTTATTAGGACAGCTTATGTATCCAGACTTCTTTTTTTTGGGGGGGGGGGGGTCTGTCCCTATTCCAGTGCAGATCTATAATAATAATAATAATAATAATAATAATGCGAGACAGGAGACTGAGGAAGGCAAAAAGAGTAGAGGTATACACTATTTAACAGAAGCTATCGTCCTTTTTTTCTTGTTTTTTTTTTGCTTTTAAATTACAAACTCGGCTCCGGAAAAGCAGAGGAATAATTAGGGAGGAGAGGTGGTGTAGGAGTATTTGGAGTTATGGTCATGCATTTTAAGATACTCTGTAGAAAAGAAAAACAAAATCTTTGTTTAGTTTTGAGGGTCTTTGTATGAGTTTAAACCCTGAGCTGAATTCCTTTTTCTTTGTTAAAAAAAAAAAAAGAAGAAAAAAGGCAACAAAAATAAAATAAAAAGAACATTTAACAGAGCAGTGCTCGAGACTGATGTTACTCTGAAACCTGCGTGAAGATTTAAAAAAAAAAAACGAGGATGTGCGTTTCACATTTCTCAAGAAATTCCTTGGCTTCTCTCTTTTTTATCCTTCTGTTCCTCTTAATATTATTATTATTATTATACTTCATTCTTTCTCCTCCTTTTGAAGTGACAGATATGTAGAGTCCAACTAACTTAACTTTTCAAGATCCGAGACAAAAACTGAATAAATACAACCATAAAAACAAAACTGGATTTCACATGAACGCTGATAGATTAAAATCCAAAGAGGAAACGTTGTATTTGTGACACATTCTCAAGTATACACACACACAAGAGCTTCAGTTTACTTGTAAGACTTGCAAATATATCCGCTATTTACGAGGAGAACTGGATAAGTAGTGCTCACATATCACTTTTAGGAAAGAAGACTAATAATATAATAATAATAATAATAGTTTAATGTGGGAAACACTGCTGCTGCTTTCTCTTGTCATTAGTAAGCGTGTTGCCCCGTTCACTCCCAAAAAACTCACTCAGACTTCCTACTCCTTCATTATTGTCTTTTCTTTGTGTAACTTTTCCTAAATCTCATGCTCTATAAATAGAAACAGGTTTGCCACCAGATAACGGACACTAGTCTGAGGGGTAGTAACTATGTGCACTGATACAAAAACAAAAAGGCACAAGGTTGATAAATGTTACAAATAATGTGGACAAAAGAAGGAGGAAGAAAAAGAAAAAAAGGAAGTTCAGAGACGTTTGATATAAAACCAAACCACCAAGGAACTTTAATAAATGTGAGACCCACGCGGGGAAGAAGTGGAAGGAAAAGGATTGTGATAATTGAATGATTTAATGTTGTTGTTTTTTTTGGTCTTTGTCTCATGAGCGACTACAATGAACGAAAAAAAACAGCACACACACCTTTTCTTTCCTGTAGTTACCACTGAACACTTTCACTGCACATGTAGTGAATGTCTGAGGAGTTAAAGTTAAAGGTCTTCATCATATATTAATATAGGATTGTAGTTTTTTTTTTTTAAGCATTAATGCACTTTTTTTTAATGAATCCAAATTTGGAGTCTTTGTTTTATCCACTTTTGGTTTGGACCCAAAAAAAAAAAAAAAAAAGAAGCTTCATAGCAGACAGTCCGGACTAAAATTCGGGCACAAAGTATAAAGAGCTTAAAGCGTGATGCAGGGCGAGAAGTGGCCAACATTACCCTCTAACGTTTCAACTCTGTCACATCTGTCTGAATCAATATAATCACTAATCTTTTCACTCTGAATGTCAGAGGACGATACATCACCCGTCAAATCTCTCTAGGTGATAAACACGAGTCTCTCGAAGGTTAAAACAAGAACAAAAAATGAAAGAACAGGAAAAAAAACTAAAAAACAACAACCCTGAAATCTTTTCTCTGTACAACCACTGCTTTACAAGTGAGAACGGTCACAGCTGGGTGCGACGCCTCTGACCCTCGGAGGCGATGGGGGGGCGTTGAGGGTGCAGAACAGGGGGACAGCGGTCCTGGAGTCTGCGGTGCAGAGAGAGAGAGATACGGACGAGAGCCAGATCCCCTTTCAGGTGCGGGGACGTGAACTCGTGGGATCGGAGCCCGTGAAGCTGGAGTGGTCCAGCTCAGACTATGTGTTGGGTGCGTGGCTGAAACTTTGGGGGTGCAGCTGAAGCCTCTTCTGCTGCTCCTGCACAGCAAGCTGCTGGCTCTGGTCCGATGTGGAGAGCTTGTTGATTAACGCAGACACACAGTTCGCTGGAATGATCAGACCTGTGGAATAAAGAGCGATGAGAGTTAAATGTTAAAAGAGGTTAAGTTAAAAGAGGCTCTTTCTATAATGTGATAAAAAAAACATTTTTTTTAAAAGGACAAAACATTTTAGGAAACATGATTATTCCTTATTTCTTGTTGAGAATTCGATGCAAAGACAGACATCTCAGTAAATATGAAGCTACGGTCGGGATTTATTTGTCTGGCAGCCTCAAGATGACAACACTCCAAGTCTCCCAGACAAGAGAGGCGGACCGTAACCTCCCGTAAAAAACAGAACTTGTTGTTTTATTACTTTGTTTTTCTGTGGATGAAAACAAACAACAATATATCATGTTCCTCTGAGCTTTAGAGGCTCTGCTAGGTGGATTTTGTTATTTTAGGACAGATCCAGGCCAGCTGTCTCCAGACTTTACACCAAGCTGAGATAACGAGCTGAGAGTGGCATCGATCTTTAGTTATAATAAACGGTGAATCACGTTTAGGGCTGCAAATAATGATTGTTTTTAATGTTGATTCACCTGTATATCATTTTTCCAATTAAAGCAGCAACAACTAGTCAGCTGTAAAAAAAAATAATTGGAAACTATTTTGATAATTGATTATTAGTTTAGTCTTTTTTCTTTCTTGCTTTGTAAAGCAAAAAAAATCTAATGTTTGTTGGTTTCAGCTTCTCAAATGTGGCCAGGCTGGGAAATTATAACGACAGTTTTTCAATATTTACTGAAAGTTTACAGACAAAATGATTAAATGGAGCAAATAATTGTTAGTTGCAGCACTAATCAACAGTCTAAACTTCATATTCAGTTTTCTACCATTTACGATGAAGAAAAACATTAAATCCCAACATTTGAAAAGCTGAAACCAGCAAATGTTTGTTTTATTTCTGCTTTAAAGAACGACTAATATGATCAATTCATTATGAAGACAGTTGCTGATTAACTTCCTGTAGATCAACTAATTGATAGACTAATCTTTGAAGCTCCACCAGAGTTTGTTGACTTTACTTATTTGGGCAGCGGGACAGTCTGGACTAACAGGATCAGAACCTTGAAATTATACTTTAAACTCAAAAGGTCGACCATCACTACAATAAGACAGATGTTGGTCTGTATGTTGTTTAAGTGGAGCAGGATCACGTCCCAAATCTTATGCTGAGAATGACTCAAAGACCAGATAAGACCAAAACTGATCTGGTGCAGAACTGTGAAGGATGAACTCGTCAAGATGAACCAACCTGAGCGCTCAATGTGTTACCATGGATAAGAAATGATTGAGCGAGTTCATTATGGCTTCATGTCTCACTTTAGTTCCCAAAATACCAAACTACTCCTTTTAAAATAGTTCAACTTCCTTCAACTTACCAACTATCCTCTGTCCGTCTTCTGTTCTGAGACGGACAATCTGCACCTTCACGTTGGTTCCTCCGACCGGAGTGAGAACTTCCTCCAGCTCGTTCCACACGCTGAGCACCGAGCCGCACAGAACGAAGTACGTCCGACACCGAAGGCCGATCTCGCAGGTTAAACCCACCGACGCCTTCTTACAGTTACCCCGCCTGAGGGCACAAACCAGGGCATTTTAAATTGGACTGATCATCGTCAGCAGAGAGGCTTTAAAAAGGACGAGGCAACGCTATTTATCTCTGATGTTCGTACCAAAAAGCATGAGAGCAGATCTTTGCTGACAGCTTGTACTGGTCCGTCCAGTGCTGCTTGGCGTCTTCTGACAAGACCTAAAAAAAAGAAAAAACACCATAAGTCACCACAGAAAGCGTTGAGCCTCTTTCTCAGAGCACTTTTAAAAAAATGATGTAGTTTTTACCTTCTTAAACTTCTTCTTGATGTCTGCGTACGTCTCCAGTTTGAGCTGCCTGCCCGTGTTGGGCCTGTAGACGAGGAACAGCCTCTTCTTGGTGTTCACCTCTTTGACCAGAATGGCCGTTTTCTTGTTGTTCCTCATCTGAAAAAAAAATGAAGAACATGTTTTATATTTAAAAGAGAAATCCATCACAAGTTACAACAACAGAAAACTGACACTACTGCAATCATGATACGTCAATTTATAGGGACGAGCACTTTGGGTGAAAATGTGATATGTAGCAGACATTCATACTATATATACTCGTCCTTACATGTTTTTTGAAAAGTTAAACATAAGGAATTCATATGTAACATTTTGACCTCTGTAAATGTATTAATTATCATTCCTGTTCATAGCAGGATGATCTTGATAAATGTTTTTGTACGACTAGTACTTAACATCACCATGTAGAATTAGCTGCTGGTAAAAAGGTGGAGATAAACTCTAAAAGTGATCCTATTATTAGAAAACTACAAGCTCACTCTAAATGAAAAAAAAAAAAAAATTGTGTCGGTTAACAAGTCATTTTAGTCAGCGCAAAGTTTGCAGATCCAGTATTATTTTGAGTTTCACATACTTCACTTTATTACAGTGACTTTTAATAAACTTTTTCATTTTACTTTATTCAATATTAGATTATTATTATAAATACTAAAACTGTCTTTTTTCACATTTCTTTATCATTCTTCTTTTCTCTCGCATGCATTGGTCTCAAATTTGTCTTTGTAATGTGTTTTTTTTGTTTTATTCATTCATCATTTTTGTTCCTTTTCTTTATGTTGTCAGTTGTTCTGTCTTCTTATCAGCTTGTCAATCAAACTGTGAAGCACTTTGAACCACACTAACATGTATGAAAGGTGATATATAAATAAAAATTGATTGATAGATAGAGATAGTGAAATGTGGACAGATGACCAAAAATAATGGAGAGAGAAGAGCAACAGAAAGTCTCTGGTTGGACTTGAACAGGTGACGTTGTGGTTCCATACCTGCACATAGAAACCATCGTCTGGTCCGTTCTGTTCTGCCCAGGCATGCGTAGCTTCCTCCCACGACATTCCTCTCTCTACACTGACCTGAGAAAACAGACACACAGATGCAAAGTCAAGTAATGTTTCTGCCATCGAGCCGTATCACAAATAGAAGAAAGGAATCTGAATGATATAAATATTTATATGAACATACTGTGAAGAGCTCAACGTGTCCAGATGTGGTATAGCCTGGTGTCAAGAACTTCCTGCAGTCCATCTTCTTCACCTTCTCATCACCAGAGCCCAGATCTAAGAAAACAAGAGGGGAGAGTTTTACATATATTACAGCTGAAATACATCACAAACAGACATGGCGTGTCACATAGGCGGAGTGGAGCATTTTTTTTGTTTACCTGCTATGACACTCAAAAAGACGACAACATTTAAAGTTACTCAACAAGTTCTTTACTGGCAACCACAACTTTCCACAACAACAACACAGTACTTCTCTACACTGTTTATCCCTTCTAGGACCATCACAATAAAAGTATTTTCCATTTCCCTCTAATACATAAAAACATGCAAACTTTCACACAGGCTGTTATTTTTCCAAAAAGAATATATTACAACCTGTACAAAAATATAAATAACTGCTACACCAACTGCATCAGTGTTCCAGTTAGTGAGTTTTACCAAATGATAACACAGCTGGTTATGCAGGATTTGGTGTGTAGGTTACATTAACTGGTGCAGGATTAACTTAACTAGATCATTTTAACTACAGTATCATAGATAAACATTGATTCGATTTCATTGTGCAATGAAAAAACACCATAAGATTCCACTGCTGCGTTGCCTCTGCTACCATCATTTTTAAAAACGGACTATTCATATTTGCTAACCTCTTTTTTGTAGTTTTTAATTGAAAAAGAAAAAAAGACCAGAATTGAAGAGCCCAAATTACATACGGGTAAACCAAGAGCACAAAATACTAAATTGAGATCACTGATGAGTTATTTATCTCTCTGCTGCCCCTCCCCTCATGTGCTAAAATGAGGAATAGTGACTCTCTTACCAAGAATGCCCATGTCATATCTGCCGTTCTTCTTGGCTTCCTGTATGACGGCTGCCAGAGTGTCGGAGAAATACTGGAACAGGGCGTTCTGCTGCTGGACCTCCATGCCTAGAATACGGTTCAGGAACTTCCCGATGTTGTTGTAGTCTGCAGCAGAGACAAAACACGTGCATTACAAACAATAATCATGTGCCATAATCTTGACCGCTGCTCTATTTATTTCTTGTTTATGTTATTTAAGTGCAAACATTATGCTATTACAGCTGCATCTCATCACATATACACTACGTCATCTTTTTTTTAGCTGCGTGTGTGTCTTGTTTTTATTAGTCTTTAAAGCACAAATGGAGTAGCACCTGACAATAAAGCTTTCTATTATTTCTATTCTATTCGTTAGATTAATTAAATAACGTTTCCACCACACTGCACATGCATTGTATATCAAACTGAAGAAGAATAGTAGTAATGTCACTCCTTATTTATCTATTTTTTTGTTAATCCACAATTTAAAAATCACCTTTGTCCAGTGACATTGTGCCAGATCTGTCCTCCAAATTTATGAGGCCGACACCTATTAATCCACTCTGGATCTCTGCAGAAGAAAAACACATTTGTCACTCAGACGCAGATGAGAACCACAGATTTATCTAAAATAAATAACAAAAAAAAAACAACACAGAAATCAATACAGTTTGTGAAGTGAAGCAAACATAATGAATCGTTGCAACATCAGTCTGGAAGGAAATTAATCCCTTGCCTTGATGTTGGTAAAAATGTGAGTCATACCTTTGAAGAAATCCCCTTTAAAGTTCGAGGGCGGAGGCACTAGAGGAGAGTCGAGCTTCACAATCGACTTCATCACAATTTCCAGAGCGTTTCTGCCGTACTGCGAATGAGATGAACCCGAGTGAGTCACCGGCAAATAAAGACGATAATAAAAACAAAAACATCTGAGACAAACACTCGATGTTCTTACTTTGTTGTCAAAATTAAACCTGCTGAGATCTCGAGTTTCAGTTGCTCGTCTGTCTCCGTGAGTGAGAGCGCCCTGTTATAAAGAATCAAACACAAATGCAGTTAAAGTTTGGTATAAATTACAAACTTCTTCTAAATTAAACAATAAAAAAACAATTTAATTAGTCCGTACCAGGCTCTCAAGTCTTTTGGCAACAATGGAGGCAAATCTTTGCTCTCCTGCGAGCTCCGATATGAGGAAGACGTATTCTGGAGCCGTGACCTGGTTTGATCTGTGAGTTCTCCCTGTGTCCAAAGAAACATTATTCAGTATTTATTTCTTCTTAAAAGACAAAAGACTTGTATTAAGTCTGGCTGTGTGCCTTTATACAGAATAATAAAATCTACTGACCGAACTGCTGTATAGCTCTGTCTGCACTCCACGGCAGCTCCAGGGTCATGTGGACTCTCCGCCGCTGGTTCTTCACTCTGCGATCGGCCTGCAGGGAAATACCCGAGCTGGCAGCTTCTGAGATGATGGCAATGTGCTGGTTGAAAAGAGAGACAACAAACATTACATTTTCATGTACAAAACTAGAATAAGCAGCTGTTACTTCTTTATTAAAGTCTGTCAGTCATATCTAAAGTTTTAGCTCAACCACAAGCAAATGGAATGACTCATGTGTCACAGTCAAGAACATCTTCAAACCTACAGCTGGTTGGATATGGTCAGAATCAGTGGATGAGTTGGTAAACCTGGAGTGTTTTCGTCTTTGGTCAGTTGGTTTTCACACCAAGAAAAAAAATCCAAGCAAACTAAAAAACTTTAGAGGTGTGAGATTCGTGGGTCATGTGTTTCCGGGGCGGGAGGGAGAATGCAAACACAGGAAGAAGGTCGAGTGTGTAATTGTTGTGCTCAGATCTGCCGTAACGAATCGTACCAAGGGGGGAAACAAGTCCCTATCAACCAGACTGAATAAAGGCTAAATGTCCTTAGGCTGTGTGTCCTGATCCTGAGTAAGATCCCTACGTGGGAGAGAGAAAAAAAGCAGTCCCCTCATGTATTTGAATGAAGCCCCTCCATTACCACAGCAGGAGTTCAAACTAAAGAAATTACATTAAAGATAAAAACTTTAAAAAGACAAAACTCTATTCTGGTAAAGTTGAGCTTAGTTGTGACATAAACAATACGTCTAGTTTTTTTGGGATCACTGCAACAAAAGATAAAATGATCATCATAACTTTCTGTATAAAAATCTGTCTCACAGTTTGAGAAACTTGTGTTGTGTTTTGTGTCTGTTAAGCCTGAAAATTCACATTGTTACACAAACTGGACTTCATGGTTCCTAATTCAGCTTCTCACCAGTACATGTAACATACATCCACCACACAGAACCTTCTATATATTTAATAACTATATACAGAATAATACATATTCTGTCTGAACAGCCATTTAATAATTACAGCACCAAACATCCAATAACTCATCAGTTAACTGATTAAACCCATCGTCTCCACTGTCCTCTTTAAGTTTTTCCTCACCTTCTCTCCATCCATGAATCTCTGTTTCTCTGTGAGATTGAGGATTTCCACCGGGACGTCCAGCTCAGAGCGAGACTCGTAGGTGATGCTGCCGTCGTCGTTACTGACCACGCGACCTTTACGGCCAGTCATCTGAAAACACAGGAAAGTGTTAAGTGTTAAGTTAAAATAAATACTGCCTTGTTGTTGTTTACCATCCATGTTTGTCCAGACTTAAGATATCTGTAGTTAAGAATTTAATAAAAAAGGTATTAATAGTATTTATGATTCCAGTGAATTATTTACAATGAGACACAAGCTGACACTTTGTCATAATTAGCATATGGATTATTGAGTTCTAGCCAAAAACATGTTTTGTAAAGTCTAAATCAATTGATCCCCGAGTTTAAATGGACGTTGGTGATAAATCTGAAGAATTCCCTCGAGGCGTTTCTGAGATGCTGAGTTCACAACACTGGGATGCACAAACCAAAAATATAATGCCTCCAGCCACTCCCATCAGAGGCATAAAGAGAAAGAAAAAAACAGAAGTAACCACACTTGTTTATACCTCGGCTACGTTGTCAGGTCCTCCCAGCTCGTCTATCAGCTCGTCCAGAGTGTTGGGCGGTAAATTCTCAGCAAGCTCCTCGAGTTTTTCCAGAAGATCTTTCTTCATTTTCTGGGCGTGTTCCACTGCGTCCTGACTTGTTAGGCAGCTATCCTGAGCCTCGACTTTGACTTATGAACAAACCAAAAATAAAAAAAAGATACATTCATTAACCCTTAAAAGGCCAAATCAAAGTGTTGTAATTATTATCTCAGCGTGTGTGAACATGCTTACCTGGGGCAGCCACGGTGGGAGGGATAACAGGGGCAGTGAAAGCAGGCCTGGTGGAGCCCAACCCTGAAGCTAACAAGGCACTTTGAATGGAGTCTGGATCAATACTCTTCCTTCTCTTTTTCTTCTTCTTCTTTTCTTTCCCTTTCTTTGGTTCCTTTCTGATAAGCCAAGGATCTAAAACAAAAAGGAAAGCATAAAGGTTAGCTGTGATCATGATCTATAAAAATGTCTTCGTGTAGTATCCACAACCTGAAATCTGAACTCACCATCTTCCTCATCGTCATTAGACTCGTCTCTGAAAGGGTTGAAATCATCATCTTCATCCGCTGAGCTGACAGATTTAAAGCTGTCGTCGCTGTCTTTACCAGATTCTCCGTCCGACTCGTCTGATTGGCTCTCGTCTGAGCTGGTACCCGACAGACCGCCGTGCTTGCGAGGCTTCTTTTTCTGCTTCTTTTTCAACTCTGAGCCTAGAGAAGGAAGAATTTATTAATTAAAAGATGTTTGAACGGCACAGCTGTTCACAATAATCAAGACAAAAGGCATTTTTGGAATAAAGACAACTTTTAATTTCCATTACCTTTCCTTTTCTTGCCCTTCTGTTCAAGCTCTGCTGCAGTCTCGCTGGGAGACGGCGTCTTCTTCACTGAGAGGTCGATACCTAACAGGCTGTAGAGCTTCTGTCGGTCCGGAGCTGGAAAGTGCTTCTCAATCAGCGACTGCAGCACTCCTCTACAACAGAAACACTTAATTACATTTCCTGCATTTCCTGTGTACATCGCTCTGTGTCAGAGTGAAAACAATCTTCTTTATTTCTTTTAGCTGTGGTTAAAATGAGTTCATACTTTGCAGTTGAAACAAAGTCGTTGAGTTCTCCTCCTCCTTCCTCCAACGCCTCGAGTGTTCGAGCTTCTCCGGTGGACTGAAGACCGATCACCACGCACTGCAGAAGGAGAGAGCCCGTCAGTATTTCATACAGGGAGGCAACACTGATCACAGAACAGTTCTAAGTAGGTGCTGAGTAGCTTTAGTTTAGCAAAGAGTTCATCTATTGTTTTGTAGTTGAACAAGATTCATCTCTTTGGCTAAGTCACAACCTCTGTAGTATTTTAAAGCTCCTCTAATGTGTGTTTGAGTAGTTGGCTGATGGAGATTTCCTGTTCCTGATTGCTTCATCATTGTTGTTGGGGTTTTATTTATATTTCTTTTCAGGCATTTATTAGACAGTGTGAGACAAGAGATGATAGGAAACTAGTAAACAGAGACTTAGGGTATGAAATAAAGCAAAAACAAAAAAACATATGTGCTGCAGTTGTTGTTTTTGTATCTTTGGGCATGTTTTGTTTTTAGGTGGATGTAAAATGTGTGTTTTTCTCATCATCTGTGAATCCGGTTCTACACAGCAAACTACACAATGTTATTTAGATATAGTAGAAACATGTCAGCATTTTGTCAGAACAGCGTTAAATAAATGTAGTTGATATTCGTCAGCATCACCAGGTTGACCCATGACCCAATTTTTGTTGTTCCTAAGAAGCTTTCTCTTGCACCACATTTTACTCTGCTGTCTTTCATGTTAGATTTTTATTTTTTTTCCTCAATTTTTTATTTGTTATCTGCACTTTGTTGTCTTAGGTCAACACTTGTCCTGTCTAATTATCAGCTTGTCAATCAACTGTGAAGCACTTTGAACTGCATTAACCTGTATGAAAAGCTGCTCTATAAATAAAATTTGATTGATTGATTTATTAACATCCATGTCCTCCCCCCTCCCCCTCCCCCTCCTGTCACACTGACTAATGTACTTTTGTCATGCAGCATATGACAGTTAAGGGAGCAACTGGGAGAATTTGATACCATCTCCCTAATAATGCAAACATGGCAGATCACATAATCACATAAAAACTAAACTGCATTGTGGCATGAACCGAGATGATATTCTTCATACAATTCATCGTGCAGCCAGTCGTATTTCTAGAGCCGTCTCACCTTTCCGTTGTGAACTTCCTCTCTGGCCAGCTGGACCACTCTGCGGACTTTGGATGCAATGCAAAGGTATTTGAAGAACCTCTGGTGAGCCGACCAGAACTGGCCCCACATGGACTTCTTCATGCGTTGCTCTGCATCCATCAGGTTGGCGGCCTGCTGGAATTTCTCACGTGCGCTCACCCACTGAAAGAAGCACGATGACATATATTCATTAAACAAAAAAATGCAGCCACGTGCTTAAAATAATTTCTACAAGTTCGTTTTTATTACTTACCAGCCTCACAGATTTGTTGTACATGTGGATGTATTTCTGAGTAAGGGGAACCTCCTCAATCTTGAAAGTCACACCTGTGAAACTCAACTGCCTCGCAATGTACATCCCCCTCAGTTTCATGTCCATAGCAACAATCTCCATGGCGCCAACACCCCTGAAATCGGGGATAAACAAAAACATACATGTTAGAAAAGGAACTGCTGCACATTTGACTCTCGCCACCGATCAGGCCCGTTTGTTGCTTCTCTGTAAAATCTTCCTATCAGAGAAACTAACCTTCGCTCAACAGCTTGGATAAAGTTGCCAAACTCTCTGAAGGGTGTTTTATGTCCCCAGATGCCCAACCGGTTCATGTAGGCCATGTTTCTGGGTTCAGAGGCACCTAGACAGAAAAAGGACATTTTAACAATGTTCAGAATTTAAACAGATTCAGACTTCAGACTGAAAAATCCGTTCAAGAAGCAGATTTCATTTGATTTTGTGTACTAACCTGTAGCACTGGCATACACAACACGAGCCTTGGGGAGTTTGTTCTGCAGTTCCAACACTGCAAGCCCAGTTTTTGTCGGCTTGGATGATCCAATTGGACATACGTTTTTGGCTTTATGACACTCATCATACACAATCTGAAGTCATTTGGTTAAGGAAAGACATCAACATTTCTATAGAATTTAATTTAAAATGCAGTTAAGTTTGGCATATTTGAAAATACATAAATGTCCTGAGTTTCTTTGCTTCATGAAAAGGATACAACTCCATCAAAGTCCTCGCCACACCAGTGGAGAAGCTGTTGAAATCTGGTCTTGTACTTCCCTCCTGATTGGCTCTCTCCTATCAAGGAGGAGTAGGTGGCGAAGATCACGCCTTTCTTCACGCTCCCGTTGTGTTTTGAGGAGATTTTGCCATATTTGAACTGAACATATAAAAGTGTAATTGAGTGACATTTTGACGTTATATTTCTCAGTGTTTTCATGTATGCATCATAGAAGCAATGTTACCTTATTCAGTGAATGAACCTGGATGTTCTTGGCTCCGATGTCCCGTAAATCCCTTTCAGCATCATACTTCAAATCATTTGAGACACTAAACCTGAACAAAGGAGAAGAATACACGGAAGAAGAGGAAATCATGTTATAGGCATATCATTCATAGTCTGTAATTCTCAGTATTGAATACGATTGAAGAGATTGGGAGTATTTACCAAAGTGATCTCTTCCTGCCTAACAGGTAATTCTCATAGATGACCCCTGCAATCGTTCTTCCTTTCCCAACACCAGCGCCATCACCGATCAGATAGGCAGCTCGATCACCGCTGGGGAGGAATGTCTCGTGTTGCTGTGACACATCGGGACAAGAAAAGCACATTTAAAACTCCACAAATGTATCTTTTAAAAGTGATAAAGACATAGAGAGTGGATCACTGAGTAGTTACCTGAGCAGCGTATGTGATGGCTTCCAGCTGCAGAGCAGACAGACTGCCACGATCGATGACTTCTTCTGGGATGGACAGTCTGTACCAAACTTCTGGCGGGTTTACGCTGGACAGGGAACTGGTCTCCACCACTGGATCAGGATGCCGCAGGCCAACCTTTACTGTATCAACAAAACAGACCGGCCAGTGGATCAATACACAGACAAGATACATTAACACTAAAAATAACTCTGACAGGTTGAAAAATTAGAGTCAAACTTATTTGAAAGAGACAAAACATGCAGGAAAATAGCAGATTTATTGTCCAGAGTTTTTGTATTTTAGTTTTTAGTATTGTACACAAAAAACGAAGCCGCCTTTTATCAAATTCTCACAAGATTTTCTTCAGATGTTTGTTGTTGTAAAATGTGGTTTCATGACATTTGGAAAGTATTCTGCACTATAATACCGTAACTGTAAACTACTAAAGATTTATACTCCACCAACACAACACTTACATTTCATTGGCATGTACTCTGCGTAAGTCTCTGCATGACCCAACTCTTCCTCCTCTTCCTCCTCAGCCTCGTCCTCCTCCTTCATCCCTGGGAGTTTCTGCACACAGAGAGCGACGGAAAGAGACAACCAATTACTCTTCTGATTATAAGCTTCTAAACTTAAATATCAATATGAAAATGGGGCCTTTAACATAGCATCACTTTGAGCATGTTCAACATTTTTTTTTTTTTTTTTTTTTTTTTTTTTAAAATCAGTATCATAACTCACCAGAGGATGTGTAAAGTTGTGCATTTTGAGGTCGTCATTAATCCAGATTCTGGCAGCATCTTTACCCAGCATCTCTTTTTTGATTCCATTGATCATTTCACCTGAAAACACAAACAGACCAGATGTGTCACTGACTGATAGTCACAGCTGCAAAAGAACTGAAAAAAGAGCAGTTTTAGAATATACAAACAATTTTGTGGGGACTGCCAAACGTTTGTCATTCCAACAAATCAGAATTTAACAGAGCTCGGCCTGTTTAAATCGGTCACATTCAGATGATATGTGGACATGAAAGTGTTTAAAAGACTATAACTGAAAGATCTGGACTTGATAGCGGGTTTTGAAAATCAGTCACAAACACATGAATTTATATTTTCATTTAACATACAGTCAACTATAATTTTTACTTTATTTTGCAGAAGCCTTTTACTCTTTTTAAACCTAATTAACGCAGGGATAAGCAGAGGAACTGATTGGTTGTGGCTGAACACAGATAAATACCAAACGCCCTCTGCTAAGATTTGAACCTGCATTACATGAGATTTGAAACAAGAGACTCTGAATTAAACACGTAACACTACAGCTTTTAGCTCATTATTCTGCTTCTCCAGACCTCAAAATGTGTACAGATCTTATAATCTCTTTAAAAAAAGGTCTTCTAAGCCTCCTTACAACTAAATGATCACTTAGTCGTAAGGAGTGTCAGTGTAAGTTAGTGTGCCTGTATGTGTGTCAACAGTCGTAAGCATGTTGCCACACACCAGTCTCACAGCAGAGGTTTAAGTAACTCACCCTGACCTGTGGCTGTTGCCGTTGCTACTGGTGTAGCAATGTCGGGTGGAGGCTTTAGCTTCATGAGCTCCATCAGACTGTTGCCCTTCAGGCCTGTCCTCACACTGCCGGTCCTTAGGAGGTCTTTCAACTGAATCTGTGAATAAAAGATAATGTGGGGTCATAATTTTTTTTTAAAGAAGTTTTTTTATGTGATGTTGTTTTTTTAACATTGAAAACATGGGTTCTAAGATAAGATAAGATAAGATATTCCTTTGTTAGTCCCACGATGGGAAAATGTGCATTATTACAGCAGTAAAGTGGACAGTAAAAATAGAAAAGCATCAATCAACAGAATAAGAACAATAAATAATTAAAGCCGCAAGCGGCGATGGCGGGCCCTCGCTTACCCATGCCACCGCGGGGCCTGAGGCATGGCGGGGCTGTGGCGTGAAGCAGAAAGTGAGAAAAAACCTGGAAGGAGGCCAAAAATGCAATGTTTCGTTCATCCAGTAGGGGGCAGTCACAGGTAGTTACACATATGGTCTGGTGTGGTCTGGTGTGTTCAGGGCGGCCACTCAGTCATGTGAAGTTTGGAGTGAATTGGACAAAGCATGAAGGAGTTATGAGAGGTTGATGGTTCATCCACCAGGGGGCAGTCACCAAATGTGGTGTGGTGCATTCAGGGGCGGCCCCTCATCACTCATGTGAAGTTTGGAGTGAATTGGACAAAGCATGAGGGAGTTATGAGCAATTAATGGTTCATCCACCAGGGGGCAGTCAGCACATGTGGTGTGGTGCGTTCAGGGGCGGCCCCTCATCACTCATGTGAAGAATGGAGTGAATCGGACAAAGAAGGGGGAGTTATGAGCATTTGATGGTTCATCCACCAGGGGGCAGTAATGGGATGCGTGCAGGTGTGTTCAGGGTCAGTCCCTCATCACACATGTGAAGTTTCGTGGAAATGGGACAAAGCATGGGGGAGTTATGAGCAGTTGATGGTTCATCCACCAGGGGGCAGTAATGGGATGCATGCAGGTGTGTTCAGGGTCAGTCCCTCATCACACATGTGAAGTTTCGTGGAAATCGGACAATGTTGATGCAAAAAATGGCACTTCCTGTTTCCACTAGGGGGTGACATGAGCGACACCCCTATCAGATGGAAGAGGTCTCCACCCTGGACCTGTGTATCAATTTTCATGATGATACGTGTTCAATAAAGCCATCAAAAAGCCAAACGTATTTTCATAGCGAGGAATTGATGGTAGCCACGCCCCCACAGGGACGCCATTACTCGTAGCTTCACAGTGTTCATAATGTAGCTTCACCAACTGGTTCTGCATGTTTTAGAAGTGGAATGAAGTTGATGGGGCAAAGTATGTAATTTTAATGAATCTTAGTTAACGGCCTGTTACCACCGGGGGGCTCTATGAGTTACGTGGGAAGTTAATATATCGGGACGTTCAGGGCGGAGCCATCATCATGTCCAGCAAGTTTGAAGCTGATTGGATGAAGTATGTGGGCGTGAGAGCCACTCGTATGTACATGGCGAGCACGCCAAAGTTAGTTGAGCCCTGGCAGACACGCCCTTTGACCTACGGATGCGCAGAGCACAACTTAAGCTCAGCTAGGTCTGGAGATGTTGCGTACCTAATTTGAACTTGATCGGGCGAACACTGTGGGAGGAGTTAATTTTAGGCGGGAAAAATCAAAACCAAAATGGCCGACTTCCTGTTGGGTTGAGGTCATGAGGTCAAGAGGCTTTTTTGCATATGTGGGTATAATACATATGTGTATCGAATTTTGTGAGCATAGGACAAAGTTAGCAAAATTCCCTATGGGCATTTTTGGACTTTGTAGGGGGCGCTATTCCGCCATTCTGCGTCGACCATGTGCGACCACCCAAAAATATCGAATTTCGGATGAGGCCGGACGTCCGTGCAAAAGTATAAGCATTTTCGCATTTGGGAAAGGGGCGAAATTGGGGCACGAAATGTCAGAAGAATAATAATAATAATAATAATAAACATTACAATTTCAATAGGGCTTTCGCCAGGCGACTTGCAGTCGCCGCTCGGGCCCTAATAAGTACAAAAGCAATAAAAAAACAATAGTAGTAAAAAAATATAAGAAAAATAATCGTGACATTATGTACAAGGGTAATAATTGATGTTGAGTGAAAATATACCTGAGTTGATATTGTTAACGCACAGATTTAAAGTGAATAAAAACTATATGTATATTGCACAGTTGAACTGAAATTAGTAGTATACATGAAATACCTGATATTGTACAGTAGTGAACACTAAAAAGTGCAGTACTAGCCTCAGTTTGTGGCTCTCATGTACTAGCTTTACATTTTAATCCTCTGCATAATAAAACGATTTTGAACCATTTTCCAGATAGCAGCTGGTATAAATTTGCTTCACAACAGCCTCAAATGTTGTTAACAACCTTCTGGCTTTTCGCAAACATCGCCGGGTATTTATCTTTCACAGAAACAGATGCCAACTGCAGCGATTCAAAACACAATGCCAATATATGAGAGGCTCAAACTCCGCTGCATAAACTCACCTCTTTGTTCGAAGGCACTACTGTGGACATTGAAGGAGGGACACTCGTAGTTGAAGGTGTCTGTGAACCTCGCAGGGCTGCATTTGTGACGTGGACCACCTTGGTGACAGTTATGGTGTGTTTGATGGGGTTTGTAACGGACTGTTTGGTCACAGTAGTTCCGAGTGACGGCAACTGATTCAGCTGATTTAAGACAAACGTGGTGGTTGATGGCTGAGGTTTGTGCTGTCGGACAGAGAGAAGAAACTCAATTTTTTCCACTGCTTTATGACATTATGTCTTAAATAATTAATTTAGAGGACTGAATGTTTCTTAATCTCACCCTGATAGTAACTATAGGGACCGGAGCTGGAGGCTCAGTTCGAGCAACGTCCACTGACTCAGTCCCCAAACCAACATCCAGGGCACTGATGGAGATAGACTGAAGGAGGAGGAACAGAAATAACATTAAAATATCGTCATGAAAAAATAAAATAACTTCTACAATAAAAAACCAAACATAATCTTACTTGCTGTGTATTAGAGGGCTGTGCAACATCCTGAGAATCAACGTCAAATATGCCAATATCATTTGGGCAAATGCCGCTCTCACTGAGAGCAGCGAGAAGCAAATCCTGTCCAGGATCCATCTGCAACACAAATTGATACAAACACACGTTAACAGATTTCAAACTGAGAGATGACCATATTAGTTCATGAATTAAAAAAAATTCATCCTAATGGTGATATTCTGATAACTGATTGTTAATATATTTTCCACCTTAGTTTATCTAATATGATGATAAGTTCAGTCTTATTCCCAGCATGCGATTTGAAGACATATTGAGCTTTAGGAAGCTGTGATCTGCGTTTTTCTGACAGTTTAAACCATATATAATCAAAGTATTTGACAGATTAATCATGAATTGAAAAAAAAATAATAGTTAAGAGCGCAAAAATACAGCAGCAATAAGTCATGTTTAGAGAAAAGGTCTGAATATTTTGAGGATAAAAAATTCAAATAATATAAAAACATGCTGTCATCTCAGGTACTCTGTTTGCATAAAGACACGATAAGATCCATTACTCTGGTATATTAAAAACAAACAAACAAACATAGGGAAATGTTAACACAGACGTGACACCCAGCTGTGAAGTGAAATAAACATTTACACATAAGGAGCCTGATTTTACTTTCACTAAAAAACCACAAACTCTTCACAACATGATTTAAAACTTTGGAGTTGGAGGTTGAACTCTGAGGTCCTATCACATTGCCTGCCTGTCTACACATGAAGAGTTTTTTTGTTGAGTATTTTCTGTGAGCTCTTAAATTTCATCAAAAAGACAAATCAGCCTGAAGCAGGAGTGAGTTACAACTGAAAGCACCCAAATAATAATAAACTACAACCATTTTAAACTGAGCTGCAGTAGATGTAGATGAACAGTGCAGCCTTACTACAGACTATCACACCTATAGACACATTATATTAAAATAAAAAGGTCATTAATGTGCACCCCTGTGAAACATCACACTGAGCAACAGCACGTTACATTAACACAATTACTTATAATATAAATGTGCACACTACATGTACAGATTGTACTATAAACTTTAACACATTCAATCATTTCCACAGCTCTATACACTATATACTGTATTTTTTACTATTCTATAGTAAACTTATAGCATTATAAGTTTATTTATATAACAAAAGTGCTAATGAAAAATCATAAACAGGGAACATTAGAAAATACTGCAGACTCTCACACCAATGGCCACTATGTTATATTAATATAGAAAACGTCATTATTTGCACACCTATTGAACAGCAGCAAAAAGCATTTATGATTTAAATAATTAATTGCACATTTAAATGTACCAATTATAATATAAACTAACACGTTCCCAGTCATCTTGCACATTTCCACAGCTCTATTCACACATACATACTGTATTTTTACTATATTTGCAGCAGTATAAGTTTACTTTTACTATATTTACAGTACTATAAGATTTCTTTCTCTAGTTATATTGCCTATCTTTTGTGGTAGTAATACTTTTCTTTTACCTTCTTTCTTTTTACTGTAATGCACAACAACACCAAAGCATATTAATTGCATAAGTTAACCTAGTTGACAAAAAAAACTTATGTTTCTGATGCTTCATGGACCCACATGTTATATATAGCACACGTGTGGGATGAAACAAGCACCGCAAAAAATGCTCAATTAAAAGCCGGTTTACAATGAAAACAAAAATACATATAAGTTAGTAATGCCCTTTAGAGTCAGTAAACTCAGTTCTCAATGTTAAGACGCAATTTAGGGGTTTAGGGGTTAAGTCATTAAGTCATTCAAAACTAATGCAAGCAGAAAGAAAAAAATCAATCGCATCTCTAATTAAAGCATGACGTAAAACAAATAAAGTAAAAACGAAACAATAAAGAAAGAAACAATGAGTCCAGATATAATGAATTTAAGCAGGAATATTCAGTATATTCAGTGATCACAGCAAACCTTACTATAACACCAGGACGGATCCGACCGACACTCGTTGCAAAGTGACCCAAAACAAGACACGTGTTTGCGAATGCCCCTGCTTACTTCCTGGTGCCTCTCTCGCTCTCTCTCTCTCTCTCTAACTCAACCTAGCTTCTCATCCTCCTCGCTTCGCATGCAGCAGGATTAAAAACTTTACATTCATGCATAACGTTACAGTAACAGCGGACAACAAAAGACGCGCATTTACTATCACTATTAAGAAATGTTAAATCATGCTTATTTAGAGGTCGCTTTTCTCCGTCCCTCGCTGAGTCGGCCTGTGCAGACCAGGGTGACACAGCTTAGCAGTGTTAGCTTCACTGTCTGCTTATTTAACCTGAGAGCTCAACTCAAAGACACTCGCATTATGAAAGGAGACAGAGACATGGCAGTGAAGAGGGAGCTGATAAATCTACTTAAAATCAATCATGCTGTAATAATGAGCAAATAAGTAGATTTTAATAAAGAAACAATGTTGTTTAAAAGGTAACTCCGGTGACTTTCTCGCATATTATATCTTATTTTCCCCCTCTGTCGACATTTTGCTCATGCTTTAATTACATTTAGTTTGCTTAATGTGTCTAAAAAAAAAACACATTATGAGTCATTTAAAAAAAACAAACAGCTTGTGCCTCTCATGCATTCAAACACACGCTGAAGTTAGCTTCCGATTCGGAGTTAAAGGGGAACGTTAAGGGGAAATATAAAATAATGATATTTAAGCAGCTAATTCTCCTTTTCCCCCCTTTTTTTGCATAAAATACTTATGGAAGAAAGTGCTATACATCGTAGCAAAAAAAACATTAAAATTAAAACCCACTTTCAGATTTTTTAAACATTTATTTTGCTTATGAAAACAGAATAAAGGGCAATTTCACTGCTTTTTCCTCATAAAAATGCAGTGAAATCACCCTTTTTTAATCATCACATATAATTAAAAAGGTTCACACATCTGAAAGGTGTCTTAACGAGTGTCTGGAGTCTCCTTGTTAATCTAATCCAGATTTGACAGGTCTAAATATAGTGTGTTTTGATCTGGATCTTGTATGATGTGGTGTGGATGGTGTGTGCCCGCTTTTATTTAAAGTAAAAATGTCCTTACTTTTCAGCAAGTATAAGTGCAAAAAACACAAAATCAGCTGCTTAATAGAATAATGTATATTTCCCCCTTAACTTTAGCCTGCTTTCTTTATGATTTAAAACAGAAACTAGTCTTTCGAAGAGTCTGGAGATACTGTCAGTATAGCAGTTACGTATGTGTTAAAACCACATTGCCGGTGTTACATCCCAAATGGCTCTCGAGCTAACTGGTTCCCATAAGTGTGCAGCTTATATAGTAGCAGCTGTGGTCTGGCTCTGTCATCACACTTACATACATGTTACTGGCCATTTTCAATATCAACTGCAGCTAATAAGACAGAAGTTAGACCACAAATGCTGCTGTTAGGGAACCGAGTTAGCTTTGACAACCAGTTTGGATATAACACAGGTGTTATGTGTCTGTCTGTCTGTCTGTCTGTCTGTCTGCCTGCGCCCCCCCCCCCCCCCCTCCCCTCTCTCTCTCTCTTTTACCTTAACCTGCACCCAACCAGTCGTCTTCTAGAGGTGCTTAAACCCTGACCCCATTTTCACCTTAACCACAACCAGTCATCTCTGCTATACGACCCAAAACTTTAACCATAAACCCAATCTCCGGATGTGGCGGTGCTACGGAAAACACTATTTTAAAAACAGGAGGGGGATATTATTTGAGAGGGGAACATAATTTGACATTACACTGGTTACATCTTTTATATAATAATGCTTTTTAAATCACCTGACATGTCAACACCTAAAAGCCCCCAGTTTGTGCCTTTTATGTGTTCTCTCTTTCTGTTTCGATACGGAAGAGAGAGAGAGGGGGGGGTAATTTTCTGGGAAAATAAAGTTCATATTCATCTTTATGATTCAGCAGGCATAATATTGAATCATCTAAATGGTTAAAAGAGTGTTCAGTAATACTAGAAACACCTTAAACTAAGTGTTTATGAAAAGATAATGCCAGTTAGTTCTGCAGCTTTTAGAGAAATTGAAATGTCTTCTATTAAATTATGCATTTATTACCTAATGTTAGGTTGTCATGTTCATTATCTTAGTGTGTTGACACTCTGGTATGCATTTCTCAATGGGATTAATAAAGTACAATCTAATCTAATCTAAACCTTAAGGTAATTGTTAACAAGAGGGATTGTCGGGTAGTTATGTATCTTATAGAGAACTTGAAATATCTTAAGTGAAAGTGTGAACAACAATCTAATCTAAACCTTACAGCAAGAGTTTATGAGAAGGATTGTGGGGTTAGTTATGCATCTTATAGAGAACTTGAAAGTGAAAGTGGGCATTTATTACCTGATGTTAGGTTATCTTAAGTGTGTTGACTCTCTGGTATGTATTTCTCTCTGTTTCGATAGGGAACAACTTAGTGGGAACAAAAATCGTTATATTATGAATCAGCAAGAGTACTATTTATTTATCTAAGCCAGTTAAAAGAGTGTTCAGTAATACTTGAAACACCATACAGTAAGAGTTTAAGAGAGGGATTGCTGGGTAGTTATGTATCTTATAGAAAACATGAAATATCTTAAGTGAAAGTGTGCATTTATTACCTGATGTTAGGTTATCTTAAGTGAGTTGACACTGGTAAGTATTTCTCTGTTTATCGTTATATTAATCACACTTGTGATTCAGCAAGTGTACTATTTAATAATCTAAGGCGGTTAAAAGTGTTCAGTAATACAAGAAACACCTTACAGTAATTGTTAACGAGAGGGATTGCCGGTTAAGTTATATATCTTGTAGAGAAACTTAATTATATAGGAGGTGAAATTGTGCATTTATTTACCTGATGTTAGGTTGTTGCTTTGGTTACTTTGCGTTGGACGTTAGCCGTTGACGTTAAGATGCGTGAGTGTGTGGGGCTAGTTAGCTGCGGGCGTTAAAATCGGTAACAAAGTAGTTAATTAACGATCAAAATGAAGCGCTCTGTAACTTATATCCGGTACTGAATCGCCAACCCTTGTAGGGGGAAGACTCTCTCTCACACACACTACCGTTGTCCTCCGTTAGCAGATTACCACCTCGCATTGTTGTGATGTTGTTGTCGGTAGCAGCTCTCCTCTCCCTCCTCTATCTCCCTCTCTGTCTCGTGCACTGTGTCATTGCCCCGTTGCTAGCCTACGTTAGCAACCAGGAGCTATAAAACGGAACCCGCACAACTTCACATTCACATTTCCGTTAAAGGTGTTGCCTTCACGACGACGGCTGCGTGTTAATTAAATAGCTTAACAGGTTTTTAAAAAGTGAGGTTAAGATAGATATAGTTATGAAGCAGGAGGTTAACTTACTTGATAGTTTTTTTTAAAGCCACTCCAGCTGGCTGAGGGTCGTACTCAAGCTCAAGCAGCAGCAGGAGTAGCAGCAGCTCAGTGGCGGTTTGTTGTCCTCTCCGCTCCGCCGAGCTCACGCCATCTTTTTTATCAACCGCTCCGTCGCGTGCGCGCTGGGGGTGTCACGTGACGGAGCGGAGGCCCCGTTTTTCAACCGTCGAAGTCCGGACCGCGCTGCGACCATAAAAACGACGAGTATCCGAGCGGCCGTCGCACGGTAACCGGCACCGACGACGACACACCGGACAAAGCGAAAAATTTAACATTTCTAAACGGTTTAACGGAAACTGGGAAAACATAGCAAGAGAGTCAGCGAGCTAATACTGCGTCACGTGACCCCCCCTCCTCCCCCCCGTTAGTCCGCGAGGCTCTGGATAGGAAGTGACGATGATGGTGGTTTTTCTTCCTCTTCCTCTCTGCTGTCTTCCTTCAAGTGTTACCTCTTTCATAATAATAACTAAGCTGTGTGCATGAACATCAGTGGTGGAGAAATACATTTACTCAAGTACTTTACCTAATTTATTTGGATCCCCCCATTAGCCACCACCAAGTGTAGCAGCTACTCCTAACAAGTAAACATTACATTATAATGAAAAACAACAAACAAACAAATAAATCAACAACAATAAAACTACTAATAAGGATCATAACAATGACAATTAGTACCCACACTATATCTAAATAGTCAGTAAAACATTTTAAAATACCCCCAACCTGGACAATTTGACACACTGCACTTTTAAGTTCCAATGTTGTGCAATATTAGTATTTCATGTATATTACCAATCTCAATTCAACTGTGCAATATATATTTTTTTCTTCTTCACTTTAATATGTGCAATAACAATATCATCTCTGGTACATTACCATTCAAAACTAATATTACTGTTGTGCTGTAAATCATATATAATGTCACAATTATTATTGTTTTTTATTATATACTCTACTATTATTGTTATTGTTTTTCATACTTATTTATTGTTCTTTATTCTTTCTTATTGATGCTCTTCTATTTTTACTGTCCACTTGCTGCTGTAACAATGCATATTTCCCCACTGTGGGACTAATAAAGGAATCTTATCTTGATACTGCTAAAAAAAAAATCATAGTAGTGCCACTAAAAATGTGTATACAGTGACTGACTGAGAGAATAAAATCAACTGGTATTTAAGTATAGTTTTGAGATACTTGTACTTTACTTGAGTATCTCCATTTGACGCTATACTTTATACTTCCACTTCACTACATTTCAGAGGGAAATATTGTACTGTCTACTCCACTACTGTGTGCATGAATATCAGTGGTGGAAAAGTATATTTAACATACCCAAGCACTGTACTTTATTTATTTATTTGGATCCCCAATTAGCCACCACCAAGTGTAGCAATGACTCTTCTTGGGTCCAAACAAGTAAACATTACATCATAATGCAAAATACGGCTGCACGATATGGACAAATTATCGTGACTCGATATTGAAGACAAATATCTAGATATCGATATGATAGGACATGACTATGATTTGACACTTGTTTGAAATTTCAAGTGTAGAAACAGTGAAAATTAAGTCTTTGGATGCATTAAAATGAATACATATAAAATAATAAAAATGCATTTTGCTTTAATGTCTGCATTGACACAGCGCTTCACAGATTTATAACATACTGCTCTAACACCGATGCTTCACTATTAATAATCTAATGATGTCATACATAATAATGTATCATTTGGTGAATAAGGCGTGGTGTACTGGAGAAGAGCTGTTCCACATGTTTTTTTAACTGTTTACATTCTTAAAGTTAGAAATTATACTTGAATTTTGCACAATAAATGAGTAAAACTACTTTTTATGTTGCAGTGGATTTAATTAAGTTGTTTTTTATTAAATTGATCAACAGAATTACTTTTGTCAACATGGGGGCAAAAAATGAACCTATAAAAACCTTAAGTCTGCTGTGTGTGGATAGGTCTCCACTCTGCATTTATGAACACTGCAGTTCTTTCTTTTTCTTATGGGCGAAAACTGATCCAACTCTGTCAAGCCTTAAAATAACAGTGAGCTAACAGCAGTTTCCTGCCACTGATTCTGGACTAGATTGGACCATTATTTGGCTTCTGCAGGATGTAAAATCATTGTTTCAGAGTTATTCTTCTGCAGCTTTGGCTTTAGTTTTTGGAGTCTGATGTCTTGTTGGAAAATATATCTCCCAAGTTGCTGTTATCTTGCAGATTGCAGCAGATTTTTCTCCAGGATTTATCTGTATTTTGCTCCATTTAAGTTACTCCTTTATCTCCACAAACCTTAATTTCACTGCAATACATCCCCCTACACCCATGTTGATGTAAGGTGTGATACAGCTCAAATAGTCTTATCAAACAAGACAATCTCCTACTTTATTTCTGGGTGTCCGACATGCCTTCTGTTAAATA
Source organism: Scomber scombrus (assembly GCF_963691925.1). Classification (NCBI taxonomy): domain Eukaryota; kingdom Metazoa; phylum Chordata; class Actinopteri; order Scombriformes; family Scombridae; genus Scomber; species Scomber scombrus. Next base: position 14,098,922 of record NC_084984.1, read on the forward strand.
GTAGCTAAGAAGTCATGTGAGTCATGTGAAGTTCCTGAAGCTACAGTTGCTATATGCACAGTGAGTGTCTCTATCAGCCAAGGAACCAAAAGTCACTAGCACAAAAGTGTGAGTGAGAGAGAAACAGACGATGTTTAAGTTGGACGTTTAATATTTAACCCTGCAAAATTTAACTGAAGCATAATTTCTGCATCATTTTGTATCTATAGGATTCCTCCTGGTCAGTTTGGAAAGGAAAGAGAGAAGTTATAACCAGATTTTAAACAGATCTGCAACAATTAGTTAATTCATTGACGAGTCAAATAACAGGATTTTCATTGCCAATAGACAAAAAAAGAAGAGAAAAGCCTGTAATACTTTCTTAAAGCTCAATACAACCTCTGCAAATGTACTGTTTTGTCTGATTAACAGTCAAACATCCAAAGATATTCAGTTTACTGTCATGCATAAAACAGAAAAACAGGAAATAGTCACAACAACACTAATTATCTTTGTCAAATATTGTTTTAAGACAGACCCTAGCAATTATTTTTCTAGTCTTTCCTAAGTCAATAGTAAGGACACAGACAAAGCTTTTCTTGCTGTAATCATTCCCCCTGTTCATAATGTATTTAAAAAGTATTTAAAAGTTGATCTGAAGCTAATATGAGTCAAATCAAGTCTTCTATGTTTCAACGTTACAGTGTTTTTAGTGCCAAAGTCCCTCTTTTTGTTACTATACTTCCACCACAGCTCAACAGGGAAACACTTTCTAAGGAAACATGTTATACGTATTGTACATAATTCATACTTAGATAAGTTTGACCATAGTTACCATGGAAACAACTCCCGTAAGACTGGCCTGGTCCAGGTCAAAATAGATTTAAAGGGCAGGTTCACAGTTTTCAAGTCTTAAAACAACAGTCCTGAGAACAAATGAACATTAAAACCTGTTTTTCTTGCTGTAATCATTCCTCCTGTTCATACTGACCATTAGAAGATCCCTTCATAATGCACTTACAATGGAAGTGATGGAGGACTAAACCCACAGTCCTCCTTCTGTGCAAAAATGTTTTATTTAAAAGTTTATCTAAAGCTAATATGAAGCTTCAGCCGTCCAAATGAGTCAAATCAAGTCTTCTATGTTTCAACGTTACAGTGTTTTTAGTGCCAAAGTCCCTCTTTTTGTTACTATACTTCCACCACAGCTCAACAGGGAAACACTAAGAGGGAATTTGATGCTAAAAAGACTGTAAATGTGTCAGATATCACATGATATGACTAACTCAGACTGCTGAAGCTGAATAGAAGCTGATCATCTACTTTTAAATGACTGTTTCCATTGAAAGCACATTTGAAGGAGATCTTTTAATCAGTCAGTATGAACAGGAGGAATGGTTACAGCAATGAAAAACCTGTTTTACTGTTCATATGGACGCCTGATAATGTTTTATGACTCTTTTAAAACTATGCACCTGTCCTTTAACCCCATGCAGTTCCTCTGGCGGCCTGCAGGGGGCGACATCGCTTCACCTCTCCTCTCCATTTACATGCTGAAAAATGGCGGAGCGGAGCTGTGGTTGAGCTGCTGGCACTTTAAAAACACAACAGACGGGCTCACAACCGCCGTGGAAGGAGCCTCGGTGTCTGCAGGACAGGGAAGGGGAGTTTAACTCTGAACTGGCTGGATACTTCATTTTAAAAAACCAAACATTTTAAACCCCCCTTAAAAAGAAGGAGAGTGAAGAGAAGAGCCACGAAAACAAGTCGGACATGAACGGGGTAAGTTCAACACCAGGGGGGTTAACTTAGCTTTAAAGTGGGTTATTACTCCCTTTTTTAAAGACAAACCAAGACTCTTCTTTATGTGAGGGTGTGTCATATATGTTAGTGTTGCTTTTTAGTCTTGTTTTTTGGTTGTAGTTTGGTGACAGTGGCTTGAAATGAAATGAGAGCCTCCTTGTTTGGCAGAGTGTCTGCAGCTAACATGTAGCTAGTGATGGAGGATGCATGCATGTGCTGCTGCTGCTGCTGCATGGAGACATAATAACTGTGTTTACTGACATTAGTGGTCAAAACAGATGGATTAATGTTTCTAAAGCAGGGTTTAAAAGTTTAAAAGAGGGGTGTGTATGTGTGTTGTATTGGATTCAGACTGTGGATGTGGAGTCAATGGGCCTGTGTGTGTGTGTGTGTGTGTGTGTGTGTGTGTGTTAAAGGGACTGAAGATTGTGTGTGCGTGTGTGTGTGTGTTAAAGGGACTGAAGATTGTGTGTGTGTGTGTGTGTGTGTGTGTGTGTGTGTGTGTGTGTGTGTGTGTGTGTGTGTGTGTGTGTGTGTGTTTTAAAGATGTGGGTGTGGATCCAGCGTGGTCTCCTCCCCACATCAGCCCCTCCCACATGACTGTGAAAGATATATATATATATATATATATATATATATATATATATATATATATATATATATATATATATATATATATATATATATATATATATATATATATATATATTTATATATATATATTTATGGGTCATTCTACTGAATTGGTGCAAACTTGCACCATTCTACTGAATTGGTGCAAACTGCTGTCCCCCAACAAAAAAAACAATTTAAAAAGCTTTCAAGTTAATAAATCTTAGATGTTAACAAAGATCCTGCTAATATCTATTGAAACCCCATAACAGTAAGTTTAATATATATAAAAACATCATTGTTAGTGTACTTTCTATTGCGAGATGGCTGTGCCCAACACTAACCCTCACTAAGTGAAAATGATACTGAAATCATTTTTGCCAATTTTTCCATGTGTTGTTTCTCAGTAGATCTTTTTGATATATTTGAAAGTAAAGTCCAAAAAAATACATATATTTTACATTTAATTTGTAATTCAGCAATTGTGCTGTCCCCAATTTTGACGTCACTACCGAAACATATGGTGAAATTTCGGGTTGTGACATGGTTGTTTTTGTAGGGAAGAAAAGGGACAAAGTGACATGTGACTACCGAAACATGCACAGTCACGACCGAAACATGGGTTTCATTTGGGAGTTCAAGTACATTGAGTTATTAACTAAGATTTTTTGTTTATATGCGTTTTTTAAGTCGATTAACAAAAATGCCAAAAATTCTTTGCTGCCAGCTTCTCAAATGTGCATATTTACTGTTTGTTAATTTAAAAAAATACTACTTAATTAAAGACAATGAATCATCGACCATTTAGATAATTAATTTATTCATTTTGATTTATTACTCAAGCAAGAATGCCAAATGTTCTTCAGTTTCAGCATCAATGAAATAAAATAAGAAATAACCTTTATTCATTTAGGGAAGTTAAACTGAGAGGAAGCCTCATTTTGAGTCATAATTTAAGCAAAAAATGCTAAATATTCTTTGGTTTCAGCCGCTTTAATGTGACAATTTGCTGTGTTTCTTTGTTGTCAGGTGATTGAAGTAGGCTTACAACCATTAATTAATTGACAGACAATGTTTCACCAACCATTTAGATGATTTAATTATTCACTTTGAGTCGTTATTTAAGTAAAAATGCCAAATATTCTTTGATGTTAGCATCTTAAATGTGATTATTTTCAGTGTGTCTTTGTTGTCTATGATAGTCTTAATTAAATATCTTGAGGTTTTGGACTGTTAGAAAGACAAAAGAAGAACATAGAAGTAGACCTATAACCATTAATTGATCAACATAAAATGATTCACCAACCATTTAGATGATTAATTATTCATTTTGAGTCATTATTAAAGCAAAATGCCAAATGTTCTTTGATTTAAGCCTCTCTAATGTTAATATTTGCTGTTTTCTTTATCATATGTAACAGTGAATTGACTATCTTGACGTTTTGGACTGTTAATTAGACAAGTAAAGCTACAACCATTAGTTGATTTTATAGAATGAAAGTTAATCTGCAAATGAATGACTGAAGTCCACATGTCTCTGTCTCCACTCTTATATTTAATACATAAAATAAATATTGTAACAGTCTGACAGAGATTATGAAAAAGATTTTATTAGACCAGTGTTGTGCTGTGTGAAATGAAACTAGCCTGAAACTATTTTTAAGGTTATTTTGATCAGAAGTGTTTGATCTAATTTTACATTTCTAAATTTAAAGCTCTGCGCCCGAAGAAACCCACATTCATCACTTTACAGTCTGTGGTTAAAGGTTGATTAAATTGTGGACATCAGTAACGAAGCATAATGTTCATATAAATGTCAAAGATAAAACCCAAACACATGAGCAGCAGTGAGATAAAGACAGAAAATACTTGAATATATTTATTTAACACATCTTTAATTTTATCTCTGATAACCAATACATGCTTCAGGTCAGCTGTGGCTTCTCTAACACTCATGAAAAACTGAAAGGAACCCAAAAGCTGAAGGAGAAATCTCAGTATATTATATTATTCTGTATTAATAGACACTATTTTATTAATTGATTAATCATCTTAGTAGTTTGTTCATCATAAAGGTGAAACACTGTCTGGTTCAAGTGTCTCCAACATGAGGATTTGCAGTTTTTCTTCATCAGATATGACAGTAAACTGAATATTTCTTATTGTTTTGTTCAAAATATTGCAGCAAGAGATGTGTTGTCATTCAGTGTTACTCAATACTGGTGTTGAATGTGTTTCCTTCCTCATAACAGAGAAAACTCTAAAGTTTGACTTTGAAACGACTGCTACTACTTCTACTGCTACTACTACCAATACTGCTACTAATTTCTACTGCTACTACTACCAATACTGCTACTAATATTACTACTGCTACTACAACTACTACTACTACGACTGCTACTACGACTGCTACTACTTCTACTTCTACTATTACTACTTCTACTGCTACTGCTACTGCTACTACAACTACTACTACTACTACTAATACTACTACTACGACTGCTACTACTTCTACTAGTACTAATACTACTACTACTTCTACTGCTACTACTAGTACTAATACTAATACTACTACTACGACTGCTACTACTTCTACTAGTACTAATACTACTACTACTTCTACTGCTACTACTAGTACTAATACTAATACTACTACTACGACTGCTACTACTTCTACTACTACTACTAGTACTAATACTACTACTACGACTGCTACTACTTCTACTACTGCTACTACTACTAGTACTAATACTAATACTACTACTACGACTGCTACTACTACTACTACTGATTACTGCTACTGATTAATACTACTACTACTACCACCACTACTGCTACTACAACTACTACCAATAACAACTACTATTCCTAATTTTTTTTTTGTGTTGTAAGTGAAGAAAAAGTGCAAACCAAAAATAATAAAAAGAATGAAATAAAAAAGACTACTACTAATAATGATAATGTATTTTATTCATAGACTACGCACACACAAAATGGAGACCCACTTATTAAAACAAAGTCTGTGTAAAGCAACAATAAATATGTCTTCTGAGTTTGTAAAGTTATGCTATAAAATCATGAATAATCAAACCGTTTCTCTCTGCTTTAAAACAATGTGTGTGTGAAGTGAAGCGGGCATGTGAATGACTCTTGAGTAGTGCTGCAGAGGATTCATCATTTTTTATTTCTTAATTTATTTAATTTACATATTTTTCTTGTGTTTTTTTTCTAAAGTTTCTTGTGTCACAATGTTCTGTCGCTCTGACTTTATTTCATAGAGAATTCAAGCGTGCAGCTCTACCAACATGCCTTCAGTATTTAAAATTTTTTCTCTCTGCCTTCACAGGAAATCGTATACAACAGCCACTCAGTCACAGTCTTAAGCCGCACCAAGTCCATATCACCTGTTCACGATGAAAAGACAATCAAATTGACGCAGGACGACAGGTGCTCTCCGGTCTTCTCCCAGAAAAATGAAGCTCTGAGGCCGGGAGAAGGTACGTGTGTGTGTGTCTGCTGCAGCTCTGCACAGTCTGTGTTGTGTGTAAATAATCCACAGCAGAGTAAACAAGTCATTAACAGGGTGTAAATCCAAATGTAGTGCAAATTTGAAAAGAGGAGGCGTTTCCATTCACAGCAGCTTTGTGAGTGTTTGAAGTTGGTTTATTAAGATTAACAGTTAGTGGCGCTGTTAAAAGAGCAGCAGCCAAACTTCAAACAGTGAAGAATGATGTAGAAAGTGTGACGGAAATTTGACATTTCTGTAAGTTTAAAGTATTGATTTGAGAAACGTTATAGTTCATCTTGTTAAGTCTTAAAAAGGATGGGTTCATAAAGGTAATTTAGTGCAAAAAATGCACATTTAAAAGTTTATGTGAAGCTTCTATTCAGCTTCAGCAGTCTGAGTTAGTCAGTGATATCTGACACATTTACAGTCTTTTTAACATCAAATTCCCTCTTAGTGTTTCCCTGTTGAGTTTTGGTGGAAGTATAGTAACAAAAAGACTTTGGTACTAAAAACACTGTAACGTCGAAACATAGAAGATGAAGATTTGACTCATTTCAAAGTTCAAGGTTCATTTTATTGTCATTCAAAACATGCTTTCACATGAACAGAATGCAGCATGATAAAGTGACAGTGATCAATAAACAAAACAACCTCCTATATAAGGTTAACTATTAAAATACAGTAACTCGATACAGCAGCATATGTCCATAGCTGTGGCTGTTAACTGAGGTTCAGTTAGTGAAGTAGAGAGTTTAGCAGCCTCACAGCGTCTGGAAAGAAGCTGTTAAGCCTTGTTGTCCTGACTTTGATGCTGCGCAGCCTTCTGCCTGAGGGGGAGGAGGGCAAACAGGCCATTTGCTAGGTGGGTGGCGTCCTTCATGATGCAGGAAAGCTTTACTCGTGTTCCTCTGGGCTGATTTGACCGCCCTGTGCAGAGCCTTTTAGTCAGCAGCGGAGCAGTTTCCATACCAGACTGAAATATTCTTGGTTACAGCAAGAAAAACAGGTTTAATGATCATTTAGGCTCCTGACTGTTGATTTAAAAAACAGACTCATCCTTTAAAGTGACAGTAAAACAGAAGTTGGAGCATATTTTAGCTGCTGTAATGTGACGTATTTCCCAGTAAAATAGAATATATGAGTATTTTAAAAATGACAAAAAGTGATTAAAATGAATTTTTTAAAATGAAGTAATTATTAGTATAAGTCCACTTAGATACACTGTAAGTGGATAAAATATATAATATTTATCATTCTTTTGTGGTTACACAATTTGACATTTTCAGGAGCATTCAGTCTTACTTTTGGTTAAAAAAAAGGTATGTGGGATGATTACAGCAAGAAAAAACTGCTTTAATGTTCCTTTAATCTCCTGACTGTAGATTTAAAACACACATGAAAAACTGTGAACTCCTTCTTTTAAGTCACACGCTTCATTTTCTGTCTCTCAGGCAGGAGAACAAACAGCATCACCACTACAACGAAAGACTCCAAGTCTGATTTCACAGAGATGGAGAGCAGCTTCATCCAGTGTTCACCCTGCTGGTCAGATGAACAGCCGTCACCTCCGCAGCTCCACCGCTCTCAGACCTTCCTCTGCTCCTCCGCCGAACTCCCCCAGCCGCTCGGCAACAGCTTGTCTCACACCGCGTACCAGACCAACAACAGGAGGGCTCCTCACGGCCAGCAGAGGAGTCGAGTCCGCAACAGGGTCAAAGACAAGAAGTCTGCACCCAGATTGTAAGCACGTCCTGATTATTGGCCCATTTTTACATGTTATTGAATTATCTAACATCATGATAGTGTTATAATGTGTTATATAGTTGACATTAATGTTTTATTCGCTCTGTTTTTTTCCTTCACAGTTTAGGGAAAACCCTCCAAAACCAAAAAGTTACCGACTTCTTCCCAATAAGACGAAGCTCGAGAAAAAGTAAAACGGAGATAAAAGTAAGTTTAAATAATGTCTGTTGTGTGCTACAACACATTTATAAAAGAGGGAGTTCTTCATTGTTATCATATTATAGAGCAGGGGGGTCAAACATGTGGCTCGTGGGCCAGAACCGTCCCGCCAAGGGGTCCAGTCTGGTCCACTGGGTAACGTTGCAAAGTAGGAAAAAATTGCAGGAAAGTAAGTCCAGTATTTCTGCTGCTTTTCCACCCTGACTAGAAAATCTTATGACTACATACTGTCATATTTAAACCATTCATATGTTAAACACACATAATGTGTCACTTATAGTAAAGTTATTATATACATAATATATTATTTGTGGGTTATTATGCAATAGTTTTGCAAAATGAGTTTGTAGAGCTTCATTAATTAGTTTAGTTTACTTTATTTATTTATTTCAAACATGTTAAAATAACAAAATAAAATATAAATTGGCAGCGAAACATAAGAAAATGGAAATGACCTCAAAAATGTAAGTGTGGGATGAAGAAAGGAAATGTTCTAGTCTAATTAAATAATACTAATTAAAGGATTATTGAGAGAAAATTAACCAAATCATCTTTTTTGTCATTTTTTAAATATAAAATTGCTGAATATAAGCAAGTTTCAGCTTTTTAAATGTGATAATTTAATGCATTTCTTTGTAATACATTAGTAAACTGATTATTTTGGGGGCTTTGACTCTATGAAATTATAACAGTCATTTTTCACTCTTTTTAGACATTTTATAGACCAAACGATGAACCCGTTAATCCAGAAATTAATCAGTATTTGCAGCCTTGTCATGTTGGTTTAGTCAGCTATTCAAAGTATAATTGGAGGAGCTGTTACTCTGATCCTACACATGTTAAGTTTACATAGTTTTATTTTATGCTGTGGATGTTTTGGATGTTTGGTCTGTTATAGGATACTTTTTTGGGGACAAAGTTCAGACTTCTAAGACCAGCTAATTGGGGACAAATGCCATTTTCTGTAGAAGTGACCCTAGGACTTTGTGTCTGTGTGAGAGAGAAAGAAATCCAATCTGCTGCATGTTTCCTTTTTGTCTCCAGTGTGAACAAAAGAAGGCGATAGACGACCTCATCACAAACGGAATAGAAGAAGGAATGGAGGTATTTCTAATACTAATAATAATATCTGCAGCCTGTTTCATAAAGCAACAATAAAGCACATTACAACACGTTACACATATACTTTACATAAGGCAGACATCAGTAGGTTTGACTGTAGTTACCATGGAAACGTCTCCCTGCAGACTGGTCAAAGTAGGCTTAAAGGGCAATTCTTAAAACAACAGTGAGGAGCCTAAATAAACATTGAAATCTGTTGTTCTTGCTGTAATCGTTCCTCCTGTTCATACTGACTGTAGGAGCTTTTTGTTTGTTTTGTAAAGTTTAGTTTTAGTTGTACATTTTATTATAATAACTAATTATGAGTAACTTTGTTTGATTAACTTAAGTGTTTGCTTTGTTTAGATTAGTTTTTTTATAGTATTTTTTGTTTGTTAGCATATTTTCAGGTTTACATAGTTAGTGTTTTGGTTTATTTGTTGGTAATTGGTTAAACACTGTGGGAACTTGAGGTTATTTGAGTAGGCAGGCACATTGAGGACCAGCATGCACCTGGGTGAGTCTATGGCAGCTGTGGTTTTTTGTTAGTTTTATTATTTTGCAATAAATCCAAACAAAAAAGCAAGATTGGAAGGTGACATTCAACTTCTTTTTGCCAGTGATAATCCCCCCCCCCCCTCAGACTGCTGAAGCTGAATAGAAGCTGATCATCTACTTTTAAATGCACCACTTTACATTGAAAGCACATTTAAAGGAGATCTTTTAATAGTCAGTATGAACAGGAGGAATGATTACAGAGGAAAAACCTGACTGCTGCTTTAAGACACACTTTAAAATGTACGAACTTAACCTTTTTTTAACCCATGTTTTTTTACAACCTCTCATATTTACTTGCAGGTGCAGCATATAGAAGGAAAGGGGAGAGCAGTGTTTGCCACCCGGTGTTTCCACAAAGGCGAGTATGTGGTGGAGTACCACGGAGACCTGCTGCAGATCACCGACGCCAAAAAGAGGGAGGCCGAATACGCTCAAAATCCTGCCACCGGCTGCTACATGTACTACTTCCAGTACCTCTGCAAAACATACTGGTACGATAAACCCCCCCTTTGTTTTAATACTACCTCTACATTTAAACACACTGCTGATGTATTACTGGACAGTATACTCCAGCTGAAATCACAGAGAGGTTTATTATTCACCAAAAATGGGAATGCAAACAAAGATTTAGGGCTTTTTTTATCAGTTCAGTTCATTCTTGTTAAAACAGGAACTTTTCAAATATTATTGCCAAAAAAAATCACTCTTAAAGTTAAAGTTTAATAAGTCAAATAGCCTAAAATGTGCATAGTTTTAAAGCAATGTCTTATTAAATTACAGAAAACGGCGTAAAAATATCAAATTAAAGTTTGCAGCTCTTTTCTGGCTTTTTTTTTTTTTTTTTTTGGGACAATTTTCATGATATAGCCGATAGTGACATACCTTCCAAGTTGTCGTCCTTTAAGATTTATCTGCTCCTGGTTGCTTTGGTGACACCTGTGGTCACCATGGTAACAGCCAGTGTGGTTTAATGCAACGGCAAACACTCCTTGAGCTGCTAATTTGTCAGAAATAACAACAGAAGAGCAGCCTGGGTGTCATTTTACAGTGTTTTAAATAGTCAGTAAATAATAATCTTATCTTCAGCTCCTTCTTTGGTTACTCGCTACAATATTTGAAAATAATCATAATTATGTGTGGAAAAAAAAAAGTCCTAAAATGATCCTTCTCTTGGTTTCTAGATGCTTTTTTAAAATAACTGCTAAGTGAGGAAAAAAATAGTGTTTCCTGTTTTGTGGCTCCTTTACAATAAAAGCTGCTTAAATTAAATTCAGTTTTTCTTTCTTATTCTTTTATTTATAAGGTTTTAAAAAAAAGTCTCCATTGAGATTCAGATCAGTTTTTTCAAGAGAGCAGCTTAAACACTGTTACAACAATAAATACAAGCAACATAAATGGATGAATTTAATTGTCACACATTAAAAAAGATGCATTTAAACACGTTTCCAGAGCAACAACATTGACCAAGAGCATTATATTCTTAACTTAAATTCTCCAATAAAAAATCTACTCTGACAATTTCAAGTCTGTCTTTATATTGAGGAAGAAGGATCATGTTTTAGACATAGACTGTATATAAGAAATGTACGTAACATCCGTGACGTCACCCATTGGTTTGTGGACTGCTGCTCGGAGGCCAATAGTATCAGATCTGAGCAGCGCCATCTTGAAAATTTCAGGTGCATGCCGGGAAAAATAAAAACACGGATTCTACTTATATGGGCATCAGGAAGAGCAAGAGGCGCCCTCCTGAACCTGTGAACCAATCAACCTGTCAATCACGACGTAGCCACGCCCTAATGCATACCCTGCTTTATCATCAAATATAAAATCAGGGAGGCCAACATTTCACAAATGAACATCATACTGCATTGAAGAAGGCTTTAAAATAGCGATTGAGACCATAAACACATTTTGAAAATGTTTACTGAGGTTAGAAATCAAGTGAGAAGTTGGTGATTTCTCCATTGACTTGTATTGAGACGGAAGTCCTTTTGACACCAAAATGGTCGCTCCCTGGTGGCCTTTAGATAGAATGCAGTTTTAAGTTACTTCCGCGTTGGCATCATTTCAGAGGACCGGAACTCCCCGCCTGGTTTTAGATGCATGTTAAGCAGTTTCTAGTGTAAATACTGATATAAATGTTGTGTTTCTGTGTGTTTTTAACAGTGTGGACGCCACTAAAGAGACGGAGCGAATGGGTAGGTTGATCAATCACAGTAAAAACGGAAACTGCCAAACCAAACTCCACGACATCAACAGTGTCCCGCACCTCATCCTTGTCGCCTCTCGAGACATCGACGAGGGCGAGGAGTTGCTCTATGACTACGGCGACCGCAGTAAAGCGTCCATCGCCGCTCACCCGTGGCTCAAACAGTGATCCCCCCCCAACCTGAAAAACAAAAAAACAAAAAAGGAAAAGAAAGAAAAACAAAAAAACAAACAAAGGGAAACAGTACAGTAACACTCGTGTTTCTCATTAGCTAGTGTACAAAATGCCTTAGAAACAGAATGTGTACCCTTTTTGTTCCAGTATTGAGGATGCTGGATGGGAGAGGGGGGGGGGGGGGGGGGGGGGGGGGCTATGTGTTAAAAGGGGGGGGGGGGGGGGGGGGTTAAAAGGGTACTTATCACATTTCAATTGAGGTCCGTCTGCCTTGTCAGATGACCGCTGTACTTTTATTTATATATGTATATGAAACATTCTGGTTGTTTTGCAGCACATTTCTTTTGTACATTTTGTATTACCTATAGACCAATGCTTCTACAGCATGCAGGTGGTAGTTAATGCTCTGCAATTTTATACTGCTTTTTTCTTAATTAGTCGTTAGATACCTTAGCAATACTTCATATTTATGGCCCCCCTTTGGACGGAGCCCCTGGGGATCAGCAAGAACTACAAAGAGATGCAAATTATTATTAATTTTAAACATCAAAAACATTCATAATCTACCGTTGTTCAGCAGGAGTGTGAAAGTTTACCAAACTCATTTTCGGGGGTTTTGATTCAGTTTATTTCTCCAAAAAAAGAAGAAAAAAAAAACGACACCAGTGTATTTTTACTTTTTATTATATTTTATACTTTTATGTTTAACCTGCTGTTAAACACACAACCTCAAAGGATTACATAGGAATATACAGAAAGTTCTCAAGTGTATAATTTACTTCTGTTTTCATCCTTTGTTTTTATCATATATAGTATTTTTTTAATATTGACAATACATAATATATTTGAGTTATAGGCAACACTTTTAATTCCCTCAATGTAGCATTTATACTCACTATACAAACATCTAATAAATGGGTTATAACTCACTATAATGTAGTTGTAACAGCAGATAAAACCGTTAAAACACTTGTAATAATATAACATTTCTTCATGGGAGAAGTTAGAATTGTTTACAAATCCTGTACATAAACACACACTTCAAATGTCCTTTATATCTGCTTATAACCACATTACAGTGTGTTATAATCTATTTATTAAATGTTCTTTTTCTGCTTATAAATGTTATATAAAGAGGGACTTAAAGTTAAGTGTTGCCAATCTCTATACGTTTGACTTACTAAAAGCCTGAAGAGTCACAGCATCCATCTCATTTATACTATTTTTCATGAAGATCTTAATATAGACTTAAAATTTACTAATATATATGCAGATTTCTAATAAATGGTAAATATGTGGCCTGTAAAGTGTTACCAAATTATCTTTGCAAATACCTACAGTACATTATATTTAGTTTGTTTAAAAAAAATGTATATAAAAGTTTAAGAAAATATCTTTAGCTAATATAAATAGACTTGAAAATTAAAGGAAACTTGAATTTCTCCTCAACCTCGACTGGTTTACATGATTACGTCATTGTTTAATTTCAGCTGTCAAATCTCTTTTTTTTTCATTTCACTCTTCAAAATTTAAATTTAAAATTTAGTGTATGACACTACTTCACTGCACTTTGTAAATATCACATGCTTGCTTTTGTAAATCCACGAGTAGTTTAAAGGAGTAATTTGACATTTTTTGGGGGGAAATATGTTTTTTCACTGAGCTTCACTGAGAGTTTGATTTAAAAGATATCAGTAAATAATAATGAATATGAAGTTAAATTCAACATTTAAGAAGTTTATAATTCTGCTTTATGTTTATTATTGAGGTCATATAGTTGGTGATGGTGGTGTATTAAGGTGCATTATATTGACTGGTGTTCCTAATATTTTGCCCCTCTCATTGTATGTTAATGGTGTGGACAAAATATTAGGAATACCATCTAATATAATACATCACCATCACCCCACTATATGACCTTAATAATAAACATAAAGTAGAATAATCACCTTCCTGACAATGTTAACAAAAACTGAAAATATATAAACTTCTTAAATGTTGAATTTAAAGCAGAGTTGTAGTTATTAGATTGAATTAGATTGCACAGGTGAACCTAATAATAAAGAAGCTAGTGAGTGTTTGACCAAATGATAACATTAGGAGAGACAGAGGATAAAAAAAATCAAAAGCCTCTGACAAATTTTGCATTGAAGGTGTAAAAAGAAGTCACAAAACTGCGACCAAATAACTACGTACATAGTAAAAAGACAGTTTCAGCCTATTAATAATGAGTTGTAATATCAGTCAGTGTCTTCAGTCATCAATTATAAGTCATTGAGCTTACCGAACTCGTAGTTGGAGGAGACGTAGCTGAGCTTTTTATTAGGTAGGAAACATCATAGAGGGTCCTCTAGTATCCCAAAATGCTTGTTTCATTAATGTGATATCAGCGTCTCCGCCCTTTGACCCGATGAGACGATGCGTTTGGTGAACTTTTTACACTCCTGCTACTGCTGCTGCTGTTCACATCTTTAGCAGAATATCAACACACACACATCTGTTCTTCCTCGCTCACACAAAACAACAACAACAACGTCCACATTGTTCACAACCAGATGTTTCCAGATGTGTAAAGTATTTAACAGTTGAACTACCAACAGGTCAATTTTTTGTTTTTGTTTTACTTTACTTTATTTTTTAAGTAGCTTTTTTCTTCTCATGAATTAAAGCCACAAGTTCAAATTTAACCCCAAAGATTCACAAACACACACTGGCTCTCCTTGTAGCTTCATTATAATGTATATATATATATATATATATATAATAACAGAGTTTTATTGTTATTTAAAGTGTTCTGGCTTGATTAATTACTAATGTAATAACTATAAAATCAGTTTTAAAGGATAAAACTGTAAATATTCCATATTTTTCTAGACTGTTAACAAAGCCAATGAAAAGAAAATAAGAAAAATTGTGGGACGGTGGCGGATGAATCCACATTTGGTGCTCTAGTGGTGTGTGTTTGGGTTCATGGTGATGAAGGAATATCATCATCATCAAGACTCACTGAGGTGTTTTTAATATTTTTTGGACAAAAGTGGAGCTCTACTGCACAGATTAGATATATCACACTTTGGATACACACACAATACTTGTTAGTAGATACATTAGTTGTTAGTTTTGGGGTTTTCATTGGATTTGTTAACAATAAATAAAATATAGACTTAAAATCTACTCTCCAGACATGTTTTAAGACATAAAATAAGCTTAAAATAGGTTTATGTTTCTGTCAAAAAAATCTCTCAAAGTCACATCTAATCTTTCTCCCTTATTGAAGAGTTTAAAACTTATAAATATGCAAATTCTAAGCCCTTCATCAGTGTTTTTGTACTAAAGGCTTCAAGTTTCTACATCACACTTGTGTAAGTTGCATATTAAACCTCGATTAGCTCAAATTTCAACTCAAACTCTTGAGATTTAAGGACAGACAAACTTTCCTCCTTCAGCAGACGAACGTAAAAACAAGTTTAAAATATCCATCAGGCTTTAATACTGATTACAAATATATATAAATGATATATTCAATCATTCATTCAGCGCAGTCAATGATTGAACTGAGTGGTTCTTTAAAAAGCATGATAAATCCAAAATTTGTGCAGGCGATAATCTCTTCTGAAGTAGCAAAAAAAGTAAAAATGTAATTTAAAAAAAAGACACATGATATGCATTATCACTGTTTCTAGCAGGATAACACATTTATTCCATTCAAAGTGATGTTTGTATTATTGCAGGTATTATCTAAAACATTTTTAATAAGCTTTTCTTTTTTATTATGATTTAGGTGTCGTTATTTTAGAAGGGAGAGTTTGACATTTTGTTGGGAAATCCTCTTATTTGCTTTCTTGGTGAGATTAAATTAAGATTGACATGTTTGCGTGCTAAATCTGAAAGAAATCTGCAGCCTTAATCTGTCTGGAAGCTACAACCATCTACCTCTCCAGCACCTTTTTTTAAAAGCTCACCGATTAAATTAAACACCTCGTATCTCATTTGTTTAATCTGCTCAAAAAAAACCGAGGTCGCCACGTGACCGGCGGAGACTCTGCCGCTCAGCCAAGAAAAAAGAGGACGTCTTAACTTCCCTTTAAAAACAAACAAATAAGCTATAACATGTTAATTTAAGTGAGAGTTTTTGGGGTTTAGGGAGGATTTTGCTACTTTCAGACAGAGCCATATTAGCTGTTTCCTTCTTGCCTGGCTTTAATTTCATATTTATTGGACTTAAAGTGATTTATAAATTAACGTAGAATTGTTTTTTCTTTTTTTAGAATTGTATCTAACTCTCTACAAGTAAAGGAGTAAGAGGATTTCCAAAAAATGTCAAAATAATCTTCTTAATTTAGATATTTTATGTGGGGTTCTTTGCCTTTATTGGACATTTGACAGTGAAGAAACATAGAAAAAAAAGAGAGAGACTTCAAATCAGTGATGTAAACCTTAAACTAACACAGTGCTCCGATCCCCCTTTTTAAATTTTATATTTTTTATTTATATGTAGCAGGTTTATTTAAAAAGAAAAGATGTATAAGAAAGAAAGAAAGAGAGAAAGACCTGGTAGTTCGTCCCATTACTTCTCTTTATATACATTCATGAACCGAGTCCTTAAATTTACCAAAATATTCAATATATTATTGAATTCCTGGATTGAATAAAAGTATAATCAGTGTTAACATAAAGAGCCCAGTCTTAAATGTATGTTTGAGGAGATCCACTGTATAATAACAACAGTAGCATTATGTACACAAGCGTGATGTGTTTTCATACTTCTTCGTCTTTTCTTAAACTTAGTGGTACATTTCCGATTTATTCCATTTTCTTTTTTTCTTTTTAAATGTTGAACTAATGCAATAATAAAACCTGAGGGGCAAAGCTGACCTGTTGGCCATTTTTAGGACACAAACAAAAAAAAAAAAAACTAGATCTTTGCTGTTGTAGCGTTGAATAAATCTTAATGCTGGGGTTTAGGCATCGACGAATAAAGATGTAATATGCAAGTAACATGACTGTGTGTCTCATTTGTTCTTATTTTAAAGACCCTTTCTCACCTTAACCCTTTGTGTCGTCCTCCCGGGTCAAATTGACCCCGTCTGTTTTGACTGTTTCTTCTTTCCTCCCTTCCTTCTGTCTGTCCTTCCTCCCTCCCTCCTTCTCTATTTCTTTCCTTCCTTTCTCTTTCCTCCCTTCCTTCTTTCCTTCCTCCATCCCCCTTTCTTCCTTCCTTCTGTCCTTCCTTCCTCCCTCCCTCCTCCTTTCCTTCCCTCTTTCCTTTCCTTCCTCCCTCCCTCCTTCTCCCTTTCTTTCCTCCCCCCTACCTTCTTTCCTTTGTCCTTCTTTCCTTCCTTCCTCTTTTCCTTTCTCCTTCCCTCCCTCCTACCTTCCTTCCTTCCTTATTTCCTCCGTCCTTCCTTCCTTCCTTTCCTGCCTCCCTCCCTTCTTTCCTTTCCTCCCTTCCTTCCTTCCTTCTTCCTTCCTCCCTTCCTTCCTTCCTCCCCCACATTATTTTTCCCCTTTTTCTCACTTTAAATCCACAATGCAACTCAAGCATCATTCAATTGTCATTTTTCTTGTTTTTAATCCAAGTTATTAGTTATTGAGGTAATTTATGGTTTACTTTAAAAGAGTTTGTTGAATAAAAGATGTTTTTAGTAGACTTTAAAGAACACAATCAGTGCTGTTTTAACAAGTTTCACACTGTAACTTTAACATAAATCAGTTGCCTATTATAACATATCTTACATTATATCAATGGTGGACAAATGGAGGCTTGCGGGCCAAATCTGGGCCCCTCCAGCAAAAATATTTGGCCGCCAGATGAAAGCTGAAGTTTTTTTAAACTGTGCATAATGTTTCATAAATCTACTTAAATCTAAAATAAACACAGAGTGTAAATCATAATTATTGTAATATAACTGTGTTACATTTAATACTAACCCCCAAACCAGGTGAAACATTAAAATCAGGGTTACATAAATTAACCACAAATGAAGCGAAGGGTCCATAATAATCTTTTGAATTATATCGACATTCATTTTCTATTTGGACTTTTAATTTTAATGACACTTTTTAGCCAAACTAGTGTTAAAATAACTCACTTATGACATTTACCATCTGTTAACAATCCTAAACTTTGCTATAAATCAAAAGAAAATATACAAATCTACATTTAAATAAAAGAAAATAGTTGGGGGAAAAAACTGACCTCTGCATTATATATGATGAGTAAAGCAGGTAAAAAGAAAAACAGACAAACACCTGAAACATTAGAGATTTATTACGGAGACACGTCTGAGTAAAATCCAGCTCATTTTTTATAAAGCACTTCTCCATCCAGTATATATATATATATATGTTTTATTTTAAATATCCACTTTTAATCGGGTTGAAGGAAGGATCAGGGAAACACGAGCGATGGTGATGAACACTGACTTTAAAACCATGAGCTAACATTTCAGCCAACATCTGCACTTTGAACAGATTTTTACGGTATTTCCCTTTAAATGCTTCATGCGTAAAATTGTCCCTTTAACCCCTCAAGTATAATTTAAAACAAGCGTCCTTATTTCTGTGAATATATATATATAAAAACAGGAGAAGCTGCTTGTTTTTTATAATGTTCTTGTCATTTTACATTCATTTATTCCACCTCGCAGGGCTGAGTGTAAATGAAGATAAAGTGCTGCTACTATTTAACCCTCCTGTTGTCCTTGAGTCAAGGAAGGAAGGATGGAAGGGAGGAAGAAGGAAGGAAAGGAGGGAGGAAAGAAAAGAAGGAAGGGAGGAAGAAGGAAGGAAAGGAGGGAGTGAGGAAGGAAAAAGGAATGAAAGGAGGGAGGAAAGAAAAAAGGAAGGGAGGGAAGGAGGGAGGGACGGAGAAAGGAAAAGAGGAAGGAAGGAAGGAAGGAAAGAAGGACAGAGGAAAGAAGGAAGGGAGGAGGAAAGAAAGAGAGGAGGAAGGAAAGGAAGGAAGGAAGGAGGGAAGGAAAGAAGGAAGGAGGGAGGAAGGAATGACAGAAGGGAGGAAAGAGAGAGGAAGGAAAGAAAGAGAGAAGGAGGGAGGGAGGAAGGACAGACGGAAGGAAGGAAAGGAAAGAAGGAACAGTCAAAACAGACGGGGTCAATTTGACCCGGGAAGACGACACGAAGGTTACTAAAAATAAAATACACACGGTCACACTGCAGCTATAATCACTGCTTCTTTCTCAAAGGGCTGAAAACATCAGCCAATGTTAAACGTGTGAAGGCAAGCTGTAAAAAGCAAGACGCAGCAAAACCAATCGCATTTTAGCATTTTAAAAAAATAAATGTAAAATCAAACACTTTGCACTCTTTAAGCTTTTATTAACTCTGTTTTAAACCCTTTGTCTTTCTCATCACAATCTGAGAGGAATATTTTAAATGTTACTTTTTAAAATGTAACTTCAAGATTTTACACTGTGTTTAATACAATGTGCTGTTTTTCTTCTGCAGTGCAATTTGACAAAATACTTATTATATTTGAGGCCTTATATATATATATATAAATATATAAATGATGCATAAAAGCACAACGCAACGTGTACACAAGGTTGGTACAGTATTTATCTGAGTATCTATTTCATTTTGTGTGTTATGTACAGTTTTCACATTGAAACTTGAAACGTGAATGAGAGTATTGTTTATTTGGAGTAGTGTAAAATTGGATTTTTATGCAGAGACGACTTGGTGTAGACCGTATAAGAGTCAGTGACGTTTTTTTGTGTCCATGTGGTTTAGTCAAATTTAAAGAGGTTAGAATGTGAAAATAAACGTATGAATAACTTAAGCACACATCCTTTTTTGTGGACTCAGCATCAAATTCTGCTTTTAATCCATTTTGAGAGAATATATTAGAGGATTATGGCAAAAATGTCTAAGTGGTGTAACCATAAAAACTTTGTACCAAATAATTCAACTTGCTTAAAAACACTCAATTCTCAATAAAACACCATATCAACTAGTTTGGCATGATCTTACATTATAACTTTTTATATTAAATAAAGGTAACGGAATACAATTGTTCTAAATATTATATTTAATCTGGGGAATCATGGAGATCAGGAAACGTTTACTTTTCTTTTAAAGTAATTATTAGTATAAGTCCACTTAAATACACTGTAGGTGGATAAAATATGTAATATTCATCATTCTTTTGTGGTTACACCATTTGACATTTTCAGGAGCATTCAGTCTTACTACTGCAAATGTACATTTTAACAAACCTGATGCGGCTTTTAAAACTAATTTTTAAGATATTTTTGAATTGCTCATCTTGCCAACCCTTATTAGTCACTGACCCATGTATGGACGTAGTGAGATGTGACATCATCTATTGTTTTGAAGCCTCCAGGAGGAGCGTCAGGCTGTTAGAAAAAGGTCTAATTGCAGTCTTGTGGATTTATTATTACTGTGTACAACATGATACATCCGCCCTGAGATTCTTACCCTAAACATATCACTCTTCATCCTTAAATCGAACAAAGTGGGTTTGCAGATAGACCTACTTTGGGCTGTGAAACCAATTTGACATAGTGTCTGAACCGTGTAATAACAACCTCCGGATCCGTCACGGGATGCACACAGGCATGGGAAAAGGAGCGGCTTTAAGACAGTAAATAACTTATTTTTATACGAGCGTCACAACCCCCCCTTAATATTCTCTTTGGAGAGTCAAGTTGCTCATAGAAAACAGTGTGAGCATGCATCTTTTCCTTTCAATCAGTCGGCTTGTGGAGCTTTACACTACAAAACAACCTCTTAACAATCAAACTCTCCTCCACAAACAGCTTTATTCCACCGACCCTCTGCCTAATGTAAGTGTTTAAGAGGAGGAACCTGTTCTTCCTGTTGAGCAGGAGGTGAGGAACAAGTAGAGTAGTACAGCACTCATAGCATATAATTATGAATAAGATGAGTGTTTAAGTGTTTTTCAGGTGATTAATCTCACTGAGATACTCAAGAACTTGACCTGCAGCCTTTAAACAATGAGGTGCTCGTCTACTTTTAATAGATTCTCCTGCAATGCAATGTCTGTTTCTGAAGCTCTCAAAAGATTTAAAACATTGATTGAGCTGATGACTCTTAGCTTATTGTTTCATTGCTTGTTTTCTTAGATCATAATGCTGCTCCTGGACACGCTTGTAGAGGAGGTGAAGGGTCACTTTCCCAACGTGGAGGACATACTGAGGGGCTTAGAGGTTCTTCCTCCAAGGAAAATCCAAGAGGGGGGAAGCTCAGATGTCACCTATGAATAACTAGAAATGCCAGTCACTAGCTATGTAATTCCATAGTATGAAACAGGAGGACTAACTGGTTGAATTTGAAGCTTTTCTGTATCAAGTGACGCTGCAAAACTTTAAAGTTTGAATCTTCTAAAAAAGGAGGGGGGATGATGTTAATTCCTCTCTATGCCTTAAGCCATACAGGCACTGAATGTAAAGTGAGTGCACTATGTAGCAGTGATAAATACTCACTAGTATTTATTTATTATTCCAATATAATTATTCTAATTTTGTTTGTTTTTTTATGTTGTGTAAAGCTGGTGTATGTTTTTAATGTATTGAAGGAAGCCGAAGACACATTTCCCTTAAGGTGGACAATGAAGTCAGTTCAATTCAATTCAATGTTAACTGTTAAATGTCATGTTTATGTGTATAATGTAGAGTTTGTGTGCTCTTTATTCAGTCAAAGACTCTGCTTGAGATCTTGATGTGGTCGATGTCAGCTGATCTCTTAAGAGCTGTTCCCTAGTTTAGCCTGGCAGCAGATACTCTTCTGAGAATCCGCCTTAAAGATGGTCACCTTGATGTCTGCTTTTGTGTCGTCATTCATGGACCTCAGCCTGGTTCTTTAGACTATAAAACGCTGGTTGGGAGGTTTTAAATGCTGCAAAGAAAGCTCTGACATCTGCAAAATTCTAGTCTGTAACATTTGTGCACATTTATTTCAAGTTATTATGTGTAGACAGTGCTGCTTTTATAAAATCAGTAAGTTGGAGTGCTTTTTTTAGTGACTTTAGATGGTGAGTGTTGGTTTCTATTGCTGGGAGAAGCATAAACTTACATCTGGAGGCCCATTTCTGACAGGAAGATAAAGAAGTAATGAAAAGTTACTGAATGAAAAAACACAAATACTCATGGTTAAATTGATGAGAAAGGGGTCAAAATAATGATTACTTATTAAGTCAGAGTATTACAAACTAAGTCATAACTATGATGATTTAGCAAGTCAATATGTTGACATGTTAAGTCACATTTACAAGATATTAAGCCAAAATTACAATTATTTCAAAGCCCAATTGTGGGATGCTAAATTAAAAGTCAGATTTCTGATGATATAGTAATCACCATTATACAATACTAAGTCATGATTAATATATACTGAGTCAAACGTATTAGATAATAAGTCATAACTATGATGTCGGTACTAGGCCATGATGATGACATACTAAGTCAAAATTATGATCATTTAAAAAAAAAAGATGTACATCAAAATTATAAGCTACTAAATCAAAATGTTTGTACAATATCTGAGTTCTGAGATTTTAAGTAAAAAATTACAATTATTTACTACGCCCAATTATAAACTGCTAAATCAAAATTATGAGATTGTAAATCAAGATTGTGAGACGCTTAATAAAAATGTATAATTGACTAAATCTAAACTATAAGACACTAAGTCCAAATGACAAGATACTAAGTCCAAATTCTAATAAACTAAGTCAAAATTACAATGATTTACAAAGCCAAATTATAAGAAACCAAGTCAAAAATAATGAGAAGTCAAGATTTTGAGATGCTAAATCAAAATTATGACTTACTAACTCTAAACTTTAAGATACTAAGTCAAACTTATAATAAACTAAGTCAAAATTACAATGATTTACTCAACCCAATTATAAAGATACTAAACCAAAGTTATAAGATACTAAGTCAAAATTACAAATTAGTAAAGTCCAAATTCTAAAAAACTCAAGAATAAAATTATTTACT
This sequence comes from Scomber scombrus, assembly GCF_963691925.1. Lineage (NCBI taxonomy): Eukaryota > Metazoa > Chordata > Actinopteri > Scombriformes > Scombridae > Scomber > Scomber scombrus. The sequence continues at coordinate 14,121,837 of NC_084984.1, forward strand.
AAGTACAGTCATAAGATATTGAGTCAAAATAATGAGATTTTGAGACGCTAAATCAAAATTATGACTTACTAAATCTAAACTATAAGACACTAATTTAAAATTATAAGCCAAATTCTAATAAACTACATCAAAATTATGATGATTTACTCAACCCAATCATAAGATACTAAGTTGAAACTATGTCAAAACCTTTGCTTAGTATCTTTAAATTTTAACTTACTATTATTATGAAAACTTCAGTATCATTATTTTGATAATCCATGAGTAATTTAAACATAAACCTTGACGTATTTTTCTCTCCTCTTGTTAGAAATGGGCTTTTCATACTTCATGTACTGTATTTTTTGCATGTTTATTATTGTATATTATCTATTTTTTAATCTCCTTTAGTACACAGCTTTTAAATTGTGATTCTATGCAACATTATAAACATAAGGCCCGTTCTCTCTTTTTTTTTTTTTAGATGTGTAGAGCTGCATAGTTTGAATTTGCTAAATGCTGGTGATGGACCTACAAGCTGCCCTCATAAAACGGGACAGAAAGTTAAAAAAAACAACTTAATGGGGCACAAAAGTGTTTCTCTTATTTGAAATGAAAACAAATTTGTCTCTTACTTCTGCAGTAGTTATAATATAAAATCCTCATCCTTCAATTAAAAAGCAAATCCTTCATTTTCAATCAATTTAATTAACTTAAAATGTACACTTTGTGTCCCACGCCATAATTTGTGCAGTATAACGAGCCATTTTTCCTTCCCTATCTCGCTCTTTGTCAGTCTTTTAACATATCATTAACCACCTGGATCAACTTTCCACTTTTCCTTTCCAACAACTTGAGTTTTACCTTCTCTCTCTTTCTCTCTCTCTTTCTCTCTTCTGCTGCGTCACATTCTTTAAAAAAAAAACCAAACACAATCTTCAAACACCAAAAAAATATTCTCTGGCATTTCTTCTTGTTTTTTTTAAAATTGTACAGTCTGTATGTGCCATCAATACTGAGCTATATGCTTCTTATATGTTTAAATAAACCTCTTTTTTTGGGCGATTTTTCACTCTTCTCTCTCTCTCTCTGTGTCAAGTCTTCTCACTTCAAGCACACATTTGTTTTCAGTTGCAGTGTGAGTCACTAGTGGTGGTTTGATGCTTCACAAGCTGGCCTTAAAGTGATAGACATGGAGTGTTAAGAGGTTTTTTTTGGGGGGGGGGTTTGCGTAAACCTCGTCAAGTCCTACACATATGACTACATGTGCTGTAACGCCTCCTGGGCTTGTTCTGTGTACACGTCGTCTTTCCCCGTCCACGAGCCCAGGCTGCCGTCAAACTGAGCGCTACTCTGCGACGCCCGCTGCTTGTCACGTGAGAAGAAACTAAACCTGAAACAAGAAAGAAAAGAGAAAGAAAGAAAGACAAAGGCATTCAGTGTATTATTTAAATGTGATATTAATACCTACAGATATGCAAAGTAAGTATCAGCAGATAGTCACATGTACGTTTAGCGTGTGCAGTGAGTATCAGTTATATTGATATTTGTGTTAAGATTAATCACTTTATTAAAATGATCTATCGTTTAGGCACATTTATAAAGTTTTTAGTCTATTCAACACTGAAAAAGTGAAGTAGCTGCTGTAATAGTTTTTCCTGTCGACACTTTCTGTGCAGTGATCCTTTCCCAGCATGACTGCATGGAAAAATACATTTAAAAATACAAAATAAAACAAAAAACTACAAAAAACACATGACAAAAATACAAATATATATATATATATATATTTTAATAGAACTTTTGTCTTTTAATTATCATTTTCTGCCCTATACCTATTATTTATAACGTACTCATTAAACTAACATTGTATTTCTGTCAACAGTTAACCATCCAAAGCCTCTGTACTGCCCAAACACCCCCCTCTATTTACATGAAATGGTTCAGTCCTGCATGTACCATGATCAAAGCGTCTTAGCAGCTTCATAAAATACAATCAGGGCTCCCATGTTTCCTATCTGTCTACTGCTGAATAAAGGTGTCTATGCCGAAAAAAAACGGCAAAAAAAAAAAAAAAAAAACGCAATCATTGCTGCTAAAACCACAACAATAGTTTACCAGCCTGCTCAGGTAGAGGTGTAGTTACAGGGATTGTGCATATTTGGGGTGGTAAATGTGTGTGATGGTGGGGCAACAGTGTGATATATTTACATGGGGCCTAAAATCCCTGCCGGTGCACCTGGTACTACTGCATATGTGAAATAAGTAGTGAAAAAGACTGCTGTGTGTCTAGAGCAGGGGGGTCAAACATGAGGCCTGCAAGCCAGAACCGGTCTGCCGAGGGATCTAATCCGGCCCACTTTCCTTCCTGTCTTCTTTTCCTTCTTTCCATCTGTCCTTCCTTCCTTCCTTCCCTCCTTCTGTCCGTCCTTCCTTCCTTCTTTCATTCCTTCCTTCCTTCCTTCATGTCTTCTTTTCCTTCCTTCATTCCTTCTTTCCTCCCTTCCTTCCTTCATGTCTTCTTCTCCTTCCTTCATGTCTTCTCTTCCTTCCTTCATGTCTTCTCTTCTCTTCCTTCCTTCCTTCCTTCCTTCCTTCCTTCCTTCCTTCCTTCCTTCCTTCCTTCCTTCCTTCCTTCCTTCCCTCCTTCCTTCCTTCCTTTCTTTCATCTTTCCTTCCTGTCTTGTTTTGCTTCCTTACATCCTCTCATCCATCTTTTTAATGATCTGGCCCACATGAGATCAGATTGGGCTGTATGCAGCCCCCCGAATGAAAATGAGTTTGACACCCCTGCTCTCGAGGGAGCTGCTGTAAAATCTGATCATTTGGACTAGTTTTGTCACATGGGAGAAACTTGAGATTGACGACTACAAGTTTGGAAATGTAAACAATGTGTGTGTAGACAGAAAGAAGTGATGTAACTTTATCTCTGCTGGAGGAAGAAAGGATCACTTCACTGCCAGTATGAACAGGAGGAATAAATCCAGCGACCTATAGCTCCTTCACTAAGCATATGATTACTGTATTAATATAAACTTAAACCTATCCATTAAAGTTATGACACTGGTATAATTACTGTAAACAAGCTGCAGTTGAGAAATAAAGTTCTGGTGTCAGTGTCAGTGGGTTTTATTTGTTGAACTTTAAAGGGTTTAAAACCACGTTTACTCCCTGCAGTAAATATTTACTTGCAGGTCTTGTTGGTGATGATTGTAAATGTGTTGAAAATAGTTTCAACATCATGTGTCTTAAACTGAAAAAGCTTGTAGAGAAAGAGCAACCCTGCACTGCAAAGCAAATAACCTTCTTCCATAAAGCAATGCAAAGATTTCCCTTAAAATCAGAGCTCACAGTCAAATGGTCAGAACTATACATTTATTATAGTCTCATTATTCATTTATTATACTAATGTCTCTAATTTACAGAGCACCTTTACTATAATATATGTGTAGATACTGTATTTGTAGTTGTAATATTGTTGGTTTTTTTTTACCAATTAGACTCTAAGTAATAATTATGAAATACTAAGTCAGAACTACGATGATGTACCATGTCACAATTATGAGATACTTAGTCAAAATGATAAAATATTACGTCAAAACAAAAATGTTTTTACAAGATAGTAAATAAAATGTATAGAATACTACGTCAAAACTATAAGATACTAAATCAAAACTCTGCTGACTTTCTAAGCCAAACCTACTACTTATTCACCAAGTCAAAATGAAATACTAAATGTTACACAGAACACATTTATATTAACATAAGTCAAATTATAATAATTTTCTTTTTAAATTTAATAAAACTGTTAAAGTTGAGTTAAAATCGACTTTCCATCGTTAAACGGTTTGATTGCTAACTACACCAAAAAGAGCTAAAAGTGCTTTTTAGTTTGTAAATCCCACAAAATTAATTTATTATTATTATTATTATTATTATTATTATTATTATTGATGAGCTTGCAGAAGTGAACGAGAAGTTACTGTGGTCAGCGAGGAAGAAGAAGAAGGAGAAGGCGACAAAAACACAAACTGTGTGTCTATTCTGATTCTGACTGGCTGATATTATTTATTTATTTTTTATTTTAATGATCCACAATTAAAATAAAGACATCCCCACAATCAGCCAATCAGAATACTACAAAAGGTGTAAGGAGGGGGGAGAAAAATAAGGTTAGAGAGAGAAAGAGCGGCCCCGGCACATGCAGGATGCAGCTGAGGGATGGAGGGATGGAGGGACGGAGGGATGCTGTTAGCTGAGAAAATGACAAAACTCTGAAGCCAATCAAATATATATATATATATATTAAGGGGGGGTCATACTATCGATATGAGACGTCTGATTGGCTGTAAAGTGGGGTCATCTGGGATCAAACCAGCCGCCACCATCGGCATAATGGCTGTGAAGATCCTGTCTCACACACACACACACACACACATTTGTATATACACACACACACACACAGGAAGAAAGATATAGAGAGGAGGGAGGGGGACAAACAGGGACCACATCAACCTTTAAAAACCTCTATTGGACCCAATGTAAAAATATTCCTATTAAACCCAAATGAAGAAGGCATGCTTTTGCTACTTTAAGTGTAGATATGAAATAAAATAAATGAGTGCTTGCACATGAAAACACTCTTCTTCTTCATTTGCTGTGTTTTTTTGACATGTGTGTAGCATGTACTGTACCTGCAGCCATGACCAATATAAACGGTGCTCATGGTGTTAAACATGCATAAAACAGTGGTGAACATGCCTGGAAGGAGAGTGAAGTGTGCCACTCATCATGCATACTCACATCTTTGTGTACAAATGGTCAAATACAAATAAATACAATACATATAAAATACTGCGTGTTAACCCTCTGCAGTTCATTTTACTTCACTTTTACTGACATTTTATGGATGAATGTTTGACTTTGTTTAGCACCTTTTAAGCTTTTCTCACTCACATGTATGCTGTTTGTTATTTTAACACAAACTCAGCTATAAAAATGTATAAATCTTTAAGTATAATCACTGAAAATATTATAATAGAACAAGTTAAAGGTTGTAAAAAAAAATATAATTTCACTATTCACACACATGAATACAGAAGGAAAATGTCAGAAATAAAGCTACAATACAATCTATACATGCAACTAATTATCTTTTTTTATTATTGATTCATCTGTAATAGAATAATAATACTAATAGATTAGTTGTTTGGTCCACAAAATATCGGAAAATGGTGAAAAATGTCACTCTTATTCGCTTTATTTCTATTTTTAATTAACTTATTTTGGGGCCTTTTTCATTGAGTATATCTATCTATGTCATTGTAAATTGCTGAATATATATTAACCCTTTACATACTGTTTATATTCTGACTCATAATTAGTCTCTACACTAATTTACATTAATAAATTCCCCATCAGTCATTAATAAATGTTTAATTGATTAATCTTATAGATAAAAAAGACATATTTGCACATATAAAACTGCATCGGCTGCACAAAACGAAAAAATGATGCATTTTATTTCAATTTTTCTATATTTGGGGAAAAGTCTGGCTAATAGAAATGTTTTTACTGCTCTCAAATGTAAAAATGGGTCAAATTTGACCCCGAACAGTATTTAAGGGTTAATAAATCCCAGTTCTAAAAAATAATCTAAAAAGTTGAGTTGAGACAAGGTCAGAAAAATCACGCCCTATTTGCTCCTGCACATAAAGTATTGCATTATATTTTCTTAAGTAAGAAATTTGTGCACTATTGAAAGAAAATTGGAACAAAAAATATCTAAATTTCATAATATGTGTGAGTATAATTGTGCAGCACTACACCTGTCATTGAAAAATAGACATAATAACCATCAACTATTTAGATAATTGATCAAATAATTAAGGTTGCTTTTTTACAGAAAGTTTCCTAATTTTAAAACTGTGAGGATTTGCTGCTTCATATCTTTCATAAATTGAACATCTCTGGCTTTCTGACTCCTTCTCTAACCCAATATGTTATTACACACATATACACATGCATGCAGTTCTGACAATAAACACAGTGTGGCGCAGTAATGCAGGAGTTTCAGTTTAGCTAAGCTGCTGGTGTGTTGAAGGGGAAGCAAACTGTGTCAGTGTGGCAGCGTTTCAGCATCGGTGACAGTTTCAATCTGAATTTACTGCATAGAAACATGATTAAATATGCACAATGTTGTTATCTACCAACGTTAAAGTGAGCATGTGTTTCCTAAACTATGCATAAAGATACACAGCACACTGGACATTGGTTTATTTTTAAGCTTGTTTGCACCTCAGTGGTTTATTTAAGGTATATTATTATAGTTAAAAAGTAACTACACACTTCATTTAAAGAAGCCAACTGAGGCTGAAGGAAATTATATCAGATAGAGCTGTAAAAACAACAATTATAAAGGTTATAATTTCAATTTAGGTGCAAAAGGATTTCTCTTATGTTTGAGCTGCTTTCACGTGTTTAGCAACTCCAATATGAAGTCATCTTGTATAATATCCACAGTCTCTCAGCATGTTTAACTACCTGTATAAATAAAAGGTATTTAAACCCGACACACAGCTAAAGATGTGCGTTACTGCAGTGAAGCTCTAAAGGTGGAACAAGCTTTCATTTGCATATTTCTTGAGGAGTGATATTTAAACATTTAAAGCATGCAGGGACCAAATGAACCAGCCTCACTCCGCCCGTGCAAAGCCGTCTGACTGACTGATTTTGACTTTTTAACTCATCACAGAGTGCAGGAGGAGGTGTGTGTGTGTGTGTGTGTGTGTGTGTGTGTGTGTGTGTGTGTGTGTGTGTGTGTGTGTGTGTGTGTGTGTGTGTGTGTGTGATTTCTTTTACACAGGCGAGCAGGTGAGTGTGTGTGTGTGTTTGCAGACAGGTGAGAACTACGTACAGGCGTTTGATTCCCGACTCCGGCTGAGCAGACGAGCGGGCGCGAGTCCTCAGCTCAGGCGAGGGAGACGGAGACGGAGTCACCATCTCATCTTCTGTCTCCTCACTGTGAAGACAGAGCATCATCGTCATCATCAGCATCATCATCATCATCATTGTCAAATTAAATGTAACGCCTTTTTAATGGAAAACTAGTACTGACAATAAAACCTTCAATTACATTAATTTATTGATATTTAAATCAAATGTCTGTTTGTTCCCAGCTATATACAACAATCATTTCTTATAATATAATCAGTGTTGAGGAGTAACTAGTTACTTGGTTTTAATTGTCTTAAATGTTTTTATGCCTCGGGGAGCACTATCTAAATTTGGTTTTATTGTTGTCTGACCTTTAATATAATGACAATAAAGCTCCTATTACAGACGCCATTGTTAAGAATTTGCATTAAAAGCAGAAAATGTTCACTCTTCTTTAATTAAAGGAAGTATCTTATTCAATTTCATGGCTCCAACATACAGAAATAAATCTATTTTAACTCAATAAATATAAAAGTTTTTGTTATCTTGACTCTGCTGTAATGTTACATCATCATCATCATCATCATTAGATTGAATTATATGTGTGTTTAACCCTCCTGTTGTCTTCGAGTTAAGGAAGGAAGGGAGGAAGAAGGAAGGGAGGAAGAAGGAAGGAAGGTAGGGAGGAAGGGAGGAAGAAGGAAGGGAAGGAGGGAGGGAGGAGGGAAGGACTGAGGAAAGAAGGAAGGAAGGTAGGAGGGAGGGAGGAAAAAAGGAAGGAGGGAGGGAGAAAGGAAAAGAGGAAGGGAGGAAGGAAAGAAGGAAAGAAGGAAAGAAGGAAGGGAGGAAGGAAAGGAAGGAGGGAGGGAGGAAAGGAAGGAGGGAGGGAGGGAGGAAGGAAGGAGGGAAGGAAAGAACGAGGGAAGAAAGAAAGGGGGATGGAGGAAGGAACGAAGGAAGGGAGGAAAGAGAGAGGAAGGAAAGAAAGAGAAGGAGGGAGGGAGGAAGGACAGACGGAAGGAAGGAAGGGAGGACAGAAGGAACAGTCAAAACAGACGGGGTCAATTTGACCCGGGAGGACAACACAGAGGTTAAGTACCTTTTATAATAGGCCAGCTCTTCCTGCAGCAGGAACACTTTGGCCTTTAGCTCGTTCCTCTCGTGGAGAACGTCTCTCAGCTCCTGCAGGGTGAAGCGAGGTCTGTTTGGATCCTTCGGGTCCAGGCCTCCTGCCTCCTCCTCACACAACGCCTCCTGCCCCAGGGAGAGAGAGAGAGAGAGAGAGAGAGAGAGAGAGAGAGAGAGAGAGAGAGAGAGAGAGAGAGAGAGAGAGAGAGAGAGAGAGAGAGATGTGTCACGCCGAGGAAATAAAAACCAGACAAAAAAGGAAGGGAGGAAGCAAGGAAGGAGGGCGGGAAGGAAGTGAGGATACCTTGGTAAAATATTGGAACACAGCAGGCATGTCCTCATCGCACATCGCCTCCTGGTGGCAAACGTTGAACTCTAAGTCAGACATCGGGCTTTGTTCCAATACATTTGTTCGCCCCTTCCCTTCTAACTATCAACTAAAATACTGCCTGTTTGTTTTTGTTGTTTTTTTAAAAACTCAGCACACCTGAGACAAAACACCCAAAATACTTAAAAAACACACTTGCAGACGACGTCACTCATGCACTGAGCAAAAAAACAGACTGAAATCTTACTATGTTTTCTACACACCACGTTAAAGTCCAACTGAAATCACATTTAATTAAAAAATACAGTCAAGATGTTTTTTAGATGTGTTGTATGAGAGCTGTAAAACAAAAATATATGTAAAAAATATCAGAAATGCTCCTTTTAGTCTCAGCCGGCTGGTTTCACCATACAGAACAGAGACAAGGTAATTAACTGCTGCAGCGTCAGTGTGTTACTAACGGCGATGTTGAAGAGCAGCAACCAAAAGAGACATTTGCAGGTGTGATTACATGCAGCTAAAGCATCTAATTAGCTCTCTAGTCTGCCAGCTTTTTCCTCAGTGAATGTTTGTTTGGTGGCTCCTTCACCAGATCAAGTCGCAGGATAAGACGTGTTCATGTGTGTAAGTTATGCCAAATTCAAACCATATCTGAGTTGTAATTATGATTTTTACAGCTTTATGTTCAGACGAGGAGTTTCCAAACATGAATAAAGCTGATTCCATAATTCCTATCAAATTAAAAACTTAAAATAGTAACTAAAGTAACATAAGATAAGCATTAAGTGTAGTAAGAAGTGTGGGCAAAATTGCGTTTCACCACAGCGTCACCAAACATACTCAGGTGATCAAACCACGCCTACTTGCTACAGGTAACCATGGTAATGACCGTCTGCTCTGCTCTATGATAGAAAACTCCATTGTCACTTTATTTTTAGATGAGATTTGCTGTATTAAAATAAGAACTCCAGATAAATGAATGGATAACTAAAGGTATTCTTTTGATTTAATGCAAAAAAATAAAGTGACATAATGGTGACCCCATTATGAAATTAAAGAATTGAACCCCTTACATAATGTTCAGAGTCAAATTTGACCCTTTTTATTTACATTTGAGAGCTGTAAAAACTCCCTGCACACATTTCTTTAAACTGGATTTTTCCTAATGTAACCCAGTTTACAAAAAAGAAATAAATGGACCATAAAAATAGTGATTGTATTAAGGATTAATCAAACATTTATTAATGACTGATGGGGGAATTTATGAATGTGAATTAGCGTAGAGACTAATTATGAGTCCGAATATGAACAGTATGTAAAGGGTTCAAATATAAATTTCTCCCTTTTGATTTCATTTATTTCTTTTAGAGCACAGGATTAATGATTAACAGAGCAGACATGTTGCTGTAGTTGCAGTAAAAAAAAACAAAAAAAAAACATGCAATTTGATTTCAGTTGGACTTTAAACTCGCATTTCTATTGTCAGTGTTTCAGGATCAAGGTGCACCAAAGGACAACTTCAAGTGCTGTTAGAGGCCGAGCTGTCGGAGCCGGGTCTATATTTAGAGAGGTCAGTTGTCCGTAAAGTCTCACCCAGTTGGCCGAGGAGCTAAAAATCCTACTGACTGTCTGTTAGTTCTCAAACACCCATGCCAAGCCACTCCAGCACTTCTCATGGGCCACACAAATGTTAGTCCACTCGCTTTTATTTTGTTGTTGTTGTTGTGCTTCTACGTATGAGGTTGTTCTTCAGGGAGAAGTGCAGGTTTTTGGAGTTAGAGTCAGGAAAATCACACACACACCACTCTGGTTTTGCTACAACTTGCATTTCTCCATTACCCAAAGCAACACTGCCTCTTCCTCAGCCTCCTCATCCTCGTGTCCCTCGGGGCTGAGGGAACCAGGTAAGGGGCGCGGGGCGGGGTCAAACCCGCCCGGACTCAGCTGAGGGGGGTCAGAGCTGTCTGACCAGCCCTCAGCTCCCAACACCGCTGTAGCAGCTTTACCAAGCTGGTGGAGTAAAAGACAGTTTATTATCTGTTTATTTAAGCCATCCGAGGTATCAGCCTTTTTTTTTTGGGTAGCAGTTTTAGTGACTTTATGGCTTCAGCTGATCATTTTTAGTGGTGATTTTGGTTTTTACAGTGTTTTAGATTGCTTTGGCGCAGTTTTAACACCATAGTTTCAGTTTCAGTGTGCAAAAAAGCCAAACTGACTCACTATTTTATTACCTTTAAACACAAAATGCAAAATACTAAATCACACGTTCAGTCCTCAGAGTACAGACGCTTCATATTCGCTCAAATTTCAATGGTTACTACTCAACGTACAGATATCTGAATCAAAAGTTTTAATTTTAAACATTTTCTTAAAGGTGCTACTTATGAGCATTTTCATTATCAAATAATTGATTGGTTGTTTGGGGTAAAAGATGTCAGTAAAATGTTGATCAATATCTCCCAAAATTCAAAATTATGTCCTCAACTATCTAAGTAAAAAAAGTAGAATATTTTGCCCTAAAATGTTGTGAACAGAACGTAGGAAGACCCAAGTATAATACAAGTATCTAAAATTGCACTTAAGTCCAGCAGATGAGTAAATACACTTAATTACAATTATCCAGTCTGGAAGTAAAGTCTGCAGACTGCCAGAAGATTTATAATAGGTCTGGGCAATAAATCAGTATCATATCGATATCATGATATTTTATAGATATCGTCTTAGATTTTGAATATCGTAATATCGTGATATGGAATAATCTTTTCCTGCTTTTAAAGGCTGCATTACAGTAGAAATGTAATTTTCTGTTCTATTATCTGCATTTATCCACTTAGTCATTATATCCACATTACTGATGATTATTGATCGAAAATTAAATAATTATTTTGTGAAAGCATCGATAGTCATCCCTACAATATTGTCGCAATAACGATATCGAGGTATTTGGTCAAAAATATTATATTATATCATATTTGTTTCTACCCATATTGCCTGGCTCTAATTTATAACACTATAGTTTTCCTGTAAGTTAACAAAATGATTGTATTTCACTGTTAAACTAATGTTAAATAATAAACTCTTCTAACTGTCTGGTGTTACCTCTGCAGGTGACGGAGGCTGAGCTTGGGCTTCCTCATTGTTCTGGGCGGGCGCGTCTCCCTGCAGACGTTCCCTTAAGCGTGTAACTTCCTGTCGGAGGGCAGTGACTTCCTGTCCCCGCGCCTGAGCTCCGGCCTCCAGTTCCACCTTCTGTTCGATCAGCGCTTTGCCCTGAGCCTCCACCACGGAGATCTTATGGCGCAGGTCATGGTTGATCTTCATGAGGCGAGACTGTTGCTGCTGGAGCTGCAGAGAGAAACAGGCAGAGACACGGAGGGTAAGACAGGAGAGGAGGAGGAGATAAGAAGAGAGAAAGGGATAAAAACATGTGTCCAACAGTCTAATCAGGATAAATAAGCCTTTAAAGCTGCATTAGGTCATTTTTCACACACACACCTTTACCAAATCGGGGTATCTGAGCATTTAATGACTTTTAAGACCTTTTTAAAACGTCTTTAAGGAAAAATTAACACCATTACTGAGATATAATGATACAAAAGCAGGATTTTACTGTTGTAGTGGGTTGAGATGGAGCGAGTCATTTATATAAGACTGCAACTCATGATTAGTTTCATTATAGTTACAACTGCTGATTATTTTAAAAAACTTTAATTAATAAGTTGATTGGTTGGTTTATGTAAAATAACCAGATAATAATGATAAATATCATAAACTGAACCCCAACTCAAATAAAATTAAATACCGTTACTCCTACAGTTACAGACTTTTTAAGACTTTTTTAAGACCTTGAATATTAAAAACTAAATTTAAGACAATTACTGTTTGATTGTTTTGATGTTTTCTTTTATTTGTTTTGATTTTCTATTTTGTTTCTTCTTCTCTGCATTGCTTTTTATTAACTGTGTTTTCATTTATTCTGCATGGTTTTATTGTTTTAATTTGTCTTTGATTCTGTAAAGCGTCTTATTGAGTATTAATTGTTTACATTTACATTTAGTCATTTAGCAGACGCTTTTATCCAAAGCGACTTACAAGGGAGAATAACATTCAAGCTACATTGCAACAGAGACATTAGTGTGACAATAAATAAATACTGCTAAGTAGTGCTAAGTAGTGCTAAGTAGTTGTAAGTTAAGAGTGCTAAGTAATTGTAAGTTAAGAGAGGAGGTACTCTCTGAAGAGCTGGGTCTTCAAGTGCTTCTTAAAGACAGAGAGGGAGGCCCCTGCTCCGCCGCATTCTGTATCATCTGCACTGGCTTAATTCATCCAGACATCTGCTGTTTTGTTTGGAGATATGTTCACCTGAGATTATAAGATTTATATTATAAGATGTGATAATTCTGGGTGTAAATATCAAAATTCAGACACAGTTTCAGGCATTTTTTCTTATTCAGCTTTGAGTATAAAATCAACCCAGCCTGCTCCCGTTTGAGTGTGTCTCCTTACTGCTTCTATGTCCTCGTTTTTCAGTGTGAGCTCTCGGTCCTTGGCTCGAATCTCGTCCCTCTGCTTGTCCACCACTTCTTTTAGCTTCTTCATCACCTGTCGCTCTCTCTCCGTCATACCTGGTAAAAAAAACACAGAGAGAGAAGACAGTGAAGGAGTGTTAAAATAAAAACAGGTTTATGGGTCAATGATGTTTGTCTGTGTCCATGTGGTTTAGTCAAATTTAAAGGAGTTAAAATGTGAAAATAAACGTATGAATAACTCGCACACATTCTTTTTTTGTGGATCCAGAATCAAATTTCTGCTTTTAATCCATTTTGAGAGAATAGATTAGAGGATTATGGCAAAAATGTCTTAGTGGTGTAACCATAAAAACTTTGTACCAAATAATTCAACTTGCTTAAAAACACTAAATTGTCAATAAAACACCATATCAACTAGTTTAGCATGATCTTACATTATAATTTTTTATATTAAATAAAGGTAATGGAATACAATTGTTCTAAATATTACATTTAATCTTGGGAATCATGGAGATCAGGAAACATTTACATGTTTTAAATGAAGTCATTATTAGTATAAGTCCACTTAAATACACTGTTCTTTTGTGGTTACACCATTTGACATTTTCAGGAGCATTCAGTCTTACTTTTGGTTAAAAATGGTGCAAATGTCATTTCAAATTATATAAAACCAACAAAAATACAAAATGTACATTTTAACAAACCTGATACTGCTTTTAAAACTAGTTTTTAACATATTTTTGAATTGCTCATCTTGCCAACTCTTATCAGTCACTGACTCTGATATTTCTATTAATAATCTGCAAAGAAAAGTCATTGGACATAGTTGTACAGAGGAAAAGCCTGATTTGTGTGCAAGTATGCGTGCAAGTATGCGTGCATGTGTGTGTGTGTGTGTGTGTGTGTGTGTAGCAGGTGTGCTTGTACACTGAGGCTGGTCTGTCCTTCAGTGTTTCAGGATGACTGTGGCCTCTGTGTGTGTTAAACCACGGAAGAGCCTCTGGTGCAGAGACAAGACTAGCTCGCCGTCAGATGCGGAGAAGGCTTCCTTTGTGTGTGTGTGTGTGTGTGTGTGTGTGTGTGTGTGTGTGTGTGTGTGTGTGTGTGTGTGTGTGTGTGTGTGTGTTTTGTGTTTGTGTGCATAACCAAAACACAAACAGCAGGTAGCAAATTAAGTCTTTCAATTTTAATGTATTACTCAAAGTGACTATAATGGACATTTTTTTCTAAGAACATTGTATTGAATTATGTAAAGTAGGCTGAAACTAACAATTGATTAATTTTGTATAATGAAAATATTTTCTTGATTATTTGCCTTGTCTAGAAAATGATGATGAAAAAAGTCTGCTATAATTTCCCACAGCTCGAGATGACATCTTCAAATTTCTTTATTTATTTGACCAACCGTCCAAACCTCATAGATACTAAATATACTAACATCTATAGTGAGGAAAAGCATCAAATTATCACATATGAGATGCAGGAATCAGCAATTATTTGGCATTTTTGCTTTAAAAAATTCATCATGTGGACAGACTCGAATGTAAACCTAATTGTTCTGACACACCTGATTTGTCTGCTGCTTCCTCTCTCTGTGTGTGTGTGTGTGTGTGTGTGTGTGTGTGTGTGTGTGTGTGTGTGTGTGTGTGTGTGTGTGTGTGTGTAGAGCTCCCGTCCTCACCTTCGTGCCTCTGCAGGTCTTCCTCACTCATGGGGTCTTTGATGGACATGTTGGTGAGGAGAGATTTGTTCTCCTCCTGCAGCTGAGCGATCTGAGTGAGGAGGTCCTGAGCTTCTCCCCTCCATACGTCCTCCACCAGCTCCAACTCCTGCACGGAGAGAATAAAAACACATATATGTTATTATAGTATAACACAACACAAAGCAGCACCGCTAACATGGCTGTAGAGTCCTTGGATATTTATATCTACTTATTAAAGGGGATGAATCATGCACATTTCCAGCTCTATATTTATATTCTGGAGCTCTACTGGAATATCTTTTTTATTTATAGATGTATAGTAAAAGAAAAACCCTTATTGATCTTATATTGACTCTTCATGCAGCCGCTCAGTTCAGCCTATGTCGGAAACAGGCCGTTTTAGCTCCTGTCTCTTTAAGGCCCCCCTCCTCCTCCTGATGAGCCCACTCTGCTCTGATTGGTCGGCTTCAGGAAGTTTCCTACATAAACTAACTATAGTAGCAGGATTTCACTTCTTTTTCTCCTTTTTTACTCCAAATGTCAACTTCTCAAATCCATCCGTACATGTTCACGCCTGAATTGGATCCGAAATATAAGAGAGTGGAAAAACTTTCACAATAAAAGATTAAGCAACAACTGGCTGTATTTGTGGGTATGTGCAAACAATCTAGTGTCTTAATGAGAAGGAAGTATTACTGGTTTATTTGCTTTTTTTCTTCTTTTTTTTTTGCCTGTCCCTAATACTCTGTCGTAGATTTACAAAAAGTAAAACTAACATCTTTTAAAACACATGAACTAGAGATTTATTAACAAAACACACAAAACAACCAAGAAGCTAAATGAATGTAATCAATCAAAATACAACAGAAACATTAAATACAGCACAAACAAGACGCCTCTAACCCCTGACACAGGAAACTTAATTTTTTTAACCCTTACATACTCTATTTTTACATCTGAGAGCTGTAAAAATACTTTTTTCTTTTAGCCTGAAATTAGATGTCTTCCTCAAATGTGACCCGGGATTTACACTAAAGGAAATATATTTGATGCATATTCATTAAAATAGTTCTCATGTTTTATGTAACATTGGACCATAGTAAAGTGTCTTTTACATAGTAATGTTTATCATAAAAACTAAAGAATAAACTCTCTCTGCTCTCTGAAAGCTTCATTAAGGATAGATCATGTTTATTTGTGACTGATGAGGTCTTTATGAATGATTTGTGGTTCAGGAGTTTGTTATAGAGATTAATTATGTGAGGAAACACTGTGATGAGTCAGAATATGAACAGTATGTGAGGGTTAAGCTCTTCCTCCTCAGAGCCAGGTGAACCTTATTATGGACTGATTAAGTATAGATGATCTGGGTGGAGCGATAAACACGAGACAGAAAGGACACAAAGAAAAGGCAACACATATATATACTATAACAATAAGCAGGAGCCAAAGTATACTGTAGTTTTTTAGCTTTTAGCTTTGTGGTTAACAATGTTTCTCCTTCTATTTATAGTGTCTACGTGTTCTTGGAGAACATTATCAGGAATGTATTACATTATCAGGTTCTACAGGGATTAATTAAGTTGTATTGTATTAAATTGATTGATTGCAGATGAAGTGATAGAAACTGAAAGCTATAAAAAAAAAAGCTTGAATTGTTGTGTCAAACTGTTACTGTATTTGAAAAGTTAACATAAACACTCAGTTTGGACTTTAAATCTTCTTCAGTTTAGTGTTGAAACTGTAGTTTTGTGGACTCTGTTACTCTTTAAGTCACTATATTAAGTAAAGACAACCATGTAGATACGTTTTTCTTTAGGATAAATACAGTAGAGTGTTAAACGTGTGACAAATGAAAGAAGAATCCAACATTAAGCGTCTAGAAGGGATGAAATAACTGAGATCTGTGATAAACACTCAGCTAATCTGAGATCTGGTTGTAAACTGACCGCTTAGTGACCCCTCGTATAAAAGTGTCTGCATTCGTTATGTTTCTCTTCTCATTTATTCATGTTTATCCTTCAATTTGTCTCCCGTCTGCGTGCTGGAGAAAAAGCTGGATTGTGTGTTCTTAAAATCTAATTTATGTGTGACGCTGCATCAACATCTTCACATGGCTGTTAAGCAGAGTCTCTCTCTCTCTCTCTCTCTCTCTCTCTCTCTCTCTCTCTCTCTCTCTCTCTCTCTCTCTCTCTCTCTCTCTCTCTCTCTCTCTCTCTCTCTCTCTCTCTCTCTCTCTCTCTCTCTCTCTCTCTCTCTCTCTCTCTCTCTCTGTCTCTGTCTCTGTCTCTCTGTCTCTCTCTCTCTCTCTCTCTCTCTCTCTCTCTCTGCTGAGCTCTGATTACTCGCCATGTCTCCATCAGCGCCAGGCAGGAAGAGGAAAGGAGATAAAAGTATCTATAAAAAAAACATGAGTCAGTAACACTAATATAGTCTCTCTGGATTATTATACAGTAATATGATCTTTCTATTAAAGCTTCTGTGTCCTGAACATGGAGAGAAACAACATTATATAATCAATGTCGTGCTTTTTTTCATACATTTTGCTGTTTTCTTTTTGTCTATATTGCAAAATTGAAAAATCCATAAATTCTATAACTTTTCCCCACCATGCAAACACAAACAGACTCTAAACTTTCTCATGTGCAATTTGATCTATTGTCATTATTTTACAACTTTAACTAAAAAAGATTAATTGATGAGTAAATTAGTGCACAGTCATACCTCCAGTTTGCCCTCATTAATACATTATCTGCTCAGAAAATTGTGTAAAAATGCTCGTTAAAGCTTCAGGCAACGTCTTTTAATGTCCATAATTCAAAGATATTGAGTCTAATATCATTTATCACACAAGATTAACTTCAAATTCTCACATTTAAGCAGCTTCAACTGCAGAATATTTTGCATTTTTGCTTTAAAAATAGTTTCTGTTGATCAACTAATCAATTAAGTGAATAATGTACACACTAGCACTTTTGTACACAACAATATTATTTATATTTATGATTTTCTTTCCTAATTTTTCTTTTTACTCTCATTCTGATTATTCTATTTTGTTATATTTATTATATTTTACTGCACACTCAGCTTTTCAGTGCAGCCTTAGTATGATGTGATGCCTTCTTTGAATTTCACAGCGCATATTATATTAAAAATGTAAATAAAATGTGTGAATCTTGAATCAATCAGCGCATTAGAGCTGCAATAATCAATCAATAAGTCAATTTGCAGCAATTTGGATAAAAAATGAATTGTTTTAGGTAATTATTGAAGCAAAAAAACTGGACTTTTGCTGAATTTGCTGGTTTTATTTGACAGACATAATATATTACATAATATAATATGTTAAGTTGAATATCTGAAGGTTTTGAACTCATAGTCAGACAAAACAAGCGAATTGAAGACATTGAGGCCTTGTAAACAGGATTTTTTACTATTCTTTTAACCTTAAATAAACAATTAACTGATTAATAAAGACAATAATCAGCAGATTGATCAATAATGTAAATAATTGTTAGTTGCAGCCACACAGAAGAAGCTTTATGGAAGCAAAACTGACTCTGTGTTCTCTCCTCCCACTCATAACTTTCCTCTCCTCACTGCAGAGCTTCTCTCTCTGCTGGATTTTAACGAGGTGTGTGTTTCTGCTGTCGTTTTAGAAATGGTTCAGGTTTACGATGCTTTGTCAGACGCAGCAGAAACAAAAACATCCACTTTATCAGAGTCATGAGACGTGAATCAGTCAGTGAGCATGTTTACTGCCTGCTGAGCTGTCACGAGAGACTGACAGACGGACTTTTTTATAGCGCCGAGCAGGGCGGACTCATTCTGAACCAACACAATGTTCCTGCTCTGACTGACTGTGATACTGAACAGGAGCTTTAAACTGAAGACATTTAAATACTTTACTACTAAACTTTACTTGAGTATTTACTTTATATTCTACTTTTACTACATTTCAGAGGGAAATATTGTACTTTTTACTCCACTACATTTATCAGAACTTAGTTTTTTCTTCTTTCCTCTCCCATTAATCATCTCACCACCCCTCACATTTATGTGCTGACCCTTTGGAGGGGCCCCACCCCTAGGTTGGGAACCACTGGACTAAACTAGCTAACTGTATATAAAATAGTGTAAACTAGCTCCACCTCCATGCCGCTCTAACACCGATGCTTCGCTATTAATAATCTAATGATGTCATATATAATAATATATCAGTCAGAGGGACCAAACCACTACTTTTACTGTAATACTGCATACTACATCACTCGTAATACTGCAGTACTTTTACTGTAATACTGCATACTACATCACTCGTAATACTGCAGTACTTTTACTGTAATACTGCATACTACATCACTCGTAATACTGCAGTACTTTTACTGTAGTACTGTATACTACATCACTCATAATACTGCAGTACTTTTACTGTAATACTGCATACTACATCACTCATAATACTGCAGTACTTTTACTGTAATACTACATACTACATCACTCATAATACTGCAGTACTTTTACTGTAATACTGCATACTACATCACTCATAATACTTATGTACTTCTACTGTAATACTTGGTCCACCACTGGTTGTTAGTATCAGAAAAACAATAAACTAAGTGTAACATGGCTTCACAAATGTTCATTTCCTGTTTGTTTAGCTGCACGTGATGACAGTCGATGGAAAACATTGCAGCAGACTCTGTTGGAAAATCTTCGGGCTTTGTCACACTGTAGTTATACTTGTCAAATGTCTACTATTTTCCAGATTAGTCATCAAAAGCATGACAAAGATTGAAGATTACACAACCTAAAGTGCATGAAACCTCTTTCAAAAACAAACTAATAAGCCTGCAAATGGACTCTAGTAGAAAATCACACTTTTACTTGTAATGGAGTATTTTCACATTGCTTTACTGCAGCTTTCACTTTAGTAAAGGATCTGAGTAGTTCTTCCACCACTACAGAGTAAATTCATGCTGTAAGAGATAAAAGGTAGCAAGAGAAATACAGTAAGGCTGCTAGAATCACACAGTATTATTAAAATGCTATAAAATATATTGTACTGGCTTTATATAGTAGAAGATTAAACAACATCAACCACTAATAACCTCCCAGTGGTGGAAGAAGTACTCAAATCCTGTTTCTGAGTGAAAATACCAGCAAAGCAAAAAAAAAGTCCTTCATTCAGAATAATAGAAGAGCAGCATGTTACTGTTGTAGCTGCTGGAGGTGGAGCTAGTTTACACTACTTTATATACAGTTAGCTAGTTTAGTCCAGTGGTTCCCAACCTAGGGGTGGGGCCCCTCCAAAGGGTCAGCAGATAAATGTGAGGGGTGGTATTATATTCATTTTAGAGGCTGGAATTGACTTGAATTCTTCCTTTAAAAAAATTACTAAAAACAATCATTTATCAAACTTGATGCAGCTCAACTGCTACAAAACATGTTTGTAAGAGCCAAAAAACAATGTTTTATATTATATTAACTCATCATATGTTTTAATGTTAAATCTTAGTCTAAAACGTAATTAATAACTACAGATATCAGGTAAATATAAATTTAAAAAGAACAAAATTTACTGTAATACTTTGACATTATACTACTACTCATAAAGTTAATGTTTTACATCAAGCTCATAATACTGCAGTACTTTTACTGTAATACTTTAACTACATTGAGCTCATAATACTTAAGTACTTTTGTAGTAAACTCATATGTTTTAATGTTAAATCTAAAAGTCTAAAAAGCAACTAGTAACTACAGATATCAGGTAAATATAAATGTAAACAGTACACTATTTACAGTAATACTTTAACAGTATACTACTACTCATAATACTTATGTACTTTTACTGCAATACTTTCCATCAAGCTCATGGTACTTGTGTACTGTTATACTAAACTCATCACGTTTTTATGTCTAAAAAGTAACTAATAACAGATATCAGGTAAATATGAATGTAAAAAACGCCAATATTTCCCTCTGAATGTAGTAGAGTGGATTTATAAAGTAACATTAAATAGAAATACTCAAGTAAAGTAGAAATACCTCAGTTTTGTACTACAGTAAAAGTGACTCCACAGCTAATTAACTCATATAATAAAGTATAATAAAGTATATTATAGGCTGCTCTTTCTGTACCTTCCTGTGCTTCTTCTCCTTCTCCAGCCGGTCTATCCTCTCCAGCCTCAGCTTGTCCAGCTCCAGCCTCAGCTCTTCGGTCTCGGGGCTGATGCAGCTGCGGCTCACCATCACCTCCAGTATCTCCAACACGCGCACCACTTTGGGCATGAGCCTGGACAAAGCTTCGCAGCCATACTGATCAATGATGCGTTCAAACTCCTGGCCCACCACCGCTGCAATGTCGTACACATCCATCACAGTGAGGTCCGCCACATTTTTCTCCAGGGCCGACCCGGAGTCCTCCATGTCTGCAGCCGCCCTGCTTCCTCCACCGCAGTAAACTTCCTTTCTCCTCTCCCCCTCTCTCTCTCTTTCTCTCTCTCTCAGCTCTCTGTGGAAGAACAAAAGTTACTGTGGTGTGGCTCTCGGCCTTTATAATCCTGTGAACAGATCCTCCTTAAATCAACTTAACACTGTGTAAGTGTGTCGGATCCATTCCTGGCAGCTGAGTTCAGGCTGTAGTTTGATTTTTTTTTTTTTTTTTGAGGTAAATATCAGCTGAGTCCTCCTGTCAGCTGTCAATCCTCCACAATAAAATACACACACGCACTTCCAGCTGCACGTCACAATAAAAACCTGAAATCATCAGCGTGGTAATTATTTATAAAATTAGCCAAGATTAAAAGGTTTTTTTTTATCTGTGAGAGGTTTAAACTGTGTGTGTGAAATAAAAAGCAGGATGTGATTAAAGATGCTTTGTTATTAAAGAGAAATAATGAAGATAATAATTATTAGAATAAGATTTAAAATAAAAAAGTACCATCAGACTGCTTGTAAAGACACACGGGGCATTTTAACAGCAGTGTATGAACTGGTCTCTCTATATATAAGAAGTAGAAGTAATAGCAGTGTGTTATATTATAATTTAATACTCAAATAATATTGTCTAATGTATTTATTTACTGTCCCTTCCTGTCATGTTCATTGCACTTTCTGTTAAACATGCTGAGGTCCTCAAACACTACATTATTTTAAAGAATTATAAAGATAAAATACATAAATAAATAAATAACAAAAAAATCTAAATCATAAATAATGCATAATAATAATCTAATCTAATATATGATGTTTTAACAATTAATGAATTAGATAAATACATGTTCATAATATATTACATTATGTATTATTATTTAATTTATATTAGGGTTTTTTTGCTTTTCATTTGATTATCTAAAGATATATTATGCTAATATAATACTATAATTTGTACCAACACATGCATATAAAAGTACTGTATATTTATAAGTGTACTTTTGAAATATGAGCCAAAAAGTCCTGCAACATGATATATATGTTTTAGTTTTTAATATGATTTAATATAATTATGCATTTCTTTTATTTATGTATTTTCCTCCTTTGTGAATGTTTCATATAAACTTTCTTTTATCCGTTTTAAATAAAAAGAAGAAAACAAAAAATGTTTATGTTTAGACTCTGTCACACTTCAGCCTAAAGAAGACTACATTTAATCTAATTATTATGATTATAAATTAACCAAATCATGTTCAGTCAGCCTCATTTGTTCCCATGAGGCAGCAGTGAGGTCATCGCGCTCTTATTCTGAAGGTATGGATAAGTGCTTCCGGTATCAGCAGCTCTGATCCTATTGATCCAGCTTGCCGCAGTCTGCTGTGGTGAGATAGCAGTTTGTTCTGCGCATGTGCGAAATAACAGACAGATGAGGTCGCTGTGAGGATATGAGACAGTAGAGCATGCGGGGAGATTCACTGATTCAATATACTGGTTCATTACTGGTTCATTACTGGTTCATTACTGGTTCATTACTGGAAACACATTTAACACTTCAAAATAAACACCAGCAGCACTTTAATTACCATCCTGAACATAAACACCTTTATAAAAACACTAAAATAAAGAATAGAAGTTTAATTAAAGCTCCTGTTTAATATTTATAAGCAGGATACAAACATATAATTGATTTTTACTTATTTATTAATGTGTGTATATCGGGACAAATATATACAAATATATAAAAACAGTAAAGGTCTTACAGAGCAGAAATCAGAAGGCTAAATTCTGCCTCGGTTGATTTTATTGATTTTAATGAATCAATTACGTATATAACAACAATTAGAGACATAATATAGACTTCACTTTGATTATAAAATATATTATTGCTGTTTAATTTGTACATTTAAACAGTTGTGTGCAGCTTTTTCACACCTGTAACTTGTGAGTCAGAGAGAAAATAAGGTTGAAATCAAACTTTTCAACATATTAAAGATAATTTATATGAGTCAAATCATCTTCTTCAGTCTTCAAGATTCCCCGGTTCCAGTTTCACCTCGTCTGAACTGTAATAAAAAATAAAAAAAGGAGTCATACAAACACTTTCTACTCAACTTATCCTCTTATTAACATGATGAATCAACAGCTTTATCAGTCAGATTTCAGCTCTTACCGCGTTCTTCAGCAGGTTTCCAGATTTGGTGAAGATACTCGGTTTCCTCGAGGTCGGTTTGGCGGCTTCTGCGTTGCTCTGCGGGTTCGTCTGAGGCTGAGGGAGGCTCGAGGAGGAGAAGGAGGAGTAAGAGGAAGGGTAAGAGGAAGAAGGTTGTGATAGTGAGTAGGACTGGGATGTGATGGGATAGGACTGGGAGGATGGGAAGGGTTGAGAGGAGGTGTAACTCTGAGGAGGTGTGTATGACTGAGGAGGGGTGTATGACTGAGGAGGGGTGTAACTCTGAGGAGGGGTGTAAGTCTGAGGAGGTGTGTATGTTTGGGTCTGTGTGAAGGTGTTGGTCGGTGTGTAAGACTGAGGCAGTGAGAACGACGGCTGCGTCTGAGCAGGTGCAAACGGATTGGTTGCAAACGGATTGGTTGACGGCTGTGAGAAGGACTGAGGCCCGGCGGCGGATTCGAATAAAGTAGGAGGAGGCGGCGGAGGGAAGCTGTCAGCTCCGCCCGATCCCTCAGCGGTAGCGGCGGTGGCTTCCCCAGTGCTGAGATCGTAGTGCTTCTTCCTCAGCTCGCCCAGACGGACTCGCTCCTGCTCCAGCTGGCTCTCCAACTGCAGCACCTTCACCTGTGAGAACCAGAGAGGAAACACATCATCTCTAAATCTTAGCTTGTGCTCATCAGTGTTGGTTCTAGAGAGGGCCTTTTTGTGTTTAAATGTCTTTTTATTGTGCCATGTGTTGCTTTTATATTCTGCCTTGATGCATTGTATGTTTTATGTAAAGCACTTTGAATTTCCTTGATGTTGAAACATGCTATAGAAATAAATTTGCCTTGCCTGGGTTTCACCTCTCAGGTTACATACAAGCTGCTCATGCATTGCTGCAAGAATAAAAAGACAGTATACAAAACAGGATGATAAATGATTGACTCACCTGAGCTTCCATCTCCTCCTTTTTCAGCTTGATTAGAGACAAGCCAGAGAAGTCCATCACACCTGTGAACACATCAGAGAGTTTAACATCAGCAGCTGTACACTGTTTTTATTATATTAACAGTGGATTAAATGAGTATGTGAGATGTTAAAGTGGTCATTTGTAGTGATAAACCTCACACAGAATCATTTCTACAGAGTGTTTTAGTGTATTTTAGCTCATTTGTTTTGCTTTACAGCTCCTAATTTTACTCTTCAGGTTCATTTTTAACACATTATCAGCACCAAACTGCAGAAATACACAGTTATCTATAGACTAGCTGGTGAATATAGTGGAGCATTTAGCAGCTAAAGAGCCAGATATTTCCCTCAGGAGTTGATAGAGACCAAAAACTATTATCAACTTTATAAGGTGATAACAAGCAAAAAAGCTTGTTTCTGATGCTCCAAAGTGACCAAATATATCAGTTAAAGCAGGTTTATTGATGCTCTCCTCTCTGATCTCTCACCTTGGTCAGAGATCTGCTGCTGGCCGTGTTTGGTGGAGGTGACGACCACGGCAGCCATGTCGTTAACGTGGCGTGAGGCATGCTGCAGGGTGTTCAGCTTCTTGTTGCTGCGGTCGGCTTTCACCTGAAATGGTTGGATGTCAATTACAGCAGCGGGTTAGTTAATGGGCAGTGGTTCAGATTAAACAGTGATTAGAGCTGATTTTGTGTGTGTTTAGTTTTTCATTCCAAAGCGCAATGTATAATATTAAAGGGTCAGTTCACCCAAATTAGAATAAAGTGTTTTTACTCACTTACTGCGCTTCTAATGATCTATAAATGAGTGCTGGAACTACTTTCTACTGAAGAAATAGTCCCAAAGTTAAGTAAAGAGAGTGTTCTGAGTAACAGGGACAACAGCTAAATACATTACAGTGGAGTAAAATATGAATTCTCGTTAAAAAAAAAAACATTCACTATCTAATAAAATATTTGTAAAGAGAGATTTGGTGAGCACTTTTAAATTTCGTTGTACTGGTGACAATGACTATAAAGATCTATCTATCTATTTCCCCTCATAATTGCCTCTACTGAAGATAACTGGTGATTTGTCTTTTCTTTTCTCCCAACAACAAACTAAGAAATTTCTCTATTTTTTCCATGACATTATGATGTGTTTTAGCCACTAGATGATGGTAAATATGTGGTCTTTGCTGTGTGATGTAGCACCGCTGCACATTTCCCCTGAAGATTAATTAACCTAAAATAACATTACATTTAAAAAAAAAAGTGTAATAATTTCTTCTGATGTTACTTTAGGTGCTCGTATTTCAGGTGAGAGTCGGTGTCTCCACCTTTAAAACACTGCAGGAAACATTACAACACTTTAAATAAATGATTTCTGTACATATTGCTGCTTTTTAACCTCACTCATAAAACATTGAAGCTGTTTAGAGTTTTAAGGGATCTGAACACAAGTGGAAAGCTGAGACACATCACCACTCACACCTGTGTCTATTTCACATCACCACTACTTGTGTTCAGATTTCATCACTGCTTATGTCACTTCTGCTATGAAGTGCAAAGGGCCCCACACACAGTTATTACATCAGTCTGTCTGAGAGTGTCAGGAAGTCATTTGGCGGTGCCAGCACATCCTGTATTGATGCCACATTTTCCTGTTAGGTCCTTGTCGGGGACGCATCAGGACGCATTAGACTTTACCACCACAAAATGTGTCACTTGCCAAATGTGTCCCAGACTACCCCGGCTAGTGGTTTGAGTGATCTGACTACAAATGCACATTATTATTTTATTTCACTCTGTCCTCTTTTGATCCAATCTCCCCGAGACGTATTATAAAACCAAATGTAACCATGCTCTTGGTTCCACAGCAAAACTTTAGGTCAAACAAACCAAGAGGATGTTTGGATTTGAGTTTTTATAATCAAAATAATTACAAATACTTTAAAATATCTGTTACAGGAATGCCCCAAACAAGACAAAAGCACCACATAGAAGATAAAATATAGAAGTTAGAAACGTAAGATAGACTTATTATGCAAAATATGGAGTTTTACATTCACACTGTAATGTTATTATTAAGGTTTATATTGGGTAATCTAATCCATCTAACAATAAATCATATTTTATAAGCAGATGTTTTGTTTTTACATATAAAAATCTACATTTGAAAAGTAAAAAGTAAAACATATCCCTCTGAAATGTGGATGAGTATGAAGTAGTATACAATCAAAAAACTCAATTAAAGTACAATTATCTCCAAATCTACTTAAAGTAAATAGACCGTAGCTACCTCTTACCCCTCTGGCTATATTTATAATGTGTCTCCTCTCTGTAAACATGACTTTGATTGTACTTACGTCTCTTTTGCAGCAGGAAACTTGATCTACACGATTTACCTGTTTAGATAAGGTTAGTACCTTCGAGGCAGCGACCAGCTGAGCGGTGCTGGCAGCGATCTCATGAGAGCAGGCGATCAGCTCCTCGTACGTCCCGTTTTCACCCACAACACGGTCAGCTGACT
Source organism: Scomber scombrus (assembly GCF_963691925.1). Classification (NCBI taxonomy): domain Eukaryota; kingdom Metazoa; phylum Chordata; class Actinopteri; order Scombriformes; family Scombridae; genus Scomber; species Scomber scombrus. The sequence goes on from NC_084984.1 coordinate 14,148,515, forward strand.
CTCTGACAGCAAAGAGACGAACACACACATTTATTTACAGTACATGTTGATTAAAAAAGAGTTCAGTGAGAGTAGTAGTTGTTTTTGATGCTTACAGCAGCTGTGTGGCTCCCCAGCCGACGGCCTTAGAGGCGGAGATGAGTCCTTCTGTCCAGCGAGAGTTTTTGGCGTAAAATTCAGTACTGGAAGCGGCTCCCTGCGAGAGGAACGAGACAGATGCATCAATACATGTAAAAGTTTCTGCTCTTTGGTGAAGAGTTAATACATTTCATTAAACTTCTATATATTCAAATGGAGGTGTAAGTAAGTAAGCTTTTAAAAAACCCCAACCACAACATATTAATAATAACTAATGTTGATTTTGGTGTAATATGAGTATGATATAGGGATAAAATTTAGCAAGACTTTCAACTCTACTTCAGTCTGATTGGCTGTGAAATAGTTAAAACTCAACAGTGATGAAAAGTTTTGTGAGCTGTTTTTAAAAGTGTGTGTTTGGTTTGTTGAAAGTCGATTAGAGGCTGAAATTTATCAAGCTGCTTAATAGATTATATGGACTAAAATGATTTTTACTCCTAAGTTTATTTATATTAATGTGTATGTATCTGTTAATTGCTCCTTGAGTTATTTAGGATTTCACTTAAATATAATTAACTTTTCCAAATCACGTATGTTTTTGCACAATAACAAATCAGTAAGTAAAATATGAGCATATTAAGAGGCAGATGTATGTCAGAGAAAGGCTCTCAGCATACATGTGATAAATCATTTGATCACTTGAGATCTGCTCATAAAGGTTACTCTTACACTTTACTGATAATACTTTATAAATGTGTATTTTTCTTCACTCAATAAGGACTTATTTATTTCCAAAACTGTCTCGATCATTATTAACTGTAATACTTAAAAGTTTGATAAATACAGATTAAGGAGAAGATCTTAAGTCTTTCCTGCACTTTTCATTCTATTTATTTACTTATTCATTAAACAACACATTGTTTATCATATATTTTTGAAGAGGATGCAAAAATCAGAATATGGTGAGAATCAAACCAAAACTTCTTCAATTCCCACTTACTTTACTCTCTTTTTACACACATCCAAATAATGTATATAAATAAACAATAACAACAAGATTGGCATATATGGATGCACAAAAAGTATAAAATAAAAATGAAAACTATATAAATATATAAGATGAATTAATTTGCACTCACTCTGCCTCCTTCCACGATGTCTTTCTGTAAATCAGTAGAAGCGGTCACCAGCATGTGAACCGCCTGGAGAGAAGAAAATAGAACAAAAAAAACTGTATTTAGTAAAAAGTGAATCATGAATTATCAGAAAATGACTTGAAAGCAGACGGACTTCTTACCTTCATCAGGTCTGAACAGGATCCCAAGATGCTGCCATGAAACAGGAGAAACATCCAACAGATGGAAGATAAGAAAATGAAGAAGAAACACTTAAAAAAAGGAATAAATAAAAGAAAAATATCAAAAAATATCAAAAAATCATCTTACCTCTGATTGACCTCCAGCTTTATACCAGTCGTTTCTTTCCTCGCCTGACTCAGTATCTCCTGAGAAAAAAGACGATTGAACCAAAAACATTAAAGTACTTCATCGCGTTTGATGATGATGAAGAAGATACTGATGATGATGATGCAGCCTTACGTCCATTCGCAGCACAGCCTCTTCGATGGCGGTCGACGTAGCGATCATCTCTTTATCCACCATGCTTCCCAGCTCTTCTTTCAGCACATCCTGACCTTTAGGACGCAGCTCCTATAAGACCAATCACACAATAAACACAGTTAAACATCAGAGTAGCTGTTTTAATTAACCTTTACATAATGTTCAGTGTCTTAATTTGACAGAAAACACAACTTAGAAACTTTTCTTTTAGCCAGAAGTTTGATGACTTCTTCATGTGACCCAGAATATACAAAAATGTAAATATTTCCTCTTTTTAGACATTTTGGTGCAGCTGATACACATTTTTGTTGAATGTTTGACTCATATTTATTCAAAATGTCTTCCTACTCCTTTTTCAAACACTACTATGTTATTCTAGTTTTGTTTATTTTCTTTATTTGTTTTAATTCTCATGTTTGAAATAAATTCAAATCAAATGTATGCATGCGTATGTTTATTATGCTCCTATTTTGTATTATTGGACATGCACCAATAATTACTCTTATAATAATAATTTTACAATTTTTTTACTACTAAAGTATTGTTTTTATTGATCTTATACTTATTATTTATTGTTCTTTAGACTTTCTATTGATGCTCTTTCTATTTTTTATTATCCACTTTGCTGCTATGATAATGCAAATTTCCCCACTTTGGGACTAATAAAGAAATATCTTATCTTATCTTATCTTTTCTTATGAATTGCTCTTGCCTTGTGAAGCATATTGTGTATTGTGCATATTGTATTAAATGTACTGTTGTATTAAATGTACTCTAAATAAATAAATTTGACTTTGACCTGTGAGTTTAAGATCCTATAGCACCATTAACCATTTAGGACTCCTAGCAGTGATATCATTTGTGAAAATGGCCTTTAACTGATACTTTGATTCTGTTAAAGTATCAGATCTGTCCCACCTGTCCCAGATGGAGGATTCGTTGAACCGTGTAGCGGATCGCGGCGGGGTCGGCTCTCTGTAAACTGGTCTGGATCTTCAAATCCTTCAAGAACTGGAGGCAGTGATTCGCACAATCCCGGCAGCTGTCAGTCAAACCTGCAAGAGGTCGAAGAAAATAGGACGGGACAGTTTAGTGCAGGAGAGTCAAACTCATCTTCATTCAAGGGTCACATACAGAACAATCTGATCTGATGTGGGCCAGACATTTAAAAAGATGGATGGAAGGAAAAGAAGGAAGGACGGAAGGAAAAGATGTAAAGAAGGAAGGAAGGAAGGAAGCAAGGAAGGAAAAGAAAGAAGGAAGGAAGGAAGGAAGGAAGGACGGAAGGAAGGAAGGAAGGAAGGAAGGAAGGAAGGAAGGAAGGAAGGAAGGAAGGAAGGAAGGAAGGAAGGAAGGATGGAAGGAAGGAAGGAAAAGAAAGAAGGAAGGAAGGAAGGAAGGAAATTATGTAAAGAAGGAAGGAATGAGGGAAGGAAAAGATGTGGATGTAAAGGAAGCAAGGAAAAGAAAGAAGGAAGGAAGGAAAAGATGTAAAGGAAGGAAGGAAGGAAGGAAGGAAGGAAAGGATGTAAAGGAAGGAAGGAAGGAAAAGATGTAAAGAAGGAAGGAAGGAAAAGAAGGGAGGGGGGAAGGAAGGAAGGGAGGAAGGGAGGGAGCAGGGAAGGAAGGAAGGAAGGAAGGAAGGAAGGCAGTCAGTGTTTCTTACGGTCAGCCTGGTCGGTGGGAGCAGAGTGAGACGTCGCGGCTCCGTTAACGATGGTGTCGGCAGCGAGGTGAGAAAACTGAGTGACCGATCTCAGCAAACCGCTGGCGTCTGGAAGAGGAAAGATGATTTACTGAATGTACTCACATCATAACAAATACACACGTCTTCTTCTTCACCTCTGAGTCAAACCTGAAACACACAACGCCTTTCTTACCTTTCATGTTTCCCAGGTAGACGACGTGACTCTGCTGCATCTTATCGATCGAACTGAGAGTGATTTCCGCTCGATTCACCAAATAATCTGAGAAACAAAAAGAAGAAGAGGTGAGAGAAATGATGTGGAAACACAAACATACACATTAGGGACTAAAGAGGGAATTAGGGATAAGTTTATTCAATCTATAAAGTTCTACTAGAGCTTTGCTGATTGTCTGTTTTATATAATTGTAAACAAGCTAAGCTAAGTTTATTCACTCTTCTATGTACTGTTGCTGAAACAGGCAGACAATAAATTAAATATATAAATTAAACAGCAATTATCAAGTCTCTCGAATGTGAAGGTTTGCTGATTGTCTGTTTTATATAATTGTAAATTGAATATATTTGTGTTTGTTACCATTACCTGTTGGCTTTCTATTTTTCTACTGGTAGTTTTTCTTATTATACTGGATTATTGATCTGTTTATTGTCACTATTACAATCAATACTTTTTATAGATATTGTGTGTTTCCCTTCACAGCTTGAATCTGTTTTAACTATTTTATAGAAATTAGTCATTAGTTAAAGCTCTATTACTGCATGAATTCAGTGTAATAAAGGTGAATTTGGGAGAGAGATAGCAGCGTCTCTAACCAGGTGAGCTGATGCAGCGGACGTGTATGGGGTCGTCCAGCTTGGCCACAGCGTCCAGTATGATGCCTTCAGCCTCCACCACAGCACACTGGAGGAGGCAGAACTGCTCGTCCTGCAGCTTCTGGGTCAGCTCGACTTCACGGCACCCCTGTTTTTACACACACACACACACACACACATCATTAACCCTCCTGTTGTACTCGAGTCAAAGAAGGAAGGGAGTAAGAAGGAAGGAAGGGAGGAAGAAGGAAAGGAGGGAGGAAGGAAAGGAGGGAGGAAGGAAAGTAGGGAGGAAGGAAGGGAGGAAGGAAAGGAAAGGAAGGACGGAGGAAAGAAGGAAGGAAGGAAGGAAAGGAGGTTGGAAGGAAAGGAAGGAAGGAAGGACGGAGGAAAGAAGGAAAGGAGGGAGGAAGGAAAGGAAGGAAGGAAGGACGGAGGAAAGAAGGAAGGAAGGAAGGAAGGTAGGAGGGAGGGAGGAAAGAAGGAGGGAGGGAGGGAGAAAGGAAAAGAGGAAGGGAGGGAGGGAGGAAGGAAGGAAGGAAGGAATGAAGGAGGAAAGGAAAGAAGGAGGGAGGAAGGAAGGAAGGAAGGAAGGAGGAAAGGAAATAAGGAGGGAGGAAAGAGAGAGGAAGGAAAGAAATAGAGAAGGAGGGAGGGAGGAAGGACAGACGGAATGAAGGAAGGAAGGGAGGAAAGAAGGAACAAAAACAGACGGGCTCAATTTGACCCGGGAGGACAACACGAAGGTTAACTACCCACTACACAGCTCATAACAGCCTCATCACACAGTCATGATCCCAGTACTGCACCTGCTGCTGTAGCTGAGCGTGCAGGCTCCCCAGCTCCATGCTGCTCCTCTGCCTCTCCTGCTCCAGAGAGCTCTGCTGGAGCTGAGCCTGCTGTCTGAGCGACTTCAGCTCGGCGTCCTGCTCCCTCACCGAGCACAGCAGCGTCTCCCTCTCCGCCTGCAGCCCTGCCAGCGAGCTGCTCAGCTGGGTGCCGCTCTAAGGGAGGGAGAATAAATCAGGATATGTATCAGAGTTTTAAAACAAGCAGCGTTTTTGTCTCCAGATCACTTGAAGAAGAAGAAATGTTAAAGTACCATTTCTTTGCTTTGCAGGCTGCTGTTTGCTCGGGACAGTTCAGCTCGTGTGGAGTCCAGCTCTCGTCTCAGCCGGTCGATCTCTAACTTCTGCTCTGCGTTGATGGCGAGCTGAAGAAAAAGGAAAGTTTATTTATTTAACACCTTTAAACAACAATGTTATGTGACTATTTTATGGCTTTTACAGTCTTTTATGACAGTAAACTGAATATTTCAGGGTTGAAGATGTTGCCTTTAGCTTTTGGGAAACTCACATGCAGATTAAACACTACCAACACATTTCTGACTGCATGTTATTAAGCTTCAGATGATTAAAAACCTTCATTAAAAACTTCAAAACCTTCCTCCATCACCAGTAAGTACCTGTTGCTGCAGCTGAGCCCTCAGAGCCTCCAGCTCTCTGTTGAGCCGGTCTCTCTCCAGATCCAGAGAGTTCTGCTGCTGCTGACTCTGTTGTCTCAGCGAGAAAAGCTCAGCGTCTTTTTCTCTGGCGGAGTGAAGCAGCACGTCTCGCTCCGCCTGCAGAGCCGCCAGACTGCTGCTCGCCTGAGATCCCTCCTGAAGAGAAAGATAAAAAAAATACGTCAGTGAAGGTAGAGATTTTACACAAGATGATTCATTAAATTTTAAACCTTAATAGCAAAGATTAAAATAAATTAGTAGAGGAAGAAAATAATGTTTAACAATGAAAATGTGACTTAAACTTTAATCTGATGGCGCTGGAGGGTTTATTGGACAGTTTTAAACTCAGGTATAGTTCACTCAGTCTCACCATCTCCTTATTTTGCAGAGCACTGTGAAGGAGAGACAGCTCCGCTCTTTGCTCCAGCAGCTCTTTATGCAGGCGGTCGACTTCCCCCTGCTGCTGATTCATCTGATAGAAAGAAAGAGAGAGAGAGAGAGAGGGAGAGAGAGAGAGAGAGAGAGAGAGAGAGAGAGAGATAGAGAGAGAGAGAGAGAGAGAGAGAGAGAGAGAGAGAGAGAGAGAGAGAGAGAGAGAGGAGACAGTCGGACGATATTCATCACACAAAACCTACACAGTGTTTCTAGTTTAAAGAGTTTGATGGAGGAAATGATGGAAGTGAATGTTGATTTATATGACATGTACAGGACTCAACTACAGTCTTATTTAACCATCAAAGGAGAAAGAAAACGATTAAACAGAAAATAAATAATTTATAACATAATGAATAATCTACTAATCACATAAATCAGTTTTTTTAAAGTAAAAATGTCCCAAAATTTACATTTTACAACTTCTAACATGTGAATACTAACATAATACTTTATTTATTTGTTTTAGTCTTTTATGATAAATACGTTTACGTTTACCGTGTTTCTCTTCTCCCGTCTCAGGGCTTCCAGCTCGTTTTCCAGCTGCTGTTTAGCTCTGAGCAGATCACCCTTGTCATGTTTTGTTATCGACAGTAGCTTCACTGTTTCTGCGTTCTGCATAAAAACCCACAAAAAACAACAAACAATAAATAATCTTTTAATTATAACTCACTTAAATTAATCATTTGTTTAATTGTGAATCTAAAGCCAGCAGCTAGTTAGCTTAGCATTAAGACTGTAAACAAGAGGAAACATCTAGTCTGATTCTGTCTAGAACTAACTAGTGAGCTTTAGACGCCTGTTTCTAGTCTTTATACTTATCTAAACTAACCATCTGCTGGCTCCGGCTTCATATTCAAACATACAGCTATGTGAGTGATATCAATCTTCTCGTCTAGTTCTCAGTAAGAAAGCCAGATGATCCCAAACTCTTCCTTTAAAAGGTGTGATAGAAACAACAATATCAGGGCAGTTTACCTTCTTCATGAGGTCAGCGTGACCGGTAACGAGCTCCGCGTGTCTCTCTTTGAGTTGAGAAAAACGAATCTCGGCAGCCTGAGCTCTACCTGTGCACAAATGATGGATGTCTCAGTTAGGTTCAGCTACATTTTAATGTGTTTTCTTTTCACCTGTATATAAAACTGTGAAGTATACTCACTATCTGCTTCCTTGAATCCGATCTGTGCCCCGACGTTGGCGACATTAGCGCATCGTAACGCCTCCACTTCCATCCTCAGGTGTTCTTTTTCCACCATGGCCATCTGTTTGTGGGTTCGCTGCTCCTCCACTTCAGCTTCCAGACGGTTCATTTGAGATTTTAACTCAATTACACACCTCTGAGCCTGCAGACAGTTTATTTAAAAAAGGGTCAAACTCTAATGCAGCAGAACAAGAGATGTCATCTTTTTCATCTGTGCATTCCTAATAGCTACATTACTCACAATGCAATTTCACTAAATTAACTTGACTGTACAAATTCAGGTGTGTTACCCAGCAGCGTAAAATTGGTGGAGTTCCCCTTTAAACGACTTCACACATTTTCAACTGTGTCTTAAACCATCAGTGAGGTTTTCCTCTCTGTAATCATTCCTCCTGTTCATACTGACTATTAAAAGATCTCCTTCAAATGTTGCTTTCAATGTAAAGTGATGCATTTAGATGATCAGCTTCTATTGAGCTTCAGCAGTCTGAGTTAGTCATATCAAGTGATATCTGACACATTTACATTTTAGCATCAAATTCCCTCTTAGTGTTTCCCTGTTGAGCTGTGGTGGAAGTATAGTAACAAAAAGACTTTGGTACTAAAAACACTGTAACGTAGAAACATAGAAGATGAAGATTTGACTCATTTGGACGACTGAAGCTTCATATTAGCTTCAGATTAAACTTTTAAATAATCACTTTCATTGTAAGTGCATTATGAAGGGATTTTCTAATGGACAGTATGAACAGGAAGAATGATTACAGGAAGAAAGACAGGTTTAAATGTTAATTTAGGCTCCTCACCGTTGATTTAATACAGACTTAAAACAGTTTAAACTCATCCTTTAACCCTGAGAAGCAACAGGAAATAGAAAAAAGGCCCTCAGTTGGATTTATATTTCTTTGACGAACCGCTCCGACACCTCAACGCCCAACTGACCTCAGACTTGATGAGCTGCAGCTCTGGTTTTAGCACCTCCAGCTCCCTCCTCAGACTCTCATTCTCTGTTTCTCTTTGCTCCACTACAGGATCAGGCGCACCCATCTGACTCAGCAAATAGTACTGACATGAAGAAAGAAAAAACACAGTTAGACATAAATGATACCAACCAGATTAAAGAAGTAGAAAACAATCATATAATTCTTTTTGACTTCTGTGTCGGCTTACCTGTGGCATCTGTGGCTGTTCCTTAAACTCCGGTTGTACCTCCACCTCCTCCTCCTCATGGTGGCGCTCCTCGTTGGGCATCACCACCACAGGCCTCTTATACTCAGCCAGGGCAGCGGCTCGGAGGAAGTTTGGAGGTTCCTGCAGGTTGTTAACAAATAGAAATACATATTAAAACCCTTAAACAGGCAACGTGTACCAGGAGATACATACACATATACAGAAGAAGAATAATTAACATCTTATTTTCCACTACTACCTGTTTAATGGCTAAAAACACACATGCAACTAATATATATATAGGAGCATTAGTGGATATTGGTCACTCACATCTGGGAGATCTGGGATCTGGATCACACTTTTAAAGAACTCCATTTCTCGAGCTCTGTCGAAGAACTCTGTGAGGCTGCAGGAGAAAAAACAGTAACAGTATAGTAACTTTAATTCATCTTTTCTGGGAGTTTGAGGGAGAAATCAATATATAACCTCATGAAATTAATGCTAGGTACTGAAATTCAGTTAAATCTTTGTTAACTTAGATCAATTTAAAATGAGAATACTTATCAGTGTTACTTATTCTGCAAACAATTTGTATTTTGTTGTGTTGCTTTTAACTTATAATTTATTTATTGATCAAATTTCTTATTTTCTTCCTGTAGAGACGTTGGAAAAAGTTGATTTTTGGTTGCCTTTTATTACGTGGATAATTGGAAAATGCACAATGCAAAAAAAAGTAGATGTTTTTTTTATATAAAATATTGTTTAATGGTATTATTGTAAAGAGTACAGTAATTTTGGCTGGTCGTATATAACTAAAGCGCTGTTAGCCTGAGGGGGTTGGGACCAAAATTCAGTTCAATCCTTGTTAACTTAAATAAATTAAAAATAAGAATATTTATATACATTTCTTATTTTCTTCCCATAGAGATGTTGGAAAAAGTCGATGTTTTGTCACCTTTTTAAATGTACTTTGAAAATGCAGAATGCAGAAAAAAAGTAGATGTTTTGTTATATAAAATATTGTTTAATGCAATTTTTAAACATTAAAATACAAAAAAAAGGGTTATAAAATGAAACGTGAGGATATAATAGCACACTGTATGTTCCAATTATAATATTGATCACCTACCTTATGAACAGATTACGGAAACGTTCTCTATGTCCAAGAAGAACATCTGGAGAAATGCCTTTAAAGCAGAGGAAACAGTGGATTTAAGACTTAAACTAACACAATCATGTTTTTATATATAATATAATTTATGTTTCTGTCACTCACGGCTGTGAAGTTTGAACATCAGCCGCACAGAGAAGTGATACAGGTAGCTGCAGTCCAGGATGAGCGGGATCAGAGGCGTCAGGCGGCACTGACCGGCCGGAGTCGACGATTTGGCTGCGTTGACGTCGAGCTGACGCAGAACTTTAGAGAAGAAAAACAAAACATCAAAATCACAATAAACCTGCTATATTCTTTATTTTTCTTACTGTCAACAAAATGCCTTGAAATCTTGGTGATAACAAGTATTGTGTGTGTGTGTGAATTTAAAGCCTGATATATCTCACTCCTCCCATCAATATTTTTTTGTTTAAATAAACATTTAAATTAATCAATCAATTAAAAAAAACTAAAGGTGGCTTAATCACAGATCTTCTTTATGGTTATAATGCAGGATCTCTGTATAAAAGAGCTTACTGAGAGAGAGACATAGGATTATATCAAGTGGAGATCTGCCACTTAACTTTTTTAGCATTAAATTCCCTCTTCTCATAGGATTTGGTGGGAATAATAAAAATACAAAATATCAGCAGCCTCATCCTTTAAGAAGCAACGTTTCAGATGGTTATTATTGTCTGAATGAACAAAATCAAACCTGTTTCAGCCATCTTCAGTCCAGCATCCATGTAATCCAACAGTTCCTGTGTCATATCCAACCTGCAAAATATAATAAAACAATAATTATACGTCGCATATTTAATGAGAAACACTGTATTTAATTTACAGCTCAGCAGCATGAGCAAACAGTTGTGTTGTAGTAGAAAACGCAGCTTACACTTTGTTCATGTCATTTCCTGCTTCCTTCTCTACAGTCTCGTCTGAAGCCTCCAGGTTGGCTGGAATCACCTTGTGCTGTAGAGGAAGGTTATCGTTTTTGTAATCAAATTATCTTTGTTATATATCATTATAAAACATACAACAAATAGAAATGTGTTACCTTTTTGTGAAACTCCATTTTGAGGCAGAGGAATTTGGCAGATAAAGCAACGATGTGGCCATATCGATCGTGCAGGTTTCCCTGAAAAATAAAATGACAACATATGAGATTATGCATAAGAGTATAGCACTGTATTCTGCTTATAATGCTGAATGGGGTGTTACCATAAAAGGTTACCAACAGCAATTGTAAAAACAAACATACACTGTTGCCCATAAAGTTGGAATAATTTAGTTTTCAGACACATTCCTCTTTTTATTTTCTATTTATACACATCAGTAATCACCTTTGACCAGGTGCAATGAGATTGATCAACCTACAAAAGGTTAAACTAAAGTATTGTTTGAACTCTCAGCTACTCACCCAGAGGATGCCCATGTCTTTCACGTTACGACAGTATCTGTGACAATCGTTAACAACCTGAAAGTTGGAGAGAGAAAAGAGACGATTAAACATCACCAAGATAAAACTATAAAGAAGAAGATGAACTGAAGAGATGTAGAAGTTGAGTTTACATTTTTGTATCCGTCTCTGAGCACTTTGTGCAGCAGGTAGCAGAACTTCCAGCTGATCATGGAGTTACTGGACAGAGGCAGGTTCAGGGTGTAGGACCAGAACGTTGTAGCTCCTCCCTCCTTATAAGTCCCCATGATGATGCCTTCACTGCTGTCAAGGAAAAACTTAAATACTAATGAACTAATGTGGTAGGAGAAGTAATCAGATGCTAAGTATCAATACAGCAATATAAAAATACAAATAAAAGTCCAGCATGGAAACCCTACTGCAGTAAAAGTAGTGCAGTATTATGAGTGATGTAGTATGCAGTATTACACTAAAAGTACTACAGTATTATGAGTGATGTAGTATGCAGTATTACAGTAAAGGTACTGCAGTATTATGAGTGATGTAGTATGCAGTATTACAGTAAAAGTATTGCAGTATTATGAATGATGTAGTATGCAGTATTACAGTAAAAGTACTGCAGTATTATGAGTGATGTAGTATGCAGTATTACAGTAAAAGTACTGTAGTATTATGAATGATGTAGTATGCAGTATTACAGTAAAAGTACTAGTATTCTGTATTACAGTAAAAGTACTGCAGTATTATGAGTGATGTAGTATGCAGTATTACAGTACAAGTACTGCAGTATTATGAGTGATGTAGTATGCAGTATTACAGTAAAAGTACTGCAGTATTATGAATGATGTAGTATGCAGTATTACAGTAAAAGTACTAGTATGCAGTATTACAGTAAAAGTACTGCAGTATTATGAGTGATGTAGTATGCAGTATTACAGTAAAAGTACTGCAGTATTACAGTAAAAGTACTAGTATGCAGTATTACAGTAAAAGTACTGCAGTATTATGAGTGATGTAGTATGCAGTATTACAGTAAAAGTACTGCAGTATTATGAGTGATGTAGTATGCAGTATTACAGTAAAAGTACTGCAGTATTATGAGCGATGTAGTATGCAGTATTACAGTATAAGTACTGCAGTATTATGAGTGATGTATTATGCAGTATTACAGTAAAAGTACTGCAGTATTATGAGCGATGTAGTATGCAGTATTACAGTATAAGTACTGCAGTATTATGAGCGATGTAGTATGCAGTATTACAGTAAAAGTACTGCAGTATTATGAGTGATGTAGTATGCAGTATTACAGTAAAAGTACTGCAGTATTATGAGTGATGTAGTATGCAGTATTACAGTAAAAGTACTGCAGTATTATGAGTGATGTATTATGCAGTATTACAGTAAAAGTACTGCAGTATTATGAGCGATGTAGTATGCAGTATTACAGTATAAGTACTGCAGTATTATGAGCGATGTAGTATGCAGTATTACAGTAAAAGTACTGCAGTATTATGAGTGATGTAGTATGCAGTATTACAGTAAAAGTACTGCAGTATTATGAGTGATGTAGTATGCAGTATTACAGTAAAAGTACTGCAGTATTATGAGCGATGTAGTATGCAGTATTACAGTATAAGTACTGCAGTATTATGAGCGATGTAGTATGCAGTATTACAGTAAAAGTACTGCAGTATTATGAGCGATGTAGTATGCAGTATTACAGTAAAAGTACTGCAGTATTATGAGTGATGTAGTATGCAGTATTACAGTAAAAGTACTGCAGTATTATGAGCGATGTAGTATGCAGTATTACAGTATAAGTACTGCAGTATTATGAGCGATGTAGTATGCAGTATTACAGTAAAAGTACTGCAGTATTATGAGCGATGTAGTATGCAGTATTACAGTAAAAGTACTGCAGTATTATGAGCGATGTAGTATGCAGTATTACAGTAAAAGTACTGCAGTATTATGAGCGATGTAGTATGCAGTATTACAGTAAAAGTACTGCAGTATTATGAGCGATGTAGTATGCAGTATTACAGTAAAAGTACTGCAGTATTATGAGTGATGTATTATGCAGTATTACAGTAAAAGTACTGCAGTATTATGAGCGATGTAGTATGCAGTATTACAGTATAAGTACTGCAGTATTATGAGCGATGTAGTATGCAGTATTACAGTAAAAGTACTGCAGTATTATGAGTGATGTAGTATGCAGTATTACAGTAAAAGTACTGCAGTATTATGAGTGATGTAGTATGCAGTATTACAGTAAAAGTACTGCAGTATTATGAGCGATGTAGTATGCAGTATTACAGTATAAGTACTGCAGTATTATGAGCGATGTAGTATGCAGTATTACAGTAAAAGTACTGCAGTATTATGAGTGATGTAGTATGCAGTATTACAGTAAAAGTACTGCAGTATTATGAGTGATGTAGTATGCAGTATTACAGTAAAAGTAGTGGTTTGGTCCCTCTGACTGATATATTATTATATATGACATCATTAGATTATTAATAGTGAAGCATCAGTGTTAGAGCAGCATGTTACTGTTGTAGCTGCTGGAGGTGGAGCTAGTTTACACTACTTTGTACACAGTTAGCTAGTTTAGTCCAGTGGTTCCCAACCTAGGGCTGGGGCCCCTCCAAAGGGTCAGCAGATAAATGTGAGGGGTGGTGAGATGATTAATGGGAGAGGAAAGAAGAAAAAACTAAGTTCTGATACACAAATTTGTTTTCAGTTTTTGGGACTTTTTCTCTAATCTTTGGTTTTTTGCAAATGGAAATACTCTAGTAAAGTACAAATACCTCAACATTATACTTAAGTAAACCTATTTAGTTACTTTCCACCAATGTTTGCATATCAGATTTGTGTATTAACAAGTTCAACACATTTTCAGAAGCAATTCCTCCATTTTTTTTAAAGTTTCCTTGACAACCTAATGTTCAATATTTAAAAAGGATACTGCGCACATATTTCTCTTTGGGTGGTGTTTCAGCTGAGGTCAACGTTTTACTGATGCTGTGGAGCTGGAAGGAAAAAAAGCGAGAGAAAAACAACAAAAAGTCAGGACTCAACTTCCTACAAGACACCATCAGAAGGAAATAGATCGACTTCCAGATAATAATAAAAAACTAAGTAAGACTAATGTTGGATTATTATATAAGCTTTTCTTCAAGACAACTTAAAATGAAAGCACATTTTCAATATTTCCTTTTATTCAGAGAACGTTTTGTTGGTATTAACTTCGCATATTTCTTGCAGCTTTTACAATAACAAAAGAAACATTAAATTCGCTTTGTGTATGTCTGATCACAAAAAAACAAGCGTTGACGCATTTGACAAACTATAAAAACGACAATATATCGATGTAAACACGATAACCTCAGTTCATTTCTGCCTTAATAAAACATAAATCACTCACCTGTTGTTTACCAAACTGCTCCTTCTCCGCTGCCAAAGCTTTTTCCGTCTTATTGTCACTTTTATTCTTCGTTTTACTCATGTTGCCTCCTTTCTCTCCACACTAAACTCAGACGTGTATGAATCCACAGCAGTCCGGATCCAGGTATCAACTGCTCACCTGCGGCTCCTTAAATCCACTGAAGGTGCGCCAGACACATCCCCAAAATATATCTCCTTACAGTCGCTTTTCTCCACAATTAACACATCAGACTTTTGACATGAATCTGATCTAAACAGTTAAAAAAGTCGTTCTTTTGTGCGTAAAATCGCTCCAAATTCTTCCCGATTGCGTAAAAATGCGCATTAAAAGCTGCGATTGTCAATAAAACACCACTAATGTGTACTTTGAATATAAATATTTTATCCAACCAAAAAAATCAGTGAGACAAGTTAGACATTGTTTAAACTATTAACAGCTATAGACATTTGCTTCTCTTCTGAGTCACCTGGTGAATCTGAAGGCAGTGAAACTGGAAAGACAATAAGAGGGACGGAGCACTCAACAGCCCTGTAGGACTGGTTTCACATCTCACCTACTGCACACAATTCAGCCTTTAAAACCCTTTAACAGGACTTAAAAAAATAACACTGTATGTATATGAATATATGTAGAAAATACACAGGTTAATCTATTAGTACCAGATAAAAAATGACATCCAGGTTATTAAAAATAAAAATAAAAAGTTAAAGACATTTTATGCATTTTTATCACTTCATCATTTTCCTGAGTTCAACCTTCAGCTTCCAGGTGTATTTCATGTATTAATACTTGTGTTTGAAGCTGACTCCAGTCAAAAATAGGTAAAATTTAGCACAGTGCACTTAAAATATTGAAGTTTCCACCAAAAATAAAATAAAATCAGTGCTTCAGTCAGCGTCGGGTCGTCCACACGGCAGGATAGAGCTGCGTCTCAGGCAGGCGTTGGGTGGAGTTTCACCGGTCTATTAGGAGGGGGGAAAAAACACAACAACAATAACACACCCAAACTAAAATAAGGAGCTGTTGAACTGCACATTTTACACCCTAAATGCCACACCCCATCTATGAATACAAAGAGAGACAGAGCAGAAGAAGAAGAAGAGGTTAAAAAAAGGCTCAACATGGAGAGCTGAATGGTTACTGTACATGCTTTACAAGTCAAATCACAACAAAGGTAATATCAAGAGAAACATTTTCAACAAGAAATGTATAAAATCAAAGGAATTATTGTGTTTGTCGTCTTATTTAGCTCTGTCTTTGTGTGTGTATCTGTCTGTGTGTGTGTCTGCTTTTGTCAGCATATGTGAGTAACTGTGATTCTCCGTATTTGAGGGTTTTATGAGTTTTATGTATAAAGTGAATGTGTGTATATACTTTGGTGGGTGAGGATATAATATAATAACTTGTGATGACTCAATGTGATTGTATGGAAGTTAGAGCAGACCACATTGATGTAATTTAATTTCTAGAGGGAATGATAACTATGTTGAAAAGGTTATTTGTATTGTGTCTTTGCTGACTTCAATTTAAAAAACAAACAAGAAAAAACAAAACAGAAGTTATATCAGTGCACTTTTCACATAAAGCAGGTCTAGACTGTACTTTTAAATTTAATTTAAAGAGACCCAACATTCCCACACGAGAGATGCACAAGGACAAACTTCCCTTTAACGGGAAGAAACTTTGAACAAAACCAGGCTCTAGATGGATGACTATCTGCCTTGACAGACAGTGATAATAACAACAATACTAATAATGATAATAATAATAAAAATATGACTTATAATAATAGTGGTAGCAGTGGGTCTGTCTGACTTTTCACTGCCCATCTAATAAAAGCCCCAAAAACATAGGCTGAACATGATTATTATTATCATTATTAATATATATTATTCTTTATTTTACCTCAAAAGACCATTAAGGAGGAATCCTTATTAACAGCGGTGTGGAGAAACAACAACAACATCAACAACAGGTAAGTAAATAGAAGATAGTAAAAAGATGAATGGATAAAAGTAAAACAGAAAAGATTATAGTAAAGTTAAAAACTATCAATTAAAATAAGGTCTGAAAAATAAGGCAGCTTCAGTATAACGATGCTCCACCTTGTGTGTTGGAGGGCTCAGGTGCTGGTGTTGGTGTTGGTGCTGGTGGGGGGAAGTCGGGCATCGATGGGAGCAGAGAAAGTGATCGTTGGTCCCACAGTTGTACACAGAGCTGTGGAGTCTCAGGGCGTTGTGCTCTGAGTTGGTGAAAAGCTGCCTGGACTCCTCTAACAGCTGCTGCAGAGAACAGCTGGACAGACGATCCTCGGTCTGTAAGAGAAGGAAAGAAATCTGTCGTTTAAAGGGATAATTACACTTTCTTTTTTGGGGAGGGGGATATACTTAAAGTTAGATTAGAAGAAAACCAGCGAAATGGCCGGACACATAACCCCAATTAAGTCACAATTTGTTGTTTTTATACTTTAGTTTTTGTACCAAATTAGTGAACTTTAGAGGTGCTGGTGGTTGATTTTAACAGCTGCTGGCTGTTACAAACAAACATACATGAGAGTGGAAATTATCTCATCTCTGAACTCTTGGGGAGAAAGCAAATTATTCCTTTAAAATATGGACCAATCCAACACTTTTACCTACTTAATCTTGATGTACATAGAAAATAATCACTTCTTATTAACAGAGTTTCTGTCTTACTTCCTTCAGGTGTGCCGACAGGTCCAGGTCCAGGTTTACGGCGCTTTGCAGAACGGCTGCTGGTAGAGGAGAACTATCTGCTGGTACTGTGCTGGAGTTCTTCGCTCTGATCGATGAAGGCGATCGATTATCCACACAGACGCATCTCAACTCATCCTGGCTGAGACACAAACAAAGGACAACAAATCACTTGTATATTTTGTTCTTCAGTGAAAGGAGTGAAGGGAAATATGAAAGATGCCTTATAATCTGGAAATAATGTCTTTTATTGTATATAAATATTCATGCCATCATTAAGATATAGTCTATATTGTTTTTTGTGGTAGTTTATGACACTTATAATTGATGCCGTCTTCTCCCCTTTCTTTTATTTGTCATTCAGGGTGAAGGAAAGGAGATGAGGAGATGTTAAAGGAGGCTGTGATTGTCTGCAGTCAAAGCTCAGAGTCGCTTCCTTAAAAGCACTTTAATCTGAGAGCCTTTCCTGATTTTAATTGAGTTTTAATTCTCCTTTAATTACTTTTTATCTCCTTTTTAAATATGCTTTGTCTATTCTTGCTTTTTTTCTTACACTGAAATGGTTTTTACTCCTTAAACAACAACAATTATTTTATGATTTGTGTATGTTTGCTGCCTTGTGAAGCACTTTGTAACTCGGATTTAGAAAAGTGCTCAATAAATAAAGCTTATTATTTATCATTATTATTCCTTTTTTCTGTCTTATTGTCAACAAATCTCATGATTGGAGCCAAACCAACAATCAACTGATCTACTAACAAGTGTTGTGTGTGTATCTGCAGCCTGATATATCTTATTCCTCTGTGCTGTAGACCTCTGCTGTTGTATAAAAACTATTAAAAATGTGTAAATTAGCCACACCGCTGCACTGGGCGACATGTTCCTTCACCACAAAGATCTCCAAAGAATAAATAACAGCTATTCTCAGACAATCCCATCTGAATATTTTATCAATATCACAGTAAAAAGTAAGTATATATTGTGACTGCATCAAAAATGACTGAATCACACATCAGGAATTCAGTTTATTGACTGTTTCCTGCTGTGAAAAGTTGCCTTTTTTAACCCTAATGTTCTCCTAATTTGAATATGTGTTAATTAAACAATACAACTTGACCTCAGCTGAATCTGTCAGTTTCTATCTCCTGTTTCCTGACTGTTTTCTGGTGATTTATGGAGAAGCTTTAAATGTAGACACACTGGCACTGACATGATCTCATTTCTGGATCCTGCAGCTTCCTGATTACTCCTGCGGTTGTTGTCTTCCTGTTACAACACGTCTGCTGACTTTAATTAAGACTGTGAACGTCTGGGAGAGCTGATCGTGTAGACACTGTGTGATTTTCTCTGGTCATCTGTGCAGCCCGAGGGAACGAGTATTTGTCGTGTTTCTGTGTTGTTATCAGAGCATCTACAGCTTCATTTAGTTTAACCTCTGACATCTGGCTGTTATCCCTGCAGTGTTCAGTGATTCCCAACAAAGAAACTTATCTACAGACTCAAAATATGACTAAAATAATGTAAGAAACTGTTTTATACATATTTAACTGGCTCAGTATTTTACCTGCTGATTAAACCCTGACTGTTCCTCTCTCTCAATGTTTCTCGAGCACTTTCCAGATTCAGCTGCAGGAGCTGCAGGTCGTTCCTCTGATTCTCACACACCTGGAAAACACACACACACACACACACACACACACACACACACACACACACACACACACACACACACACACACACACACACAGTATATGAAGACGAAAATAAATAAATGATTGCAGGCTGTAACTGGAGGGCAGGAAAGGTAAAAGCCTCTCTGTACAAATATGTTTTAAGAAGAGACTTGAATGTTATTTACATTTCAGATGGACAAACACAAACTATCCACCACTTTAAATCACTGAAATTTAAATAAAAAATGTGACTTAAACACATTTTCTTGTCACTTATGGTTTTATAATTAAGTTTTGGACCCAGATCCTCACAGTCATGGTGAAGAAACAGCATGAACACGCTGCTAAAACATGCAGCCAAACCAGAAAATCACCTCTGACGTCAACAACAGTGTGAGCAGCAGGAATGTGGAACGACTGAAGAGCTGATCTGTTATATATAGTTTATAATTATTATACCTGCTCATTCATACAAGGGGACATCTTTATTGGATATGAATGTTTTCTTTCCCCCTGTGAGGTTTTACATATATATTATATCAGACTCTGTACCTGTCGCAGGCAGCGGAGCTCGGACATGGTGCGCTCCTGTTTGGAGTGAGCCAGCTCCAGCAGCTCGTCTCTCCAGCTGTCTCCCTCCCCTGGTGACACAAAAAAAAAGATCAAATGCTGCATTTATCTTAGCAGGAACGACACGATGTCAGGCTGAAACTAAAAATAAAGAGAAGTAGACTGCAGAGATACACTGAGCACCCTTAATCCTCAAGAAAAACTGACTTTATCTCCAAATTTGCTGCTTCTGAATCAGATGAGCAGAAATATAAAGCGCTGAAAACTATTTTATTGCACCTATAAATGATGATAGTTTAGTGCTGGACGACTTCAAGTTATCATTTGACTCTTTCAGCAAGAATATAAAGCCACATTTTCTGTTTCCAGCTTCTCATACTGTACGTGAGAATATTTTACTTTTCTCTGTTTAAATGATCTTTTCTCTATTTGAATGGGCATTTTACAATATTTTATAACATTTTATTGACTACATAATCAATAAAGTGGAAAAAGAATCAACAGATTAACTCATAATTGTATCCCAAGTGCAATTAATATTTTAAACACTTGCAAATGATCAATACGCTGTTTTTTGAACTGTTTTGCACTTGTATTTCTATACCTCACATATTTTATGTATTTTAAGAATAATTTTATGTAATGTTATGTATTCTATGGTGTTTATGTAATTTATGTATACTAATAAATAGCTCCTAAACTTGTTTTTATCTGGAGAAATATGATATATGTTACGTTTGCCATCACTAAATTGTGACATGCAGACTTTTCCAGTGCACATTACTAATATAACTAATTTAAAAAGGAAAGTATGAAATATAAAAATATATTTATGTATAAACAGGAGTGTCCTGTTCGAGTTACACTACATGAAACATAAAGGTTACAAAATAATTATAAATACTTTAAAATATGAAGAGAAGATTAGTAAACAGATAAAAAGAAAGGATAAGGATTGATATAATAGCTGCAATAAATAAACCATAACATTATAAAAACAAACATGCAGTTAATAAAAATTCTTGACAGATAAATAACCAAAATGAATAAATCAAATCCTATAATAATATTTCCTAACAGATCTGCGACGTCCTGACAGCTGCAGGATAAATGTGAACGTACCTGACAGGACGATGTCTCTACGCAGCAGCTGCAGCTCCTGTTTGAGTCGGATGATTTCTTCTCTCTGAGTGCTGCTCTGTGTCACCTGCTGCTGCAGCTCCTCTACAAACAACACAGCATGAAACACGAGAGTCAGACAGCTGGAGATCTAATTATTCACTCCATGAGTAAATTAGTAATCATTAAATATTTTGTTAATTGGTTGATCGTTTCCAAACTTTTTCAGGCAAGAATTCCATCCTCTACCTCGAATTTCTCAGTTTTGCAGCTTTTCTTTGTCATGTGTGATAATAAACTGATTATCTGAGACTCAACAAGACATTTAATTAAAGGCATTGCTTCTGGTTCTCATAAATTCTAATGGGATTTTTCTTTTTTACTATTGTCTGTCACTTAATAAAGAAAATGAGAAGCTGGACTAAGAGAATATTTGGCATTAATCACTATTTTAACTCGAGGAATGACGATTAATAATTTATCATTAATCAACTATCAAAATAATTGCTAAACTAATCATCAGGGCAGCTTAAGCCTGATTCAGTTAAACAGTTTTAAGAATATTTATTTGACTTAAACACTTTGTCCTCTTCTCGTTTCTCTCGTGCACCTTTCAGGTTTGTGATCTCGTGCTTCGTTTCTCTGTAACGACGTTTATTTTCCTCCAAGTCTCTCTGCAGCTTGTTTTCCCGCGAGCGACTCTCCGTTAGCGACGTCTCCACCTGTCGAAGGCGCTCTGTGAGGTCGAATACGTGACTGGAGGCTTCAGTCACGTCTTTGTCCTGGAGGGAGAAAAAATAATCTCATTAACCAACCAGCAGTCAGAGATGTAACACAAGACAGGTAAATATCATTAAGAAACTGTCCTCATATTTAATTCATGTTTAATTAATTATTTCACATATGTATTTATTTGTTTTTTTGGCACTTTGCTGAATCATCAATTCCCCTTTGTTTTTCTTTTTCTTCCTAGGTCTATTTTAGGTCTGTCATTTGGCTTCTTGACCTCTCCTGTCAAATGTAGTGCTTTGGTAGTTGCATACCATAACGAAGAAGTAAAAAGGCTAAGACAGAAAAAGACCAGACAAGTTAAAAATACAACGATGACATACAGTAGATACAATAAATACATATTGCTACAGTAGAAAAAAGTGCAGTTGCAATATAATAGTGCAGTTAGTAGGCTAGTGACAATGCCCCCAAAATTTTGACAATTTAGAACTAAATGCAACATTGTTTTTCCTCATCTCTAAGGTCTCCCATATATGGGTTCTTGGACAAAAATATTTTCCTGCAAAATTGGTGAAATTGATAGATATTGTTATATACCTCAAAACTAAAAAAGAGCTAAAATACAGCTTGTCCGTATGGGGGTTAACACACATAAACTGATGTAGATTAATAACACAAGCTCTGAGAGCTTTAAGAATTGACATGTATGTAGTCAGGATGTTGCTGTACCTACTACAAAAAGTAGGGTGTGAATATCATGAAGTATGTGGGAGATAGAGGCCTTGGAACACACTCCTAAAATAGGCGGATATGAAAAAAATGATATCTATGCTGAATGTTTTCATTTAGTTTGTAACTGCTTTGCCATGGATTGTCATAGAAACACATATGATGGCTTGTTAGAAAGGGGAGGTGCAACTTCACTTAAAGTATGAGTTGTCCCAATTGAAAGAAAGTGAAACATTGGTATGAGAAGAAATGGCCAAAGTCCATTTCTGTGGTGAGAAAAATACTGACAAATTACTGCAAAATAACTTACAGTATATGAGATAAGGGCAATCCATTCAAATGTTCAGTGCGATTAAGAAGGGACACAGCTCTATGATAAAAACTGTTTGTGTGTCTGGTCCTGCTGGTCTTAATGGGTCCCTTTAAAATCTTATTTGCCCGTCTAGTGACCCTGCTGTTATAGATAACCACCAGCTCCGCCGTCCTAATCACTCGCTGGAGTCTGGACCGGTTCAGCTTGTTAGTTGACCCAAACCAGGAAGTCATAGATGCGGTTATAAAACTGGATCATGAGGGCCTGTGGCAGTTTATGTTTTTTAAGCTGTCTTTGACCTTTAAGTCTATTTTAGGTCTGTCATTTGGCTTCTTGGCCTCTCCTGGCACATCTGTTTTATTCATATTATCTGTTGTTTTAAAAGTGTGCAAATAAAGAGTCTAAATCCAAAAATCTAAGCCAGATGTCACAAAACCATAAACAGATAAAAACTGTTGTATACTGGTGTTTTTATATGTTTTAGATATTTTAGATATCGCAGGGTAATTTTTCTGCACATTGAGTATTTTTATTATTATTTATTATATATATACATTTTTTTTTGTTAGTACAATTTTGGGGTATTTTAGTAATTATTTCAGTTTTTCCCCCCTGTGGATAGTTACAGATGTATTTTATGTTATGCATGGCTGTCTTCAGTGTGGATGTAACTGAATGCTAATCCTCTCAGCTACTCACAAAGATACAAGACAATCATATATTTATGGAAGTTATAATAAATAACAGGTGTACAGGTGTACCTTGAGTTTGAGCATGGAGCTCAGCTCTTCCTCTCTGACCTGCAGAGAGCCGACCTGAGAGGACAGAGACATGACGGTGGAGTTCAGACTCTGGTTCTTGTCCTGAAAGACACCAAAAGACATTTCAAATCAATCAATCAATCAATTAATCAATCAATCATTTACTTTGGATCAACTGTGTTGTGTTGAAAAACAGTTGAAATTGAAGTGTCAGTACTATAAATGATACTGCTGTTATACAGTATTTCCACAAGTTTGTTTTTTATAGATAATATAATAATATAAATGTGTATGTCATGTCCCAGTTTTACCTCAAAGTCTTGACATTTTTGGCTGGCGTTTTGATGTTTCTGCTCCACCTCACAGAGCTGCTGTCGGGCTGAGCTGAGCTCCTCCTGCGCCTCCTTCTCCTTTGTCTCCACTACACACGCTCGTTTAGTGAGGACTCTGATCACCTCGTTACGCTTCTGCAGCTCATCTGTGCAAACAGCAGAAACATCACTGACATGAGCTGATGGGGCTGAGTTAGTGTGGAGCTGATGTATGAACAGATTTTGCTCAAGAAAAATGTCAAATATTAGCAGTTCACAGCTTTGCTGCTTTTTTTGTCACATATAACAGTAAATTGAAAATGTTTGTGTTTTTAAACTGTTATTTGGATATAAAACAGGAATATAAAGATGCAGTTTATAAACAAAATGATTCATCGAGAAACTAATCAGCAACAGATTAATCAATAAGGAGAATAATTGTACAATATATCTATATTGGCTGCAATCTTAATACAGACAATCATATGTAAAATAAACATTCATTTACTATTTATTAAGTAGCATAAATTGCTGTTTTGATGCAAAAGCAAGGAAGTCAATATCTGTTACTACAGCTGCAATAATTGGTTGATTATCAATTAATTGATCTACAGAATATTAATTGGAATTTATTTGGATAATTGAATGATTTGTTTTAGTCATTTTCTAACAAAAAAATGGCAAAAATCAGCTGGTTTTATTAAAGGTTTTGGACTGTTAGTCGGATAAAAGAAGACATTTGGTATGAAGTCTCTGAGAAATAATCACTTTTTCACTATTTTTGATATTTTATGGACAAATAGATCAATCAATCAATCAATCAATCAATCAAGAAAATAGTAATCAGATGAATCGATAATGAAAATGAATCGTTAGCTGCAGCCCTAAGGATCTCCCTGTGGCCTCTGTCGCCTCACCATGTAAACGTGCACACCTCTGCTCCACGGCGAGCACCTTCTGGCGGTCTTGCTCCCAGGCGTGAAGGTGTTTGTGATGAGAGGCGGCCATTACGTTCAGCTCTCGGTCTCGGTCCTTCAGCTCGGCCATCAGCAGCTGCAGCTCCCTCCGCTGCCTCTGGACGGTGGAGCCGCTCACATCACTCACAGGAAACTTTGTGTGAGAAAAAAGCACAAAGAGGGACATGAAATGACAATGAATCCATGATACAGCCTTATTTATTATCTATATTATGTATTTGCTGTATACAGTGTTAAACGTAAACATTACTATTTGATGTACTGTGGAGTTAGTTTATAGATAATTTGCATCTGCAGTTCATTCAGCAGTTCACAATTAAACATATAACAGCACAAAAACAAACAATACAAAGCATAAAATACAAAACTACACACATCACATATACCCACAATGATGACAATTGATGAGTCCAGCAGTAGAGCTGAAAGTATTAGTCAATTAATCAATTAGCTGATCAAAAGAAAGTCATTTTTGAAATCCCCGAAAACGTTCCAGTTAAAGCACTAACAATGTGAATATTTGCTGTTGTTCTTTGGTGTTTCTTGATAATCAACTAATAAAATCTAAGATAGGATAAGATCTGAGATTTTCTGATGTTTTACAAACCAAACAATGCATCAATTATTTGAGAAAGTAATCAGCAGACTAATTGATAATGAAAAAAATAATGAGTTACACCCTTAACTGGAAACATAGAGGCTCTAAATGATATTTTTGACTGCTTGGTCAATGCAAAGTAATTCAGTAAATGATGTGAATTATTTTACAGTAGATGTAAGAATTAACATCAAGTTTATACTTAAAGGTTTCATAGATTTATATTTAATCCACAGAGCCAATAAAGATTAGATTACATTTTTTTTTAGTTTATTAACAGTGAGAGAAACGTAGTGACTGCATCTCATCATGGATATTATGATAAAAGCTCCTCTTTTTCACCCAGTTTCTGCCTGTCTGTCATTATTCATAACATGTGGTCCAGTTGTAGTTTTGACTAATAATAATAACAATAACATCATAATGAATAATTTCCTCATGAGCTCTTTTTGAACCCCAGAGAAGCACATGAAGTAACTTGCATAATATAACAAGTTGTTTTCTTCATTAAACATGAGAAACTGAGTCACTATGGCAGCAGTATGTTGCTGTAGGCCAAATCACTGGTGTCTATGTCTTGCACATAAAGCTCCTATTGCTCACAGGAGTACTACAGTTAATGCTGCAGTGTAAAGTATAGTATTGTGTATATTTCTGGGCTGAATCGTGTCTTCTCTCACAATGAATCTTTAAAAAAAGATCCTGAGCACTGCCGGACGCTGCTGTGTGGTAATTCTGCGTATTATTATGTACAATGTAAGTCATGTTTGGACTGTGCCTTGGATTACTTAGTGTGTATCCTGGAATCCATAATTAAGTTAATCTAATCATCACTAATCCAATCTTAATCTCACCTCATTGTCCCGACAGATGGGAGGACATGGAGGGTCTGCGGGGACGGGAGGGGTATTTCTGGACCACTGCTTTGCTGAGTTGTCCATCTTAAAGCTGGTTAGGAGAGAAGCTGGACTCGGAAGAAGCGGGGAGCCTCCATTTTCCTTAAAAGAGGAATTACATACACATCATGCTGTGATATGTGGCATGAATTCAGACTATGTTTAGTTTGGTTTAGTTGCACATAAAAAAGAAAAGAAAATACATAATACAACAAAAATAATACATGCAGATTTTGTTGAGATTAAAAAAGTAAAACAATAACTAACAAAAGAGAAATGTGCAGGAGCCAATAAAACCCATCAGGGCTTGTCAGGTGGCTCTCCTATAGTGAGACATACAACCTAAAAACTTAAGAATAAAGCAATACAGACAAAAGCTGTACAAAAACAAAAACAGTAAAAATATGCAACAAATAAAACTACAGTGTTACAAGTGTGTAAGAAAGGTGACAATTTATCAACACATAGAATATGATAATGAGAGCCGTTATGCAGTTGCATTACTTAATTGATCTTAGATGATTTTAGACTGGTGGAATTTCTAATGTGATCTGGTAAATGGTAAGTTGTCCTGGTAAAGGTCGGATGGAGATGATTGGCTGACCTTGTATCAATCAATCAATCTTTATTTATATAGCGCCAAATCACAACAAAAGTCATCTCAAGGCACTTTACACATAGAGCAGGTCTAAACCGTACTCTTTAAGTTCATTTTAAAGAGACCCAACATTCCCACATGAGCAAGCGCTTGGCGACAGTGGCAAGAAAAAACTCCCTTTTAACAGGAAGAAACCTCAGGCAGAACCAGGCTCAAAGTGGGCGAACATCTGCCTCGACTGGTTGAGGTAGAGAGGAGAGAGAGTAAGGATAAGAGAGAGAAGCACATTGAAAATCAATTTTGGATTGGAAGTTGAAGTTAGATAAATTTGGAAAACATGCTGGAAGTAAGTTGTGAATAGATTGAAAAACAAAACAACGAATTAAAAAAGATAGGAAGGATACTTAGGGATTTGAATAAAGGAGTGTTTATAAATATACTGCATACAAACTGGGTAAAATGTTAACCCAGTGATTTTTAGTGTAGTTGGCAGAGCTGATGTTAAAGTCCCTAACTTACCTTTTTAACTGGGGTGCTGTGCCAGACCTCAGCTGAAGTATCTGAAACAACAAGTTAAAGTGGATGTTAGATGGTTGAAACTTTGCCTCATTCATGCCAAACAAGTTGACCATGATGGGTTTATTGTTGGTGAGGAAAATGATGGTGAATGTGTGAAAGTTTACCAGCAGACCAGGGAGGGACACAAGTTGGGGCTCTTCCAAAACCTCTTCCATCTGAGGGGGGGTAATCTTCTCCCTTCGTCCATCGCATCATAACAGCTATATTATATATATGTAGTAATATTACCTCTTAACTCCAATTCATTTGTGTGTTTTTTCTCCTCTTGTGTTATGAAGCCTTCATTTGTTGTTGTTGTTGTTGTTGTTGTTGTTAGCTTACCATCTCTTAAAAGTAACTAAAAGTACACGTAACACTTAAATAAACGACCTAAACAAAGTAGTTAAAGGTTTAAGATATATAGGTTTATACAATATTTCCCTTTTTCTAAATATACAACTTATGTCTTTAAAATTGAATTATTTACCTTTTTAAGTTGTTTTTTTCACTGACTATTTTTTCGCCGACTTTATTTAAAAAAATAACTGAAGCAGTTAGACAAGGAGAGGACGGTGACGTCACGCCAACAGCCGCAACGAGGGTCCACGCACTTTAACGCAACTCACGCATTAAAATAACATCAAATGGAGAACGTGTGATTTAATTGAGAGTTATTAAAGTTTGTTTATGTCTAAATTAGCTCCGAGTTGTTCCTAATTCATTTTTGAGTTCAATACATGTTTGTCTTATCCTTGAATTTCACAGCCTAGTGGAGTTCTTCTTCTTCTTCTTCTCTCGGTTTATTTGGGTGAGGAGTTAAATGTGCATTCCGCCACCTTCTGGATTTAAAGGAGAATAGGTACTGACTAAATAAAGCTATGTCACACTCTGCTGTAATATAAGATATTTCTTTATTAGTCCCACAATGGGGAAATTTGACAGTAAAAAATAGAAGGGCATCAATAAAAAAGAATAAAGAACAATAAATAAATACGAAAAACAATAATATTTCAATACAATATTGGGGTGGGGTGGGGTGGGGGGGACTACTGATGACTACTACTATAATATGTATAATTTCTATATGTTTCAGGTGTTTGTGAGAAAATAAAAAAGCTTCTTTCAACAGCAGCTTCTCCCGACAACCCCCCCAACTTGGACAATTTGACACACTGAACTTTTAATAAAGATAAAGATAAAAAAGACAAAGATAAAACTTTTTTATTGATCCCACAGTGGGGAAAATTCATCGCTACAGCAGCTCAAAAAGATAGGGAAAAATGTTTTTTAAAACATATATATACAACAACAATAAAATTAAATAGTATATAGTGCAGCATTGTACAGTCTGACTGCAGTGGGAATGAAGGACCTGCGGAAGCACTCCTTCTTACACTTGGGTGTATGAGTCTGTTGCTGAAGGAGCTGCTTAAGGCCCTCACAGTCTGATGCAGAGGGTGGGAGGTGTTGTCCATGATGGAGGACAGTTTGGCCAAAACCCTCCTCTCTCGCCCACCGCCTCTATGGAGTCCAGGGGGAAGCCACAGACTGAGCTAGCTCTTTTTATCAGTCTGTTGAGTCTGTTCTTGTCCCGCTCAGAACATCCCCCCACCCAACAAACCACTGCATAATGTGTAATGCAGTTGTTCTCCAGACCGACAGGGGGCGCTGCTCAACGCTACCTGCACTGTGACCGCCTTCAATGCTTCGCTTCATCCAGTAAAACAAGAAGCAGCTACCAGGCGTGCTCCAAGTACGCCAACTAAAAACCTTCTCCAACAACAAGAATGATTGTCTAAAAAAACAAAACAAATAATGCAAGCGGCTTCACTGGACACACATCAGTTTTAAGAGAATAATTAGGTAAAGTAAAGTCAACGTTTATCATATTATTTTTTTTCTTCTTCTTCTTCTTGTGTTTCTAGAGCTAGTTAGCTGTTAGCATCTGTGAGCTAACAGTGACAGCTGGGTGACTCAACGTTACCTCCTGATGAATGAAACCAGATAAAAACTAACATTTAGAGAGGTTTAATCTCCTCAGTAATGATGCACTTTGATACTAGAGCAATGATAACAGACTAAGCATTATATTTAAGTCGTACAATGTATTACAAGTGTGGTTATTTATATTAAAATATAAGGTATTAAATGAGCCGCATGTGTGCAGCTAAAGCTACTTAGATGCTATCATCTGATCTGCTGCAGCTGTGCTTTTAATCAGCTGTTAATTAGCTCCACTGAGAAATAGACTGGTGATAAGTGTGACTTAATACAGCTTATACATGTGTGTTTTTAATTATGTGTTAAAATATATGAGCAGTTTTTTTGGCAGAGGAAGGCTAGTATGATGAAATCCTCCCAGAATAACATCATCTGAGGATATGTGTGATGTTAATTTAAAGTTCTTGTGCATGTTTAAGGTGTATTATAAACATACAATTTCACTTAAAGGCCATATTTCTTTAAATATTAGGTTTATCCTGATGGAAAATTATTTTAATTGCATTTAAATTAACTATGGGGGCTTTTAACATCATAATCATGCATTTATTTTTCATATTTATTTTTCATTTAAATAGATTATTATCTTTATGACTTGCATATAGTGTTCTAAAAATCAAGTTTTTGTCCATTACTAAGTTATAGTATAAACATAGAAGCTGATTTAAAGGCCAGATTTCTTAAAATATTAGGTTTATCCTGATGGAAAATGATTTCAATTGAATTTAAATGTTAAATTTAACAGATTCTTTATCTCTATGACTTGCATATAATGTTCTAAAAATCAAATGTTAGGCCCAAAATGATCCCCCTCACATCTGAGGACATAGTTTTTGTGCATGTTTAAGGTATATTATAAACATGGACGCTTATTTAAAGGCCAGATTTCGTAAAGCATTAGGTTTATCTTGATGGGAAATTATTTTTATTGTATTTAAATTTTAAATTAAACAGATTATAATCTCCATGACTTGCATATAATATTCTAAAAAATCAAATGTTAGGCCCAAAATTATCCCCATTACAAGTTTTTGTCCATAACTAAGTTATAGTATAAACACAGTTAATTTAAAGGCCAGATTAATAGTCTTTCTTAAAATATTAGGTTTATCTTGATGGTAAATGATTTTAATTGTATTTAAATGAACTATGAGGGCTTTTAAAATTATTATAATGCCTTTATTTTTCATTTAAACAGATTATTATCTCTTGCATATAATGTTCTAAAAATCAAATGTTAGGCCCAAATTATCCCCATAACATCTGAAAACATATTTAATATAAATGTAGAAGTTCATTTAAAGGCCAGATTCATATTTTTCAAGTGTTCCTTGAAACAAAAGTCAGATTTAGCCTTATAGAAAACTATTTTATGTGTTTTTAAATGAACTATGGGGGTTTTTCAAATCATCATCATGCCTTTATTTTTCATTTAAACAGATCATTATATTGCTGACTTGAATATAATGTTCTAAAACTGAAACGTAAAGCCTAAATTATCCCCCTTTTTGTGGAAAATTGGTTAAATATATACAATTATATTATGAATATGTACTAAAACAGCCAATAAAGCAGGAATCACTATTTCCTCTATCACTAAGTGATAGAGGAAAAAATCGACAGTCTTCTTCCTTCTGTGCAAAAAATGTATTTATCTGAAGCTAATATGAAGCTTCAGCATCCAAATGAGTCAAATCTTCATCTTCTATGTTTCAATGTTAGTGTTTTAGTGCCAAAGTCCCTCTTTTTGTTACTATTCTTCCACCACAGCTCAACAGGGAAACACTAAGAGGGAATTTGATGCTAAAAGACTGTAAATGTGTCAGATGTCATCTTGATTTGACTAAAGCACGCTGTTGATGTAAAGCTGTTATGTAAGCTTTACATCAACTCGTAAATGTAGTTTTGCATAAAGTTATCATGTGGACACACTGTGGACTTTGTCTCACCATCATTTACATTTGAAAGGGATCTTTTATTAGTCAGTATGAACAAAAACTTGATTCACCTGACTTTGAAGCCATCTTTTAATTTTTCTCTCCATGCATCTTCCTCTTTTCTCCAGATAAATCGTGATGGCTACTACTGAGATGGAATCGGGTTCTTCTGAGAGCAGATCAGAGCATGATAGAGCGGACCCTGATTCAAAGTACCCACTGAAAGTGCTTTACTGTGGAGGTAAAATACACAAGGTTTCAGTCATGTCGTCTTTACAGGATTCATATAAGTACTACGGCTGCAACTGAAGATCATTTTCCAGATTAATCTATTAGTTGTTTGGTTAATAAAATGGTGGAAAATGTTCCAAGCAACAGTCCACAACCCCAAATTTTTCAGTTTACTGCCAATGACGACTAATAAAACAGAACATTTACACATTTTCGAAGCTGGAATCAGAGATATTTGGATATTTTCTGCTTAAAAGAGACTCAAAAATATAAATGTATTAACAAAAACAGTATGTAATTCATTTTCTGATCGATTAATCATCTAATCATTGCAGCTCTAATAGATACCTTTTTGGAAATGTGATTTGAATTATTGTATAAATGATTATTCTCTGTTTCTAATTGATTCTTTTCTTTCTCTGCAGTGTGCTCTCTGCCTACAGAGGTGAGTTTAATTATATGTACTCTGCAATGTGACTCAGTTTACTGAATGTGTCACCGGGATATTGAATCTGATATTTAACTTATAACTGTGTGTGTGTGTGTGTGTGTGTGTGTGTGTGTGTGTGTGTGTGTGTGTGTGTGTGTGTGTGTGTGTGTGTGTGTGTGTGTGTGTGTGTGTGTGTGTGTGTGTGTGTGTGTGTGTTTAGTATTGTGAGTACATGCCCGAGCCGGCTAAATGCAGGCAGTGGCTTGAGAAGAACTTCCCCGATGTGTTTGCCAGGATGACTGTAGGTGAGTATCGTTTAAGATTAGTAACCAGTGACGCTTCAATTACCTCAAAGTTCACATATACACTGATATAAATGAAACATATATTGTCACACAGGAATACTTGAGAAGAAATAACGTGGAATTTGGAAATATTGCAAAGACCGTATGGTTTCTAATTGAAAGCATACACAGATGTTTGTATTGTTTGCTGGCCTGCAGTGATTTATTTTGAATGCACAGACTCCCAATCAACATTTCAGCATCAAACACAAATAAAACAGACAAATAACGACAGTAGAAGCACAAAAATCAAAGAAAATGAAGTTATCAAAGTCAGGCCGTGTAGTTGTGCTGCTACTACAGTGATTACGGTAGACTTAAGGCACTCCTTCTGATTTGATTGGGCTGCCGTAGTTACTGTAGTAACAGCACAACTTAATTTTAAAAGGTGGGTTGCTCACCCAGAGAACGCTACGCTGCACTTCTGTAACACTCCTGCTGTGTTAGTACAGCGTCAACAAAACCTTCGAGCATTCACGCTTTACTGGAGAAATAAATGATGATGTGTAGAGCTCAGCTGTAGTTTCTGGTTCCCTCCAAACAGCCAGAATGTGCAGTAAATGTTCAGAGAAGGAGACGATCTTTTTAGCTGCAATGAGATCTATTTACTATTAAGAAAAGTTGTCATTTAATTAAGAGGATGGGAATTTAATTGATAAATGACTGTTAATACTTGCAGGTGATTTCAGCATGAATTACAGGGAACAATAAAGTGTTTATATACATGTAGGAGTCACTACAAAGCTCTAAATCTGTGACAGGATTTACTTTAAAATAGAGCTGCAATGATTATCAGGTGATAATATGAATGATAGTCTGCCATAAATACTTGTTTTTAATATTTTTGTTAGAAAAAATAAAGAAGTCTCTGGTTCCAGCTTCTTTAATGTGAATATTTTCTAGTTTCTTTCATCTTGTATGACAGTAAACTGAATATCTTTTAGGTTGAAAAGAAATTTGAGGACACTGAATGACATTTTTAACCGTTTTCTGACTTTTTACAGATCAAATGACCCCTTAATTAATTATGAAAATCACTGACAAGTTAAGGGGACAATAAAAACAACAGTTAGTTGCAGCACAAGTCCAAAATAAAGAGAAAAGTCAATCAGAATAATGTTCATTATTAAATATTTAAACACAAGTATACAGTTGGTGCTTTTTATGTTTACTTGAGAGCAGAGTCTTGTATCTGCCACAGCACAGAGTTCACTACATTGTATTCAGAGTGAGGAAAAAGCTTCAAATCTGACAGAAAACAGATGTTCAGGTCTGAATATTGAGTCTAAATGTCTGATAAGGTCAGTCTGTCAAAAGACGTCCCTTCAGGTTTGCACAAGTTTCATATATAATCTTAAAAAGGTCATAATTGTTGTTTTTCTGGATTGGTTTTAATATGCTTTTATGTTTATTTTGGTCCAACTGGCCCGGCAGCAAAGGCTCCCAAGCAGGAACCCGGTACTGGAGATGCTTTCCCTGTAGGCGAGGAGGAGGAGAAGAAGAAACAGAAGAGAGGTGTGTGTGTGTGGAGAAATATTAGCTTTTCTTTTTTCTTTCTGAATCAATGTTATCAGCTTTATTATAGGGCTTCATGTTATCGTTACATAGTTTAAAAGGTAGACTAAAGGAAAAACCTGTCGCTATAGAAACAGCTTTGTTCCTGCTGCTATTATTGAACTGAACGAACTGTAGCGACAAGTTGCACATAAATAGACACATATTGCACCGCAACTTTATAAATGTATTGATCTATTTATTTGGTTTCAAACTAGCTTTTACCTTGGTTTTAGTAAGAGAGTTATTAATTGTTTTTAATTTATTTTATTGAGACAGTTTCCCGGCATTGATGCTTTTTGTCTTCTGAGTCCTGATTGTTGGAGCCTTGGGTCTGCATCTTTATGTCTCTTAGGTTGCATTTGTTGTCTGTACTGTACATTTGTTTGTCTATTGTATAAATGGAGGACATCATCATTGCCTACAGGTATCAATAAAGTAACCTGAACCTGATACAATCAAGGATATCTGAGTGTAAAAGGACATGAAGGGAAATGATGAAGATAAGTCAGATAATCATGCTGCTGCTTTTCATTTTTAAGGTGGAAGAGGCCAGATCAAACAGAAAAAGAAGACTGTGCCTCAGAAAGTTTCGATAGCAAAAATCCCGAGAGCCAAGAAGAAATACGTCACACGGGTGTGCGGCCTCGCAACATTTGGTAAGACTGGGGTTTTATTTTTTTGTGTGTCTCATTATACTTCTTTCTCTCTCTTAATGCTTTTAATTCTTGTTGTTTCAGACATCGAACTTAAGGAGGCTCAGCGATTCTTTGCCCAGAAGTTCTCTTGCGGTGCCTCAGTGACAGCAGAGGATGAAATAATCATTCAGGGAGATTTTACAGACGACATAATCGACGTCATTCAAGAGAAGTGGCCTGAGGTGAGTTTGTCTTTTTTACTCAATGAGGCAGAGCTGCTTCTTATTAAAGAGAACATTTTTTTGCAGTGCAGCTTAGTTGTGCCCACGCTGTGATGTAAAGAAAAATGCATTAAAAATAGCTCCAGTCTATATTTATCCTTCCAAGATCTCAGGGTTAGTTTTAAATCTAAGCGAGCTCATCATCATGAACAAGCTGAGTGGGAGAAACACAAAAGACGACTAAATAATCACACCGCAAACACCAGTCGGCTGCTGAAAATGTACTTTGAGGAAGCGTGTGTAGATGTGCAGCTTTATGTAACAGCCTGAAATAAAGTAATAAACAACAATAACTTTTTTTATTTAAGCTATAAGCGGCAGGTGTGTGTTTGTGCAAGTGTGTGTTTATTTGCATTTTTATGAAGGCCATATTTAGCCCCACGACAAAAGCTCTTAGTTGTTTCTAACCTTTGCACCTACAAGAGTTTAAAGAAAAAGTCAGTTTTTTTGGGTGTATTATTTTGCTTTTGTTAGCAAATCTCATGAAAAGACCAAAAACGTACAACATGTTAGAACAATTTATGTTACTGTCTGACTTCCTCATCCTGTCTGTGGTCTGCTCACAAATATATAGTTTAATTTTAATACTCAGTAATAAAAATAATAATAATAATAATAGTCATAACTTTAATTGTATAGCAGCTTTCATACAGGAAATGCAGCTCAAAGTGCTTTACAACTAAATCAATGACACCAAATGCTTCACATAATAAAGGGCTTTAAAGGAGCATAAAATTATTAAAAAAAGAAAGAGGAAAGTAAAACAACAATGGAATATATGGTGGAAAATAAAAATAGAAATCATTTTAAAATAGTACAGTATAATACAGTATAATATCTATGTAAATATAAAATACAAATATACAATATAAAATCAAGTAAAATACATTTTAAAAGCATAATAACTTTTTTTTGTATAGCACCTTTCATACAAGAAATGCAGCCCAAAGTGCTTTACTACTAAATAAATTACATACACCAAGTGCTTCACATTAAAATGGCCTAAAAGGAACATAAAGCAATGCTAAACAACAATAAAAAAGAAACATTCATGTAATGTAAAGTGTAAAATATTTTTATTTAAAAAAAGCTATAATTTTAAAATAGTACATAGTAAAAGTAGGTTTAAAAAATTGATTAAATACAATATAATGGCAATATAAGTATATAATGTAAATTAAGTAAAAATACATTTTAAAAGCATAGTAACTATTTGTATAGTACCTTTTTAATACCAGAAATGGTATATTACTACAAAATAAATAACATACACCAAGTGCCTCACATTATAAAGGGCTCAAAAGGAACATAAAGCAATGTTAAAAAAGAACAAAAAGAAACAATGTAATATAAGATGGAAAATAATAATAATATTAGCGATATTTTTGAAATAGTATATAGAAAAAGTAGCTACCAAATAGAGTTAATACAATATATAACATCAAGTAAAATACAGTAACTTCCTAAATGAGCTGATCACTGATGTTTTTAGCACTTAAACAGCAGTTAATAGTTTATTTTTAGGGGATTTGTTGACAAGAAAAATACAGAATATAACCATACTAAGTCTGGTATTAATTTTTTATTTATTACCATTCTTTAAAAATGTGCTTTAAAAATCAAACACACAACACTAAATATTGCATTTCCTCCCTCTCTTGTCTCTCGTAGGTGGACGATGACAGCATTGATGATCTGGGTGAAGTCAAGAAGTGAAGACCAAATATGCACTTTTACTGAAATGGATGTGACCTGTAACAGCGACAACCTGGCCAAATGTACACATTTAAGTCATTTTATACTTATTTTATTTACTGTACATAAAAAAAAAGCTGCGGACTTGGCCACTCACTTGGCTTACTTTTTCTTTTCTTTCTTTTTTTTTTCTTTTCTTTCTTTTTTTTTTAGTTAATAGCTGCTTTCTCTCGTTTGCCAAAGGTGTGGTATGACGTGAATCCCTCCCACAAAATGTTGTTCATTCAAACGCAAACTGTAGGCTAATAAATTTCAGTCTCCTTCGCCTAAACACTCAACGTCTACTTTCCAAGTTTGTTTTTTCTTTATTCTTTCTCAAGAAGTGATGATTAGTTAGTTTTTAACATGGGTGATGGTCCAATGAGAGGACTGCAGGATTATCATACAGGCCTAGTTTGATTCTGGATGTTATAATAGACAAAATATGGGAATGGATTCAACAGATGGTGATATATTTAAAGTCTTTATTGTAGTAAAGTAAACTGAAATGAACTAAATAACAAAGTATGGAGTGCTGGCCTTTTTTTTCCTTAATGAACACAATAAAATATAATAATCCGTAAAC
The DNA here is from genome assembly GCF_963691925.1 of Scomber scombrus. Taxonomy (NCBI): domain Eukaryota; kingdom Metazoa; phylum Chordata; class Actinopteri; order Scombriformes; family Scombridae; genus Scomber; species Scomber scombrus. Next base: position 14,185,346 of record NC_084984.1, read on the forward strand.
ACACAAATGCCAATACATTAGAGAGATGACAATAGCAATTAGACTACATATATATTTTGTTTAGGCATATTCTTTTACTGGATGTGGATAATTATGCTCATTTTTGAAAACATGCCGTAGATTTGATGGTGTAAACTTTACTTTGGGTTATGAAACTAGCTGAAAGCAGTGTGGTTAGTTGTAGGTTAATTTCCTCAGTCACATTACCTTCTCCACTCACTGGTTACACCAAACATCTAGTTAATAAAAACTACATCTGAAGTCTCCCTTAAAATATTGGTGTTTTATAAGTGTATTTTCATGTTTTTAATATATATTTATTAAGCTTTTACACTTTGAGTATTCATACATACAACAGTAAAATTTAAATACAGTAACAATATAAATCTTGCTAATTAACGTAATAATACATCAGTAATAATACACCATTAAATAAACTTGACAAAACTACATAATATACATGTACAATTTTTAAGAAGTGCACAGACACTAATGAATGATAATGGAAATACTATAGGCTATAATTACTGTTGTTGGGTGATAAATTGTCTCAGAAATAATCGCGATAAACGATATTATTGTCATTTGAAGATCATTTTATACCACTGATATAATGATAATATAATAGTATAATAATGTAAAGGGGATTGGAGAGTGGGCGCTACACTTCTGTAAAAACACAGACTGCCATTATGTTTGGGACAGAGTTATTTACCTTTAATTCCTCTGCAGTCTCCACTCAGGACGTACACAGTGAGGAATAGAGGACACTACTCACTTAGCCAATGTGACATGAATAGCCTCTTAGCTGCTAATGTGAAGTGTGGCAATACTGAGGTCAAAGGTCATGTACATGTATCATACGATAAGTCCATATATAGACATGATGATGCTGATAATTACATTATTGTACGATAAGTCGATAATTATTGTGAAAGGCCTAATAACTACATAATCATAAAGGTGAGATTACTCTATAAAGCAAGGATGTTAAACCAGAACCGGCCCACTGGATAACGTTGCAAAGTGTGACAATTGCAGAAAAGTAATTCCAGTTTCTCAATTAAATGCTTTTTTCTCTTATTCTCACTCGACATGCACAGTAAAGGCCTCTGATCAAACTTTAGACATCTAACTTGAGATAATCGACTTGCAAACTGATTCAGATTTGAAGGAAAAATTTGCCTCTGTGGGCTTGGACACATTTGATCAGTGTCTCTTACCAGGGTAACCCTAGATGGTTTATTACAGTAAAGTTATAATATGTACTATTTGTACGTTATTATGCAATGGTTTTACTGGTCGGACCCATTTTAGATTGGGCCGGACCAGTGAAATTGGGCTGTATGCGGCCCCTGAACCAGAATGAGTTTGACATCCCTGCTATAGAGTATTAAGGCTATTATATGAAATAGAATTGAGTATTTATAGTATATAGTTTAAAGAATATTATAGGTCCAAAATTAAACTAACAGATTGAGAGAAAACTACGCAATTATAAATCCATCTCCTACTTCAGCACCTCGGACAGCACCGTGGATTTATCAATACACAGCTCAGTTAGGCTGCTGATATTTCAGAGCCATAGTCGGGGCCATATGGGGCTTTTCCACTATACAGTTCTAGCACTACTCGGCTCGACTCGACTCGGTGTTGGTACCAAGCATGTCGTTTTCCATTACTTCATAGTACCTCCTCAACGTGGGCGGGGTCGTCATAGCACGGCACAAACACATAAATAATGGAGGATATGGAGGTGATTGTGTATTTGCTGCTGTAAGTGGCTTTTTGTCACACACAAAGCAAGAGAAGAGAAACGAATCGCTGTAACGCTGTTGCTGGTATTGTGTTGGACGTCGTGCTCATGACTCTTCCAGTGACGACACTCTGACCAATTAGTGGCTGGCAGTCTGTTGACGTCACATTTTATTATCGGCTCAGCTCACTTGGAACCTCGGCAGAGCAGGTACCAAAAAAAGCACCAGGTACCAGGTACTATCCCTGATGGAAAAGCAAAAAAAAACGAGTTGAGTAGAGCCAAGTAGTGCTAGAACTGTGTAATGGAAAAGCCCCAATAGATCGTAACTTGTACAAACCTCAATAAGATAAAGGATCAATGAGTCTAAAGACATGAGACAAGACTCACATATTCAACTTAACCTCTCTGCCCCTGAACTCTCTCTTCTACTTGGGGGATAAAGAAGTTGGGGCCCCTCAATTCGCCTACTAAGTGTGTGCCTATTTCTCAAAAACCACTAAACATTTTCAGATTTATACGATTTGCGTTGGAGTTACCCGTTTTATCTTTATCACATAAATGGCCGCAGGTTAGTTGTTTTTCCAAGCATCCCTCTTTTAATACCCCCGAGTGAGCACTGTTCCCACTGAATAATAGTTTTATAATGAAGCCACACTCCCCAGATGGATAACATTTACAGTTGTTTCCACGCTCCTCTGGGTCAATACCACCTCCCAGCAGATAGTGCACAGATGTTAGCTCCACTTAGGAATTAGTGTGTTTGTCTGAGAATCGTTTGCATGAGCGCAAACATGAATCCCTACTAAAAGATGTCACCTGATGCAGCATATCTTTGTTGACACTATATAGAGCAGTGGGAGTGTGGGAGTTCATTGTGCTTCACTGACTGTCCAAAGGATGAATCTCTCGGTCAACTGCTGCGCTTTCGAGTCTCCCATCTTGGACCAGGTCCTGCCTCCGATACTGTTCCTGGAGTTCATGTTCGGACTGATGGGGAACATTGTCGCTCTGTGGATGTTCATCTTCCACATGGACGAGTGGAAGCCCAACTCCGTGTATCTGACTCACCTGGCTGTCGCCGACTCCATCGTGCTGTTCTGCCTTCCTTTCAGAGCCGACTACTATAGGCGAGGGAAGGACTGGATCCACGGCGATGCCCTGTGTCGGATCCTGCTCTTTTTATTGGCGGCCAACCGTGCGGCAGGGATCTTCTTCCTCACGGCGGTGGCTGTCGACCGATACTTCAAGATCGTCCACCCGCTCAACCGGATCAACCGAATGGGCCTAGGCTACGCTCTCTGGGTCTCCCTCGGCCTGTGGGCGCTCATTTTTGTCGCCACTGGGTACCTCCTTGCCGATGAACACTTTTATGAGAACAACAATCGTACACAGTGTGAGAGTTTCAACATTTGCATGGGCTTCACCCCCCTCTCCACCTGGCACAACACTTTTTACGTCATGCAGTTTTTCTTGCCCACTGCGATCGTGGCCTTCTGCACGTTCAGGATCACATGGCAGCTGAGGATCAGGACTGTGGACAAAAAGGGGAAAATTAAACGGGCTGTTCAATTTGTTTTGGCCGTCGCTCTAATCTTTATAACGTGTTTCTTCCCCAGCACCATATCGCGCATCGCTGTGTGGATCCTAAAGGTATGGTACAACGAATGCAAATACTTCGAGGAGGCCAACCTGGCGTTTTACACGTCTGTGTGTTTCACGTACTTCAACAGCGTCCTCAACCCTGTCGTGTATTATTTCTCGAGCCCCGTCTTCAGTGGCACCTTCCAGAAGCTCATTGATAAGCTGCTGAGGAGGAAAAACGACAAAGATCAGTCAGAAACGAAGAATGAAATTACCACCGTTGATGGTAAAAAGAGTTCAAACCAGTTGCCTGATGGTTCCTGATGTCATTACGGATGTCTCAACTGAAGCAAAGCACATTAAAACAAAGGCCTCGGTGTTGCTATAATGTATAATCCAACTTTATAAGCTACTATGATAAAATGTAGAAGATATTTTGCTGTGATTGTGAACCTTTAAATGACTAATGTAAAAATAATTCACAGTTTAGAGCTGTGCACTTGTGTTGGTACAGTTTAAACCACTGTGAGTGTGTCATTTAGCAATTAAAAAAGGAGTGAAGAAAAAAAATCAATTGCAATTTCCAACATAAACATATTTTAAGATGTTAAAAAATATTTTAAATGCAAATAACTTAAATTTTTTTTCTTTAACTTATTATTGTCATTGTTCTCTCTATTTTTCTTTCTCAAAACTTGATTGTAATTTAAGTTTACAATGTCTAACTTAGACATTTGATCCTTTGCTGTGTGTAAAATATAATGGAAAAGCACCACCTTCAAATGGGTTGAGGGTTTGAGGAAGGTTACAGATGAAGTTCCCGTAGTGGAAAAGCAGCTTATGTCTGTCAAATAAATGATGTTATGTATGCAGTATATCCACTGTTCTTGGTCAAGTAGAAAATATAATCATGTCAATGGTCAATCACATCCAATACAAACAGCAAACTCTGAATTTCCTGCACCAGTATAAATCAGATGAACAACCAGAGAGAGGCAAAGGATACTTCAGCACTTTGAAGAAATGTCAATAAATGTACAACTTGTACATCAACATAACTGGTAATCTGTGTGAAATGTTCATATACTCTTAAATGTATGTGATAAAGTGTAAGAGGTACATGATGAGCATGTCAGTAATGTCATGAAGTTACATAAAGGCATGAAATAAATAATATTATAATTTTCTGACTTTTGTCATTCTGTGTCCCTTTGTTGTCAATGAATCAATAAAGATTACAATAACCAATAAATTACCATTACTTTTGTACCATCAGTGATAGAAAAAGTATCCAGATCCTTTACTGAAGTAAAAGTACCAATAAAAATATACTCCATTACAATTAAAAGTCCTGAATGAAAAATCTTACTTAAGTAAAAGTATTATGAGTGATGTAGTTAAAGTATTACAGTAAAAGTACTGCAGTATTACAGTAAAAGTACTGCAGTATTATGAATGATGTAGTATGCAGTATTACAGTAAAAGTAGTGGTTTGGTCCCTCTGACTGATATATTATTATATATGACATGATTAGATTATTAATAGTGAAGCATCAGTGTTAGAGCAGCATGTTACTGTTGTAGCTGCTGGAGGTGGAGCTAGTTTACACTACTTTATATACAGGTAGCTAGTTTAGTCCAGTGGTTCCCAACCTAGGGGTGGGGCCCCTCCAAAGGGTCAGCAGATAAATGTGAGGGGTGGTGAGATGATTAATGGGAGAGGAAAGAAGAAAAAAACTAAAAACTTTTGGAATTTTTCTCTAATCTTTGATTTTTTCTGAAATATTGGATCCTTTGAACATTTATTGAAATGAAACCATGTGAGAAGTTTAGAGGGGAAAACATGAGATGTGAAGAAATGTGAGCCTGACTACACACTGCTTTTTAGTTTAATCTTTAACAATGTTATGTATTATAAAAGTGTGTTATATTATCCATTGTGTCATCTTGAAAAGTAACTAAAGCTGTCATATAAATGTAGTGGAGTAGAAAGTACAATATTTTCCTTTTGGAAGTATAAAGTAGCAGAAAGTGGAAATACTAATAAGTAAAGCATACATATTTCAAAACCGTTATCGAGTAAATGCACTGGGCCTCTTTCCCTTTGTGCTCGTCTCCATTGTGGGGCTCACATGTCCGAGCTCACGACTCGGTCCTTGAAGGCAGCACTAGTTCCCGAGGTGACGTCAGACTGTGAGTCTGGGCTGGGCTGGAAAAACATGTAACGCTGCTCTCTGCATCCTTTCACCAACAAAAAGAGACCAAGTAAGCTTTTCACACCTGTCCGCTTTTACTCTCCTTGTTTATCACACCTGTGCAGCGTCACTTGTCTTTACGTTATCCTCAGTTGTTGTTGTTTTTAACGCTTTTCTCTTGCTAATCTGTGAAGCTACTAGCTAGCTTTTGGCATTCCTGCAGGGACCAAAGCTCAAAATATGGAAAGAAATAATATGTTTAATTAGTTGTGAAATCACAGGACCTTTGTTAAAAATATCACACCCGATCAAGGTAACAGATCATTGTGTTATTTAATGTGTAGCATGTTGGGAGAAAGTGTTATAGTGAGTTATATTATCTTGTAGAGGGGGAAAAAAGGGCCAGACTCATTATTTCTTTATGATGCAAATGATTTATATATATATCTGTGTTTGGTTTAAAGCTGGAGATTAATTAATGTTAGTATGAGGTGTGTTTAGGTTTAAGAAGGGCCTCAGGATGAAAGTTTGACAGCTGTAGGTGTGTTTGTTGTTGTTTTGGTTTGAGGTGGGAGGAAGAGGAGGAGCTGATTTCTCTGGTTACCTCATACTTGATTTAATTTAGTCTAAAACAGGAGGGTCAAACTCATCAGGGAGGGAGGGAGGCAAGATGGAAGGAAGGAAGGAAGGATGGAAGAGAGGAAGGAAAAATGGAAGGAAGGAGGGAAGGACAGATGGGAAGGAGGGAGGAAGGAAAGATGGAAGGAAGGAAGGAAAGATGGAAGGAAGGAAGGGAGGAAGGAAAGATGGAAGGAAGGAATGAAGGAAGGAAGGAAGAGAAGAGAAGACAGGAAGGAAAGATGGAAGGAAGGAAGGAAGGAAGGAAAGACAGATGGAAGGAAGGAAGGAAGAGAAGATAGGAAGGGAGGAATGAAGGAAGGACGCAAGGAAGGAAGAGAAGACAGGAAAGAAAGAAAGAAAGAAAGGACAGATGGAAGGAAAAGAAGACAGTAAGGAAAGTGGGCCGGATTGGACTCCTTGGTGGTCCGGTTCTGGCCCGCGGGCCTCATGTTTGACCCCCTGGTATATATTCACATGTATGATCTTATAAAAGCTGAGAAAGTTCAACCTGCACTTTAAAATATCTGTTTCTCTTCTTGTTGCTGCAGTTAAATGTTTGAGCTTTTTTTTCCTGTGTAAAAATTATGTGTGTGCAAAGTTTGTTTTCATATTTATATGTTGAAAGTTCTTATAATTCATCATAAAAGTCATTATAAATCTGATTTATGGGGGCGAATTTACCAGGATAATTTGTGACACTACTAATACTTTGGAAGGCAAATCTGGTCCATTATTCAATTTACACAAGTGTGCAGGGGCGGATCTAGGAGTTTATAAGATCTGGGGCAAAAGGCCAGAGCCAGGGTCTATTAATCAATTAATTTAATTATTGATGCAGCTTTTAAACATCTGGATAAATAAATAAAAAGCTCCATCAAAGCAAAAAGGCATGTTGGAAATACACATATTGCTCTTTCTTAAGATCATAGGGTGTTTTTATCTTGACTTGATAAGATAAGATAAGATATTCCCTTATTAGTCCCACAGTGGGGAAATTTACATTATTGCAGTAACTGGATAGTGAAAAATAGGAAAAGCAGCAATAAGAAAAAGAACAATATATATAAGTACTTACTTATATAAATAAGTAAGTACACAAGCTATAAAAAGACAATACTAGTAAAAAAACAAAAAAATAGTAACATTATATACAAGAATGAATGAAGATATTGAATGAAATATTAATACATGAGTGGTGTTGAGTCTCTATTGTCCTCCTGTTTGTTTCAGTTTTATTTAACAGAAATATATTCACTAACATATTGTACATATTGCCCTATAACAGCAAGATAAGACAGGCTTATAATTTGTGTCGTAAATGTGCTTTAATGCAGCATATTCCTAAACAATTAATGAAACCTGTAGTAGCTTTACATATACTGAATATTTCAGACAAATGTGTTATAATTAAATCCTGTCTGTCTAGATTTTGAGGCCAATACTGATATTGTTTATTGAAAGTTTTAAAAGTCTTATAAAGCTTTTTTTTTTTTTTTTTTTTTTTTAAACATATACACTTAAAAACAGTTTCCATAAGGATTGCTTTATGTGTGTTTTAAGTATTGTGACATACATGAACATATGTGATATTTTAATGTTAAAATTAAACTTTTTAATGCTTTCTGGTGGACAAGCTACAGTATTTAATGGAGACTCAGTTTTCTCATGTATCTCGAACACATCTTACTTAGTTTTCCCTGCAGTTTCTCATCATTATGTGACGGTTGACATACAATAATCGGCTCGGCTGTGGACATAATCAGACATCCGTGCAGTAGCCTTTCAGTGCGGAGCGTGACGTATTGAAAACACAGCGGTTTACTGTCTTGACCCAGATCCAGTCTCAATGAATCATCTGCTTTGTGGTTAAAATGGCAGAGCTTGGCCCAAAAAGCTGTCAGATGTCCGCCACCTACGAGACGTCCAGGAAAAAGAGAGAGAGAGAGAGGAGAGGAATGTCTGAGGTGGAAAATCAGCTTCACTTTGTTAGACAAGTGCAGGATTTAGAGACGTGAGGTCAGCTGGGTATCACTTTTATCACACAGTGATAATAAATAGATTGGAGGGTCGGAGCTCACCGGCTCGGTTACATACAGTCAGACGTCTGCAGTCAGAGTGTCATAGTCAGGGTTTAAGTCTTTATTAATAGAGTAAAGTATCTATAAGTAAGTGTTCACCTCCCTCTGTTGGATGTTCTTAAGTTTTACAACATTGAATTAAAGTAAATTTAAAGCCATGTCACTTTTGTTAAGGGTTAAATTATCACCTAATTCTGTGTTAGACCTTTTTAGCCAACTTCATTCCAACTTATTACTACAGGTTTTACTCATATTTATTGGAAATTATTGTCAATAGGTCTCAGTCGCAGTTGTCTTCCAATTGGAAGATTGGCGGTTCGATTCCCGGCTCCTCCAGTCCACATGTCGTTGTGTCCTTGGGCAAGACACTTTACCCCAAATTGCTCCCATTGCTGTGCCAACGGTGTATGAATGAAGTTAATGGTTAACTTCCACCTGATGTGCAGGTTGGCACCTTGCGTGGTAGCCCCTGCCATCAGTGTATGAATGTGTGTGAATGGGGTGAATGAGTTGTAGTGTAAAGCGCTTTGAGTGGTCAAAAAGACTAGAAAGGCGCTATATAAGTACAGTCCATTTACCATATAAATAAATTACTAGTTTTAATAATTTGTGCACCAGAAGATACATACATTTTTTTTTATACTTTAATAGGGGCAACGTATCCTGGTGGAGATACAACTACAACATAAAATCCAAAATATACAAAATATTTTTAAAATTATTTGTGGAAATGTTTTACTTAGGAACAAATTAAATGCCTAGTAACGTCAAAGTAAATAAAAAGTAAAAGAAAAGAATAATTAACATCTTATTTTCCACTCCTGCCTGTTTAAGGGTTAATTAATCCATCAGTCATTTAGTTTATAATGTTTTCCACAGTTCAAGGTGGTGTTGTTCTGTCCACAAACCAAAAATATTGAGTTTACTCTCAATATTGACTTTTTAATCTCACAGAAGATACAAAAAAATTAGATAATATTCAGATTTGAGAAGCTTGACCCAGATCATTTTGGCATTTTTCCTCCTAAAAAATGACTCAAAACAATTGAGCAATTAGCAAAATACATTAAGTATCAGAGACGAAACAATTAATCAATTAGTCAGTTAATTAGCAACTATTTTTTTTATTGTTTTAGTCATTTTTCAAGCAAAAAATGCCAAAATTTAACTGGTTCCAGCTTCTCAAATGTGACTATTTGATGTTTTTTTGTTTCTCACACAGAATTATGATGATAAACAAAATATTTCTAGACTTCCGTGCTAATTAACCAACATTTTTAGATATGTTAATGTGTTTTTGGGAAATTGTGGTGAGCATTTTTCACTTCTTTCTGGCATTTTATAGATAAAACAATCAATCAGTTAATTAAGAGAATAATCTTTAGCCGTAGGCCTAGTTTCCATAATTTTTCTCACCCTTTAATGGTGCTATTTATCAAAATAAAACATGAAATAGTCCAGATATTGCTCCACTGTTTGTTTTTATATCTGTATAAAACCTTTATTATGTTCCCACTTCACTTACAGCTGTGATATTTGTCTTATTCCTCTAAAACATTGTTTTATGTGTCATTTGATTCATTGGACTTTGTTGTTTTTTTTGGTTTCTCAGCTCCCTTCCATCACCTCGGGACTTTGTGTAGTGGAAAAGCACCATTTGTGGGGTTGTGGGGAAGGCCCCCCACAGGTCCCCTCCCCCACACCCACCGACTAACCAGGAGCCATGAGTACAGGCAGTTCAGGCAAAGTCAGCGGGCTCAAACCCCCGAGTAAAATAGTCCGTCCAGCCGCGGCGCCGGTGAGGACGTCTCCATCCTCTGGTAAGAACCAAAGAAGTAGTTTACTGTTTTAAAAGAGTATTTTAGTTTTAATAATGCAATAAATAAGTCTTGTAACATTTGCGCTCCATTTGTACTCGGAAGTGGGAGTTTTCTGAGTTCCCAGCCTTAAATTTCAGCTGGAATGACGCCTTAAAGTTGGATTAGAAATGGGAAAAGGGAGTGAAGAGATCTGATAGAGGTAGAGAATCAACAAATACAGGTTAAAAGGGTTATATGAATATATCTAAATGACACAGGTTACAATCTAGAATATAATTTAAGCATAGTTACACACTCCGATACAGTAGGTGGTGGCATGCACTTTTAATGTTGGTTTATTGCCAGAAAAACAAAGAAGAAGAAATCTGATTTCTGAGGTCATAAGAAACTCACAAGCTCAAACCCCAAAATCCAAAATGTTATATGTGTATCAACAGTGTTAAAGTTGTAGAAATATCTTGTTTATTAGGAGTTTTGTCTTATTTTTTGTCTCATTAAATCAGTCGTACACACAGCACTGTCCGACTTCTATCTATAGACGTGTTGCTATGGTGATTGTACGTGCAAAATACAGTGAAATGCATTTTTATCAACTGGTATTGCATATGCATTGAATATGATGAACACAACAACATGCTTGAATGCTGATTTTTGAATTTTTTGTAATAAACTCAAGTCAAATTTGGACTTTGCATATATAAAAATGTGTATAAGCTGCACAAAATTAAAAATGATGCAGCTTTGTTTCACATTAGGAAAAATTCACCTTAAAAGAAATATGTATAAGGTGTTTTTAAAGCTCTCAAATGTAAACATTGATCAAATGTGACCCTGAACAGTATGTAATGGTTCACTTATTCGTATGATATTAGTTAAAAGTGACATTCAAAAGTAGTTAATTGAAGTTAATGTGACATATTTGTGTCTGCAGGTGCTCCAAAGCCAGTTTCTCCAGAGAAGCCCCCCGGCAGCGTGACCTCTCCGACCGCTGACGGAAGCTTCGACTTCCAGACTGGAGAGAGAGTCTGGGTCAACGGCAACAAGCCCGGCTATGTGCAGTTCATCGGGGGCACGCAGTTTGCCCCGGGGCAATGGGCGGGCATCGTGCTGGACGAGCCGATCGGGAAGAACGACGGCTCGGTGGCAGGGGTTCGATACTTCCAGTGTGAGGATGGGAGGGGGATTTTCACACGGCCTTCTAAGCTGTCAAAGACGCTGCTGCCAGAGAAGGAGGCAAACGGAGGGCAGGCCAGTCCGGCACAGGCAGCACCGGCAGCACAGGAGGCCCCGGCAACCCTGGCAACCCTGGCAACCCCGGCACAGAGCGAGCCCACACCTGCTGTCACTACCTCAACAGGTAAAAGCCAATCAAAATACATTAAAATCATGTTGTTTAGTGAAGTAGAGGCTGTTTTTATATGAAGGATCTGTATTTTTGTGTTCAGCTCCGGGCTCCGCCATAAAGCTGAGTGCCGCGCTCAACCGAATGTCCAGCGAGTCGGTATCGAACCTCTCAGACACAGAATCCATGAAGAAGAATAAAAGGGAGCTGAGGCTCGGAGATCGAGTGCTGGTAAGAAACAGAAACACAGTGATGTAACTCTCTGTTATTTGCAATTTAACATCTAACACTCTTCTATTTTAAACTTTTGTTCCCCAGACTTGGGTTGAAAGTTGGATTAATTAAAAACTTTCTTTACAAACTTGATTTTAAATTGTTAATTTCTACTTGATAAATGACGCCTGTTTATGCATTTGTAAGCCTTCATAAAATGTAATCATTAGCATTATCAGTACACACAGTTTGCTTTATTTGGCTACCTGTTCAACTCCATTTGTGGACAAGTTTCAGTCAATTAATTAGTGATATTTTTTTTTCATATCAAAGAGTAAATTCTAGATAAATTGGTGGAAATTGGTGAACGAAGGTTTATTTAAATCACTCGAATGTGTCACTTAAGATTGAATCTGTTCATACGTGATTCGGTTCTTGTTTGCAGGTCGGAGGTTCGAAGGCAGGTGCGGTTCGGTTTCTGGGGGAGACAGAATTTGCGAAGGGAGACTGGTGCGGAGTGGAGTTAGATGAACCTCTGGGCAAGAATGACGGAGCAGTCGCAGGAAGCCGGTACGAAAAGGAACAAACATATAAAACCTGTCTTAACACAATCAAAATACTACTAATACTACTGAACCAGCAACTGTCCTCTTCTTCTTCAGATACTTCCAGTGCATGCCGAGGTACGGTCTGTTTGCTCCCGTCCACAAGGTGACACGTATCGGTTTTCCCTGCACAACGCCCTCCAAGGCCAAGACAGCGCAGAGGAGATCCCTGCTCAAGAGGAGTCCCAGCGCCTCCTCCATCAGCTCGCTCAGCTCCGCCACTTCCTCAATCAGCGGCAAACCCAGCAGAGCAGGACTGGTAAGATTGGCACAGGGCTCTATTGACTTTTCCACTATACAGTTCTAGCACTGCTCGGCTCGACTCAGCTCAGTTTGGTACCAGGAACAAACTTTTCCATTACTTCTGTTAGTATGTATTTCTATATATGGTCAAGTGGCTCAGGCTAGAAGCCAGACGGTCGAGTATGTCTGTCATCAGAATTACATGACGTCACATTTTAGTATCGGCTAGTATCGCTTTGAACCTCGGCAGAGCAGATATTAAAAAAGTAGCAGGTACCAGGTACTATCCCTGATGGAAACACACAAAAAAACGTGTTGAGTCGAGCCGAGTAGTGCTAGAACTGTATAGTGGAAAAGCCCAATAAATGTCATACAGTATATTGCTCCTTTAATCCAATGTATTATTTCATGTTTTTACTGACCTTTGTAATTTTTGACACAAATAACTTCACTAAAACTTTATTTTACAGCTGACGGAGACGTCTGCTCGGTACGCTCGTAAGATTTCTGGCACCACGGCGCTGCAAGAAGCTCTGAAGGAGAAGCAGCAGCACATCGAACAGCTGCTGGTGGAGAGGGACCTGGAGCGTTGTGAGATCGCCAAGGCAACCAGCCACGCAGGAGAGGTGCAGCAGGAGATGGCTCTGCTGAGGAAAGGCCGGGATCAGGTCTGATACATGCGGGTCAATGACGTATAAGGATTTTCAACAACTCAATTTTAAATAATAAAAACAAGCATATCTAATGCAGTCGTTCAAACATTCAGAATGTTGTGTACCTGAAAATTCATATTACAATTTGAAAGTGATTTTAGTGGGGGTTTTTCAAGATTAATTGGCACTGGCCTGAAAAAAAGTCATGTGGTGCGACCATGATTCATCTTGAAATATCTTATATAAATAAAAGATCATCATTTACAAAAAATGTTTAAAAATGCAAATACTTTGTTTCCAAACACTTTATGTTACTGAAAACTTGTAAAAAAAAGATGTGAAGCGTGTTAAGTATACTAATTTATTTCAAGATGAATCATGGTCGCACCACATGACTTTTTTTAAAGGCCAGTGCCAATTATTCTTGATAAAAACCACTAAAATCACTTAATTTCAAATGTATAATATGGATCTTCAGGTACACAACATTCTGAATGTTTGAACTACTGCATTAGATATGCTTGTTTTTTATTATTCTACAATTGAGTTGTTCCAAATCCTTATACGTCATTGACCCATGCACACATTATAATTTATGTTATATGTAGGGTTATTTTACCAATTCCTTTTTTAAGTTTTATTCAAATATGAGAATTGGATAAATGTGAATACCAGACTTGCATTTACATATTAGAAGTTACATTGGCTTAAAACTATATTTAAGGAGTAAGATCAACTGTATCATTGTTTATTATTTATAGACTATTAAAATGATTGTGTGTGTGTTAGTATGCCGTGGAGATGGAGACAAAGTTGGATCAGTTACGTTCGCTGGTGGAAGCAGCAGATCGAGACAAAGTGGAGCTGCTCAACCAGCTGGAGGAAGAGAAGAGGTGTGTTGTCTGTCTGACTTTACCTGAAGCCTCCATATGATACTGTACATCAGGGGTTCCCAGTCCCAGTAAAGTTTTTCTGAGCCCAGTTATGATTCATGTCCAATATGATCATTTTATTCACTTAAATGTTGATTTAAATATGTGTCTGATACATTTAAATAAGCCTTTATATTACTAAATTTGGCACACCTCTAATATTACAAGTTAGTTGATCCAAATACTGAAGGAGCTAGTTCAAAACTATTAAAGGATAAAGCTGTGATTTTCTATATTTTTCTTGTTGCCAACAAATCTCAACAATGAACTGATCTACTAAGAAGTACTTCTGTGTGTATACAAACTCTGGTATATCTTTTCCTCTGTCCTGTAGACCTCTATTATTGTCCAAAACTATTAAAAACACATCACAAAGACATGTTCCTTCATTATGAGGAGTTTGGTTACTTTAGTTTGTGTAGAAAGAGTCCAAAGACTAAAAACAGCGATCATGTTTTCAGTCTCCAGAGAGTAGTTATTTGTAAGGCAGACAAACTGAGCATGTGCAGGGATGCAGTTCTTTTTACAGCTTCTTTAGCTTGTTGAGCTACATATCACTACCTGTAAAGTTTGTACTACATGGTACATTTCTCAAAGAACCTCAGTGCAAAGTTAAGAGGTTGTGATATGTATCTCAGCAAGCTAGTGAAGCGTCTGCCTTACATAGAACTACTCTCTGCAGACTGAAAATATGATCACTGTTATTAGACTTTTGACAATAAGAAAAATATAGAAAATTGCCAGTTAAATCCCTTAACTTGATTAGCTTAAATTATTAATATATGACTAAAAGTTGAAGTGGTTAATGTTAAGGTTAAGGTTTCTTTATTTGGTCTCCTGTGGGAAAAATGTGTCTTGGAATAAAGAAAACATATAATAAATAGGTAGATGTAACAATGTGCATTATAAAAACAATGACAACATACCAGAAATACATACTCATATACATACATACACACCCCTGTATGTACATACCTGCATGCATTCCCACATACATACCCTTTATGCAACAGTATATAAAAACAAACCTCACATCATACACAGTCACCTCCTTCGTTCTCGTTCATCCTCCGTCAACCGCTCGTTAAGGAGCTTGATTGAGAGACGGATGAACGAGTGTTTGAAGCGATTTATGCTTGCACAGAGGAACCCTGCACCTCCTCTCTGAGTTCATATTCTGAAGACAGTACATGTGACTCCTGAAATAAACATGAAGTAATATGTTGAAAGACGACGTATCACTCTGTAGGAATTGTGGAAACCATGAAAATCACTCGTGGTGAACCAGATTTTAGTTTCCTCCCTCTCAAATGATCTTTGGCTGAAACCAGCTGCACACAAACCCGACAACTGCCAAGTTTAATTTTGGCCTCTCATCAAGTTACTCACAGGATTAACAGTGATTATTGGCAGCTTATGTAACCTGCTGCTGGTGATGTTTCTCGCTGTAACTGGTGAAACTTTACCCCTCCGTCAGCCCTGATAGAGACCCTCAGGATGTCTCTGCTGTATGGAGCTAATATTAAAGTCAGGACTGAGAGCTACAAGTCTGAAAATAAAAGTACAGATGCAACTTTGAGGTTAATTTCTATGATTGTTTAACAGGAAAGTGGAAGATCTGCAGTTTCGTGTGGAAGAGGCGTGCATCACCAAAGGAGACCTCGAGGTAACTTGCAGTTATATAATCGGATTCTCAATTAATCATATTCTCTTACTCACACTCGCTTTCTCTCACTTTTATCAGGCTGATGATGGATTTTCTTGAACTTATTTGATGTTACCACACTCGTACACGTCTTTAAAAACCAGCCAAACCAATAAATCAACTTCAATCCGTCTTGTGCATGAGTTCCTTTTTTTTGTTTTTACTTTAATTTCCAGCTAATTTGGCTCTTTTAACATTTTGTTAAGTACATAAAGTGACTTCAAAACGCCACTAACTTATTACTGCTTCACATTTTCCTCAAAAAAAAAAAGAAAAGACAAAAAAGATGATGAACTTAATCATTCTGTCTAAGGTTTTTTTTCCTTTTCCTGCACTCTGAATCATTCATTTACTTTCTTGTTCAGACACGTCTGTCGTCCTGCTCCTTTATTTATTCATTGATGCTTAATTCAGTTACCCTTCCTCTCAGATTTTTCTGCGCTCCCCTTTCTGCAGCGCTCACTTCTTCACCATCGCCATCCTCTCCTCATCTTTTCATCCACGTGCCCCCAACCTTAAAAGCTCTTAACGTCTGCCTCGCTTTCTTTCAGTCTCTATTTATTTTTCTTACATGCTTTTTTAAAATCTTGCTCACTTACCCGTCGTCGTGTCGTCTGCATCTTCTTCTGATTTAATCGCTGCTTCAAAATGCTGGAAATACAAGCAAACACATGCCGATGTGCGGTGTTGTTGTTTGCGATATCTTGCCACCACATGAAGGAATCTGAGGAATCTTGAGAGTCAGAATAAGATGATTTAAGTGATAAACTCTCGAGATTCCTCAGAAATTAACAATCATTTTCCTTTTGTTTGTGTTATAATTGAAATACTGGAGAGAGAAAAGAACCCATCAGTGCTTTCTTACTCACTGGTCTTCTCTTTAAAGTCTTCTTTCTTTGTGTGTGTGTGTGTGTGTGGCGCACAAAAGCTGGCATGTCAGTGTTGCATTGGTGTTTGTTTCTCCTTCTCCTTTTTCCTGCTCTCTCTCTTTTACTAACAGACGCAGACCAGACTGGAGCATGCCCACATAAAGGAGCTTGAGCAGAGCCTGCTCTTTGAAAAGACCAAAGCTGAAAAACTCCAGAGGGATTTAGAGGACACTAGGGTAATGCTTGGCAGTCCCAGTCCCATAGCAGGACTGAGCGATGTACTTTTCCCCCCTCTCCCTACACAAGGTTTAATAATGATACACAGCTCATATTAAAAGGAATCACAGCCCTATGTAACTGAATTATGCAAACTCTCAGATCTATCAGGAGTCGCTTCCCTCTTGGCTTTGCTGCACAATCACAATCTGACTATAAAACTCAAACTCATTGGTCTTTTTTTGAGCTTTTCTAATCACCCAGGTCTATCATACTGAACAATATGCATGTGTGCATGAAAGCTAATTAAAAGATATTGTTTGGAAAGGCCTGTGCTTTTTTTTGTTTTGTTTTAATGCTGGACTTAAACAGCAAGGCTGGCATCGCTTTTTCATTTTTCTTACGATCAACAAGTCCAATGAAAAAAAACACCAAAACCAACAAATGTTGCACCATTTTTATTGGGATTTTCCAACAAAGTGAGAAACAGTGGTAACACACAGAGCAAAATAAGACATAATTGTACAACGATATGTCATTGTAGCACAAATCTTTACCCAATTTTCATTAAATTATCTGTAGAAATGTTAAAATGAATGCACATTTCCATCCACAGCTGTTAAAAGATAAGATAAGATATTACTCCATTAGTCCCATAATGGGGAAATGTGCATTATTACAGCAGCAAGTGGACATTAAATAGAAGGGCTGCAATAAGAAAGTACGAAAAACAATAAGATTGTGACATTATTTACTAGAGTAACATTGGTATTAAGTGATAATATACCAGTGATGATATTGTTATTGTACAGATTAAAGTGAAAAAATAGTATATTATTATTATTATTATTAGATATGTATATGATGTATATATTATGTGAATATTATGAGTTGGTTCATGAAGATAAACATGGTGCCATTAAACCACAGAAGAAGAAGAGGCTGTGACAAGATGATGAAGCTTAAACAGTGAAAACTATGTTCATAACATAATGGAAATATGACACCTTATGTTTGTTTTTAATTATTATTTTGTCTTCAGTGGACATTTAAGTCTCATGCATATTAAATATGATATAAATGACTGATCCGTCTTTTAGCTCTCATTGGTTCCTACTGAAGACGTAAATCTTTAATAAACGTGTCACAAACGTATGATTTTCAGTAATTACCTTAAACTACTCGTAGGTTTTAGCAAAAGTCGCCCTAGAGTTAGGTTTGTTTGGGACTATTTTCAGCGGCGAATGAATCCACATTTGCTGCTCTTGTGAGTATTTCTGGCAGCTGTTTGGGATTGAGTCACAAAATAAACTACATTATGTTTGTTTATGGTGATGAAGGAGGAAGTTGTACAGTGCAGCGGTGTGACTCACTGATGTGTTTTTAATAGTCTCAACAATTTTATATGAATTGGAGTAGAATAAAGTAAAGACAGACTCCTCAGTATAAACTAACAACATAAAATAAATCAACATATTAGATCAAATCTGAACTCTAAAGCTTCCATGATGTTAGGATTTACTGCAGTTTTATCTCAGTGAAGCCAATTAACTGTGAAATAAGTGTATGAACCCAGGTCTACTTCTTTCTCCACCTGCCTCCTCTTGCCTTCACTCTTCTTCTCCTTCTTAAACGTTTGTTTGCTTTAGGTGGCCACGGTGTCTGAGCGCTCCAAGATCATGGAGCTGGAGAGGGAAGTGGCGGACCTGCAGCTCAGGCTCCGAGCGTCCCAGCAGAAAGAGGATGCCGTGTCTCTGTCCCAGCAACAGATGAGCAACCTCAAGGCTCAGGTTCAGTCTCAGGAGAAAAAGGTTGGTTAGTAAAAGCGTCAGAAAAACTCCCAGAGGTGGTGTTTTGTTTTCCTTTAACCACACAACTACACAATACTTCCATTATTATCATATCATTTATGGCATGATGGTGAAACTGAAAGAACTGACTGTACTTTCTATTTATAACCACTAATGTAAATAGGCATATGTTCTTGTTTAGTGTGGTTTGTTTAAGCTGTCGTGATAATAAATAATTCATGGCTCTACTCAGATGTACCGTACCGTTTCCTGTTGCATACCATATGCTCTATCTATACTGTGTGTCCGCTGCAGGTCAGCGAGCTGAGCGTCGACCTGGAGAGCAAACAGAAGGAGTTTCAGTCTGTGCAGGAAGATAAGAGCTCGCTGGAGCAGCAGCTAACCAGCCTGGTAAGTAATGGAAGAAAGTTAGTGAAGGGGGTAATATAATTAGAAATAAATAAAGCTGAGACATGCAGTTTTATGACATTCAGAAAGGGGGCGACGTTGCCAACTTTCAGACATGGAGGCTGCAACTTTTTTGGCTTCATCTACATGCTAAAATTCAGGATTTCGGGGCTTTTAAGTATTAGTTTCTGTCATGTAAAACCATTGACTGTTTATTAATATGGACAATGTGTCTTAACTTCCTGCCGCTATGCGAAAGTGAAGCCAAAATATCTCCTTTTTTGGGAGCCGCCATCTTGCTTATGTGATCTCATTTGGAGCCAGAGTCCGAGCAGTCGAGTGGCGCCGCCTAAAGGAGGTTTGAGATCGGTTTTCACAGTTGTCAATCATTATTTATTTCTTTATTTATTTTGAACATGAGAAATAAACCAAACAAAGTAGAAAAACACATCAAGAATAACAGTGTTTGAAAAGGAGTAGGAAGAAGAAGAAGTATATACTTATAAATCCCTACTCCCCTTTCTCACTACTCCTCTATTAACTCATGTAAAATTTATAACTATCCCAAATTTATTTACAACTAAAATATTCACCTGGTGACATCACACCCCCTTTTTATATCAGCAGATAACTAATTACAAACAAACTCAAAATGAGAACATGGACAAACATCAGCATGATAAGAACAATTTAAAATGACAGAAATCATCTTTGGAAAATTTTTTATTTGAGGTGAACTTTGATTTTTTTTAATTTTGGGTTCATGTCCCATCTGGTAACATGGAGGGGGGGCGGGACTTATGAGCTATACTGCAGCCAGCCACCAGGGGGCGATGGAGACGTTTAGCTTCACTTTTAGGGAGGTGTCAGATTGTTTATTTATATACAGTCAATGTGTGAAACCCTTTTCAAAAGTCCTCCTCTTCATTTTAAGCCTTTTTGAGAAAGCTACTTATTTGTGGCACAATTTTTTGCAGCCACTTCTTCTCTTCCTTCTCTTTTAGTTTTTTATTTATTTTTTGTCTTTTGATCTCCATAAATGGCGCTCTCCATCTTCTGCTCATTGATCATTTTCCCCCATAAATTCATTGATACATCCTAACCTACAGTGCATTGTAGACTGTAAACCAAACATTACTCACCCGGCCGTCAAATTAACAAATAAAACAGTCAATCATGAGACTTAACTTTCTTGGAAACAACTTTTATTTTTCCCTGATTGTACAAAGGTGCTGTCAGGTGGAAACCTTGTAACTCCATATTTTTATTTTTCAAGATTAGGAAAAGAGAACAATAATGAACAGAAAAGAAATATGGAGAAAGAGCCATTAAAACCTATCAGGGCTTGTTGTTGGCCCGTCTATAGTGAGACATACAACAATAAAACTTAAAGAGTAAAGAAATACACACAAAAGCCCCACAAAAACATAAAAAACTGAGGTGTTACAAGTATAAGAAGAAAGGTGACAATTTACTGATGCATGGAATATGATAGTGAGAGCGGTTATGAGAGTTTGGTTAATTTCTTAAATGATCTTAGACTGGTGGAATTTATAATATAATCTGGTGAAGCTATTTAAAAACTTAGAAAAAGCTGTCCTGGGAAAGGTGGGGTGGAGATGCTATTTTGGACAACGATCATAATCATCAACATCAAGAGAACGGGTTGAGCCTTTTGTCGTTTTTCTGTGGAGCCGTAAAAAAAAAAGAAGTGCACTTATTTCTTTCCTCTAATCATTGAGGGCTTCTTTCTGCTTAAGGGCCCAAATTGCCTGTAATGGTAGATTTGACCATGCACACATGCACCTTATTATGCAAACATGATGACAGATTTACAAATTGTACAAATATTGTCGCTACGTCTGTCAAGCTGTGAAATAAAGACACAAATTAAGGTAAAAAACCCCCAATTTTAATGATGAAATTCCTTGATATGAATAACATGATGACAGATTTGCAAAATTGATCTCGTGTGTAATTCAGCACATAGTCACTTTAATAAAAAAAATCAGACATCGTAATGTTTCTGTAACATTTCAAACAAGTCTGAATCAGTTCCTGTTTCTACGTCTGTAAAGTTTTGAATTAAAGACACAAATTACTGTTTAAAAAAAAGCCAATTTTCATGACAAGATTCCTTAATATGAAGCTTTTGGTTGGTTTCTTTAACCTTCGTGTCGTCCTCCAGGGTCAAATTGACCCCGTCTGTTTTGACTGTTCCTTCTTTCCTCCCTTCCTCCCTTCCTTCCTTCCTTCCTTCCTTCCTTCCTTCCTTCCTTCCTTCCTTCCTTCCTCCCTCTCTTCTTCTCTCCTTCTTTCCTTCCTCTCTCTTTCCTTCCTCCATCCCCCTTTCTTCCTTCCTTCTGTCCTTCCTTCCTCCTTCCCTCCTTCTTTCCTTCCCTCCTTCCTTCCTTCCTTCCTTCCTTCCTTCCTTTCCTTCCTTCCTCCCTTCCTCCCTCCCTCCTTTTCTCTTTCTTTCCTCCCCCCTACCTTCCTCCATTCCTTCTTTCCTCTTTCCTTCTTTCCTTCCTTCCTCCTTCTTTCTTTCCTCCGTCCTTCCTTCTTTCCTTTCCTCCCTACATCCTTCCTTCTTTCCTCCCTCCCTACTACCGTCCTTCCTTCCTTTCATTCCTCCCTTCCTTCTTTCCTTTCCTGCCTTCCTTCCTCCCTCCTTTCCTTCCTTCCTTCCTTCCTTCCTTCCCTTCCTTCCTTCCTTCTTCCTCCCTTCCTTCCTTGACTCGAGGACAACAGGAGGGTTAAGCAGGCGGTCTGTACAAATCTTGAATTTAATGAGACTGTTGGTGTATAATAATTATTGTGGGATTTTTTTTGTTCTCTCTCCCACACTGTGAATGTGAGGATGAAAATAAGAAACACAAAAATTGGCTCATTCACAGCATTTCTTGGTTAATTAGACTGATTTTACATCCTTGTGCATTAAAAGATGATTTGAATTAATTGAAAGCTTTTGCTTAACAAGGTGGAACAAGTCGCACATTCAATATCTATATATTTGATAACATTAAATTCACACCTTGTTAAATCCACATTTACAGAATAAGGTGCACTTTTGCTTAAACTGTAACTGTAGATTTTGGGAGTTTTTTTCTTCTTTTTTTTGTAAATGTGAGGTGTTTTAGCTCGTGGGCATTGTGTAAGTAGCCTCATTAAGAGAGGTATTTTATCCCCAAAAAATCTCACATATTTTCTGGAGCTAGTCATTACTCTGCCTGGTTAGCTCAAAGTAAAAGAATGTTACTATTCGAGTGATTAGCTCCGAGTCAAGCCGACGTTTTTTCTCCTTTTATTTCAGAGACAAAAGCTCGAGGAGGCCGAGGAGGAGAACAGGAAGACGATGAAGACCCAGCAAGGTAAACATAACAGATGCATGTCAGCTCTTAGTCTCTGCTTCTCTGTGTTAGGGATGAGAGTTATAATTGATGTTTTTTTTTCCCTCTCAGAACTGGATCAGGGCGTGGAGCAGTCGAAGAAAGAGCATCAAACCCTGAAAGAGGAGAGTCAGAGGAGAGAGACAGAGCTGAAAGCACAGTTAACACAGGTAGGATCACATATGCAGACAGTAACTGAGTATAATCACTTAAATACTGAGCTTAAGTGCAATTTTGAGGTGCTTATACTTTACTTGAGTATTTCCAATTCATGCAACTTCATACTTTTTAATCCACAGTGTTGAGGAGTAACTAGTTACATGTAACAGTGTAATTTAATTAGAAAATAAATTTTAATGTAATCCGTTATAGTTACAGGGGAGGTTACATCTGAAGTCAGACCTTTAAGATTTTACTCAGGAGGGTTTTTTCCTCATTTTTTAATATTTGACATGTTACTGAATACATATGTTGCTGTTTTTAATTCTTTGAAATCAATATGTTTTTATATATTTTGTAAATAAATCATGACGTGGGCTTATTTGGAGCACACATGGGCTTAAATGGAGTCACAGTACCAATTAAACCCACTTTATTCATCAAATATCTTTATTTTATATTCCAAAATCTACATGAACTAATGAATACATTTTCAAATGAGAGATAAATGTTGCTTTATAAGAAATGATCTCCCTTATAAATCATGTCAGTATCCATGAAAAACAGCTGGACTTAGATTTTGGTGCTTAATGGGAACATTTACCCTAACAGCTGAAAACATTGGTTAGAACATTAGAAAAGTCATCAAATGTAATAAGTTACATTACTTTGATGAAGTCATTGTAAAAGTTACATTACATATTACATTTTAAATAGAGTAACTAGTAATCTGTAACCTATTACATTTCCAAAGTAACTTTCATAACCCTGATAATCCAATTTATTTGATAGTTTAGTTTAGTTTATTTCAGTCATTAAACTCAAATACACACATATAAATAAAGTTAATAATATGTCCTTGTTTTCTTCATCTCCCTTTGAAATATTGACAAATGAAAAGGGGGAGAAAATAGAATAAATAATAATAATAATGTAGTAGGGATGGGATCTAATGTCCTATTCTTGATGCCATGATTCAATTCTTGATGAAAACCTATTTTTTGACTGAGTGTATAAAAAGCTGGTCATTATATTAAGCTTAAATAACCTTAATGATGGTCAATATTTGACCAGCTGAAAAGAAAGCAGAGAAAAGTGTGTGAGCGTACGCAGCTTCTTGTTTTAAATTTTAAAAAAGTGAACTGCTCTCATTTGGAAGCATCTTACCGTCTTTTCCCAGCATGAGATTAATAAAATCAAAGTGTCATTTACTGACTAATTAAACAGTTTAAATGTTTCTTTGTAAAAAACAGATGTTGGTGTTTGTTTTATGGAGTGAGAAGATAAAAGTAGTCAGCTGTGTATTTTATTACTGTTGTGTCTCCAGCAGTGTAGCGGAGCGTCTTTGTTGCTCCATCGTCTCTGTCGGAGCTTCAGAAATGAAACAGAAATAGACTCAAGTTATTTTCTTCGCCCCGCTAGAGTCGGATAAAGTTTTGTAAAGTGCTGCAGTATTTGTGGCAATTACTCGTTAGTGCCGAAGCTCCAGATAAGTTCACTCATATGAACAATAATAGAGGTTTTCCTTGCTGTAATCATTCCTTCTGTTCATACTGGATATTAAAATATAATTTTCTAGTGTGTTTTTCAGTGTAACTGATGAAAAAACAAGAAGAGTTACAGACTTTAAGTTTCTCTGTTGAGCTGAGGTGGAAGTACAGCAGCTAAAAGAGGGGATTTGGTACTAAAAAGACTGTAACTTTGTAAGATATCGATTTGATTTGACAATATTACATTTTTTCTGCATTTTAAATGTGATGATTTATAAATTCCATTTATAAATTTATAAATTTTACTATAATACTGCATACTACATCACTCATAATACTGCAGTACTTTTACTGTAATACTGCATACTACATCACTCATAATACTGCAGTACTTTTACTGTAATACTGCATACTACATCACTCATAATACTGCAGTACTTTTACTGTAATTTACTGTTGTCCTCCCACTATAATAAAGCCATAGAGCTGATGTTTCTCATTCTTGTGCCTCGGTTTGCAGCTAACAGTCTAATAACACCAGATGTGGATGATAAATCGGCGTGTTGGCATTTGCTGATTCCCACTTAGATAGCTCAAGTCTGCTTCTGGCTGTCAACACTTTCCAACAAAATGATTAGTGGTATACTGGAAAAGGAAATGGGGGGAAAAATATAGTTATCTAAAATGTTTTAAATGTCACAACTAAATGATTTGCCCTTTAAGTCGCCTTTCCTTTTATAAACCTGCCTTTATTTTTAATCTTCCCTTCTTTTTTTTTCTCCAGCGTGCTTTCATTCATACTTACAGAAGCTCTCCCAGTGCAGCTGTGCCTTCAGGCTGATGTGATGTTGTTAAAACATTACTAACACACACATGCACACATTGCTCGCTCCCGCCGGGGTTTAATACATCTATTCAGAGAGAGCTCGTCTTCTTTATTTTCATTCAAGCTTAACAGTTTTGAAATAGTCGATCTTCATGACATTTCATGGGTAATTAGATAGTTTATAGTAGTGAAATGACAGGAAACAGTACGCCTGGGTATACTGCTTAATAATTACCTCGTAAAACTTTAATACTTTTACATATCAACCTGAAGTTTGGCACATTTGTGGATGAGAAGTGTGGGAATCAGGAAATATTAAGATGAGAATTTAAGGTTTTATAGTTCAAGTAGAAGTTTATTATTTTACTAGGTTCATTGTAAAAAACATAAAAATGTAAGTGCGTTTTTTTTAAAAAAGAAAAGAGTGAATTAAATGTCTGTAATTTTGCGGAGAGTTATAAATTCAGTAATTTAAGCTTATATATTTAACAATTTAAGTGCCCTCTTTATTATAAGCCATTAACCATGGTTCTGTGAGGTTTATATGAGGAGTTATTAAGCATTAAATAGAAGTGTGTAAAATCAGGTGGTGATTGGCTCAGAACTGCTACAGCAGAAAGGGCCAGCGGTGAGTTAAATGGTATAAATAAAAATCTGTTAACAAGATGTGTTAGTGTTGTTAAAAAGTGAAACATTACAAACATAAAACTGCAATAATCTATATAATATCCGAAATATCTACAATGAGCTGATGAGCTGCACCGAGAGGAGAAACGTCAGCCGGCCTGATTTATCTGTCCGACTTTATTTTGTTTGCAATGAATAGAAGCTGTAGGTACTTTTAAATACTGCTGATAAAGATATTGTATTATTTGCCCAAAAAAAAACCAAAAACGACTACAAGTATAATATAGCACATTAAAGATCATATTATCGTTGTCCTCTTTATGTTAACTGTGTAATAACATGTAGGATGTTTAAAAAATAGTTACAAAACAATAAACCAACATATGTTATTATGAGTTACGAGTATACAGATAGACTAATTTAACCAGAGTACAGGAACTAGTGTGTTTTTAACCCTTTGTAGGTCACCCCAAGAAAATGCTATTTTAAAATGTGCTTTTCCTGCCTCTTTGAGGCCATGACAACATAAAATATGGATTTCTTCCCCCCTCATTGACCCTACATTTAATGTTTTACAGACCTCTACATACCTCATTTGTTCAAAACTTAAAAAAAAAAAAAACATGTTAGAGACTCATTCTGTTCGTGTACAAGATTAAAAAAATGAAACTCGACTTCAAAAATTGTCTCCAGCAGGATATCTGATGTCAGCAGTGATTTGTGTTATTCTTCCTTTATACACTAAAGCACAACCTGTATATATAGCAACCATAGAACAACCTGTATCTATAGCAACCATAACACAATCTGATGGTCTCTCTGTGCATTACATACATCATACAAGTGGTAAAGATTGACCTAAAAAGTTAAATGGGTTAAATAGATTTTAGTTTTTGACCTGATATCATGACACAAAGTGACTTCTACAAAACGGTTGATAGTGTCGAGCTTTTGAAGTTTTTCTTTTTTGCAAGCCAATCTATAAACTGTATCCTACATAATCAAAACAATTGGTCATGCATAATAATTAATACCTTTACCTTGCATGTTAACTCTTATGTGTGTGTCCCTTGTGTGTGTGTGCCGTTACACATATTTAAGGGTGTTTTTTGAAGCTACACGAACGCTGCGGTTCTGCTCATTTAGTATTTATGCTTTTATATTTCCAGCCGACTGCTTTAGCACATGTCAGACGTCTAAATGGAGCGGTAAACAAGAACAGAGAGAGAGAGGACTTCAACAGCAGTGAAAGCACAGAGTCCACTCTTTTTAACTGCTTTTACATTTCTGGGGAAAAAAAGAAAAGACTTTGAGGGGAATTGAACAGTTTGCAGTTATAAGCGAGCGTTTTGTCCTCTTTTCCCCCTAAAGCCAGCGCTCTCATACTTTCACTCTCGCTTCATTGAACTCATTATAAATGGATGCAAAAATGAAACAGCTGAAGAGTCATGAGGATGAGTCAGTAAAGAGCTGCTTTTCTTAATGACCTCTTATATCTTTGTGGTCTATTTATGGAATACTGTTTCTTGTTTTAGTGCCACTGCTTTCCTTTCTGGTTTGGGTCTTACAGTATTCACATTAAATATCTGATTAAGGCTGCTCTAATCAATAGTTTTATATTAATCATGGGTGAAATACTTATGTAGAATGTAAAATAAGTTGCTCTTAGTGAGAAATCTGCAGACTTTTGACTTGATTCTGCAGTTATAGTGAGTTTCAGCTCATTTTTTAGCTGTCCGGCTGCAACTTTACTGTTTCATTTAACTCTCAGCGCTTTCATAGCGTCATTTTCAGAGAAAAAGCATACAGACAAAGTTAGTTGTAGATTAGCTGGTGAACATAGTGGAGCATTTAGCAGCTAAAGAGCCAGATATTTCCCTCAGGAGTTGGTAGAGAGTTAAAAAACAGAGCTAAAAAAGAGTGAAAATTGGACTTACATTCAGCAGATGGACAGAAACACGATTCCACATGAATCATAATGTTGATCTGTAACTGCTGGATGTGGAAATGAATGATTGTTTCAACATATCAACTTAAAAGGTGATGATATGTCTTGTTTCTGCTGCCCCCAAGTGGCCAAAAAAGTCAGATAATGCAGATTTTAAATGACTGCTACATACATTTTTACAGCTTTTACATTGAAATAATAATGACATTTTATAGAATTGGCTGTTAAAAGATGATTCAGGAGCCAAATGTCGTGTTTATTTGCAGCTAAACTAGAACTGACAACTGGATAAGACCGGTCTTAGTAGATCAGTGGTTCCCAGCTGGTTTATCCTCAGTTCATCCCCTAAGACTTCAGCTCACTGTCCAAACATTAACCACATTAACCCCCCACTCATCCATCCATTCTGCCAGTCAGTGGATTCAAACCCATACAACTTCCTGTCATGAGGAGAGTAAAATAAATATAACTTTAAATGTACAATTTAGGCTTAAAGATCAATAAAGTAAGACTGCAGAAGGAGAAGCAATGCAATCTGACTGCAGTCACATCATATTCAGGATTTTAACAGCAGAGCATTTAACCCCGTCTGTTTTGACTGTTCCTTCTTTCCTCCCTTCCTTCCTTCCGTCTGTCCTTCCTCTCCTTTTCCTCCCTTCCTTCCTTCCCTCTTACCTTCCTCTCTCTTTCCTCCCTTCATTTCCATCCTCCCTTCCTCCCTCCCTCTTTCTCTCTTTCTTTCCTCCCCCTACCTTCCTCCCTTCCTTTCTCCCTCCTTCCTTCTTTCCTCCCTACCTCCTTCCTTCCTCCTTTCCTCCGTCCTTCCTTCCTTTCCTTCCTCCCTTCCTTCTTTTCTTTCCTCCCTTCCTTCCCTCCTTCCTTCCTTCCTCCCTCCTTTCCTTCCTTCTTCCTTCTTCCCTTCCTTCCTTCCTTCCTTCCTCCCTCCTTTCCTTCCTTCTTCCTCCCTTCCATCCTTCCTTCCTCCCTCCCATCCTTCCTTCCTTGACTCGAGGACAACAGTAAACGGTAAACAGGCTGAATACAAATAACATGATAATATAACAGCTGCTAATGAAGTTGTTTTCAGGCTGGATGTTAATGTTAAGTACGTCCACTAATTCACGGCATAAACAAACACTGTGGGTTTGTTTTTAGGGTTTTTTGTGACAATGTTGACCTAAATGCTCGTGACCTACTCACAATAAACCGGCGTATTGCTGCAGTTAGACAACACACTGAAATATGATGAAACTCCAGAGCGGGGTTTTTATCTGTGACAGTAAAAGAACAAAAAAGCCTGCAGATACGAGACAATTTATCATATCAAAACACACAAAACACTCAAAACCAGAGAGGAACACATGAATAATATATCATGCTTTGTTTTAGAAAAGTACTTCATGATATCAGCGTTGAATGTTTGGTTTTTCCTGTGATCCATAAATAACAATTTCATGACAATAAAAAATTATTTAAAGCTGAAAATGAATAATTTGGACAGCGTGTTTTGTCGAGATTCTTTCTCAAGATAACGGAACAGCTGTTTTTGGTTCTCAGGAGGGAAAAAGCTGCAATTAATCATATTACAGTACTACAGTATTTATAAATAGCATACAACATGAAGTTAAAAGTTATTAATGTGTTTGTTCTGTTGATGTTTTTACAGAAAACTGAAGAGTCGGAGAGGACGGCGCTGTCGCTTGAGCAGCTGACCAATGTGAATAAAGCACTGGAGACAAAGGTGAGCAGGAAGTTATGGTCTGTCTACAACAGAAAATACATACATTAAGCTACAGTTTATTACTTGGTCTTCTTGCTTTTAATGTAAGCTGCAAACTCACAAGCTAAATGAATAGCTCACAGTCCAAATATTAGCAGGTAGCAACTTAAAAAGTAAGTTTTAATTTAGTTTAATCCAGTCGTGGCACTTCTGCTGGTGTATTTTTTCGGTTTTCAAGGTTCAAGATTCAAGTTTCAAGGATGTTTATTGTCATTCCAGCCATTTAGATACACGGAAGAAAACGAAATCCAGTACTAAAAAATAAAAACATGGAATCAAATAATTAACATCTATATAATAAGACATAATAAGTCAATAAATAAACAAAATCTTACTGGCTGAGAGACATTATTACAGAATGTTAGACCTGTCACAAAAACTGTCTCAGAATATTATTGTCATTTGAAGACCACTGATATAATGATAATATAATAGTATAATAATGTAAGGGGGATTGGAGAGTGGGCGCTACTCTTCTGTAAAAACACAGACTGCCATTATGGTTGGGGACAGAATTATTTACCTTTAATTCTTCTGCAGTCTCCACTCAGGACGAACACAGTAAGGAATGGAGGACACTACTCACTTAGCCAATGTGACATGAATAGTCTCTTAGCTGCTAGGATAAGTCCATATATAGACATGATGATGTTGATAATTACGTTATTGTACGATAAGTGGATAATGTTATTATTATGACAGGATTTTAATGTAACCTGTAGCAGTTATATCTTGATGGTAACAAGTTGTAGATAAACACAATATTTAATCCAGTCGTGGCTCTTTTGCACGTGTAGTTTTTGGTTTTCTAAGGATCCTTATTGTCATTCCAGCCATGTAGATACATACAAGAGAACAAAATACAGTACTCAGGTCCTGGTAATCATAAAAATACAACTATTAAATAGAATAAAATAAAGAACATGTTTATTTTACCTCAAAAGACCACTGAAGAGGAATTCTCATTTACAATGATGTCGAGAAACAACAACAACAACACAAAACAATATTAGGAAGGTAAATAAAAGAAAATAGATACGATTAAAGTGGAGTTAAAACACATTTGCAATCAATTAAAACAAGATCTGAAATAAGGCCTTTAAACAAGCTATAGAGGCGGTTAAGAAACTAATTTTAAGGCCTGTTGCACATAGTTCCGAGAGAAACATTTACACACTATAAGATATATAATAAGTTAAGAAATAAATAAGTCAAACAGTGAAATGTTATGGACTGAGAGAGATTGAGGAATATAATAATATGGTTAAAAGCAGCAGCAGTTGATTGCATGTCAGAGTCAGTCACTCCAAGCTCTTTAAATGAAGAGTTTTGCTTTTATCGCAGCTAATCCAAAGCTTTGTGTACACATGCATGCTTGTAAGTGTGTGTCTGTGTGTGTCTATGTGTGTGTGTGTGTGTGTGTGTGTGTGTGTGTGTGTGTGTGTGTGTGTGTGTGTCTGTGTGTCTGTGTGTGTGTGACTGTGTGTGTGTGGGACTTGCACATGCTCGCACAGACGTTTATAGCATTTGTTGCCTGCAGGGTTTTTATATTGCATATTCATATCAGGATTCCCACGCTGACTGCCTGTGACGGTGCAAGTCCCTGCTGTCATAGCATTAAAAATCAGCCAGCCGTGAAATACTGCGAGCCATCTCTCTCTCTCTCTCTCTCTGATCTTCCCCGTCTCTCGCCACCATCTGTAACTGGATATTTTATTGTTTCATACTCCTCGTGCTCCCGTGCCGTTCCTCTATTCGCCGTCCGGCTGCAGCTCTCTGGTTCCCCTCCCGCTCACTCGCTTTACTTTCATCCTCTCTGTGACATCACTCTGATTTCCTGCCTGCTCCAGATGGTCAGCCTCATGACGGAGAGAGAGATAGAAAGAGAGAGAAAGAGGAGGAGAAGGAGATTAACGCGGGAGATACAGACAGAGCATAAAACGTGCTTTCTGTTATTCCAGAAAGCTTTTTAATGTGCATGATTTCAGGGACTCATGACAGGTGCACACAGTTATGACAATATGAAGCTTCAGTCGTCCAAATGAGTCAAATCTTCATTTTCTATGTTTCAACGTTACAGTGCTTTTAGTGCCAAAGTCCCTCTTTTTGTTACTATACTTCCACCACAGCTCAACAGAAAGAAACACTGTCCGAGGGAACACAAACATGTTATGCATATACTGTACATAATTCAGACTTCGATAAGTTTGATCATAGTTACCATAGAAACAACTCCCTACAGACTGGCCTGGTCTAGGTCAAAGTAGGCTTAAAGGGCAGGTTTACAGTTTTCAAGTCTTAAAACAACAAGTAGGAGACCAAATGAACATTAAAACCTGTTTTTCTTGCTGTAATCATTCCTCCTGTTCATATTGACCATTAGAAGATCCCTTCATAATGCACTTACAATGGAAGTGATGGAGGTTTTGTTTTAGTTTAATTTTTATTTCAAACATTTTAACCCTTTCATGGTTGAATTATTATAACCTCAGTCAGGACTGTTTTTATTTCTCTTTGAACTTCTCAGTTGAACTTCTTTTTTTCCCATCAAATTACATTACATTACATTATAATAACATAAATCTTACTGTAGATGAAGTGGTAGTGTATGAGATGATGTACTAGTGTCCACTGTGGTGACTGAAGTGCAGCTATACCATTAAAATCCATCATCATGCATATACATAACAAAACATATTTTGAGTCGCTGCCCATTGTAGAGACCACTATGCATGAAAAGGTTAAAAGAAAGAAAATAATATATGCAAGTTGGTGGTTAAAGGACTGTACTTATAAAGCACTTTTCTAGTCTTTTTGACCACTCAAAGCGCTTTTACACTACATGTCTCATTCACCCATTCACACACACGCACAAACCATACAGGGTGCCAACCTGTTCATCAGGAGGAAGTCTAACATTAGCAGGCACATTCACACACCGTTGGCTCACCTATCGGGAGCAATCTGGGGTTAAGTATTTTACTTAACCGAGGACACTAGAGGAGCCTGCAGCCGCCTCTTAAGCAACAAGATTACAATATATAAGCAAGAAAACAAACAAAGAAAATCATCAGCAGTCATTTATAGAAAAAATCCAGTAAATAAATTAATGAAATAATCCAAATAAATAATTCAAATAAACTATTCCATGTTCAAAAAATGAATAGGAAGAGGCAAAAAAAGGTATTTAAAAGTCTATCTGATGCTAATGTTAAGCTTCAGCAGTCAAAAAGAGAGAATACTGTGTTTTAGAGAGTAACATGTCTTTTACTGACTGTCCCTTCACTGCAGCTCAACTGTCCAAAGGGAATATTTCTTTAAAAAAAAGGGAATTTTATTCCAGTTTTACACTTTGGAAGTTCTCCACTTTATTCGACTATCTTGTGAAACTAGTGAAGCCTCATTTAAAATTCAGATAAACTGTGAATACATTTGCACAAAATGAGGACTGTGGATTTTGTCCTCCCATCACTTACTTATCTTCTCACTGTCAGGATGAACAGGAGGAACGAAAAAAACTTTTGTTTTAAAACACACTTTAAAATATTGTGCATTTGCCCTTTAAAATGTAAATTAAACAATGCAAGAGGTGCACCTTGTTCATTGATGCAAACTGGGACTCCAGCCTACTGCGTTTGGTATAAATACATAATAATATTTGTGTTTGGGGCAGAATGAGTCACATCTACAAACTCCAGCTCACAGTATTTAACCCCTTACATAATGTTCAAGGTCAGATTTGACCTATTATTTTACATTTGACAGCTGTAAAAACACATTTCTTTAGTGGACTTTTCTTAATGTGACCCCGAATACGCCAAAAAAAGGCATCATATTTTCATTTTTGTTCAGCTGATACACATTGTTGTATGTGCAAATGTGTTGTATTCTTCATATTCTATCCAATGATCTCATGGACCATAAAATAATGATTGTGAATGTCTTTTTTTCCATAGATAAACTCACTGTATTTGCTCTCTGACAGCTTCATTAAGGAGTAATCAAACATTTATTAATAACTAATGGGGGGATTTATGAATGTGAGACTAATTATGAGTCAGAATAATGACAATATTTAAAGTGTTAATGGATATTCATCTTATTTTAAATGCACATGCAAAGAAAGAGGGTCGGTAAAATGTTTAAATGAATGTTTTTATAACTACAGAGAGAGAGAGAGAGAGAGAGAGAGAAATAGAAAGAGGGAGAGGGAGAGAGAGAGAGAGAGATGACCACTTGTGCCCCCCTTGGGGTATTTTATGCTTTTATTATGCAGTGACATTTGCAGGATGATAGGAAGCAAGGGAAGAGAGGGAGAGAGAGAGAGAGAGAGAGAGAGAGAGAGAAACGGGCCGGTAAGCTAGTAGAGTACACTGAACTATTTCCAATTCATAATATTCTGGATCACTTTATGAAAAGTGGTCAGAAGTTAAAAGACGTGTTTAACTTCTCTTTATGAAATGTAAAAATGTGTCAAATTTGACCTTAAAGAGAATGTAATAGTGAAGCAAAAAAAAAAAAAAATTCTGACTCCAGCTTTTCAAATGTGAATACTTTCCTGGGGTTTTTGTCCTTTTTGACAGTAAACTGAGCATCTTTTTTATTTTTTTTATTTACCATTTTTCAACAACATAACAGCTTTGTAATACAGTCAATATGAAATACCACAATACAGATGATTGCATGTTGTTCATCCATCCCACTTTCCCACTGAGCCATACATGAATAGTGCAAATGTAAAATTATATCATAAGCCAATGACTAGGAAACTAAGCACAGAAACAAAACAAAAAGACATAAACAAAAAGAATAACAAACAAACAACACAAAAGCAAAACAGTACAGATAAAGCAGTAATTAATAGAAATACACACATTTAAAACCTATAATACATGGTTATGTAGATCATATGTTAATCGTGGCTGTCCGTAGCCCTCTGTGTTGTGATTTGAGTTCAGTTACAGGAGAGCTCACAGTTTTAGTGTTTCCATGTAAGTCAGAAACGGCTGCCATGCCTTATAAAATGTATCTACAGAGCCACCCAGCATACATCTTATTTTCTCCAGGTGTATGAACCTTATAAGTCCACTAACCTGCTGAACATGTATGTGAGAGAGGAGAGGCCTCCCGTTTGTAAACTGAGTATCATTTTTATCATTCGAGGACGTCATCATGAGTTTTGAGCAACATTGATCAACATTTTGCACTATATTCTGACGTTTTATTGACCAAACAACTGATGGATTAATTGATAAAATAACTGACAGATCAATTGATAATGAAAATATATAGAAACTATATTTGGAATTAACGATCAGCCAGAAGACACAGTTTGAATATGAACTTATCTTCTGGAAAATTTAAATAGTTTTTCCGCTAATTTCTGACCTTTCACCAAGCGAAAAATTGATTTATTATATTATTGAAATATTAAACAATAATAAAAAAGCATATAACTTATACTGTATATATAGCTGTTTTTTTTATTAGTATAACATTAAAAAAGCAGTTGTCATTGATGTGAAAACACTGTGAATGAAAGGCTGTTAGAGGAGCGTTGGGAGAGTGAGGAGGGAGGAGCTGACTCTGACTTACATAATAGAAGTGCTCTGCTTCTTTAACCCGACTGTGTAAGAGAGGCAGAGAGAGAGAGAGGGAGGGAGGGAAGCTGCTCAGGCGACACGCTCTCCATTTCCCTCTCGCTGCTTGTGCACAGCGGGGGATCAGAGCGAGAGAGAGAGAGAGAGAGAGAGAGAGAACTGATGGTTTATTGATGCCCAGCTTGTATTGGGTCTGTGTGCATGTTATAGATAGAGGGAGAGGAGCTGGCAACAGAGACAGAAAAAGAAACAAGCTACAACACTGCTCTGGTTTAGCAGGTTTGTTGATATATCCGACAGCCAGTCAGTCAGCTGTGTAGGTATGGACATAGCTGCTCTGCATCAGGGTTACTCCAGCAGTATCTACTCTCCTCGCTACCAGGTAGGATCATCTGTGTGTAGTGCAGCCAGAACAATAAAAAACATTATAACATATCTGCAGGCAGAAAGACTTGATTATATTCTCTTAACGAGGCTTTCTCTCATGCTCCACTTGCTCTAATTAGCTCTTATAAGATTTGCTGCTTCTCTCTGTGTTGATGTCAGATGTCATGTTTTAGTCATGCAGTAACTCGTGTGCTGGATATTTTTTAATGTATGCATGTGCACGTGTGTGTGTGTGTGTGTGTGTGTTATTTTGTGTGTGTGTCTCAGAGGTGTAAATGGGTACTGATATGGTTTTTAAAAAGTCAGAAACTCACATGCAGCAGAAACGTAGCAAAAACACAGTGAATGACACTTAAATATGTGTTAAAGTGCAAATAGAGACAGTCTTCTTAATTTAAACATAATGCCGTTTTAATCAAAAGCAAGTCATTCTTGTCTGTCCTAATTAATTATAAATTTGTGTTATTATAAAATCTGCTGTGCACGTGTATCGTGTATGTTATTGTGTGTGTCTCAGAGGTGAAAATGGATCTTGACATGCACGACTCACATGCACTGAAGGTCGCAAAAATGGCGCAAAAGCACAGTTAATGGCACTTAATAATGTGTTAAACTGCAAACAGAAACAGTCTATTTAATTTAAACGTGATGCCAGTTTAAACAAAGGCATTGATTTTTAAAGTAATTCTAATTAACCAATAATTAATGCTATTATAAAAGCTGCTGTGCATGTGTATGTTGTATGTTATTGTGTGTGTCTCAGAGGTGAAAATTAATACTCACCTGCAGCAGAAATGAAGCAGAAACAAGGACAATAACACTTAAAAATGTTTTAAAGTGCAACATTTTTATTTATTTATATTTATACCTGATGCCACTTTCAGCAGAAGCATTGATTTTTAAAGTCATTCTTCTCTGTCCTAATTAATTATTGATTATTGCTATTTTAAAAATCTGCTGATATCACTGCGCTGCACGTGTTTTTTTTTATAAAAAGTAGTTTGAACTCTCAAAAGAGATTTCTGCACTTTTTTTCTTTTTTAAAAAATCATCTCAGGTGAATGAGAACAGAAAGTTTGCCTGAGGTGAAGCTGGAGGAGCTGATGTCTCTCCCCAGGGGAGGGAGGGGTTTATTTTTAGTTTCACATTGTTTTAACCTCAAACTGCTGAGTCTGCTGAGTCATGACAGATATCAATGCAGTGTGTGTTTTTAAGTGTTACCTGTAGTTTCACCCCGAGTGACCCAGAATTACTCCTGTAGCAGAGGAACTTTGACTCGGACGCACTTCAATCTTTGTCGAACAGATTTTCAACATTACAACAATTATAATAACAAACAGAAAATTAAAGCTGCGAGCAGCGTTGGGCGGGACCTCGCCCCCTTGCGCACGTCGGGCCGCGGCGAAGCGGAAAGGTTTCCGTCAGGTGCATTTTGATGCATTCAGACCCGGGCATTTATTGGACACTGCAATAAGTAGATATACGTTACACACACTCTCTCTCTCTGTCTGTGTAGACATTTAGACTTAGCCACTGAAATGAACTGCCACTGTGATGAGTCAAACAGGAGAGGAACTTATTTCCAGTGAAACCTGTAGATATGTTTGTAGTTCATGCTCATGTAATTCGTGTTTGATCTAGACTTTGCCAGCAATGTCAGTGAAATAGTTGACAGACTGCACAGATATCTAAAATCATAATAATACAGTCAATAAACTTGAACTAGCATCAAAAAACTTCCTTATCAGGTATCATGACAAGTTTTCTCCACTGGGTGGCACACTAAGACCACAAATGAACCTGGCTCAGCCAACTGCATACACACACACACACACAGTCGTTGCCATGGTAGTTAACGACTGCAGAGCATTGGCAGACAGAATGGAGATGTGGGATTGAATGGGAGAGGAACAGGGTGCACATGTGTGTCCGCAGATCAAAACGTGTAAAACATAGCCGGACCAAATTACACACATCTATAGATGAGACTTGTGGCTACATTTCGCTGTTTGAATGAAGTCTATAGCTGAAAGTATGAAGGAATAATATATATATTTTGAAAAAGCCTGAAAAATCGTCCAAAATCATACATTTAAAGGCAAACTGTGCACTTCCTGTTGGATTTAGATCAGTGGTGTCAGCGTGTGATTTGTAGGTCTTGATAAGACAAACAATTGAGTTTTGGTTTGATCTTTCTACGACATTCCTATCAGGCGTAGTGGCCGTTTTACTGTTTCTAGGTGGCGCTAGAGAGTTCGATGTTGTTTGTTTTTCCATTTTATTGAACTTATGGCCAGACCTGATGTGCATTCCACATTTGGTGAGTTTTGGAGCAGGTTTAGGGGGTCAAATTAAGGCGCAAAGAGGCGGTTGAAGAAACATAATAATAAATGGCACATTAAGACCACAAATGAACCTGGCTGAGCCAGCTGCATACACACACACACACACACAGTCGTTGCCATGGTAGTTAAGGACTGGAGCGCATGAGAACAGAGCATGGGCAGACAGAATGGAGATTTGGGATTGAATGGGAGAGGAACAGGGTGCACATTTGGGGCTGCAGATCAAAAAGTATAAAACATAGCCAGACCAAATTACACACATCTATAGATGACACTTGTGGCTACATTTTGACGTTTGAATGGAGTCTGTAACTGAAAGCATGCAGGAATAATATATATATTTGGAAAAGCCTGAAAAATCGTTGAAGATCCCACATGTAACGGCAAATTGTGCACTTCCTGTTGGATTTAGGTCAGGGGTGTCAGCGCATGATTTGTAGGTCTTGATAAGACAAAAAAATTGAGTTTTGGTTTGATCTTTCTACGACATTCCTATCAGGCGTAGTGGCCGTTTTAGTGTTTCTAGGTGGCGCTAGAGAGTTCGACGTTGTTTGTTTTTCCATTTTATCGAATTTTTCACCAGACCTGATGTGCGTTCCGAATTTGGTGAGTTTTGGAGCAGGTTTAGGGGGTCAAATTAAGGCGCAAAGTGTTGATAGAATAATAAAAAACGATACAAATTCAATAGGGTCCTTGCCTTTCGGCTCGGTCCCTAATGACCCTTTTTTAAGATGTTCATTCACATTTTTCCATCATTCTTTGTGTTGAAACTTCCAGTAAAGCTGAAACAATAAGTTGTTTTATCGATTATTCAATTGACAGATATTTTTGATGATCTATTTTATCATTTAAGTAATGTTTTAAGATAAATTTTACTTGTTCAAGCTTCTAAAAGGAGAAGTATTTGTTGGTTTCTGAATCTTTTTGGGTTTCAGATATAACAAAATATTAAAGAATATCTGTGTGTCCAGATAAACTGTGATGTGCATTTTTTTGTATTTTAATGGCCAGTTTTCAGTAGATGAAACGATTAATGGCTTTATTAAGGACATAATTGGCAGACTATTTGATAATGATGATATTTATTAGTTGCAGCTCTAGTTTATTGTGTGTAGAACAGAAAAAAAGTTTACAGCCTGCAGACTCTGACGTGAGACTGTTTAATGAGAAAGCTTCCACCTCTGCTTATCTACGTCACTACAGTTTAAATATTCTTTCTGACTACTTTTTTTATCGATTAGTCTGCTGATTATTCTCTCAATGAATCATTTGGCCTTTTATAACATCAAAAAACAGTTTTAAAAAAGCCTCTTACAGTTTCCTAGAGCCCATAATGAGTCTTTAAATGTCTTGTTTTGTCCAGCCATCACTCTAAAACCCAAAATATTCAATTTACTAAGTCAAGACAAGAACAAACAGCAGATTTTCACATTTGAGATCCTTAATAATGAGTTTGTTTGGATTTTCGATCATAATAATTGCCAGTTAATTTCCAGTCAATCGTCGCAGCTCTTATTTCTGACCCTCTTTCTTTTGTTTCTCCGTCCAGCTCGAGGCTTTAAAACAGCAGAACTCCAAATACCAGGAGGAGCTCAGTCTGACGAAGGAGCGCAGCAGCTCAGAGAACCAGCGCATCGGAGTCGTCTGCAAGGAAATGTGAGTGTTTGTCGTAAAACAAATGTGTGTTTTTTCCTGACTGGTTTCTCGTCTGAAGGTGACCCACAGTCAGCTAAGTTCATGAGCCTGCTGTGGTGAGTGTGTCCTGAGGGGAGACGAGGGGGAGAGGGGGGGGGTGGCATTGATGAGTTAAAAGCCTGTATTATCGAGCCCTAATTCGACACAAATGGGAGGATGTGGGTGGATTTAATTGACTTTAAACAATATGAAACATGTAAAAAATTTCTTTATTGGTGTAACACAGAAATGTCAAGTATGTCATTAAGGCGGATCCGGCTCCGTGTTACTAAATATGGTGTGAATTGTTGTAAAAAGGGCATAATTAGCCGGAGGATGAGACTGAGAGTGATGCTTGGATATGATGCTGGAGTGGAGAACAACAGCCGTAATCACTTTGGAAAAAAACAAAAACCTTTCATGTGAATATTTACACACCACAGTGTTTAAAAGCTGTAGATTCTTAACTACAACATGTATATTTCTGCTTTAATGAACATTTTCTATTGCATGTTATAGTTTTTAGAGTTTTCAATGAAGTGATTTAATGAAGAGTTTACCTCAAGTCCCACTGTTTACAATATATAATCAGTATATAAACGTTTGATAAATGGTTTATAACACACTATAATGAATGTATAATATCAATAATTAGTGGTTAAATAACTGTTAATAATATACAATATGTTTATGTAGGAGAAGTTATAATTGCTGACACATTATTTATGATTTCAGGCTGCAACAAACTATTATTTTACATCATCATAATTGTGAAAAAATGCCATTAACAACTCCTAAGAGGCTGCGATGATTCTTTAAAGTCCTAAAGAGTTTTAATTTACTGTCACATATGACAAAAAAAAGCAGCAAATCCTCCTATTTAACAAGCTGAGAATAGATAATATTTGGCCTTTTTGCTTGAAAAATTACAGAAACTGTTATTCAATAATCAAAATAGTTGCTCATTAATTGACAAATGGCTGCAGCTCCACATTAATTTACATTTAAAAATGGACTCATGACTGTTTACACAATACATTATATTGTGTTATAAACCGTATTTATATAAGACATCTTTAAATACTGCTTATAAATGCTCAATAGTGGGACTTATAATGAAGTGTTACTGATGTACTGTCGCTGGTTTCCATTCTGCAAAGATTCAGCATTCAGGATGAGACTCAATTAGCAAACATTAAGTCTGCATTATTTTATTATCATTGTGTAGTTATCCAGATTCATTAGAAAAGTATTTATTTATAAAGCGCCAAATCACAACAAAAGTCATCTCAAGGCACTTTACACATAGAGCTTTCATTTAATTTAAAGAGACCCAACATTCCCGCGTGTGAGCAAGCACTTTGTGACAGTGTGCCGGAAGAAACCTTAGGCTCTACTTCATAATGTTAATCTAACTTTCACAGCAATGAATGAATTAAGATTAAAAGTCTCAGCTGGCGTGTGTTTGCAGGCAACAATTAACGTGAGCTTAAAAGTTTTAAAGTGGCTTCATGTGCAGCACGTGTTTCCTGCTTGTGTTTTTTATTCTTCTCGTCTTCATCAAGGCTGCAGACTGTGATATTTAAAATTTAAAGAGGCATGTGAGAGAGGCACTTACACACTGAAGATTAAACACATTTATTTTTATACTTTTTATACTGCATAAACTAGTAGAATAAAAACTCTACTGCTTTAAAACATCAGCATTGTTTTGCAAGATGAATAGCTGTGATTTAAAGTAGTAAATATGCCAAAAAAAAACAGGAAAAACAGGTCTGATACTTTGACAGTAACGTGGATCGAGAAGAATAATCACTATAAAGATTATTAAGTTGAATTATCGATCACTTTAGTGGCTTCTCCAGCTTCCATAAAAACATATTTTGGCAGCAGGTCTGTGATTGATTGTTTGTCTGAAACAGTTTTTCGATGCGAGGTAAAAATATTCCATCTTTTTCACAGCGTGTTTTCATCTCGCTCTGTTGTTGTGTTTGTGGTGGATCTCCATCCCGACGTGAAGGTTTATTTATAGACACTTTGTGTGTGTTTGTGTGTGTGTGTGTGTGTGTGTGTGTGTGTGTGTGTGTGTGTGTGTGTGTGTGTGTGAGTGAAAGTATGCACGTGTGTTTTCGAGTCTTTACATCATCCTTCCCCCCTCCCCCCTTACTGAGTCATCAGTGCCCCAAGCTGTGATGTCAGAGCTCCAGATGGATTTAATTGGCTGAATTACAGTCATCAATATATAGCTTCCTGTAGACGGAAATGATAGTTTTAAACCTAAAAATCTACTGTTTCTACATGGAGGGTTCATGTTAAATACCTCTAATAATGACACACATGACCTGGTTAGATGTTACCCCCCCCCCCCCCCCCCCCCCTACACACACACACACACAGACACACACACACACCCTCCACCTCCATCCTGTCTCATAACAACAATGTGTTCCTCCATGCTTTCCGAGGCGTGTCCTTCCTCAGTGTGCCGCTGTTATGTAATCGCTCCGTCTCTCCTCCTAGGACCGCCTGGCTATGACATCACCAGTGTGTGTGTGTGTTAAACTGTGTGTGTGCGTTTGTGTGGAATCAATGTGGCTTTGTGGCGTCTGAAAGAAACATCTGTTCTCACCACCGCTCAGATGTGTGTTTCTGTATTTGTTGTTACTGTTTGTCAAATCCTGGTTGTTGTTATTGGTTTTCTTGAAGGTGCCGAATTTTTCCTTGATGATCTTCCTTCCTTCCTTTCATTCCTTCCTTCTTTCCTTCCTTCCTCCCTTCCTTCTTCATTCCTCCCTCCCTTCCTTCCTTCTTCCCTCCCTCCTTTCCTTCCTTCTTCCTCCCTTCTTTCCTTCCTTCCTTCCTTTCCTTCCTCCCTTCCTTCTTTTCTTTCCACCCTTCCTTCCTTCCTCCTTTCCTTCCTCCCTCCTTTCCTTCCTTCTTCCTCCCTCCTTTCCTTCCTTCCTCCCTCCTTTCCTTCCTCCCTCCTTTCCTTCCTTCTTCCTCCCTCCTTTCCTTCCTTCTTCCTCCCTCTCATCCTCCCTTCCTTGACTCGAGGACAACAGGAGGGTTAAACAGTTATTATTGTACAATAAGGAGACAGCAGACAGAATGACATCAGCTCATCTCAACGAGTAAAGAATCTAAACTATTAAAATTTCTAAAACAACAAAGAAATTATCTGTATTTGGTCAAACATATCAACCTAAATCATTTTACCCAATAGAAAATGACCACGGAGCTGAATATATATGAATATGCACATCTTACAATGATCATACAACCTCAACACAAGAGCATCCTGTCATAAATGATTTATTGACATTTCAATAGGATCCACATCCCCAAGACTCTGAGCTATTACGCAACGAGCCTCCTAAAGATAACAAAACACACATTACACAAGACACACAGTGATGAGGCAAAAGCAGCAATCCTAAATCCACAATCTTAGATTAAAACGATCAAACCAATTTTTGGCAACTTTTTACACTTTAACTGCACAAACTTTATTTATTTAAATGATAATCAGCCTTCATTTCTTTACAGAAACATGTTAAGTAAAAGAAAAAAATCTTACAGGCTTACAGACCCCTAAAAATATAACAGCGTAGATTTTCTTGTACCTGTCATGAATATTAAATGCTTAGTGCATATCGGCCATCAGCAGTCTGAATCCTTTGCCCTCTATGCAGCTAACAGGCAGCATATCCTTTGCAATCATGTTGGCAACGGGAGACGTAACATTAGTTTTCTCACTGCGGCTTTTGTCACACTTTCGAGGAGCTGTTACAAATGTTGACACTAGTTAGTAACGATCAAGTCAAAGTAGCCGTAGGCGGGAGTAAAAGTTCACTCAGGGGACAGAATATAAAAGCAACACAAACACAATTAAAAGTGTTAAATTGGAAAAATAAATTAAGCTAAAATCGAGTAAAGACAGATAAAAACATGACAATAAAAATAAGGTGGAGGTGGTTTACAGAAATTTAGACATTCTCATATTGGGTTTAAGTGAAAAATGTTCTTCAGTAGATGTTAATGAAGCTTTGACTCTCGACTACACAGCTCTTGGTTAAAGTCTTTCAATTAAAAAAAACATGATATCGGGATATGAGAATAGATATCGTCTCAGAATTTGGATATCGTAATATCGTGATACAGCTGAAGTGTTTCCTGGTTTTAAAGGCGGCAATACAGTAATTTTCTTAACTTACCAAAACTGTTCTAGCTGTTCTATTATTTGCCTTTTACCCACTTTGTCATTATATCCAAATTACTGATGATTATTTATTAAAAATCTAATTTTGAATGATTTTAAACACAAGAAAATGCGTCTCAAGTCCATAAGACGCATTATAGCCTGATAGATACAGACTTTTTTAGGCTGATTTTGATATTTGAAAGTTTACAAATGCTGACAATAATATATATACTGTCACAGCCTACAATATCAGGCGTAGAGAAATATTGTGTATAATGTATGATAATGTATTCTCTCGGATTCCACCTCATATCAAAGTTGTATCCAAGAGTCCAAAAACCTAATTCATGCAGATTTAAGATTTTTTTTCATTAGTTTTTATATAAATGGCTGAAAAAACACCACTTTTTCTAGGTTTAGTTGTGTTTGGTGGAACATGGATCATAAACTTGCAACAATATATAGCATGAAATGACCTGTAAAACAAGTAAAAGTGATGAAGCAGGTTAATTTGAGTCTGTTTATTTCTTATAAAGAATACCAGCGATGGAGGTTTAGGTAGGTGGAGT
The DNA here is from genome assembly GCF_963691925.1 of Scomber scombrus. Lineage (NCBI taxonomy): Eukaryota > Metazoa > Chordata > Actinopteri > Scombriformes > Scombridae > Scomber > Scomber scombrus. The sequence continues at coordinate 14,229,371 of NC_084984.1, forward strand.
TTGGGAGTTTCATTTAGTTTCATTTGGAGGAGAGAAGATAAGATAAGATATTCCTTTATTAGTCCCACAGTGGGGAAATTTACATTATTGCAGCAGCAGCAAAATGGATATCAAATAATAGAAGAGTGTCAATAGAAAAAAGAACAATACATAATAAGTCAGTAGAAAACAATAAAAACAATATGACAGAACCACGTTTTTACAGTGCAGTTCCCATTTAACTCAGCCTCCTCCCTGTTTGTCGGAGGGCAGGATGCTACAGAGGCATTAAATGTAATTATACAGCAGGCAGCTAAATATTTTACCCAGATGGTGCTCAGACTGAGCTATTAGTCACACATGGCTTCAGAGTTCTTCCTTTGACACAAATCCTAAGAATGACCCACATGGAGATAAACTCCTGCAAATCATTTGGTTCCAGCGTCCAAAAATATCCACATCCATAAATTCCCAGACAGCGCCCGTCTCTGCTGCAGTCTCTCGGTTTATATTGAATCACATACACAGATTACTGTATCAGCTGTATAATATCTTGATGGCATTTTCCATCCGTAGATGTAGGCGTACTTTATACAGACCACACTTTGGGTTTTACAGTCATTAAATCCTTTTAAATAGGAGAGTAAGCTGCAGAAATGGACGCTGGTCCATTTCTGCAGCTTACTCTCCTTTTGGCTTTTTGAATGATGAGAATTACACTGTAGATTAGCAATCCTCACATTTCACTGCTGTGGATAAATTTGTTGTTAAAGTTGAATCAACTCTGTCTTTTAAGGGTCTTATTCTGCACATTTACAGCTTTATATTTTATATTCTGGGGCTCTACTGGAGTATGTTTGCATGATTTCCAGTTTAAAAAAGCTCCTTATTTATCTTCTACTGGTCCTGAAACAGGCCGTTTTAGCTCCTGTCTCTTTAAGGACCCGCCTCCTCCTGATGAGCCTACTCTCTTGTGATTGGTCAGTTTGTGGCTGACTTTGAAGCTACGTCAATAAACCATAAAACACACTATAGTTGTCAGATTAACCTGAAATGTCAACTTCTCAAATTCATCCTTTGATGTTCGAGCTGAAATTTGATTTGAAATATGAGAGTGAACAATTCAATCGACACATGAAAAAAACCGTAGCAACTGCCTTAGCAACCAAAGCTACGAAACAGGTTATGGGCATGTGCAACGATCCAACGACAACCAGAAAAAGCATAAAGATGAGATAAGATATTCCTTTATTAGTACCGTAGGGAAGTTTAAAAAAGAAGACGTAACATGATTTTTAACGTGATTTTATACAGTTATAATATCGGTAGTTTATGTAAAATATGGTCAAAGTTGCAAAACTTGAGGTGAACGTCTTTAAAAATGCTGCCTGCAAGTCAAAAGTCAGCTTTGTTTACTTCTTCCTTGTGATTACGTCACATTGATCGGACATTTGTTGCTACGGTTTCTCCATGTTTTGTTCACGTTGTCCACTGTCATATTTCAGATCGGATTTAGGCTCAAACACTTAGGGATGTATTTGAACTTTATTTTTACGATTAACACGAGAAAAAGAAAGTTAAATCCGACCACTACAATTTGTTTACGTAGCCTCTGGAGCCGGAGGAAGCTGCGTGAAGCTGACCAATCAGAAAAGAGTGGGCTTTCTTAAAGAGACAGGAGCTAAAACGGTTTGTTTCAGACAACGGTTTGTTTCAGGCTGAACTGAGGGGCTGCATAAAGGACCAGTATTAGATAAATAAGGAGGTTTTTTAAAACTGTAAATCATGCAGAAAAATTACTGTCGAGCCCAAAAAGCTGGAAATGTGTATCAAACATCTCCTTTAATCAAAAACATCCGTTAACTATCAGATTTTTGTATTTCAGCAGCAAGAAAATACTGTCATGGCTTCAGTTCACTTACTTGCTTATAGCCAGAGCACAGTTCAATCAGCTTAGCACAAAGACAGGAAGCAAGGGGGAGAAAGCTAAGTAACCTAACCATCTCCTGGCTTTAGCTTCATATTTACTGTACAGATATACTCGGCAAGAACGCAAATTTTAAACAAACTAATCCTTCTTTCTGGAAAATGTAACTAATGTGAGTTCTTAACTGTGAAATCCTGTACCAGAATATAAATATAGAGCTGGAAATGTGCATGATACTTCCTTTTTTTAACAGATGTGAACACAGTTAACCTCTGGCATCACACCAGATTTAAGTACGTAGAAGCTGATCGTGATATCAGAGACTTGACTGCTCTGTATTCTTTTGTCTCTCTCTTCTTTTCTGCCTTTCAGTGAGGAGCTGAAACTGGCCTCCCAGAAGTCTCAGCATCTCGAGGAGGTACTGTTGACCAAAGTTTTCATATTATGTAAACGATTGCTTTCATCCTGTTATAGATCAGAGGTTTTTGTTCGGGGGGCCAGAAACGGAGATTTGATTAATGGGTTTTGGCATCGTGAGGATTGACTTCCTGCTGTGAGCGAAGTCTTAAAGCTCAGACGGGTTTAGCTTCTATTTAAATGCCTCTATATTTGTGTGTGTGTTTGCCTCTCAGCACAATGAGGACTCGAACAGCCAACAGACAGACATGAAAACCAGGTAAGAAACTCAACATGTTCATTATACATACTGTATATTCTCTTTTTAACATGTGATGATGCACGTTAGCTTTGATTTAATCGTATCCTTTGCATCTTTACTTTAATGTCAAAGTTTAACTTTAATTAGTACCCACTCAATGCATTAGACATTATGTAATATATCTTGTAGAATACCTTAATATGTGTGATTTAATTAATAATCATAGATACCAACACATGAGTCATTACTAGTTTATTTCTTATGTAAATTTGTGTTGGTGTGATGTTGCTAAAAAGTAAATGACAGAAAGTGAAAATACGTTAAAATCTACTTTTATGTGTGAAGGCTGCTCGTTGTATTTAAAGCTGCAATGATTAGATGATTCATTGATTGACAGACAATTAATCTGCATCTATTTTGGCTGTTGATTAATCATTTTATTTCATTTTTTTAAGCAAAAATGCCCCAAATTCTCCCTAAAAGATTTCATGCTTTTCTTTGTAATATATGAAAGTAAACTGAGTATTTTTAGGGTTTTCAACTGCTGATAGGATAAAACAAACTATTTAAACACATTAATTTGGTCTGAGGGTAATTACTACAGACTATTTCATTACTATTTATCTATAGATGAGAGGTTTTTCCAAGTCTACTAAGATTGAGACTATATTTGTTTAAATATTTTTAGCAAATTGGCACCATTAAAAGTATGCAGACTTACCTTCTTAGCACTTGTTGTTAGCGTTGTGCCCATGTGGTCGTGTCTCATACAGAGAATTATCAGAGACTCTGCAGCTCCTCTCGGCTTTACCAAGCTTTATAGTGAGTTTCAGCTCATTGTTTAGCTGTCCGGCTACAACTTTACTGTTTTGGTTCACTCTCAGCGCTCTCATAGCGTCATTTTTAGAGAAAAAGCAAACAGACACAGTTAGCTGTAGACTAGCTGGTGAACAAAGTGGAGCATTTAGCAGCTGAAGAGCCAGATATTTCCCTCAGGAGTTGGTAGAGAGTAAAAGCAGAGGTAAAAGAGAGTGAATATTGGACTTTACATTCAGCAGGTGGACAGAAACACAACTCCACATGAATGATAATGTTGATCAGTAGCTGCTGGATGTGGAAATAAAGTTCAACATATCAACTTTAAGAGATGATGATATATGGTTTGACTCAATCTCCAAAAAACGATCCTACATTTCAATCAATAACATACTTTAATTTCACTCTGTTGAAACCAAGCAGACAAAAAAATCACTTAATACAGGTTGTAAAGTGATGTGATTCTTAGGCAGCTTCTTGAGTTATGTGTTGTCTGTTTTCTTATTATTATATCATTTCTAAGTGGATTTACACATTTATTTATGATGGATTTTAGAGATAGTGATATCCTCAGGAAGAGTTAAATCCTCCTGAATCTAGAGGTATGTTTATCATGTCTAACTGAATTATGACACTGAGAAGAAGTTGATGAATTTTGATGCAAATTGTGAATTTCTTATCCCAATTGCAGATATCAGGTGTCAAGTATTTTAGTTTAATCGTGAACCTTTACTGTGTCTAATTCACTGCTGCAGCTCCACCTGCTCCTCATGTCAATAAGCAGCTAAATCAGCGACTAAACTACTTAAACTAACTTCCTAACGTTGTTTTTAGAGCGCTCACACTTTGCAAACCTCCTCAACTTTCTAGATAAAGACGATTAATGGAGAAAATAATCACAGGTTTAATCAATAAATAAAATTAATCTTGCATATAATTAACAGTATTCCATATATTAACAATAACAAGTGACAGAAATCACATCTAATTAGACAAATGTGCTTTTTTAAATGTGGTTTTCTTTCTTTCCTTCTTCCTTTTTTTGACCTTTGTGTCGTCCTCCCGGGTCAAATTGATCCCGTCTGTTTTGACTGTTCCTTCTTTCCTCCCTTCCTTCCTTGCTTCTGTCCTTCCTCCCCTCCTCCTTCTCTCTTTATTTCCTTCCTCTCTCTTTCCTCCCTTCCTTCCTTCCGTCTGTCCTTACTCCCTCCCTCCTTCTCTCTTTCTTTCCTTCCTTTCTCTTTCCTCCCTTCCTTCTTTTCTTCCTCCATCCCCTTTTCTTCCATGCTTCTGTCCTTCTTTTTCTTCCTCCGTTCCTTCTTTCCTCCCTCCCTCCTTCTCTCTTTCTTTCCTCCCCCCTACCTTCCCCCTTCCTTCTTTCCTCTATCCTTCTTTCCTTCCTTCCTCCCTTCCTCTATTCCTTTCTCCCTCCCTCCCTCCTACCTTACTTCCTTCCTTCTTTCCTCTGTCCTTCCTCCCTTTCCTTCCTCCCTTCTTTCTTTCCTTTCCTCCCTCCTTTCCTTCCTTCCTTCCTTCCCTCCTTCCTTCCCTCCTTCTTCCTTCCTCCCCCCTTTCCCTTCCTTCTTCCTTCCTCCCTTCCTTCCTTCCTCCCTCATTTCCTTCCTTCTTCTTCCCTTCCTTCCTCTTTTCCTTCCTTCCTTCCTTGACTCAAGGACAACAGGAGGGTTAATTAAGTGTAGTTGGATTTGGTACAAAAAGATGACAAATTGGAAAGAAATAGAGACACTGATGTGAACAAAGTATACAAAAACATCAACACAATAAATACATAACAAACAGTGAGACTTAAAAAAGGGGTTCAGAGTATTTTTAGACCTCTCTAAGTCTCCTATAGTGAACCTTTTGATTTATCCGTCGGGTACCTGTGGTCTCTGCCAGCGGGAGCAGAGACTCTGAGTCGTCTCTCACGTCTCAGCTTGGTAATCAGAGGTTTTAATTCGTCCCAACACGTCCGTAGAGCAGAGAAGAGCAGACTGCTGGAGCTGAGAGTGAATGCTTAATAAAGTTTGGATGATAGACGGCAGCTGGAGGATCAAAGATGAAGTGTGTGTGTGTGTGTGTGTGTGTGTGTGTGTGTGTGTGTGTGTGTGTGTGTGTGTGTGTGTGTGTGTGTGATGTAAGATCGAAGTGACAGAAGTGAAGGGATGAGACAATTAGAGCAGAAATAATAGATGTAAAAATGGAGAGAGAGAGAGAGAGAGAAAGGTGAAAAACAAGAGAAAACATGCAGGAGATGTGATTCAGTGAAACAACCTGCTTCACATTTCACATCCAGTTTTTATTTATTTATCAAGACGGTCGAAACAGACACGTTAACGAGGTGTCAGCTGGGTGTCGCTCGTCTGTTATAATTGATTTTTAAAGGCAGCAGCTCAGATTTATGGGTTGTGAATTTAAATCAAATCATTGTTTTATCATCTGGTTTATAGAGATGTTAAATTCAGCATCAATTATGTATTAAAAAAATGATCCTGAAGGTGGAAGAAATGTATTAAAGTTTGAGCTTCTTCTGCCAGACAAATCAAATAAAAAAGAGATAAGATAAGATATTCCTTTATTATTATCTCACTTGGGGGACATTTTACATTATTGCAGCAGCTTCTGAATGAAGCAATAATACCAAAAAAAACACAAACATTAAAAACAAATACAAATAAAGCAAACAAAGAGATTATAAATAAAATATAGTTCTTAGTTTGAAACATTTTCCTTTGATTCCTGTTCAAAATTATCGTCTTTTAAGTTATTATTATATGATTATTATAATTATTTTATCAAGCAGAAGAGCTCTGAGTGTCTGCAGGCGATCCTCTAACACTCTGCAGCCTAAACAATCATAAACGTTGTCCCCATTTCTTATTAGAGGTCTAATTTTGTAGTATTTTATGTTTTATAGATTACTGTTTTATCTGAATTAAATACAAAGTGAACATACTTAACAATTGTAAACCTAACAGGAAGCAACCAAATACTACTGCAGCTACAGACTCTCAAGTAAACTTCACAAGGAGACTAAAAAAGTGATTTTTCCAGGAACTTACAGTTATTTTTTTGTTCTGTTAGCACTTTTATCATCTTCTTTTCCAGATAGCATACTAACAAAACTTTAAATAATGGCTCAAATATCCCTAAAATCAAACGTGGGGCCTTGTTTTGGTGAAGGTGTGGCGCTCCTCTCTGGTTCTGTGTATTCTGGATGCGGGCCAGTTCTGGTTTATCTGGTTTTTCTTGGCTCGCTCGTGACCCAGATCTGTAAAAACAGGAGCGGACCAACCAAGTGCCGTTATATTCTACTCCAGTATGTGGGCTGGATGAAAGGGCCGAAAGCGCCGGATGTGGGCCGGTTAGAGATTCTGCTATCTGGGGTTTATTTTCTCATCTGTCGTCTGGAGAGTCAACGGAAACTAGTGAGAGATTTTATTGAGTAAATCAAACTAAAACTGTGTCGAAAGGTTTGGAAATGTTACAGATTACCAGTTACTCTATTTAAAATGTAATAAGTAATGTAACTATTTCAATGACTTCATCAAAGTAATGTAACTTATAACATTTGATGACTTTTCTAATGTTGTAACCAATGTTTTCAGCTGTTAGGGTAAGTGTTCCCATTAAGCACCAAAATCTAAGTGCAGCTGTTTTTCATGGATACTGACATGATTTATAAGGGAGATCATTTCTTATAAAGCAACATTTATCTCTCATTTGAAAATGTATTCATTAGTTCATGTAGATTTAGGTATATAAAATAAAGATATTTGATGAATAAAGTGGGTTTAATTGGTACTGTGACTCCATTTAAACATGTTAAATATTAAAAAATGAGAAAAAAACCCTCCTGAGTAAAATCTTAAAGGTCTGACTTTAGACTCTAGACTTTAGATGTAACCTCCTTTGTAATCATCAACATTTTCATCAGTAACTAACGGATTACAGTTACATTTATTTTCTAATTAAATTACGTTACATGTAACTAGTTACTCCTCAACACTGTAGATTAAAAGTATGAAGTTGTATGAATTGGAAATAATCAAGTAAAGTATAAGTACCTCAAAATTGCACTTAAGTTCAGTATTTGAGTGATTATACTCAGTTACTGCATGTGTAATCCTACCTGTGTTAAGTGTTGATGACAAAAATTAAGATTTTTTTTAGAGGTGAAGCCCCCTCGGTGGAAATTTGATCCTTTGAGTAAGAGAATGATTGAAGATGTCGAGGTCTTAATGTCAAAGATAAAAGCTAAAATTCATCTTCCTGTCCATTATTTCTTCATCTTAACAGCATCTTTGAGTTTGGTGCAGTTTGACATTCAGTTTTCTCTCTTTCTCTCATTATTTCTTACAGAGAAATCGTCTCTAATCAGGAATCGGACTTCCAGAAATCCACTGGAGCCTTAATCTCAGACAAAGATCGGGAACTGGAAACTCTAAGGAATGAGGTACCCACACTTGGCTGTCATCCTGTCTCTGTTATTCCTTTTATCGGAGTAATCTGAGCTGCTGTGAGGGATTTATCTGTTTTGTCTCCCGTCGCTGCAGATCGCGGTGCTGCGAGGAGAAAACGCCATGGCCAAGACGCTGCAGACGGCCGTGGAGACGCTGGAAAGAGACAAAGCCCAGCTGCAGAGTCGAGTTCACAGCCTGGAGCAAAGGCTCATGGGAACAGAGACGTTGGAGGGAGGAGACAGGGAAGCGCCTCGCTCAGGTGAGGCGGAGACGGTTAGTCGAGCTTCCACATTTAGTTTCCTGTTGAGCTGTTTTCTGATTGGCTGTTTGTTTGTTTTTTGGCTCCTGCAGGCGACGTGGCTCTGGAGCAGCTGAGGGAGGAGAAGGAGTTTGCAGAAGGGCAGGTGAGACTGTCAGGATGCTTCTTTATCTTTAACCATCACAGACTGTTCATATTCTACAGCAGGAGGGTCAAACTCATCTACATTCAAGGGCCACAAACAAAACAATCTGATCTGATGTGATCATTAAAAAGAGGGAAGGAAGGAAGAAAAAGAAGGAAAGAAGGAAAAGAAACAGGTAGGAAGGACAGATGGAATGAAGGAAGAAGAAGATAGGAAGGAAAGATGTCAGGAAAGAAGGAGGGAAGAAAGGAAGGAAGGAGAAGAAGACAAGAAGGAAAGACTTAAGGAAAGAAGGAGGGAAGAAAGGAAGGAATGAGGGAAGGAAGGAAAGAAAGAAAAGAATGTAGGAAAGATGGAGGGAGGGAAAGAGGGAAAAAAGGAACAAAGGGGGGAAGGAAGTAAGGGCAGACAGACAAATGAGGGAAGGAAATGATTCAATGATTTAAATGTTTTTTACTGAAAGTGAAAATTACACGGCTTAAAAACTAGGGCCGGGACTTTAACGCGTTAATTAAGATTAATTAATTACACAATAATTACCGCGTTAAAAAAATTGACGCACTCACTGGATGAGTTTCAGGCGGACCGATTATACTGGAGCACCAACTAGCGTAGTTCAGACAACAACAAACCACAGTGAACATGATGTAGCTGATGAGACCGCTTTGGTTGGCCCCGTGGATGGAAGTGTCGATAAGAGCATGGTTGTGTGCAAGCTATGCAACAAGGAATTCGCATATCACCGCAGCACATTGAGCCTCAAGTATCACCTCAATGCAAAACATATAGCAGCTAGCATGGAAGCTAGTGTGGTAGCTAGCTAATTTCTGAAATGTACTATATTTCTAAATATGCTATTGCTACACTTAATGGCAAAAATTGCACTGGTCTGTTGGACTTGAACAAAAATAAACAATATTTTTGTTGCTTAAGCTTATGTATTCAGTCATTATTCAATGGTATACTAAAAATCCATGTGAAAAAAAATACTTCTCACTGTTCTCAGGTCAAATATTTATATGCTATTAAAATGTGATTAATTTCGATTAATTAATTACAAAGCCTCTAATTAATTAGATAAAAAAAAATTTAATCGAGTCCCGGCCCTATTAAAAACACAATATCAGATGATTTACCAGTAAAAATTGGAAGCATAAAAACATACAATAAAAAAATAAAAATCCAATTATAACAAATATAAAACAAAGTACCGAAAAAGAGAAAGAAAAAAAAAAAACTACACTAAAAATAGAGCATGAAATATGAGAGTGCAGCATAAAATAATGATTTGCATTAAAATCATTAAAAATGACATAGAGTGCAAATGAAAGATTAAAATTGTGCTTTTAAAAAGAGCTGTGGGGTTTATTGTATAACCATTAGAGCCATCAGTCTTCACTGTTACATCATAAAAAGAAATCCTCATAACTACTATCTTATCTGATGATGATGATGTTGTCTGATCCTCTTCATCAGATCAACTTCCTGAACAGCGTGATCGTCGACCTGCAGCGGAAGAACGAGGAGCTGAAGATCAAACTGAAGAAACTCGCTCTGGCCGAGTTCAACGGCAACGACGGGACGGATGAGTAAGAAATAAATGAAATAATAGAAATATATATATAACAATATATAAAGCAGCTTGATCAATGGAAGATTAATCATCAGCTGTTTTATATAATTTATTAATCATTTAAATGACATTTCAAGCAAAAAATGACAAAGACTTTACATCATTTTAAATAAGAAAGCTTCAGATTTGGACTAAATTTGTCATCTTGAAGCATTTTTCTCACATTTTTGACACATTATTCACCAAATGATGAATTGATAATGAATAATAATAATAATTGTTACTTACAGCCCTCCTCACAACATCAGCCCACACTTTCAAATTAGTTTTTAACTTTCGACATCAACTTCAAGAAGACTTAACAACAGATGATTGACGTCTCTCTCTCTCTCTCTCTCTCTCTCTCTCTCTCTCTCTCTCTCTCTCTCTCTCTGTGTTGAACTCGTCCTACGCCAGATTCAATAAATGTACCAATTACTCGGCTGTCAAGACCAAAGTTTCTAAAACTCTCCACCAAAAAGAAAAAAAAAAGTTCTGATTTAAAAGCAGCAACGTTAAACCACGTCCAAAAACGTAAAGCCTTTCATTAATGCTGGCACACTTTTATTTTCTGACATGTTTTATCTGCTTTAATATTATTATCGCTTTTATTTTAATGTTACTGTCACATATTTTATTCTATTTTATTGCGTGGTATGTTTAATTGTCTGATTTTAATCCTGTTTCAACCATATAATGCTTATAACTTGAAAAAAACGTAATTATTCTTTTATTATTCATTTAAATTTCACCTCAACTTTATATAGAAATTAATATATTTTAGGGTTTTCTATCTTTTTACACCACAAAGTTTAATTAAACTCAATTCAGTTTGATTTCTTTATCAAATCACAACAGAAGTTTTCTTCAGACTCTGACAAGAAGTGCAATTCTTAAAGTGAAAGCACGATAATCTCCCAAACTGAAGTAAGACAAGGAACTAACAATAATGGAAGTGACAAAATCCTTTAAATAGATAGATAGATAGATACTTAGATAGATAGATAGATAGATAGGTAGAAAGATAGATACTTAGATAGATAGATAGATAGATAGATAGATAGATAGATAGATAGATAGATAGATAGATACTTAGATAGATAGATAGATAGATAGATAGATAGATAGATAGATAGATAGATAGATAGACTCCCAACAGACACATGTAACATCAGATAAAAACAAAAAAATGTAAAAGTAATTACTAAAAATACCCCAAAACTTGTACTAATAAAACAAATATAAATACTCAAAGTGTCAGAAAAAGTCTCCTGCGTATCTATAACAAATCAAAAAAGATGATATCAGTATTTTAATAATGTTATAAGGGCTGAGAGTCTAATATTCCTGAAACTCTGACAGTCTCCTTTATTCATTTATAAGCAGATATTTGCTCCTGTGCTGAAAACCAGTGAATATACACACACACACACAAAAAACAAATGATCACAGTTTAATTTATCTCAGGGTGGGTGGAGGAGTTTTAAATTAACTACTACTCATTATTCTCTTCTCCTCATCTTCATATCTTCTCAGTTTCGACAAAAGCGCCTCGAAGCGGGAAAAGAAGGCGACCCCGCGTCTCTTCTGCGACATCTGCGACTGCTTCGACCTCCACGACACGGAGGACTGTCCCACTCAGGCCCAGAGCCCCGACTCCGTACCTCACACCACCTACCACGGCAACCCGGCCGACGAGCGCCCGTACTGCGACATCTGCGAGGCCTTCGGACACGCCACCGAGTCATGCAACGATGACCAGACCTTCTAATCTAATCACTCCAAAAATCTCTTTTACCTGCACTCATCTTTCTCCTTCAACCCTTAAAAAAACACATTTCACTCCTCTTCCCATCCAGCTCCGCAATGCCTGACTAAAAATCCCACCCTCCCCCTCCCTTGCAGATTTTTCCATAATGTATTTTTATACTGTATTTATGCATATCACTGGTAGCTGGTAACTGTCCTGATCTAAAAATCCTGAAGATAAACTGTTCTGTAATGCAGAATGCTCGTCCAAATATTCTGCTTTGGTGCAATATTGATGTTTATAACACACACAAAAAAAAAAGGAAATCCGTCCTCTCTGCACTCGTTTTTTAAAATTTTATTTTAACGTATTTGTTTGTATCTTTTAAAAATAAACAATGTTTTCACGCGCGTTGTTATTCAGGGGGAGGCTTTATTAGATAATTAGCACAACAACAACAACAAACAACAAACAAAGGTGTAAAACATATTTAAGCACAGTTGAAACTGAAGGGAAAAAATGAAGCATCTTGTCCGACTCTACATTCCTGTAAAAGCTACAAACCAATCCGAGTGATACTGCCATGTAACAAACGTCGATGTTCAGTAACTTTCTTCCAGTGTATCAACCCCTTTAAAGGCTTCAGTATGCTTTAAAAAAAGAAAAGAAAGTAGTTCTGATGACGGGTAAAAGGCTAAAGATGTTTACAGTTTATCAGTTTACAAAAGCGAGGTGGACAACAAACAGGAATAATCAAGGTCTTTTTCGGAGTTCAAAGGCATTTAAAACGTTGTACACAAGCAAAATTACATTAGTAGTTGTGTGGAAATGAAAAAAAGACAACTTACTTTATCAAATCTGCATTTCTGACCAATGGCTGCATGTGAATGTTGGATTATCTGTTTCAGAAAGTTACAGAAAGTGTCAGATGTTGCCTCCTCCGATGTCCAAAAAGGGGGTTCAGGAGTTTCTGGCACAACTTCACCGACTTCCAAGGTGCACGGAGAAGGGGGAAAAGGCCCCCCCAAAAAAAGTCAAATCTCCAGCAACACTTGCAGTATAATGTTAGACCAATTCATTTCAGCTTACGGCCTTCATCAGTGTCATCATAAAAACACATTACAAGCAGCGTTTAAAAAACAGAAAAGAAATTAAAAAGGTAAAAAAAATAACCAATGATGTGCTTCCAGACATGCATCAGCCAGTAGATTATCTACCACGGTGGGTTGGGTATAATGACGCCATATTAGGTCCATAAAGCAGAGAAATAAAGCCTAAAATCTAAACTGTGTCCATTTGCCTCTCTGGGACAATGATTGGTCTGAAGTCACATGACCATATGACACAACCTACCTTGGTAGAATTAGTTATTTTTTACCTTTTTAAATGTGTGTCTACTTCACTTAAACTTATATTATATTTAAATGCTGCTTTTAATGTGTTTTATAATGACTCTGATGAAGGCTGCAAGTGCTGCGTTGCTCTTTTAATAAAGCTGGTCTGTACTGTAAATGCTGCTGGAGCGCTTTCTTTTAAAGCATACTGAGGCCTTCACTGTTAAACTATTGAAAACTAGTAACGCTACAAACTTGACTGAAGTTCAGTTTTGACCTTGGAATTTAAAAAAAATCCATTTAAAGGTTTTTCCAGAGTTTAAAAATGCATCTAAATCTTCTTCGGTGGCTTTTTTTTTGTTTGTTTTATTGAAGTGACGACATTCAGTTTACTCAAATGCGAAATATACAGTTGTTACTGAGTGTGCTGAAGAGGTTGGACACTTTTATCCCAACAATGCAAGCCTTTATGTAGCTTAAGTTTTACTCTTTACTCCACCTGCTGAGATCTGGGTAAAAAAGCTCCAGAAAAAGCTTGTAAATGAAGCTTGAAAACACAAAGAAAAGTCAGTTTACTCGTCACAGTTTGTGTCATTTTGCCAGTAAATACAGTGTTTTATGTCTTTTGTTGCTCTGGAGGAAGTCTGAAACAATAAATCAGGGCTTATGCAGCATTTTTTAAGCTTTAAGATATTTTTGTGATTTATTATTTAATAGAAATTGTTTTTTTTAATTTTTTTTTTTACATATAACAAATATAACAGTAGTTTAACAGTATACTAATCAACCTCTATGTTTGGATACGTGTGTGTGACGTATTATGCATTAAAGAGATTTACATAAAGTGACTATACAACACTTCAGGGTCCATTTAGTAGCTGTTCTGGAGCTTTCACTCACAATTACACAATCTTCCTCAGTAGATAGAGTTGCTCAGTTGTCACGAATTAGATTTTTTTGAAGCATTTTAATCCACATTGGTGCAAAAATTGAGATTTAAAGTTAAACTCCAATTCTACGAAAACTGAGCAACTTGACTGAAATCTCCAGAAAGCTACTAAAAAGATCTCGTGTTGAAATTGCTCTATTAATTACTGTTTCCAAGGTCTCAAATGAACTTTAAATTTTCTTTCCATCCGTCATCATACAGGTTAATATCCTGGAACAATGCCTCTTAAAGTAACTGACACTTTGTTGTAGTTAATGAATGAAGTTGTTGCATTTTGTTATTTATTGTCTGATTTGTCGCTAACCGATTAAATATTCCTACAGAGAAATAAGCTAGCACTGATTTAAAGTGTATAGTCTGTAGTAGGACTACTGTAGTTATATAGGTTGGGCTTTTAAAAAAAAAAAAAGCAAGAAAAATGCATCTGCCTCACGTTATAGGAAATGAACTTGCCCAGATGAAACTATCGAAGCCTCGACTAACTTACTTAATTTTTGTTTTGTTTTTTGCACTGTCCACTTTAAAAATTCAAGAAATAAAAACGTTATCTAACTTTATGTCTCTAAACTAAAAGTTATTTTATCACGACGGTACAGTGCAGATGATTGAGTGTGCTGTCCCGTTTCATACTGCCCTCTTTAAAGCTAAAAGGTGACGTTTTGGGAAAAATACGGTAACGAACTTTCTAGTGGAGTTTTAGCACTTAGACGAGGAGATTAATACCACTCTCATATCGCTTAAAGAGTAAGTATCATGCACAATTCCAGCTCTATATTTATATTCTGGAGCTCTACTAGAATATCTTCACATGATTCACAGTTAAAAACTGTCTAATAACAGGCCGTTTTAGCTCCTGTCTCTTTAAGAACCCCCCCTCCTGATGAGCCCACTCTGCTCTGATTGGTCAGCTTCAGAAGGCTTCCTCTGACTCTAAAAGCTATGTAAACAAAATATATTATCAGGATTTCGCGTCTTATTCTCCTTTAAACTCAAAATGCCAACTTTTTAAATACATGTGTACATGTCTGAGCTTGAATCCAATCCGAAATATATGAGCGTGGTTAACGTTAGTAAACAACTTTAGCAACAACTTTAGCAACAACGTTAGCGTCCAGCGCTACAGAACAAATTGGGCCGACGTAAAAAAAAATCACAAAAAACAATAACATGGCCCCTTTAACGTTAGCTTAGCACAAAGTCTAGAAAATGGTTATAGCTAGCCAACTATTAAAACGGCAAATTATGTTTCCATTTTTGTACGAAATAAACAACACAAGATATAATATGTTTATAAATCAGCTTTCTAGATGCTTGTAGGAGGCAGCTAACTTGCTTAATATGAAACTACTATCAATTCCCCTCATCTAAGCTAACGTTAACTCTCCACTAGAACTAGCGAAATTACGTGTTTCCTAAAAAAAAAAAAAGTCGACCCTTTTTCCTCTTTTAAGATTAAACGTGTATATCGACATGTGTTTGACCCGATCATGTTCTGAAGCACAAATTGTTTGGATCATATTGAATCTTCCAGTGTAACAGTGTGTATATATATATAATATTATATAACACATGACGTGACTAACCGCTCACACTCATCTTTTTGTAAATACTAAATCAGGAGCGTCTTCTTCTGATAGACGTGTACACATTGCCATGGGAAACAAAATAAAGCTTTTATGTGTACTACATTTTTATTTTTCTGCCCTGTTGATAAATAAGATTGACAATTAAAAATAAAAAAAATTTAAAAAGCCTGTTTGTATAGATACTGACTTTATATATATACATAAATATATATATGTAAGTGAAGCGTCTTTAATTATTAGTGTCATGTTTTGTATGTAACAAATTTCAGGCAGCATCTATAACACCTTTTTACAGATGTTGATGTGTTGTAAATGTCACTGTTTTCTATGTACTGTATACTCCTGAGCAGTCCAATAGAAATACTAAAGAAAATAAGCGTCTCTTGTCATGTTTTGTCTTGTTTTTTATTCTCCCATAGCAGCAACTTTACTATTTTATAGGTGTACTATTGTTGGAGATCAGACTCTGGAATCTTCACCAACACTTACTTAATAAAACTCAACTAAAATAACTAGTTTAAGTGTCAAAGTTGCTCAAAAGAAATCACTGGAGAGAGTCAGAGTTCAAAGAAAATAGAGCTTTTACTCACCAACAGGAATAAAAGCCAGAGTCAGACCTTGAGATCAGACTGAAGGAACTTTTTCACACTCTTCTTCCCCTTATAATGAGAGGTTTCCTTTTGTGCTCAGCGTGGTTGGGAAGGTTATTATGGAAATGTAATAGGTTACAGATTACTAGTTACTCTATTTAAAATGTAATAAGTAATATAACTTTTTAAATTACTTAATCAAAACTAATGTAACTTATTACTTTTGATGACTTTTCTAATTTTCTAACCAATGTTTTTAGCTGTTAGGGTAAATGTTCCCATTAAGCACCAAAATCTATGTCCAGCTGTTTTTCATGGATACTGACATGATTTATAAGGGAGATCATTTCTTATAAAGCAACATTTATCTCTCATTTGAAAATGTATTCATTAGTTCATTGGTACTGTGACTCAATTTAAGCCCATGTGTCTCCAAATAAGCCCACATCATGATTTATTTACTAAATATAATAAAAATATTGATTTCAAAGAATTAAAAACAGCAATATATGTATTCAGTAACATGTTAAATATTAAAGAATGAGGAAAAAAACCATCCTGAGCAGAATCTTAAAGGTCTGACTTCAGATGTAACCTCCTTTATAATCATCAATATTTTCATCAGTAACTAACAGATTAGTTCCATTTATTTTCTAATTAAATTACATAATGCTGTTACATGTAACTAGTTATTCTAATTAAAGAGGTTTGCGTTTTATGATACAGAAGTCCATCTATGAAAGTTTACCAGGTGATTTACATCTGAGACAGACATTAAAACGCCACTTTCTAACTCGCAGGTTAAAATATAGATCAGCCGCCGCTCAACTCATTATAGTTTCATCTCCAGATCCATTTACTCCTCCTGAGTGAGAGGCTTCAGGCAGCAGGAAGGAAGAGCCTGCTCCGTTTTTCATGAACTCCAGACGAGAGTAAATCATGAGCTTTATTTTCAGGAAATTCAGTCTCTTAAAAAGGAAGGGTTAAAAAAGTCTAGAAATCATCATGAAATGCCTCAAATATCTACAGACTCCAATCTGTATGTAAGCTAGCCAACAACTTTTTTACCCATGAGTGCAGCTTCATAGTAAGACACACTTCAACCATTTATTCTCTCTTTAACTGTCACTTCAGTAAAAGAAACTATAAAGGAAGTTTTTCCATATTCAGGCTGCAATGTCTATAATTGCTCTGCTGAGATCATGAAGACATCTCAACAAAAAGAGAGGAAAACTAACATCTAAAATTAACTTTTATCAAGGAGGAATAAGTAATACATGTTAATTTAAGGATTGTAACAAGGTTATTGATTTTTGTGTGTGTGTGTGTGGATAAAAACCTTTTAAACATGGCTGCAGGGCGTCTTTAAGGAAACGTTTAATAGGATAAAACGTTGAACTTTGGTGCATTTTAAAAGCACGAATGTTGACGGGAGTACGGAGAAGATACTTTGGATTAAAAAATATGAGTTCAGATTTTAAAGATCCCCTCTAGAGATGTATATATACTCACACACGTATGTCAACACCAATGTTACTCTTGTACATAATGTTACTATTATTTTTTACATTTTACATTTTTACTATTGTTTTTATCGCTTTTGTACCTATTCATTGTTCTTTATACCTTTTTATTGATGCTCTTATATTATTCCAATTCACTTTGCTTCTGCAATAATGTAAATTGTGACTAATAAAAGGGATATTTAATCTTAATTAACACTCTAGCTAAATGAGGTTCAATGTTTCCTTCACACCGTAACAAGAAAAAAAAAAAACTCAAAACGTTTTGTGAATTTTATTAAGAAAACAAAACCATTGGACATGATAAAAACCAAGCACTACTGATGGAATAAATAAGTCAAACCAAACCATAAATCTGTACAAGATCTAAAGTGAAACAAAATGGTCCCAAGAAAAAAAAAAAAAAAAAAACATACAAGATTTTATATCTCACAGCTCTTTTTTTCTTTAGTTTTTTTTTTTTTTACACACAGTTATGAGCAAACTATAAGCAATCGGCTCGATCAGGTGAAAGCTACAACATAAGTGAGATTTATTTTAAACTGAGTGTACATAATGCTGTTTATAACTGTTAATGTCAATACAATAGCATTTTAAGTTCCAGCGCTGCTGGACTGGGAATGAGGTATATGCTAATCCATCCTCTAAACTGAGACAATTGTCATTTAAAAAAAAAAATTCTTTTCTCTCCATCCATGTGATGCTGATTCGCTTAAATCTGATCAAGTAATTCTGCGTCGTAACGAACTCCCGTAGCCCCTGTGGTATGAAGTCATTGGTTTGCAGTGATTCAATTGATTTCGATCCATATTCACAAGTAAATTGATTAATGAAACTAAATCTTACGTGTGTGTGTGTGTGTGTGTGTGTGTGTGTGTGTGAGGTTGTACATTTAGAGGTCTGAATCCGTACTGTATATAAAGTTCAAGTAAATTGCACAAAAAAATCTGCGCAAAAACCCAAAAAAAGAGCTCGATGCCTCACGTGTCTGGATTCAGTCGACAGACGAGCACCTTTAGAGGAGGATCAGAACCGATGTTTGAGCTAAGAGACTGGACCCTTCTGCTGGAGCTGCAGACACATTTGTAGGTCAGAGATAAAAGTAGTGATACACACACACAACGATTCCGGAGATGAGAAGTGATTGAAGTCACCAGACGGGGGGAAAAAACCTAAAAAAACACCCGAGCCTGCTGGTCTGCTTCTACGTTAACATCAAAGTTCCACCTGAAGCGGACCAGCAGCCAGGAAATGTGACTGGTGAGGTTTGCAGATGTTTAAAACGGACAAAAAAACAAACTTAAATGACTTCTGGGTAGTGTTCAAATTCCAGTCTCCAACTGTTTTAAAGGAGTAGTTTCACATTTTTTGGGGTAAAAGATGTTTGCTAAGATTTTTAAAATATGAAGCAGGAGCAAGTGGAAAACAGCCACTCTGGATGTGTCGAAATGTGGAAATCTAAACTAAAAAAAAGCAGCTTTAAAGTTTATAAATTAACATGATATATCTAGTTTATTTCATCCATATATGAACCACTGTTTCTATGCAGGAAGTCACTGCGTTCAGCCAAGAAATAGTCACTTTTTGTTGCTTTTAGGCTCGTTTTTTCACAGATTAACAACATATAACGTTTTAATTAGCGAGCGGTAAAAAAGGTGCTGATTTTTTTTGTCAGGTTTTTCAAGCTTTTTTAACAGAGCCAGGCTAGAGCTGTTTCCAGTCTTCACTCTGAGCTAAATGAACCGTTACCTGGCTCTGTACTGGAGAACTAAAAATCAATCAGCACAGCAGCGTCTCTACGAGCTCGCTAATTAACATGTAACGTCTTATAAAAGTAATAAATTGTGGTTTAACAGATTAATTCCTTGATGTAAAGCTTGGTTGTTGCTCAGATGAAATAAAACTAGATCAAATGTGTACATGAGTCAGCATTAAAGGTGATTTTTTTTTAACTTTTGGACAGCATCTCCTGGCTGTAGCTTCATATTATGGTATTTATCTTCTCATTTAACTCTCAGAAGGAAAAAGTGAATTTGTACCCTCTAAAAAAATGTCAAACTATCCCCTTAGATGTAATCAAACTGTTAAAATAATGGGATAAAACAAACCAAAAACAAAAATAAATGGCACCAAAAATTTTGTAATTCACATCCTGTTTGACCTAAAATGTGTGTTTTACTTAAAAAAAAAGAAAAAAGAAAATCAACTCAAGGCACACCTGCAGGACCTATTACTGTTTTTACCTGTCTGCACTACTTTAAAAATAAGAAGAGTTTTTAACCTTTGACCAGTACCATCATCTTCATCTTCATCATCATCTTCCCTCAACTAACTGACTTTAAAAAGAAAAGACAAAAAAAAGAAGAAAAAACAAATAATAAAACATGTAAATGGAGAACTTTTCATGGATAGAGAAAAAAGACTTCCAACTACAGCAGCAAATAATCTATCTGTGATCGATTGTGACGAACCTTAACAGTGCATTGACCCTCCTGAGAAATAAACCCCTAAAACTTTTTTTCTTTTTTTTCCTAAACAAATATAAAGAACATTAGTCTAAAACAGGAGGCGAATCGGGAGGATTGAAGTGACGTGGTCTCTTCTCTTAGGGGGTTCGAGGTTTGACCCCCCCCCCTTGTGGTTGCTAATCTGAGACCAGGTTAGCCTCTTGAGTATCCTGAGCTAAACCGTTAAAAAGCGGTAAAACGTTTTTTTTGTTTTTTTTTTTCTCGTAAAAGCGGTCTCAGAGCAGCGAACCGGGGTCAACCTCGCCCCCCCCCCTTAAAAAAAAAAAAAAAAAATCTGGATCCCCAGTGTTGACTCTTTTTTGTTGTTGTTGTTTTTTTGTGTGTTTTTAATAAGTCACAGATGCAGGTCAGTGTTTTTTCGGGTCTGGCCTGGTTGAAGCTGACGGCGCCCACCTCTGCCTGGTAGGTGGTGGGATGTGGGGGGGTGGGGGGGATAGAGGGGTAGAGAGGGGGTCGCAGCCCGGGTTCAGAGCTTCTCTTGGCATTAGTGAAAAAAGTGTGGAAACTGGAAGGAAGCACGGAGGAAGAGGAGGAGGAGGAGGAGAGGAGGAAAGGAGGGGGGACCAGTGAATAGAGGTAATATCCATTCTCCCTCTGTGGCAGAGGAGTGTTAAAGAGGGGTAAACTGGAGGAAGAGGAGGAGGAGAGAAGAAGAGGAGAGGGAAAGAGAGACGTCCTTTCTCCCTTTTGGTGAGTTTAAAAAGGTGGAGGAGGAGGAGGAGGAGGAGAGAAAGAGCCGGTGTTTCCATTACCCTTAATGATCTAGAGTTAATGGAGGGAGGAGCAGAGAGAAAGAGAAAGAGAGAGAGAAAGAAAGAGAGAAAACCAAGCCCGATCATTTAACTCTCCTCAAAGTCCTGAGACGAGGACTCCTGTTTGGTCTTCTTACTGGGTGGGGCTTCCTCCTCTAGATCCTAACAGAGAGAAAAACACATCACATTAAACAATGATTTAAGTCACTTTCACTCATTTCTAAATTGAATCTTTGGGTTTTGGACTCATGTTTTTAGACTTGTTTAGCTTCAATAAAAGTCCACTAAAATTAAAACATATCACACAGACTTCTGCTATAAATCCTGTTTTATTCACCAAACTTCCACTATCTTACCTTCATAAGTCTGTTTCCAGTTTACTTACAAAGGTTTCTTGATGAGTTTTTTCTTTCTTATTGTTTCTATCTCAACAATTTTGTTTTTATTTTCATTGTACGTTAGCTTTGTCTACAAGTCATTTCCCTTCTTCTCTGATAATTGCTGTATATTTGTCTTGTTTTATTGATCCAAATTGATTTGAAATATCTCTTTAATATGTTTTTATTGCAGCTTGAGTTGTTTGGACACCAGGAAGACACTTTATGGAAGGTAATGAGGAAGCAAATAAATAATAAATCAGGTCAGATCAATAAATTGTACATTAATGAACCTGAAATGACCTCAGACACCAATTGGAGGAGTGGACGAACTGGCCCTTTAAACTCTGGAGCACCTGTGAGATGATCAGTGAGGAGATGATGTTTGTACCTGAGTGGCTTTACTGTCTGAAGAGTCTTTCTCCCCTGAGGACTGACTGTCTCTCTTGGCACTTTGTGCTCTCTCTGATGTCTCTGATGACGGGGTGCTTTTACCTGAAGAGACCAAACACAATACAGATGTCAGAATAAAAACATCACACAGTAAAAACACAGCTGAATGTTACAGGTGGTTTGTTGTAGCTCAGGATCATGTTTCTGTTTCTGTTTCTGACACTTTAGTTCAGTGAAGTTTGATGGAGCTGAAATAGAAGTGGATGTGAAGATGATCATGTACAAGACTCAACTTAAGTTTTATTTAACCATCATTAGAGAAAGAAAACTATTTTAATCATCTACTATTCGCTTATGTCAGCTTTTTAGATAAAAATGCCCCAAAATTGACAGTTTTCATCTTCTAAAATGTGAATACTGTTATAATACTTCTTTGTCACGTTGGCCTCTGAAAAACTGTGATGAGCATTTTAAACTTAAACAATTCATCAATCAACTGAGAATATGATCAGCAGATTAAATTATATTATTGTATTAGTCCAACTTTTCAGACGTGGAAGATGACACATTGTCGTCTCCTGTTCTGTTAATTTGAGAATTTTGATTGTGGTTATTGATTCATTGGCTGATTATTTTTAAGATTATTAGTCATTCAAAGGTCAAAAAATAGTGAAAAAACTGGGATCATTATGTTATGTGTAAGAAAACATCAGGCTTGATTTAAACATTACTTTCATAACTTTGTAAAACAAAATGTAACAAGAGAATCAGAGATGTAAATGTACTGAATTGTTATTAATTTAAATAATGGTATCTGATATCTGAGTTCCAGTTATTTAAGTCAGACTCAGACAGATATCTGATGTCAGTATTGGTGCCTCTATAGTCATCTTTATAACATTTACATTACATTTAGTCATTTAGCAGACGCAATTTAAGGTTAAGTGTCTTGCCCAAGGACACATCGACATGTGGACTGGAGGAGCCGGGAATCGAACCGCCAATCTTCCAATTGGAGGACGGCCGCTCTACCTCCACAGCCGACCCTATAAAAAGGTAAATATCTCTTTGTTTATATTTAACTTCATATACTGAAGTCTTTACATTAATCTGACAGCACTCAAGTCAGAGTTTGATCAATTAATCAATCGGTTTTTTTATTGACCTAGCTCCAAATCATAAAAGTTATCTGAAGGCACTTATCACATAAAGCAGGTCCAGACTGAACTCTGTAATCATGCTAAAACTTTTACAGCTGCAGGTTAGACTGAGGCCGTTGTGATGTTTATGTAACACGACTCCAGTGCTCATTCAGACATGAAGTCAACGTCTATGTGTCTCCTATATGTATAATTAACTATAAAAGGAGGATGTATATCTGAGAGATAAAGAGGGAAAAAACAACAACAGGATGTGGCTCATCACACCTGCTGTCTGTCCACTGAGTGAGAGACAATATGATCAGAGGACAGTGAGGACGTCTGTTCCTGCTCTCCATGATTCCCCAGATTAAATTGAACATATAGAACAATTGTATTCCATTACCTTTAATTAATATAAAAAGTTATAATGTAAGATCATGCCAAACTAGTTGATATGGTGTTTTATTGAGAATTTACTGTTTTTAAATTTTTTATGGTTACACCACTTACACATTTTTGCCATAATCCTCTAATATATTCTCTCAAAATGGATAAAAAGCAGAAATTTGATGCTGGGTCCACAAAAAAAAAAAGAATGTGTGCAAGTTATTCATACGTTTATTTTCACATTTTAACCCCTTTAAATTTGACTAAACCGCGTCATTGACCCATATGTGTGTGTGTGTCTGACCCCTCTTGCTGTCTGGGCTCTGGTCAGTCTTGGCCTCGCTGTTCTCGCGGTGGGAAGCGGAGTTGGGCTCCGGAGCCGGACTGGTGCTACAACTGTTTTCCTGTTTGACTGGAGATGAGTCAGCGATGGAGCTCTGGTTGCTGTTGTCATCTATAGACGAGGACACACACACACACACACACACACACACACACACACACACACACACACACACACACACACACACACACACACACACACACACACACACACACACACACACACACACACACACACACACACACACACACACACACACACACACACACACACACACAAGCAGAAAGTTAGTCATCACACACTCATCCCGGACTCAGAAACACAGTTTGTAACAGTTTCTATCTTTATAATCAGTGAGGATGATTAAGAACCTTCAGTGAGAATGGAGTGATGACTCAACATGCAAATACTTTGGGTATCAACAGGTTTCAGAGAACTAAATTTAACATCTGAAAAAAAAGGTAATTTGTGGTTTAAGCTTTGAGAATATCAAACTGTAAAAATACAGATGTATATACGGGGGGAAAAAAGAAGATATGACAAAAGAAAAAAAGAAAGGTTTTGTAAATGTCTCGAACATGGAGCACAAAGAATCCCTACATGGTGAAAAAACATACAGATATTTTTATAATTGTTGGGCTATTATTGTTTTCAGTCCCTGAATAATTCCTCTAAGTCAAAGTGTGTTAAATAAGCCTGGTGTTATTTTATATTTTCTCTTATAGTCGACAAATCCCATGAAAAGGCCAAAGCCACTCATGAATTTATCTGCTGACACGGCTTGTCTGCATACACAAAGCCTGATATAATAACTTCATTATAGTCATGAAGTGTTCAACAGTAAAAATGCAAAAATGATAAGATTACAATAAGTATTTAAAGAGTAAAACACAGAATAAGACAGTACTTATTTTGTCTCAATCTCACACACACCGTCCTGCTGTCAGAAATACTCACTAGAGCTATAAATGTAGATTCATCCGCCAATGAAAATAGTCCCTAACAAAAGCACTATTAACTACTGTTTGAGTAACATTTATTAAAGATTACGGTGACCAGCTGTTTTAGAAAATTACTACGCCTTGTTTTTTAAAATTAAACTATATATTTATACCGTTAAGACGCAAGTTAAGAGAAGGACTAACACATTGTTGATTTTTTTTTTTATAGGATTTGTTACTAGTAAAATATCAGCAGCTGTTATCCTTTTAACAGTTTTTTGGTGCTTACCGTGCATGTCCATCATCCCCGGAGAGGAGCTGTTCTCTGGAGTCGTCAACTCTGAGCCGTATTTCTCATCTTTGCCCTTCTTCTTGTTCTTGTTTTTCTAAAAGGAGCAGAGAAACATTAAGTTACACAAAAGCTCCTTTTATAAGAAATCAACATGTAATGATGAAAATATAAAGTAAATATAAAAAAAGATAGTTTGGAGAGTGTTCATGGGGAAAAAAAGAGTGCACATTATGAACAATATTTTGCCTTTAAAACAAAAGCTTCTTTTTATTAAACATCTGTTGAAAACATGCTTATAAATGTGTGTGTTACATTGGGGGGAGTTTGGGAAAAGGGGGGGGGGGGGGTTTCTGCTAACATGTGAACTTACGTCATCTGATTTGGGCTCTGTCACCGGCACCCACTTGTAGATACGAAGGGACGTGTCTCCTACAGTCACCCATTTCTTCTCCCTGTGCACAACAGAAACCAGAGTGACTTTAAATGCATCACAGTACATTATTATATTATTATATTATTGTATTATTGTATTATTACTGCACAGTTAACAGCACTTAATTAACTCACTGAAATGATATAAAGCAGAAGCTAAAAACAAGTCATTCTAATAAACACACTGTATAAACGTTATATATCTAATTAAAAGGGTCCTTCATGGAATATTATAGTGATTGATGATTGTTAAGAACTATTTAAGAAGCACATTAAAAGTTATTCTCAGAGCTGCAGCTAAAAAATCATATCAGTGAGACTTTTGATTATTTATTTGATTAATTAATTAACTGTTTAGTCTACAAAATGTCACGATAATAGTAAAGAATAAGCCATCATAAATTGCCGGAGTCGAGAGAGAAAAAAACAAATTCTTAAATCTGAGCGGCAGCAGAAGTTATTTTTGCTCGATAAATTACTTAAATCTGTTAAATTGATGATATATGCAATATAAAATCAACATATAAATGAAAACAAATTGTATTGTTTAATTTGTTTAGTGACAGTCTCAAATTTTGGTAACTTGTCACTTTTCTTTGTGTCATGTGATAGTGAGCTGAATTATTTCAGATTTCTGGGATTACTTCGGCCCGGCTCGATCTCTGCTGTGCAGGTTGACGCGGCGTCTGTCAGAAATAGACCAGGAGCGGAGCAGACGCCCACTTCGGACGTGGCATCGAGCATGTAAACCCAAAATCTCCCACAGGTGACTTTGAATGCAGTAACATATCATTCACATCATCTTCACCCTTCAGTGACCTTTCCCTCTAAAAAAAGGGGGACAAGTGGACCCAAGCCTTTTAGGAAATTTGCCCCCTATAGTATAACAGAGCCACCAGCAGGAGGTTATTATGCAATTTATTGGGCTGTTTGTGACCCCTGAACTAAAATGAATTTGACAGATCTGAACTTTGTTATTGTTGACAGTCTGAGGAAGAGCTGCTGTGTCGCTCTAACACTCGAGTATCACAGTCATCACATGTATATCGTCTTCTCCATAGATCTAAATGCAGAGGTCAATGCTGCTCAAACAATCAACCCTCTTTTAAAAAGTCACTGAAATATTTTCCTGTTGATATAAAGATCAGATTTAACTGAGTCTGTTCAGCATTTCTAAACCTGCCACAGAGCATGATGGGATGTTAATTGGTTAATTGTACCACACGGTGCAGCTGTGTGGAAACATCTGCTGTCAAAATGTTTCTACACTCATTTATTCAGGTGTTGTTTTTTTCCGTGTATTTGTCAAAAACAGTTTAAAACCACAAAATATTTTGTTTACTTTCATATGACTCAGGAAACCATCAAATATTCACCTTGAAGAACCTGGTATCAACAGATTTGAAAGCGTATCAGGTCAGAAAAAGTGACCCCGGCCAAAATAAAACGTTAAAATTTATTGAACATGCGTACCCACAACATTTCAGCCTGACTATTCATTTTATTTACTCAATTAAAGTTATTGGACACCAACTTCTACTGACTTTGACCTGAGGACGACTGATTAAACCACCTCATTATTATTCTTTAAATCACATAAATTCTGCCAAGTATGGTAACAAACCTATATATTAAAAAAAACATACATACTCTTTGATTAAACATATGTATACGCCTTACATACTGTTCATATTCTGACCCTTTACTGTACCACCTCATAATTAGTCTCAACGGTATATTTCCGAAGAACAAATCATTAATAAACATGTCATCAGTCAGATAAAAGACTGATTAATACTTAATGAAGCTAAAAAGTAAATAAAATGGTGTTAAGTGTGTTTTGACTGCTCTCAAGTAAAAATAGGTCATATATGACAGTGAACAATATGTAAAATCACATACATTCTGCCACAAAGTAGTTAGATAGCTGTATTTTTAAAATACATATATTCTTAGAATAAACATTACTTACAAACTGTTTTTAATATCTTTGAATGGTGATTTTTTTCCATTTTTGAAAAACTGTGGGTCACATAGTACAAAAAGTAAAGTTGAAAAAGTCATTTTTGTTTATATTGTACACACAAATAGTGTTCAGGGTGTTTTAACTGCTCTGAGGTGTAACAACTAGGTCATGTATGACGGTAAACAGCATGTAAAAGCGTGATTTAAAGAGTGTATTTGGTGTGTTTAAACGTGAAGACTGAGTCACTACGTATTTAACCATACTTCCCCCCCACCGAGCCTCACCAAACCTTACCGAGTCTCACCGAATTCTACCGAGTCTCACCGAACCTTACCGAGCCCTACCCGAATCCTACCGAGTATCATCGAGCCCCACCGAGAGCTGCTTCTCTATCAAACCTAAACCGACACTCAAAGCGCTTAATTTAAAACTCCAGACGGACACAAAACTCCTCCGACTCAACAGCGCCGTCGTTGGTATTGTAACATATAAAAATGTATTATCCGCGTCGGCGGTAATTTAACATTTAATTTCAACCTTTTATTAAAACAAAAACACCCCAAAAAAGACCGAAAGAAAGAGGGAAAAAAGCTTCAACCGCCGTTTATGTGTTAGCCGTTACAAGCCGTTAAAAACAGCAGGCAGCAATGGCTTCATGTGACTGCATCGAAATGGCTTCTGGGTTCAACCCGAGAGAAAAAAAAAAAAAAAGGAGAGAGCGAGAGAAGGGGAAGAAACACCGGTACGTGCTGTGTTTGTGTGGCCGGGTTTGGTGCTACAGTGCGCCCCGGTGCACCTGAGCTGTAAGTACATCTGCCGGTTTGTGATAGCTTTAAAAAAAATGTCGCTATTCTTTCAATCTCTCTCTCTCCTACTCTCTCTCTCTCTCTCTCGCTCTCTCTCCTCCCCCAACAAGCAAAGAAGAAGAAGAAGAAGAAGAAGCCCTTTCTCGTGTTAGATAACGAAGCCGTTTTCAGGTTGGGTTTTTTTCTCTCTCTTCAACTCTTACCATTTTCGTACTTTCTCAATAGCGGCCATGACCCGCTTGATGTCATCTTTCGCCCTGCTCCGGGTCTCCGCTCGGACCGACCTGCCCGACATTGCCTCGCTGGGTTTGATATATATATTTTTTTAAAGCTCGCCGGCAGTTGAGACACAATGCAAACAGTAGAGCGCACAGAGGAGACACTGCGCATGCGTC
Source organism: Scomber scombrus (assembly GCF_963691925.1). Lineage (NCBI taxonomy): Eukaryota > Metazoa > Chordata > Actinopteri > Scombriformes > Scombridae > Scomber > Scomber scombrus. Next base: position 14,257,716 of record NC_084984.1, read on the forward strand.
GACTGATAGAGAGGGAGGAGGCCTAGTGTGGCTGCAGCTGCACTATGAGAGAGAGAGAGAGAGCAGTGAACTGTCTCCCTGCTGTGTTAGCTGGAGAACAAAGAGGCTGCAAAACATTGGATATATATACCCTCCTCCACCCCTCCTCCCTCCTCCACCCACTATACAACTACAGAAGTTTGAGCCCTGAAACTTTACTGTATGTCACACAAGCAGGCAGCAGTGGAAGAAAGTGTTTAAATCAATTTTACTGAAGTATGATACTAATACAGCAATGTTGAAAAAAGTAAAAATGTTAAAGTGCAGCATGGAAAAACCCTGCTTTAGTGTTACAGCAACCAAATCACACAAAACAAATCCAAGATCCAAGAAACAAAGATGTAGAAAATAAATTCATAAATAGCGACATATACATTTTTACCTATATATATATTTACAGTGGTAAATACTCAACTACTGTATTTCAGTCAAATTTTGAGGTACTTATGTATTTCCTAGTGATGCTACTTTATACTTCCACTCCACTACATTTCAGAGTGTAATAGTGTACTTGTACATACTTGTGTATACTCATGTATACATATATACTTATATACACTGCAGATTAAAAGTACAGTTATAATTTCTGAGGCCAACATGTCAACCAGGCTGGATGGGATCACATTAACTAGAAAACCAATATCTTATCTAATGATAAAGTTACATTTTTCGAAGCATTGGAACGCATGACTGTATCTGTTTTAACCCTGTATGTATTTATACTGTCTTGTCTTGTGTTTTATTTTATTTTGTTTGATTTGGACCTGTGGGTGTGTCTGAAAATACATTTTCATTCATTCATTCATTGTCCAAACTCAATGTCCACTAGTCTACAGCTTGTAAAATATATATACATAAATGAATACAAGACTCATAGGAGAAAAAAGTTGATAGAAATATAAAAAAGACCATGTGGCCATCTGGTGGGGTAATTTAAACTTGCACAAATTTCATATAAACTTTGATTTTTTTTATTTCAAATGTGTGAAAAAAGAAAAACAAACAAAGCAAAGCAAAAAGGTCATACAACAGACTGCAAGATTGTGACCCCGTCTCCATAAATCAATGATTGCTAGTATAACAGCTAACTCATACATATGAATCTCAAGAATAATTACTTCCTATACTTATACAAATAATTTAATAACTTATTAATACCATCATACAATATACACATGTCTTACTAATCTATATAAGATAAGATAAGATAAGAATTACTTTATTAATCCCTTAGAAGGGAAATTGAATGTCACCTCCTCACAAAAACAGCCAACATACAGGAAGGAAACATACAGACTCAGGCAGTACAAGATAAGAGCAAAGCACCACATCAACATCAATCAAACAATCCACAACACTCAGCAGTCAACAACAATGTTCATTAAAAAACCTCACTGCACCAGGTATAAAGGACCTTCTAAATCTTTCTGTAGAGCACCTTGGCATCACTAGACTGGCACTAAAGGAGCTCTTCAGTTCACTAAAAACACCAAAAAATGGTTGGTCCTCATTGTGCAGGATGCTACTTTTATTAACTTTTAAAAAACAGCTTCTTCCCACGAGCTGTCACATCCATCACCCCATACTGTAACTGATTAATTGATTGCACTGCACTTGATTTGCACTGATTTTATTTGATTTAATTATTTTAGTTAGGTATGAATGTATGTTATTTAACTTTGTCTGTGTTCTTGTTTTTTATTGCACTGCCATGCTGAAGCTGCCAAACAGTTTATCGTTGTTTTTAACAATGACAATACATTTCTATCTTGTTGATGCTATTTCTATCTATATTTACTGTAATCAATACAACTTTAGTTACAACAAAATATAATAACAGCATTAGTAATACTTAAACATAGTAAACACATTTTTTTTAAATTAAACTAATTTATATAAAGTTGGATATTTCCCACAGTCCATGAAGAGGGCACGACGTATTGGGTGGTAAAAAACGTCTTGCATCATCTTTCTGCGACACGTCAACACGCTGCAGGATGAGCTAACGGAGTGCAACTCAGCAAAATAGTGTAAATAAAACTAAAACACAGACTAGAGACAGTTTGTAACAACAACAGGCTGAAAAATAGCTATTTAAATTGTTTTTTAAGGACATTTATTTAGTTTGGTTCGTAGTTTAAGGCTGTAGTGACGAAGACTGACTGACATCTGCCCCAAAATCTGCACCTGTGGTTTGTTTTAATCATCAAAAATACACATAATTGAGTCTGTGGCGAAGCTTCAGGATGAATGAAGAAGGTGAGTCCATTTAAGCTTCTAATTTAGCCAATTTATTTATGGTTAAAGGTGCAGAAATTTAAAGGGGCATGTTCACTAATTTATAAAGTCAGTCCCACATGTTATAACTCTGTAATTATTCCTGCTGTTTATACTGATTATTACAAGTATATACACATGTTAAAGTAGATTTGAAGCTTCTATTCAGCTTCAGCAGTCTGAGTTAGTCATATCAAGTGGATATCTGACATATTTACAGTCTTTTTAGCATCAAATTCCTTCTTTGTGTTTCCCTGTTGAGCTGTGGTGGAAGTATAGTAACAAAAAGACTTTGGCACTAAAAACCCTGTAACGTTGAAACATAGAAGATGAAGATTTGATTCATTTGGACGGCTGAAGCTTCATATTAGCTTCAGATCCACTTTTAAATGACTGATTTCCACTGAAAGCACATTTGAGATCTTTTTAATAGTCAGTATGAACAGGAGGAATGATTACAGCGATGACACCTGACTGCTAGTTTTAAGACGCACCTTAAACACTATGAACTCATCCTTTAACTGTGTCTCTCTGTTTAATCCGGGGCAGAGCTGGTGGAGTACTTCAGGGCTCAGATGAGGGAAGACCCTGACATGGCTTCTGCTGTGGCCGCTATCCGAACTCTGCTTGAATTCCTCAAGAGAGATAAAGGTACGTTTTCACCCCGTCGCAGCGTCATTTCTCTTCACCTGTGATACCTGTAGTTTAACAAGCCGTCTCTTCCCCCGCCCTTCAGGAGAGACTCTGCTGGGTCTGAGGGAGAGCCTGACGTCGGCCACAGACTGCCTCACCAGAGTGGACTCCTCCGTGGCCGTTTCCTCGGGAGGAGAGCTCTTCCTGCGCTTCATCAGCCTCACATCACTGGAGCACCAGGTGAGAGTCGAACCAGTGGAGGAAAGTAACTCAACTACTTCATTTGAGTTTATTTTTCTGTTTTATTCTACTTTATACTTCCGCTTCACTACATGTCAGAGGGAGATATTGTCCTTTTTACTCCACTTCATTCATCTGAGAGCTGTAATGCAGCTCTAGATGCAATCATGCACCAAAACTGAGTATTTCTACTTAATAGTTTCACTCCACTACATCTATCTGACATCTAGAGCTGCAAGAATAAATTGATTAATCGATTATTTGCTTGCCAACTGTTTTGATAACTGATTCATAATTTGGAGACATTATTTCAGAGAAGAAAAATTCAAATTCTCTGATTTCAGCTTCTTGAATGTAAATACTTTCTCTTATCTTTAGTCCTGTATGACAGTAAATTGAATGAACATCAACTTGGACTTTGGAGCAACAGTGATTTTTTATAGATCATTTAATGGAGGAAATAATCAACAAATTAATAATGAAACTTAATAATTGGTTACAGCCCTAAAACTCCACATTGTCAATATAAACTCAACCAATTAGATTATTATTTAGTCTCGGCTTCCAAAATATGTTAAACTTCCCTTGTAGACAAGTTATAAGAAGTATATAAAATAATCTACTTTGATTAATAGTTTGTGTCTAATTTCTCAGCTTCTTAAATGTAAATATTCTGTGTTTTTCTTTTTTTAATCCTTTATGGCAAATCAATGTTTTTGGTTTGTTGACAAAACAACACATTTGAAGGAGTTATTTTCTGACACTTTATGAACCAAAAACTGTTAAATTAATTGAGAAAATAATTAACAGATTAATCAATAATGAAAATAATCATTAGTGACATCCCTAAACTCTACCCTGTCAAGATTAATTCAACCAATTAGAGTATTAATTAGTCTCTTCTTCCAAAATATGTTAAAGATCCCCTCTAGATATGTTTTGTATATTAAATACTCTACTTTGAATAATAATAATGTGTTTCTGGTGTTTTTTTCCACAAAAAAGTCTTATCTATATTCAAATCCTTAAAAGTACATCTACTCCTTTTCTCTCATTAAAGATTCCTAAATGTATAAATATGCAAATATTTTTTATTTTAGAAGTTTAACAGCTGGACAGCAGATGTTTCCTCCTTCACTGTAAAGTCCATTCTCAGTGTTTGTTCTCTGCAGGCTTCAAGTTTCCACATCAACACTTGTTACCAGTTGTTCTGGAGCAAGAATAGTCTCCTAAAATCTGCTCGTAGTCCCTTTTAAAATCAGACTTTCAATGAGCTCAGAGAAACTTTCCACACACATTTTATACAAAGAAGTTGAAACATTTAACTACAGGAACGAGAAGAAGATTTTTTAATGGAAGGGCTCTTAAAGTAAAACTCTAATCTTTGACTCTTTTTGTCAGGATTTGTCTCGCTGTAAGAAGGTGATGGAGGAGAGAGGAGAACTTTTTCTTGAGAAGATCTCAATGTCGAGGACCAAAGTCGCCAAACTGTGTCACACCTTCATCAAAGACGGAGCTGTAAGTCCAGCATTACTTATATCTACTGCTCTTTGTACAAACTCTATGCAGCTAACTCAACAACTCTTTCTCTCTTCTTTGTCTTCCAAAAACAGAAAATCCTGACTCATTCCTTCTCCAGAGTTGTCCTCCGTGTGCTGGAAAAAGCCGCCGGCGAGAAGAAACGTTTCTCTGTGTATGTGACGGAGTCTCAGCCTGACGCAGCCGGGTGAGTGAACAGGGTCATAAACTGTGTTACTGAGCTCTGAAGAGACAAACAAACACTGAACCTTTGTTTTCTTTTCTGTCTCTAACACAGGCGACAGATGGCCGAAGCTCTGAGGAAACTCAATGTTCCAGTAACAGTAGTGCTGGATGCAGCTGTGGGGTAAATATACTGATTATAGAGGTTTAAATATAAAAAAAAGACACTTTAATATAATTTGAGCTTGTGAAAAGTGACTTAATGATGATGAACAAAATTATTACAACACGCATTAATAAGAGAACATAGGAGTCAGTAACAAATAAGGGTTGGCAAGATGATCAATTCAAAAATATGTTTAAAACTAGTTTTAAAAGCAGCATCAGGTTTGTTAAAATGTACATTTAGTATTTTGTTGGTTTTTATCATTTGAAATGACATTTGCACCATTTTTTACCAAAAGTAAGACTGAATGCTCCTGAAAATCTCAAATGGTGTAACCACAAAAGAATGATAAATATTAAATATTTGATCACCTACAGTGTATTTAAGTGGACTTAAACTAATAATTACTTAATTTAATAAATGTAAATGGGTCCTGATCTCCATGATTCCCCAGATTAAATGTATTATTTAGAACAATTGTACTCCATTACCTTTATTTAATATAAAAAGTTATAATGTAAGATCATGCCAAACTAGTTGATATGGTGGTTTATTGACAATTTACTGTTTTTAAGCAAATTGAATTATTTGGTACAAAGTTTTTATGGTTACACCACTTAGACATTTTTGCCATAATCCTCTAATATATTCTCTCAAAATGGATTAAAAGCAGAAATTTGATGCTGGGTCCACAAAAAAAGAATGTGTGCAAGTTATTCATACGTTTATTTTCACATTTTAACCCCTTTAAATTTGACTAAACCACATGGACACAAAAAACATAATTGATCCTCATATATATATATATATAAATATATAAATATATATATATATAAATATATATATATATAAATATATATATATATATAAAAAAAAATATATATATATATATATATATAAATATATATAAATATATATATATATATGGATTAAATATATATATATAAATATATATATATATATATATAAATATATATATATAAAAAGAGCTTGTTATGGAGTATAATGTTGTCTTTCTTCACAGTTACGTCTTGGAGAAGGTAGATCTCGTTATAGTTGGTGCAGAGGGAGTCGTGGAGAGCGGAGGGATCATCAACAAGGTGTGTTCCAGTAAATGAAGCTACTCTGTTGAATTTGCTTATAAAAACTGATAACAAGTGTTGCTTAAGTCATGTTTTAGGTCACTTTTATGCTCTTATATACATTTAAATGTGAGTGTTTTTGTTCTTGTTCTCACAGATCGGCACGTATCAGATGGCCATGTGCTCTAAAGCTCACAACAAGCCTTTCTACGTTGTGGCGGAGAGTTTCAAGTTTGTGCGTCTGTATCCGCTCAACCAGCAGGACGTGCCGGATAAATTTAAGGTAGGATGTCACGTAAGGTTTGTGTAAAGGCTGAGAGTTTTCATTTCTTCTCCTGCTTCAAAACTTAAATAATAGATAAACATTTGCTGGTTGCAGCTTCTCGAACTTGATGATTTGAGGCTTTTCTGTGTCATATATGATAGTTAAAGGGATTTATTTGGGTTTTTGACTGTTGGTTGGAACCAAAATAAGACACTTTTAAGATGTCACCATGAGCTTTACGTGATTTTAACGATTTTCAACACGATAAACTGATTAAAATAATCGTTACTTGCAGCCTTGTTAACTGTGTTTTACTAAATTTTCATTCATTGTGTTTATACAGCAGCCTCCTTTTTGTGTCACAGTTAAAGTTTTTATACGTTAATGTACTTTAACCTGCTTACAACTACATTAAAGTGTTATAAACATTTATTAACTGCTTTTATTCTGCTTATACATGTTAAATATACAGATTTAAAAATCAAGAGTCACATACAGAACAATCTGATCTCATGTGGGCCGGATCATTAAAAAGATGGAAGGGAGGAAGAAAAGGACAGAAAAGGAAGGAAGGAGGGAGGGATGAAAAATAGAAGGAAGGAAGGAAAAAAAGTCGGAAGAAAAGTGGGAAGGAAGAAAGGGAGGACGGACAGAAGGAAGGGAGGAAAGATGGAAAGGAGGGAAAAGAGAAGGAAGAAATGAAGGACGGACAGAATGAAGGAAGGAAAGAGGGAAGAAAAAAGGGAAGGATGGAAGGACAGAATGAATGAAAGAAGAAAGGGAGGAAGGAGAGAATTAAGGAAGGAAAAGAAGACCGGGATGAAAGTGGGCCTCACGTTTGACCTCCCTGCTGTAGACTGTTAACCTTGTTTTTAATTATTCTTTAAGCTGTACTTTAATGTGTTGTTTAACATGTTCTCTAACATGTTGTTTGGGTTCTTTAACGTGTTGTCGTCTCCTCCGCAGTACAAAGCCGACACTCTGCAGACCGTACAGAACCTGTCAGAAGAACATCCGATGATCGACTACACGCCTCCGTCGCTCATCACGCTCCTCTTCACCGACCTGGGAGTCCTCACTCCGTCAGCTGTCAGCGACGAACTCATCAAGCTTTATTTATAACTGTGCCTCTCAATTAATCCTCCAATAAAAAAAAGACTTTACCAAAACGAACAACGGCTTTGTGTTTAATTGAAAACATTTAAAATGCAGATCAAACATCCTCTGCTCCCGAGCCGTCACGTGACGGTCCGTCTGCTGTTTTGTGTTTGGACTTTGGTCCGCGTGTTATCTGTTTCTCAAAGTCCTCCTCGCTGATTTGACCTTTCTTTAGTTTCTTCAGGATGCGGGTGTCGTTTAAAATCTCCTTCATGTCTTCGTCTTCGTCGTCGACGTCGGAGCCGGAGCCCTGCAGACACAGAAAAGATCACAGGAGAGAGTTAAATATATAAGAGTCAGCGATAAATAAGGGTTGGTTAGATGAGCAATTCAGATATCTTAAAAAATAGTTTTAAAAGCAGCATCAGGTTTGTTAAAATGTACATTTAGTATGTAAAAGTATGCTCCTGAAAATGTAAAATGGTGTAACCACAAAAGAATGATAAATATTTTATCACCTACAGTGTATTTAAGTGGACTTAAACTAATAATTACTTAATTTAATACATGTAAATGTTTCCTGATCTCCATGATTCCCCAGATGAAATGTAATATTTAGAACAATTGTATTCCATTACCTTTGTTTAATATAACAAGTTATAATGTAAGATCATGCCAAACTAGGTGATATGGTGATTTATTGAGAATTGAGTGTTTTTAAGCTAGTTGAATTATTTGGTACAAAGTTTTTATGGTTACACCACTTAGACATTTTTACCATAATCCTCTAAAATATTCTCTCAAAATGGATTAAAAGCAGAAATTTGATGCTGGGTCCACAAAAAAAGAATGTGTGCAAGTTATTCATACGTTTATTTTCACATTTTAACCTCTTTAAATTTGACTAAACCACATTGACACATAAACCCCGTCATTAACACTCATACACAGCTCTTATCTTTGAGGTTTAATCAATGTCTTAAAATGTCAAATACCTCATTCCGCTTCCTCTTGGCTGCATTCTTTTTCCGTCTGTCCTTCCTGGTCTTCTGTTTGGACCACGCTTTGGTCTTTACGAACTTCCTCCTGTGCTGGAAAGGTTCTTCTCCCTTCTCTCTCTGCTCCGCCAGCTCCGCTAGCAGCTTCCGTCTCTGCTTCTCCCGGTTCTTGTCCTTGTAGCGGATGGTGTCCGTGTCCACCGTTGTCTCCACGAAGTCGGGAAGCGTCTTCCCTTTGAGCTCGGGCATCTTCGGCAGGCGAAGGAGGGCGAAGCCTCGAGCTAAGGCGGCAAAGTCCAGCTCTAGACGGAGGAACGCACCATGAAATGTTACGTTTATACTTTGTGAACTCTACAGAATTAAATCTAAAGATGTTTTTTCTGTTTTCACCTTTGGTTCTGAAGATGAGGCTGCACTCATGTTTGGCGTAGGCCTGGACAAACGAGACGAAGGCCCTCATGCTTCTGTCGTACATGGCGCGGTCAGCCAGAGACAAGGTCTTCACTTTGGGCAGAATGTCCACAACGTCGCTCACTGGGGACATTTTCTGGAGCGGACACTGAAAAAAACAAAATAAGACAACAGACGTCAGTAATGAGGACTGGACTGTGTGAGAAGTCTGAGTTAGTCATATCAAGTGATATCTGACACATTTACAGTCTTTTTAGCATCAAATTCCCTCTTAGTGTTTCCCTGTTGAGCTGTGGTGGAAGTATAGTAACAAAAAGACTTTGCTACTAAAAACACTGTAACGTTGAAACATAGAAGATGAAGATTTGACTCATTTGGACGACTGAAGCTTCATATTAGCTTCTTCTCACTAAGTAATACTTTTATTTGGTTTCATTTATTTCTCAACAACAGGTGAGGTGGATGCAGGTGTGCAGCTACATTTTTGTAACTATTGAACGCTCATATATTCTATTTCACATTAAATACATCAGCTAAAGATGCTCTAACTTCTGTTTTACTGTGACTTTAAAGGACAAACTTGTCTTAAATTAACAGTCTGGAGCCCAAATTATCATTACACCTGATTTTCTTGCTGTAATCATTCCTCAAAATGTATTTAAAAGTTGATCTGAAGCTAATATGAAGCTTCAGAGGTCCAAAAAGAGTCCATTCAAGTCATTTGGACGACTGAAGCTTCATATTAGCTTCAGATCAACTTTTAAATACATTTCGGGGAACGATTACAGCAAGAAAACCAGGTTCAATGTTCATTTGGGCTCCTGACTGTTGATTTAAGACAGATGTGTCCTTAAAAGTAACAATAAAACAGAAGTTGGAGCATCTTTTAGCTGCTGTAATGTGATGTATTTCACAGTGAAATAGAACATTTGAGCGTTTAATAGTTACAGAAAAGGTAGCTGCACACCTGCACTCCTCACCTGTTGTTAGATCAGGAAAATGACTAGGAGAAATAAATGAAACCTCGAACAAACATCTCCTTGATTTGACTCATTTGGAAGGCTGAAGCTTCATATTAGCTTCAGATCAACTTTTAATACAGTTTTTTTTTTACACAGAAGGACTGTGGATTTAGTCCTCCATAACTTACATTGTAAGTGCATTATGAAGCGATCTTCTAATGGTCATTATGAACAGGAGGAATGATTACAGCAAGAAAAACAGGTTTAATGTTCACCTGAGCAGCTAAATATTGCTTTACAACAGTCTTGGTAAAATTGCAACCCCGTCCTTTAATATTTGTACTTATAGGCCACCGTACTACTCAACAACTCACTTTCTGGTTGATGGATAAGAAATTGACGTAGGATTCCTCCATCGGCAGCAGGAAGACGAGAGCGTTGCCCAGGTTACCGATTCGTGCCGTTCGACCGCAGCGATGTACGAAGGCGCTGAGACAAAAAACACACGAGAAAAAACACATCTATAAAACTAAGATCATCTATTACTCATCCTAAATAATTCAAAACTAAATATGAGTAACAAGCCAGGACCTAAATGTTTAAATATACTGATGGAAATGTGTCAGACTCACCTGGCGCTGCTCGGAGGATCGTACTGCAGCACCCAGTTAACATCTGGAATATCGATGCCTCTGGCCATCACATCTGTACACACCAGGATCCCGCTGCAAAGACCAAACATTACATATATATAAAGAAAATCATGACAGACGTCCCATTTACTGCATCTGTACAATCTTATAAACCATTTTATCACCTTTTCAACGCTCTGAAGTCGGCAAAGATCTTGTTACGTTTAGTTTTCATCTTGCCGTGGATGCTGTGGACGGTGACTTTCTTTATGAGCGTCTCCAGAGCTCGACCGTAGTAATCCACACAAGCACAGGTGCTGATGGAGAGACAGAAACAAGTTAATAAGAACATGGTCTGTGTCTGAAATCCCTCCATTATTCACTGTATGATAGACGTTAAATAAGTTATTGAAGAGTGAGCAGTAAATCAAGATTTCAGATGTCATTAGAGTCGCGTGACGATAGTTTTCACATCTTTGACCTTCATGTCGTCCTCCCGGGTCAAATTGACCCCGTCTGTTTTGACTGTTCCTTCTTTCCTCCCTTTCGTCTGTCCTTCCTCCCTCCCTCCTTCTCTCTTTCCTCCCTTCCTTCTTTCCTTTCTCCATCCCCTTTTCTTCCTTCCTTCTGTCCTTCCTTCCTTCTTTCTTTCCTCCCTCCCTCCTTCTCTCTTTCTTTCCTCCCCCCTACCTCCCCCCCTTCCTTCCTTCTTCCTCCTTTCCTTTCTCCCTCCCTTTCTACTTCCTTCTTTCCTCCCTCCCTCTTTTCCTCCCTCCCTCCATTCCTCCCTTCCTTCCTTCATCCTTCCTTCCTCCCTCCCTTCCTTCATTCATTTTTCCTTCCTTCCTTTCCTTCCTTCCTTTCCTTCCTTCTCCCTCCCTCCTCCCTTCCATCCTTCCTTCCTTCATTCATTTTTCCTCCCTTCCTTTTCTTCCTTCTTCCTCCCTTCTTTCCTTGACTCGAGGACAACAGGAAGGTTAATATGTTAAGTATTGCATTGTGAGTTATATATATATATATATATATATATATATATATATATATATATATATATATATAGTGGATATATTTACACACTCAGCATTTGGACACTTAAATTAATCAGAGATCTCTGCCCACCGATTGTCTGGAGATTCCTTTTTTGCTAATTATTTGTTGGGTATTTTTTCCGTTATTGGAGAGTTTGTGGCGAAGAAGAATGGGTACGACATGAAGCAAAAAGTCCCTTGCTAGATTCAAACCAGTGATGTTGCAGGTATGTAAACACTCAGCTACCAGTACCAAATGTTATCAGACCAAATGGATCAAATTCTGACAGTGAAAAGAGTCTCAGACAAAACAGTTAATCCACCGTTTACAGCTGTAAAGGCTCGTCCACTCCTATAAATATAAATATAAATATAAATATGTAGTTTTAATAATCATTCTTGGCATCAAGTTGATGGTGAAGTTCACACCACAACTATAATGACACCGACGGTGGTGAAAGATATCGTTGGATCACTTTCAGAGAAACACTGACAGCCAATTAAAATCCTTCCTTTAAACCACACAGCACGACAAAATTTGAATCCAGCCTGATATTTACAGTAAAACTTCAAAACCTGCAAATATCATCTTAATGATGGAAACTGATGACTTTATTTAGTTATATTAATGTATTTTAATGCAGCTTTGCTCCTCTCTCATCATGAATTGACACGCTTTAAATTGGAGCAGAATGACACCCAGAGGTGATTTCTTTAGAGAGGTTTGTCTCTCTTTATTATACAAAGATGCTGGAGCTTTGTTTTCTATTATAATGTGAAAAAACAACAGAGTTAGTGAATCTTTTAGGCTTCAGATCTGTGCTCATACTGTGTGTTACTGCCACAGCGGTGCACTTTGACACATCTGCTGCTGCGGGTCAGTTTGTTCTGTAAATACTGAAACATCACAGCAACTAGTGTCTGAAATACTTCTGATCAACACATTGAATCAGCAGCCGCCTGTGAACCCTTCTGCTTTTTATCTCTCTGCCCAACATACAGCAGTAACAGCTCATCAATCATCAGTTTTCATTAGCTGCAGACACATCTGGAACCAGCAGCTGTTTACAAGACGTTGTAGATGATAAGTGTGGACACTCACATTGTTATCTTTATAGTTATAGTTATCGCTCTTAGTGTGGATGATCCTGAACAGTGACAGACTGGGCTACTTTGTAATTACTCTCACTGCCAGCAGGGGGAGACAAGTCCTGCACTCCACCTTTTAACATACCTAAAGAAAACAAGGTTTTTCTCATGTTTGTGTTGCCGTAGAAACGCCACCAGGTTGTTGAACTTTTCCTCTGGTCGACAAACCTGAAACAACAACAACAACAGTCGTATGTGTGAATATTTGTGTCTTTATTAAATTTAATTTAATAAAACAGTTTGATGTGAAACAGGTGTATAAAACGGACTCACTATGTAGTAGTTGGAGAGTTTGGAGGGTGTTTTCTGGGTGGAGGTAGCAGCGACGCCTTTCTCTTTGACAGTGATGCGTACAGGGTTTCTGAGGCCGGCTCGGACCAACTTCTCCAGCTCCTGAGTCTGAGTGGCCGAAAACAAACCTGTACGTCTCTGTTTGGGCAGGTAGCCGAGGATCGTGTTCAGACTGGAGACGAATACAAATAGACTGCTCTTAGCGGCATGAAGACTTCAAATATTAAAATATATGTTAGATAAAAAACAAACTTCAGGCTCTCATGTGTGGAGCAGGAACAAAAACAAGAGGATTAAATTAAAAATATGACTAATTGACAATAAAAAACTAATCGGTATCAACTTTAAAGGGTTTAAAAGGTGAAAAAACATCAGGTTAACATTTAAAATTGTCAAATGGTTAATGAGTAAATGTAGGTGGGTGACAGCAATGGATCACAATGAGAAGCTATGTTTATTTAAAGCTCCAACAATTAATCAATTAGTCAATCAACAGATATTTTGTAAATCTAATAATCCTTTTTTTAAGCAAATATGCCTAAATATGTGCTCCTTTTTGATTCTTAAATGTGATGATTTTAAGCTTTTCTTTGTCAAACGGGACAGTAAACTAAATATCTTTGTGTTCTTGACTGTTAAATACACAAAATGAAACATTTCAAGATGTCACCTTAGACTCTGGGAAAATATAATTTGGCATCCTGCCTGCTTATGCATTTATAAATGGCTCCCTATTTCGCATCTTGTCTTTTGATGGGTTTACTAAGGGGCTCACTATTTTGCATCCCTTGTGCTGATTGGTTCATAATGCTGCTCAGTATTTGGCATCTCTTCTACTAATGGTGTTTATAAAGCAGCTCACTATTTGCCATCCTGCCTGCTCATATGTTTATAAATGGCTCACTATTTTGCACATATCCCCTGTACTGATGGTATTATATGAAGCAGCTCACTATTTGGACATTTTACAGAAAAAACAACTAATCAGGAAAATAATTGGCATATGATACTTATTCATAACACTGTGTTAGATCTGCACTCTGAGCCTGTTTCTCCTCTCATAATATAACTGAACACATTCATGTCTGTTCTGTACCTGATTTCAAACCCCATGTCCAGCAGTCTGTCCGCCTCATCCAGAACCAGCACATCCAGACTCTTGACCGAACCTGCCAAATCCAGACCTTCGCCCTTCCTCCTGAACATGTCCTCCAGTCTGCCGGGCGTCGCTATGACGATGTTTGCACTAAAAAGATACAGACGCACAAATTAAAGTCATCGAGAGAGAGAGAGACGCTGGTTATCCTCTGTGATCTGTGAAAAACGTCTCAGTCTTTATTTGTGACTTTGAGTTCATCACATACCCCTGATCCTTGAACTTCTCCACGTCCTCTATCGGGTTCGTTCCACCGATCAATAAAATCTGCCTGAAGAAAAACAAACATAAAAGCCTTTAAATGACTTAAAAGTGCACGACTAGAAGTCAGAAAATAAGTAGAAGGGCTGTTTTTTGCCACAAATGTTAATAAATGTGTCCATGAAAGGTTAGGATACTGTAATTTTTAACATTTCCGGTAATTTTGTTGCTTTAAGCCTTTAAATCTCTGAGGTGTTTTTGCTTTTGTTTCTAATTTCCTTCATTCATAGCTGTATTTTATCGTCACTCAGACATGATTTGTGTTGTTGAACGAGTCAGGCTGTTCATAAATGTCATCATGTTTCATGTAAGTAGCACTAAACATATTCAAGGAGACTACTTATTGGTGGGGAAAAATAGGACATTTTGTAATTTTTTTTGTCTGTAAATGTTCAATCCAGCAGAAATATCCATATAAATATCAATACATGAACACTTAGAAGAGATTGTTCAGGTTTCAGTGATATAAGAAACATGTTGACAGGACTTTCAGACTCTTAGTAATGTCAAAAAATGTGTTGACCACAGTTTCATTTATTTTCTCCCTCTGGCATAATATTTTTTAATATCATGTTTTTGGTAAATAATTTTAATAGATTTTAGAGTTATATAATAGTGAATCTGCTCCATAGAGTTTAATTCTTCTCAACACTTTCAGCTTACAAACCGGTGTGAATGTAGCTGTAAAAAGGATCAACCGGGCTTCTTTTACGAGGGAAAACCAAATGATTTATTTTACTGATGCTGATCATTAACAGCGGGAAACAGAGAAACAGCTCATCTTTGTGACAGTTATGATGTTGAGATTAAAGGGTAAGTTGCATCTACAGGATGTGAAGGATTCAGGTGTGAAGTTATGTTATAGCAACACATGCAAAACATTCAGATTTGGTTCCTGAGTAAATAATTTAGCTTTTTTCTGGAGCTTTAAACGACATCTAAAGGTCTGCTTCTGTGAACTGAGGTGTGAGATTTTGGAGTTGAACATCTCTAAAATAGAAATAACAACCAGGATGTTTATGAAGGCTCAAGAAGAAGCTACTAAATGGACCTTGAGTCAGTCACAAGGTTAAAAAATGAGTATCTGCATATATTTCACACTATAATCTTTATTTCTTGAGGGCAATTCGTACTTACGTGAACTGTGGAAACTTCTGAATAAACTGTCCCATCACTTCACTGATCTGGAGCGCCAGTTCTCTTGTGGGAGTGACCACCAGAGCTCCGACCTGCAGGAAAAAAACACAGAAACCTCAACAGAGTCCAAATGTTTCACAATAAAGTTTGAAAAAAAAAGTTGTGTGACAAAAATAAGTTTGTTTCCAGTTGTCCAATCATCTTGAGACCCCTAAAATCAATCAATTATGGGAGCCGCTGATCTGTGTTAGTTGTAATGACTCTACATCCAAAAGAAAAAATGCTACACATGATGCACAGACATTTATTTAACCAATCAGATCATCTGGATCAATACCTGCATCTTCTTCAGCTTCTCTTCTCTCTTTAGCAGCAGCTCGATGATGGGAATCACAAAAGCGAGTGTCTTTCCGCTCCCAGTCACCTACAACGATATATGATGTTTATACAGCTGCATAGAATAAAATACACACTGGAAAAAACTTGTTACTGTATGTGAACTCAAATGTTTTGGTAATTTAATAATTGTTAATAGAAGAGTCCTTTTTCAAGGGAAAAAAATTCTATGATTCCAACTTCAGTGTTAATATTTTCTGGTTCCTTTATTCCTCTGACAGTAAACTGAATATCTTTTATCTCAATTTTGGACTGTTGGTGGAGACAAAACAAGACATTTAATTGATGAATGTAAATAATAAATTAGTTGCAGCCCTAAAAATAATAAAAAAAATTATGTTTAAAAAAAAAGGACGCCTTCTCTGTTTTGAAGTTGCAACGCCCAAGTCTGACATTAAATCAATCCACAGATGCTCAAAGCTTAACGAAAACCTGTCTAAGAACATGTTACTGAATACATATATTGCTGTTTTTAATTCTTGGAAATCAATATATTTTTTCATATTTAGTAAATAAATCATGGTGTCACAGTACCAATTAAACCCACTTTATTCATCAAATATCTTTATTTTATATTCCAAAATCTACATGAACTAATGAATACATTTTCAAATGAGAGATAAATGTTGCTTTATAAGAAATGATCTCCTTTATACATCATGTCAGTATCCATGAAAAACAGCTGAACTTAGATTTTGGTGCTTAATGGGAACACTTACCCTAAGAGCTGAAAACATTGGTTAGAACATTACAAAAGTCATCAAATGTAATAAGTTACATTACTTTGATTAAGTCATTGAAATAGTTACATTACTTATTACATTTTAAATAGAATAACTAGTAATCTGTAACCTGTTACATTACCAAAGTAACCTTGACAACCCTGATTATTACTTAGTTAATTGGTTAATTGAACACTCACCGCCTCAGCAGCCACATCTTTGTTACTCATGAAAAGTGGAATACAAGCAGACTGGAAAGAAAACAGAGACATGATTTTACTTTCTGATGCTGATGATGGACACAGACACAGTTCGGAGTGTTTCAGTTATTTCAGGTGTTATATTTTTACCTGTACAGGTGTCATGTGAGTGAATTTCAGCTCCTCGAGCGTCTGTAAGATCCCATCGTTTAGTTTTACAGGTAAAGTGTCCCACGTCCCTTCTGTCGTGTTGTCCATGCTGGAAACACACCGGCCAGCTCAAGTTAGAAGCTAATGGTTGTTAGCCACTTGCCGAGCTAACTGACTGGTTCCCCACGCTGCTCTGACATCCGGGTGCGCTGATGTTTACAATCCGGATGGAAGCAGAAGCGCTGCGGAGAGAATCGTTCCGCCTTCCTTTTTCTTCTTTTTCTTTGTGCTGTGGTAGCAGACTAATAATAATAATTGTGCATTACTGGCACCGTTTGGTCTGGAATGAATACTGCAATTTAGAGCTGGGCGATATGGACAAAATCAAATATTGTATGTGTCTCAAGCTTAAAATTGAAATAGGTACTTTAACTAGGGTGACAAGACGTCCCCGATTTCCGGGGACAGTCCCCGTTTTGAGTGACCTGTCCCCGTTCAAAGCTGTCCCCGAAAATGTCCCCGATTTTGACACTGAATGGGTGAAAAATGCGCGCAGACTCAAACACCAGTTATTACGGTAGCCATTTAACGCATCGCCAGAGAAGACGTCGTATGACGTACAGACGTTATCAGGACGTACGACCAGACGCGGCAGCGTCAACAACAACAACAATCTTGAGGCGGCAAAAAGGAAAGAAAAGAAGACCAGTGGTCATTAACGGTATGTTGTGTATGAACTTATTTATTTTGTGTGAATTGGCAGTAGATTTGGCTGTGTGTGTGTGTGTGTGTGTGTGTGTGTGTGTGTGTGTGTGTGTGTGTGTGTGTGTGTGTGTGTGTGTGTGTGTGAGAGAGTGAGAGAGAGAGAGAAGTGATGTAACGTTAAAGTAAGTTGTTTATCTGAATTGAAGACCTAACGTAACTTTATAAAAGTCAGTGGACGTTAACATTATGACAATGTTTTCATATCTGTCATTAGTGAAGCTGTAACGTTAACGTTAGCATGACATTACCAGGTGATGACATTGTATGTGGCCCTGTTTTGGAAGAGGGGGAGGTGGAAGACTGCTTTGGTAACATATGATTTTCCTGTAGGCATAGGAACATGAGACTCTGTTAAAAATAATAAATTAATTAATAATAAATCAATGGTTGATAGTTGTGTGTGTTAGGCTAACTTCTGTATTTTGTGTCGGGCTGTGTGGGTAACTAATGACTGTAGTAGTTATAAATGCAGACCATCTGATTAGCTGATGCCCTGAGTCATGTATAAAATTAATATACTCATATGTTTTGACTTGGTAATTATTATTAATTACATCTTGATGATATTTACTAGTTACTGGTCTGGCAGCTGTTATTGCACATGACACTTAACTTTGGAAGAGAGATGTTTTTTCTAAAGTATTCTACATTTGTGTTTTTGACACTGCTGCGCGCTACTGATACATGATATTTGTGGGTGCTGATATTTTGATTTATTAACCAGGTCCTTTTGTGTGAAAAAGTACTTTTCCCCATTTTTTATTTCATGATGATAATATTTAATGATTTTTCACGGCCGCATTGAAAATGTCCCCGATTTTCATTTCAGAAATCTGGTCACCTTAACTTTAACTCATTGCTTATGGTCAGGTTATAAGTTACAGAAATATTTGACATTAATGCAGCATTTAAATCCAGACAAAGACGACTGATGACATATCATGATATTACGATATCCTAAATCTAAGATGATATCTGGTCTCATATCAAGATATCGATATATTGCCCAGCTCTACTGCAATGGCTTACTAAAAAACTCCTTTTATCTAATCTTGTTGCTTTAAAAAACTCTAAAACTCATCAGGTGATTTCTATCTTTTGCTTTCCTAATATTTCTATGACTCTAAACACTTTTCCTGCCCTCTTTATTTTCCTTTTCAGTTTCCCTCTTTCCTTTTCACTTTCACATCTTCTATTTTCATGTTTTTCCCATAATGTATTATGTTTTGTTTAATCTAGTGTGTCATTTTCTCATCTTCCCTCCTGTTCCTAACCCCCGTGTCTTATTTCTCCAACCAATGGAGTAATAAAAAACAACCCTCTCCCTTTATTTCCATTATTTTCTACTCCATTGGTTCTGCCACTTTCTTGAGTTCCTTTGCTTTCGTCTTGCCCAGATTTGTTTTGACATTGTTCCGCCCACCGAAGTATTTTTATTTCTTAATTGTATTTTATTTATTTTATCTCTACACATTTATTTATTTATTCCTCCCCCCTTCTATGTATTTGTTTCAAGTCAAAATCAAGCTGTAATTTGCCTGTCTTTCCTATTCTGTCTAAAATGTGTTTATCTTTGTATTTTATTACGATTTCTTTCTATATGCTAAATCTGACAGATCCTGAATTTAGTTTTGCAGCATCACACTTATCCCTTCAACTCAGATTTTTAGAGTTTAATTATTTTGATGTAAACAAATAAAGATGTTGATAATTACAGATATCTTAACATGCTGTACATGCTGCTACAATGGTGAAATATCGGTACCTTGATGTGTAGTATCTTCTTCCAGTATTAGACTGTTACTTCTGCTCCAGTACTTCATTATTAATTTTGTAAATAAGATTATCTCTCTCAGATTTTGCTACTTTTCTTAAATTAATTTCAATTTATATAAACGACACATTAAAAGCAGTAATAGTCCTTTGAATCTTAAACATGTATTGAGTCAAAATTCTTTTGTTCTGAATTTAACTTGTAATTCTTTGCTGTTTTCCTTCATTTTAATTGCAGTTTGTACGCAATATAATTTAAGTAAATCATGTTTATTTTTGTTATTTCACCTCAGTTATTGTTTTATCTCTCATGAGGTTTTACGAGAAGCCAAGAGTGTGTTTCTACCTCATCCAGCACGTGTTTTATTTTTATTCTACTATTTTTCTCAGACTTTTATTTTACATATGTGCAAATAAACAAATAAACCAATAAAATGTCTGTTGTGAAAAAAGGTTTATTCACATTTCTCTCCATGTTCAACCTCCATAGTTTGCAGTCAATCTTTCTTTAACCTCCTGTTTTAAAAATACATCAAAGCAGTCGTACAGAATATTGGCTTTATTATGAAACCTGGGGCTTTTTTAAATGTATTTCCACAGACAACCAACCATTCTACATTTGTACAGATCCATTTACCAGATTTAGTCTTAATCACAAAAAAAAAAAAGTGTGTGTACAGAGCAGTTTTTTTTGTTCCTGCCTGAGCTCACCAGAGATTGTTTCTGATATAAAACTGGAGCACATTCAGTCCAAAATGCAACACTTTCAGATGCTGCAGCTGTGTGTGTGCGCATCTAAGATCTTCATTTTTAAAGGTGACATCATCCCCAAAAAACTAAAAGCAGCTGCATTTAAATGAATATGCTCCAGAAAAAAAGAGAAAAAGATACAGTTCAAAAATCGTATACAATCGTATAATTTAAATTCCCCCGACCCCGAACAAAAAAATAACTATATAAGAAGCAACTAAAGCACACAGCAGTCATTTTTATGTGTCAGACCCTCCCTGCAACCAGCCCCTCAATTAAACATGTAACACTTATTTCAGTATTTCTCTACACTTTGCTCTTTTTTTGGGAGTTTCAACCCCCCAAAAGTAGTTCAGGTTTAAAATCCAAAATCCTCTGCCTCTGCCTCAGCTCCTCAAAGGTTTATTTTGCTGCCAAGTTTGTTTTTTAAAAGAAGAAAGTGTCAAAATCAGCTCATCTGCCCCCCTTTTCCACCCCCTTTCGAAATGGCATGGATTGCTGTGAATCAACAGACACAAGAGCTAGAAACAGAAGCTGAAGAGTTTCCCTTAAAAAGAAAAGATCAGCTGCTTAAATGTAAATCCTTCAGATATTTTAGGCGCATTTTCATCAGGAGTGCAATTTGTTGTCTGAGAGCGAAAAAAACAAAAACAAACACACAATGTACACATATAGATATCACATATCTTCTAGTACATCGAGACCCCAGAAAAAAGCAACAAACAACAACAACCCTTTCCCTCCCTCCTCACGCTGCATCTCAGACATTTAACCAATGTTTTATATGTTTTTTAATCATTTGGAAAGAGGTTTTAATCTTTAATAAGGGCTACATTCTCCAGTGGGGGGGGGCTCCTCCTCCTCCTCTTCGCATGTCTTTATCCAGCCATGTGCATCTCTAAAGTAGTCTCTTTCATCTTTAAAATTAAAAGCCTCACAGTCATTCATACAGACAGAACTGAAACTGTACTGGACAAAAAAAAACCCAACAAAACCAAACCTGTTAATTAACTGTAATCATCAAACAATAGTGACGAAGAAGAAAAAAAATCAGTTAAAACCAACAAAAAAAAGGAAAAAAAACTAATGACATCTATCCCCAAAAAATGTTTTGGCCATTCGTTCCCAAATATACAATTATTACATTTATAAAGAAGGAACCAAAAAAAAAAAAAAAAAGGTAACAGGAGGAACATAAAGAGATCCAATCATATGTAGGCTTTTCTTTTTTTCTTTTTTTTAACTCAAAACTGCCAGTCTCATTTTCCAGAGTGTAAATAACTCTATTGGTGTTTTTTGGAGAGAAAGAGAAAGACAAAAAACAAAACAAAAATCCAGTGGAGGACACACAGGAGATCATTTCAGGGGGGAAAAAACTAAACAAAAACAACCCAAAAAAAAAAAAAAATCACATTACACCACTCGCCGTACTTCGAAAAATCTCTTCAGGTAGTAAATTTGTCCGAGCGTCATCGCCACCAGAACCAGAGCCTCGAAGAACGACCACAGCACCACTCTGCTGTTCGTGTTGTCGTTGACTAGAAGAAAGAGAAGAAGAAGAAAGAAGAAAAAGAAGAAGATATTCCTTTATTAGTGCTACAGTGGGGAGATTATACATTACTGCAGCAGCAAAGTGGAGATTAAAAACTTTAAAGAATAAAGAACAATAAATAGTAAGTATGTAGAAAAGCAATAAAACAATAGCAGTAAAACATATAGTGAAATAATAGTAATATTAGTGTTGAGTGAGCAGTATTAGGAATAACAAGTTACATGTAATTACTTAACTTAATTAGAAAATAAATGTAACTGTGTTGATGATTACAAATGAGGTTACATCTGAAGTCAGACCTTTAAGATTTTACTCATTTTTTAATATTTAACATGTTACTGAATACATATATTGCTGTTTTTAATTCTTTGAAATCAACATTTTTTATTATTTTTAGTAAATAAATCATGACGTGGGCTTATTTGGAGCACACATGGGCTTAAATGGAGTCACAGTACCAATTAAACCCACTTTATTCATCAATTATCTTTATTTTATATTCCAAAATCTACATGAACTAATGAATACATTTTCAAATGAGAGATAAATGTTGCTTTATAAGAAATGATCTCCCTTATAAATCATGTCAGTATCCATGAAAAACATCTGAACTTAGATTTTGGTGCTTAATGGGAACATTTACCCTAACAGCTAAAAACATTGGTTAGAACATTAGAAAAGTCCTCAAATTTAATAAGTTACATTACTTTGATTAAGTCATTGAAATAGTTACATTACTTATTACATTTTAAGTAAGATAACTAGTAATCTGTAACCTATTACATTTCCAAAGTAAGACAACAGCTTCTTTTTCAGAAGTTATTTTTACACTCACTTGCTCTGTGTATCCTCTCGCGGACCTCCATGTACTCCTGCTCGTGCTTCACGGCTGTCATGGCAACTGCCAGCTCGTTGATCATCTCCTCCAGCTTGTTTTGGTGGGCTGAAACAGGCAGTAAGTCATCTATGAGCTGCAGGTCATAAAACTGTTACTGTGCACTAAAAAAACCAAACATGCACGAGCTATGCAGTACATGCGTAACATTTTCACACTTGTGTTGTGTTGCAGGGTTATTATAGTTTTGACATTTTTATTAGTTTAGTTTTAATAAGTTTAACGAGTGATTAAGGAGTTTTAGTTTAGTCTTTAGACTATGAAGTTTTTCAGGTGTTCATATCGGCCTGGATGTTTCGCCATTTCTGGGTCAGTGACAAATAAAAGGTTGGCAAGATGATCAATTCAGAAATATCTTAAAAATAGTTTTAAAACCAGCATCAGGTTTGTTAAAATGTACATTTTGTATTTTTGTTGGTTTTATGTCATTTGAAATGACATTTACACCATTTTAAACCAACGGTAAGACTGAATGCTCCTGAAAATGCCAAATGGTGTAACCACAAAAGAATGATAAATATTACATGTTTTATCACCTACAGTGTATTTAAGTGGACTTATACTAATAATGACTTCATTTAAACAATGTAAATGTTTCCTGATCTCCATGATTCCCCAGAGTAAATGTAATATTTAGAACAATTGTATTCCATTACCTTTATTTAATATAAAAAGTTATAATGTAAGATCATGCCAAACTAGTTGATATGGTGTTTTATTGACAATTTAGTGTTTTTAAGCAAGTTGAATGATTTGGTACAAAGTTTTTATGGTTACACCACTTTTTACAGATTATTTTACTATAATACTATACTACTATAATATAATATATTCTCTCAAAATGGATTAAAAGCAAAAATTTGATGCTGGGTCCACAAAAAAAGAATGTGTGCAAGTTATTCATACGTTTATTTTCACATTTTAACCCCTTTAAATTTGACTAAACCACATGGACCCAAAAAAACATCATTTACCCATCTAGAAAATCATAAATTGCATATCCACCTTCAGAAACAAGCTCATTACCTAAAGAAGTCAAA
This sequence comes from Scomber scombrus, assembly GCF_963691925.1. Classification (NCBI taxonomy): domain Eukaryota; kingdom Metazoa; phylum Chordata; class Actinopteri; order Scombriformes; family Scombridae; genus Scomber; species Scomber scombrus. Next base: position 14,281,485 of record NC_084984.1, read on the forward strand.
CTGAACAGGACGGAGCTGATTTTACCTGCAGTTCTGGGGGGGGTTTCAGTTCGTTTTGCATTGTTCATTTTAGTTTTTTATCATTATTTCAGTTAACGAAATATTTTTTCACTGCTACTTTTAGTTTTAGTCATTGTTTTCGTTAACTATAATAACCCTGGTCGAGTGTGTGTATGTGTGTGTGTGAGAGACCGGGGGAGGGAAGCAAGACATTTCTACTTCATACATGTTCTCACTGTGCAAGTAGTCAAACCAGTCATGAACATCACAAATTCCTGAGTACAAAGCGCAGGAATGCATGATATTAGTTTTTTTTTTAAACTATGGAAACAACTCTTGGTTAGAGAAGAAAAAAAAACTCTGCAGTGCATCACAAACTCAAAAAAGTCTGTCCCTGTGCCCCTACCATCCCAGCTGTCTCCACCTACAAAGAGGAAGGGGGGGGGGGGGGGGGGTGGAGCAGCCAAAATAAAGTCATATAAAGATAAGGGAAGAATCTAACACAGAAGATCAATAAAAGCAGAATACAGAGAAAGGAGGATAAAAAATGGTTTTAACTGAGTCTTCTGGGAGATTGCTGATTGATTTATGACAGATTATTCTTCTTCTACGCCTTACCTTCTGTCTCCATGTCTTGGCCTTTGGGTGCCTCTCCGATGTCGATGGTGAACATGACGATCTTGGGCGTCATGGTGGACATCTTGTTGCTGAAGCAGAACTTGTAGGTGCCGTCCATGTGTGCCGCCACAGAGTATTTCCCGCTGGACTCTCTGTCGCCTTTATAGATCTGCTTCCCGTCAGGCCCTGTTATCTGTGACAGGAGAGAAAGGAGAGAGAAATATGAGAAGTTAATACTACTATTACTACTACTACTAATAACAACAATACAATGCCAACAGCATCAATCAGACATGAATCATCATCTTTAAGAGACGCGCCTTACAAAACCTTACAAAATGCAAGCGAGTAAAAAGTCAGTGAAGATTTTTTTTCCCACAAAAACCAAACAACAATTCCTCTAAAATAGCGAGTTGTGGTTATATCGATCAGCTGATATTGATCTATCACAGATATAACAGTATCGCATATATGATGTCTGATATGTGCCGATATTTTTATATAGGCCGCATTTAATGTATATTTGTTCCTTTTCCTTAATTCAATTATATATATATGTTCATGTTTTTTTGTTATGTATTCTTTGCCATTTAGTTAATAAAGCTTATTGTCATTACATATCTTTGTCTCAAGTGTTTTTAAGGGATCCTTGCAAAAATAAATTGTGTTTATGTTTGTTTTTTATATGTAAAATAATCAGATGATATATCGATATCATGACGTTTTTACTCAATATCAGTATCAAGCTCCAAAGACCCAGTATCAGTCTGTGATTTCACATTTCAGCAGCCAGCAACACGTCTGCAGCCGGATTAGAGGCGAGTCTAATGATGAAATGCTTCAGACAGACTATAAGCTGCCTGAAATAGGCTGCTGCTACTGCTCGTCTTTTACGGCAAAGTGAAGCCGCTCTACTTATTTTTTTCCAGCCTCCAGTTGTGAAAGAGAAGCAAAGCAAAGATCCTGCTTTAATGTATAAAAATAGAAACTTTATGTTATTTCGGTTTCTTCTTTTTATAGGATGTGAACATTTTAAAGCTCAATACATCAAAAATGTGGCACTTAATAGAGAACAGCAGGTCTATTTTTATCTAAAAAAGGAATGAATAGATTGTTTTTCATTGAAAAGTCTGGTTGAGCTCAGATATGAAAACATCAAATTATATTTTAGGTGCTTTTTGTGATCTGATATGAAAGGAAATGATCGTGAAATCGTCTCATATCGATTGCTGACTCTTAAATTAAAACTAATTGAAATTGTATCATTGCAGACTTTATTATATCGGCAAAAATCGTATCGTTATAATATGGTATCGTGAACAAACGTGTGATTTACACCTTAATAACACACCTGTGATATGACAGGTTTGCAACATATGGCAACAACTCAGTGATATAAAAACACTTAATTAATGTTCACTTACAAACAAAGCAATGTGTGCACAGGAAACTTGTATTTAGAAAAAGCTGATTAACCTTTATTTAACTTAAAAGCCATTTGAAAGCTTTTAACCACTTTGACACAATCATATAGATGCTATGCTAACGCTGCACTTCCTGTATTACTATGAATAACGAAATCACACATATCTTTAACATATATCCACATGAATAACACATTATAAGAGTTAATAGATTCTTATTTAGTCGCTTTTGTGCAGCTGTGAGTTAAAAACAATGAAATATGGAGATAAATTAAGTTTAACGTGCAATTACGCAGACAGGCTGCTGCAGGCCTCACACGTTAAAACAACATTAGACACATATTATACACATATTTTAAGTGATTAAATATACAATCCTACCTCGACATCGATGTCCAGGAAGCCTCCCTCGGCCACCTCGAACATGAGGCCCATTTTGGTGCCGGAGTTGACCCGCTCGTAGAAACACTCCTCCGCATGGGCGTCTATGCTCACAAAGTATCCGGAGGTGGTTGCGCACAGGACGGCTAGCAGCACGACCAGCTCCGACACGGTAAACATGATGGGATAAATGTGTTGAAAGCGAGCCTGTGGAAGTGTGTGTGTGTGTATATATATAAGTGGTAGTCTGAGGGTGAATAGTAGCAGGAGCCTCGGCTGCTTCTCTGACTGCCACGTACAGGCTTAAACCGGCCGGCGAGCAGCGAGGGCCAAAATTAAGAGAGTGCGCATAAAGGTGGGGGCTGTCACAAATTCTTCTTCTTCTATTGGGGTTGTTTTTTTTTAAAGCTAATTTTTCAGGTGCATTTACTGCCACCTACTGGACTGCAGTGTGGATCATGAGATGGTCAGAAGTTCTGTACTTTTACAGTATTTTAGATGCCATTTAAATGGTTTTTAATGCCCTTTTTTAACCCTGCACTTCGATAGGACGCACTGATGGCACTTCACCTTTTTACTGTTATTATGTTACTGTGTCTGACCTGTTTGTCTGTTTTGTGTGGCTGAAGCCAAATCACTTAAACTGTGAACCAACTCTACCTTCGGATACAAATAAAGTTAACTTAATTTATGCCAGATCATTTCATTACTTTTTCCACACATTCATCCAAGGTGGCTGTCACAATTCTTCTTCTATTGGTTTTTTGTTTGTTTTTTAAAGACAACTTTTAGATGCATTTACTGCCACCTACTGGACTGCAGTGTGTATCATGAGATAGTCAGAACTATACAAGATAAATAAATAAAAATAAAAAATAAAAAAAACAAACAAACGAAATGGTATAATATAATCTTTGTCACAAGTGTTTTTAAGGGATCATTGTAAGTGCTCAAGCACCCCTAAATTTGATCTCAGCTCCCCTAAAAATAAAGAAATTATTATTGCATTTTTTCCCCTAAAAAATATTTTATACAACTTTAATTATTTTTGCAAGATGGGAGACACATGGGACAAACACTTATGGTAAATGGACTGTACTTATATAGCGCTTTTCTAGTCATTATGACCACTCAAAGCGCTTTTACACTACATCTCATTCACCCATTCACACACATTCATACACTGATGGCAGGGGCTACCACGCAAGGTCAACCTGCTCATCAGAGGGAAACTAGCCATTCATGCACATTTATACATAAAATATGATAAGGAAATAATAAAAGTGATTGTTGTAATTGTTTTTATGCGTTGATGTGTGTAAGTTAAACCTTTTTTTTCTTCTTTTTTTTTTTTTTTTTTTTAAAAATGATGACTGTGTAGATGTCACTTTGTGTCATGAATCATGACACATGAGAATCTGAGAATTTAAGTTTTTTTGTTTGTTTGTTTTCTGCCAATCTCATGGTCCACACTCTATCCGGAAGGTGGCAGTAACGCACGTCTAAGCTTGTTTACCGACCTCTGACCATCTCATGGTCCACACTCTAGCCGGAAAGTGGCGGTAACGCACGTCTAAGCTTGTTTACCGACCTCTGACCATCTCATGGTCCACACTCTAGCCGGAAGGTGGCGGTAACGCACGTCTAAGCTTGTTTACCGACCTCTGACCATGTCATGGTCTACACTCTAGCCGGAAGGTGGCGGTAACGCACGTCTAAGCTTGTTTACCAACATCTGACCATCTCATGGTCCGCAATTTAGCCGGAAGGTGGCGGTAACACACCTGTAAGCTAGTTTACCGACCTCTGACCATCTCATGGTCCCCACTCTAGCCGGTAGGTGACGGTAACGCACCTCAAAGCGTGTTTACCAACCTCTGACCATCTCATGGTCCAAACTCCAACTGGTAGGTAGCGGTAACGCACCTCTAAGCGTGTTTACCGACCTCTGACCATCTCATGGTCCCCACTCTAGCTGGTAGGTGGCGGTAACGCACCTCTTAGCTGGTTTAACAACCTCTGACCATCTCATGGTCCCCATTCTAGCCGGTAGGTGGCGGTAACGCACCTCTAAGCGTGTCTACCAACCTCTGACCATCTCATAGTCCCCACTCTAGCCGGTAGGTGGCGGTAACGCACCTCTTAGCTGGTTTAACAACCTGTGACCATCTCATGGTCCCCATTCTAGCCGGTAGGTGGCGGTAACGCACCTCTAAGCGTGTTTACCAACCTCTGACCATCTCTGACCATCTCATGGTCCCCACTCTAGCCGGTAGGTGGCGGTAACGCACCTCTAAGTATGTTTACCAACCACTGACCATCTCTGATCATCTCATGGTCCCCACTCTAGCCGGTAGGTGGCGGTAATGCATCTCTAAGCTTGTTTACCAAGCTCTGACCATCTCATGGTCCCCACTCTCTCAACCTCTGACCATCTCATGGTCCCCACTCTAGCCGGTAGGTGGCGGTAATGCACCTCTAAGTATGTTTACCAACCACTGACCATCTCTGATCATCTCATGGTCCCCACTCTAGCCGGTAGGTGGCGGTAATGCATCTCTAAGCTTGTTTACCAACCTCTGACAATCTCATGGTCCCCACTCCAGCCGGTAGGTGGCGGTAACGCACCTCTGAGCCTGTTTACCAAGCTCTGACCATCTCATGGTCCCCACTCTCTCAACCTCTGACCATCTCATGGTCCCCACTCTAGCCGGTAGGTGGCGGTAATGCACCTCTAAGCTTTTTTACCAACCCCTGACCATCTCTGATCATCTCATGGTCCCCACTCTAGCCAGTAGGTGGCGGTAATGCATCTCTTAGCTTGTTTACCAACCTCTGACCATCTCATGGTCCACACTCCGGCCGGTAGGTGACGGTAACGCCCCTCTAAGCATGTTTACCAACCTCTGACCATCTCTCACCATCTCATGGTCCCCACTCTAGCCGGTAGTTGGCGGTAACGCACCTCTTAGCTGGTTTAACAACCTCTGACCATCTCATGGTCCCCATTCTAGCCGGTACGTGGCGGTAACGCACCTCTAAGCGTGTTTACCAACCTCTGACCATCTCTGACCATCTCATGGTCCCCACTCTAGCCAGTAGGTGGCGGTAACGCACCTCTGAGCTTGTTTACCAAACTCTGACCATCTCATGGTCCACACTCTAGCCGGTAGGTGGCGGTAATGCATCTTGTTTACCAACCTCTGACCATCTCATGGTCCCCACTCTAGCCAGTAGGTGGCAGTAACACAGCTTGTTTACCAACCTCTGACCATCTCTGACCATCTCATGGTCCCCACTCCGACCGGTAGGTGGCGGTAACGCGCCTCTAAGCTTGTTTACCAACCTCTGACCATCTCATGGTCCCCACTCCGGCCGATAGGTGGCGGTAACGCACCTCTAAACTTGTCTACAACCCTCCAATCATATTCATAGAAGAAGAAGAAGAAGAAGCTCTGCTGTGAAGTCTCCGGGGCCGAGGCCTATACAGACTTTTTTTTTTTTTTTTCTAGTGGTAGCAGCCCCCCCACCCGCTAAAAAAAACAACAACCTCCCGTCGATGCCCTGGATCCCGGTGCCCGGTGTGAGCGGGGTGTGAACCGATGAAGCTCTTTATCCGGTGATTTTAAGGCAAAGAAGAGACGATTAGCCCAAGCTTTAGCCTGAAGCTACCAGCTAACCAGCGAGGAAGTGAAGGAGCGAAAAAATGACATCTCGGAGGTAAAAAAAAAAAAGAGGAAAAGAGGTGGTGGAAGAGGGGAAAGAGAGTGATTAAGGCTGGTTTGTGTAGAACAATGTCTGCTGATTATGTAGCTGAGCTGGTTAACTTTAACTCAACTCAGCTGTTTTGATGTTAGTCTGTAAACAAGCTGCGAGTGTTTCTGGTGTTTCTGCAGAAAAAGAGAGAAAAGAAAGAAACTAGCTCCATGTACTCTCACACACCAGCAACTTCACACTGTAAACACTGACAGCAAACCTTCAAAATGTCTCTCACTACTTTGTTTTTTATATATGTTTAAGTATCAAAGCAAAGTTTTGAGATTGACTTTGAAAACTGAACTCAGCTGCTGTCATTACAGCTCTGTGGAGGATTTATTGTGTTATGAAATGCAAATTAAACCAGGTTTTTTAATGCAACACACACAGAGACACACACACACACACACACACACACACACACACACACAGACAGACAGAAAGACACACACATACACACACACACACTATGAATATGAATCACACACTGAGCTCAGAGCAACTTCTGTCCTGGAAAAAGAAAAAACTGTCTTTTTCCCCTTCTTTTAATGGAGTGAAAAAAGGAAACTTCAGTAAAAGAAACAGAAGCGAAAAGAATAGAGATCTCTCCTCTTTCTGGTGTTTCTCAAAAAAAGAAGAAAGATAGCTCCATGTAGCTCTCACACCGGCAACTTCACACTGTAAACACTGACAGCAAACCTTCACAATCTCTCTCACTTCTTTGTTTTTTTTTATATATATTTAACTATCAAAGCAAAGTTTTAAGGTAGCTAACATTAAGTTTGACTTTGAAAACTGAGCTCAGCTACTGTCATTACAGCTCTGGAGGATTTATTGTGTTATGAAATGCAAATTAAGTCAGGTTTTTTTATGTAATAGCAACACACACACTCACTATGAATCACAGACTGAGCTCAGAGCAACTTCTGAAAAAACTGGCTTTTTCCCCTCTTCTTTTAATGGAGGGAAAAAAGAAAGGGGGAGGAAACTTCAGGAAGAGGAAGAGAAGAGAGATCTCTCCTCTAGTACCGAGTAATGTGAATATACACAGACAGAAGGATGACTGTATTAAAAAGGAGCAGCTCACAATTATATAAAAGCTGAAATGAACATTAATGCTGTTTTACTTGCTGTAATTATTCCTCCTGTTCATACTAATCGCTGACTAACATTATATGTGATGAAGGACAAAATACACAATATAAAAATGTGTTTAAAAGTTGATCTGAAGCTAATATGAAGCTTCAGTCGTCCAAATGAGTCAAATCTTCATCTTCTATGTTTCAACGTTACAGTGTTTTTAGTGCCAAAGTCTTTTTGTTACTATACTTCCACCACAGCTCAACAGGGAAACACTAAGAGGGAATTTTATGCTAAAAAGACTGTAAATGTGTCAGATATCACTTGATATGACTAACTCAGACTGCTGAAGCTCAATAGAAGCTGATCATCTACTTTTAAATGACTGTGTGGACACACTGTGGATTTTGGCCTCCATCAGCACATTTAAAGGAGATCTTTAAATAGTCAGTATGAACAGGAGGAATGATTAAAGAGAGGGGAAACCTGACTGCTGGTCTAAGACACAGTTTAAAGAAATGTGAACTTGTCCTTTAAGTAAATAGACAAACCTAAAATACTAAGTGCAATGCATTTGTATCAGAGTTTAAAAGTGTTTTGAAGTGAAGGATGTGGATTAGAAAGACGTCAAACAACTTTCAGATCTCATAGGAGCTTAAAGCCTCTTCAGTGTCACATCATTTATTAGTTACCAACTATTTTGATTGTTAATTTATCATTTTGAGTCATTTTTTTAACGGAAGAAATGTCCAAATTCTTTGATTTCAGCTTCTCAAATGTTAATAATCTTTAGTTTCTGTCGTCTTCTATGGAAGTGGAGCTGATTATCTTTGGGTTGGAAATGTTAGTCAAGACAAACTGGGACATTTTAGGTTGTAGCTTAAGCTTTGGGGAACAGTAATGTACATTTTTTTAAACCATTTTTTGACATTTTATAGACCAAACAACTAAAACATAAATCAATAATGAAGATAATAGTTGCAGCTCTACTCGTTACTGACAAAAGAGAGACCACTAGTGTTTTTTTTAAACCCCAAAATAACTCCTACGTTTCATTCGTACATTCGTGTTTGGTCTGAAACCTCGGGCTGAAACTCATCTGCGGTGGTTGAGACACTCGCGTTGTGTCTCTCTCTGTTTACTCACTGCCGACATTATTTTGGCTCAGAGGATTGTTCTCATACTGACAGTGTCGCTGCGGTTCAGTCTGATGTGGCTTAATGCGCCTGTTCTCAAATCATACCAGCTTTGTTTCTGACGTGATCTCTTTCTCTCTTCCTCCCAACACATAAATAAGCTTAATTTATAGTGAGAAAATAACAGTGATGGAGAGAAAAGATGAAGGAAAGAGACACCGAAGAGACAAGAACTTATTTAGTCTGTGTTTTTTTTGTTTGTGGTCATTTTAAAAAGAAATTAAAAATGATTTCCTCAGTTTAAAGTCAGTATATTGTTGATGAATTAAGAAGCTGAATAAAGAGCTGCAACATTTAGGCGATTAATCGACTCTTTTGATAATTGATTTGTTGTTTTGTGTCATTTTAGTTTAGTTCATTTTAGTTAAAATTTTACATACAAAATGTCAAAGTACAACTAATATACAGAGTGCAGAGAGGAGAGGAAGCAAACCTGACTGAAAAGAATACAAAAAGACAAAATAAATAAGCAGAAAATATATTTTAAAATGTATTTAGTGGGGTAACAGTTAGTTTTTTAGTTTAGTTGTTAAATATAAATGTCAAAACCTGTAAAACAGCTTTCATCAAGGAGACCAAATATGTTTGCCTGAGGGCCGGATTTTGCCCGTGGGCCACTGTTTGCTCACCACTGATACACAGCAGAGCTTTAATTTGACAGCTGGGATTCAAACAGTGAGATAAAAAGTAAATAAAGTGAACAGGAAGTGATGTCAGACACGTTGAAGTTAATTATTACTATCTCTCCTCTCCTCTTTTTATTACCCCTCCTCTTTTTATTACCCCCCCTATCTCTCTCTCTCTCTCTCTCTCTCTCTCTGTCTCTCTCTCTCAGGTGGTTTCACCCCAACATCACAGGCGTGGAGGCTGAAAACCTCCTGCTGACTCGAGGAGTGGACGGCAGCTTCTTAGCCCGACCCAGTAAGAGTAACCCAGGAGATTTCACCCTGTCAGTACGGTGAGTCAGCTCGGTAGTGACTATTGACACTCGTTAATGATAATAAACACTCGTTAATGAGTGTAAAAAGTCATCAGTGGGTGTTGAATGTTTTTTTTCTTTCTTTTTTTATTCTCAATAAAAAAATCCTATCCTCTTTCTTCTCTCCTCTCCTATCTCCTCTTATTTCTTCCCTCTTCCCTCCCCTTTCTCCTCTTCTCTCTCCTTTCGTCTCTCCCCTTCCCTCTTCTCTACTCTCTTCTCTCCTCTTATTTCTTCCCTCTCCTCTCTCCTTTCATCTCTCCTTTCTCCTCTTCTCTTTCTTTTCTTCTCTCCTCTCTTCTGTCCCCTTTCCTTTCTCCTCTTCTCTCTCCTCTCTTCTCTCTCCTTTCCTTTCTCCTCTTCTCTGTCCTCTCTTCTCTCCTTTCCTCTCTCCCTTCTCCTCTTTTTTAAAATTATTTTTTTTTTGTTCTCTTTTCTTTTATTTAATATATCCACAACATCATAAAAGCTGATTACATTTAAATTAAAATTAAAATTGAATGACAGCAGGAAGACCAACCTTTTTTACTAATGATTAAAATACCTTGTGTTTTTTTTATCTCAGGAACTGTCGAGTCATACATTTTTAAGCTGAAGTATCATTAACTGAGTTCAGCTGATGTTATTCTTGGACCGGTCCTTCATCTTTTACCATATTTACCTCCTATGGAAACAAAACAAGTCACGCTCTTTTCCTCCTCGTGTGGAAAACTGAAACGTTTCCACTTCATACCCGGCACTCCGTTCGTTCTGCTGGACTTTTTAACCAGAAGTCATTCGAGGTTACAGAGCTGCCACAAGTTCTCCTTTTTTTCTGTTTTTTTTAAAAGATAATCGTTGTCGACTACGATGACTCGATGCAACGTCTCTCGCCGTCTGCTTTCACAAAGTTTAATCTGAGTGTCGTCACCTCCACCTTTTTAAATATCTTCACAGTTTTTAGTCTGTCACCTCCTGCAGACAGCAGAGATGTTGCAAATGAGTTCAACTATTTTACAGCTGAAACAATTACATTTCCACTCCGATTCTCCTACTAATTATTTTTGTCATTTTTATACCAGACATGACAAAATCTCCTCTCTCCTTTGCCCAAGTTACAGCAGCTCACCTGCTCCTCTCTACACTGATATAACGACTACCTACATGAGTCTCATATTTTGCTTTTCGCACTTGAAACATCAGCTTTCCACTCAGTCAGAGAAGTAAAAACTGTGCATCCTGGTTTTAGTTTTTTAGAGTCAATAACACTGGATGATAAGTTTAATTTAGTTTAGTTTATTAGGATCCTTCTTCCTGGGGTTCACAATTAACACAGACAAAAACAATACAGTTATATAAAGCCACAATATTATACAAAATATGCATGCAACAGAGTAGCAATAAATGGAGGAGGAGGCTGTTAGAGATGCTGATTCACGTCTGTGTTTGAACTGTAGTTTAGTTGCATTCGCAGCATTTAACACCTGAGCTGAGAGCTCGAAGCCGGAGCTAAAAAAAGGCAGGGATTCAGCTCATAAAATATGCGTCTACTCTTCTTGACAGATGCATCAATTCATTGGTTATTTTAGGGGGAAGCTGTAGACTATGTGTCAGTAAGCACTTCTGAAATATGTCGACTTTCAATATGACGATATACATTATGTAACGATAGAAAAGTGTCAATTGTTTCAGGCTACAGTCTGTTTTTATTTAATTGTATCGCAAATCGCTCTCATTGTGGCATTATGAGTCTTTAATTTGTCTTTTGTTTGGATTACATAAATAAATGACTCTTCTTAGGGCACACAGACCTGAAATGATCTATACAATCATATAAACAGTTTATCTGGATATGAAATGATCTATTTGGGTCATGACATATTGGTCATATCACACATGTAAACATAAGTTATGAGGAAATGTATGGGTTGTTTTTTACATTTTGTTGAGAAAACAAAATGATGAATTGAGAAAATAATCTCCAGATGAACTCATAATTAGAATAACTTCTAGTTGCAGCCCTAAACTATTTCTCATCTCGCTTATATTGATTATAATACACCCACACATAATGATGCAATATTATCACCTGCACACTGAGAAATAATTTATGTATATGTAGATTCATTAGGATTCCTTGGCATTGACGTATGTGCAGTTGGACTGTGTTAATAATGTTTCTGCAGCTGCTTTTAACTTTTCTGTAAATGTTTTTTCCCCTGCAGGCGAAATGGAGCCGTCACCCACATTAAGATCCAGAACACGGGAGACTACTACGACCTTTACGGCGGGGAGAAGTTTGCCACCCTGGCTGAGCTGGTGCAGTATTACATGGAGCATCACGGCCAGCTGAAGGAGAAAAACGGAGACGTCATCGAGCTCAAGTATCCGCTCAACTGTGCCGACCCCACGTCCGAGAGGTGAGCACGGTGACACTGCTGGATGTGTGTATTGATTTACTATTTATTAGGATAACCAAATCTGAAGTAAGTACAACACAGCATTTAAAAACAATGGACTTTTCACGTATTAGACAATCTCACAGTTCACTACAGTGCAAAAGTTTAGGCAATAAAAGTAAAATAAGGATGCTTTCAAAAATAACTCCAAGAATAGTTATGACTGACTAACTAACTAACTAACTAACTAACTATCTAAGAATCAAAACACCAAGAATAGTTTTTATTACTAACTAACTTCATACAAAGTTCAGGTAACAGAAGAAATTTTTTTAACGATTTTGTGTACAGAGGTTGAAGGATGCAGAAAAATTTACATTTCTAAGTTTCTTAAAATGTTTCTGTCTGTTAGATACATGTAGTAGAGAAAAAGTATAAAGTAGTACAATAGGGAAATACTAAAGTACAGTATTATACTATAGTACAGTTTTAGGTACTAGAAGTAAAGTGAGGATGCTTTCAATAGTGATGCCAGGAAGAATTTTATTTTATTCATCAGTTTAACTTCATAAAAGGTCCTCTGTCAAATATCCTTTGTTTTTATCACATTTAATCAAGTTTTAGTTGACTAAAAATCTGAATATTTTAGTCTCAATCAAAGAAAACAGTAGTTATTTTAATTTTAGTAAAATAAAAATAAAAACTGCTGATATTTTAGTCTTTGTTTAGCCATCAGATTATGTTGGACATTTAAGTCAATCCAGTCAAGCCAAAACCAATTTTATCATTTTAGTTAAACCTATTTTACATGAGAATTGATTTTATCATGATCTAAAAAGCAGTTTGAATGGTTTAATAATGCAGCTCTGCAGAAAGTGTCTGGTTACAGTTTGAGGATCCAGACACTGAAACATGTTCTGATCTGCATTTTTTTAATTTTAAACCAACATGATTCAGCAACTGGATTTCCCATCAGTGTTCAACTTTTCCCCAATACAGTTTCACTTGTGTGACTCCGACCACACACACACACACACACACTCTTGCTGCTTGTATTTAGTTTGTGTTTAATGACGTCGATCTCGTCTCGTCTTAGTTGTGGAAAAAAAGGTTGTTAATGAAAATGTTTAGTTATAGTTTAAAAATGAACACTAGATGATTGAAAAGAAAGAAAGTAATGATAGAAACAATAAAGGTAGGAAACAAGACTAGAAGGAAAGGAAGGAAGGAAACAAGAAAGAAAGTAAAGGAAAAGAAGGAGGATAGAAGCCAGGAAGAAAGGAAGAAAACAAAGATGGAAGGAAAGGAAAGATAGAAACTAGAAAGGAAGAAAACAAGGAGAAGTAAGAAAGGATAGAAGGAAACAGAGAAGAAAGCAATAAAGGAACAAAGAGAGGAAAGAAGCTAGAAACGAAGAAAGGAAGAAAACAAGGATATAAGCAATGAAGGAAGGATTAAAGGGATGATAGAGGGAAGGAAACAAGAAAAAATGTAATAGAGGAACAAAGGAAGAAAATAAGGATAAAATCAACAAAGGATAGAAGTTAAAAGGAGGAAACAAAACAAGGAAGGAAGGACTGAAGAGAGGAAAGGAAAGAAGGAAGAAAGCAATAGGCACAAATGGATGAAAGAAGAAAGTAAGAAACTAGAGGATAGAAAGAAAAAAGAAGCAACAAAAGAAAAGAAGGCAGTGTATTGACGTTTTCCTGGGTTCTGCAGATGGTTCCACGGTCACCTGTCGGGTCGGGAGGCCGAGAAGCTGCTGACGGAGAAAGGGAAGAATGGCAGCTTCCTGGTGAGAGAAAGCCAGAGTCACCCGGGAGATTTCGTCCTGTCGGTCCGAACCGGAGATGACAAGACGGACAGCAGCGACAGCAAACCCAAAGTTACCCATGTCATGATCCGCTGCCAGGTAAACACCGCTGCTCCTGCTTCTCCTCTTCCTCCTCCTCCTCCTCCTCCTCCTCTTCTTCCTAATCCTCCTCCTCCTCTTGCTCCTCCTCCTAGTCCTCTTCCTCCTCTTCCCCTTCTTCCTAGTCCTCCTCCTCCTCCTAGTCCTCCTCTTCCTCCTAGTCCTCTTCCTCTTCCTCCTAGCCCTCCTCCTCCTTCTCTTCCTCCTCCTTCTAGTCCTCCTTCTCCTCCTCCTCTTCCTCCACCACCTCCTCTTCCTCCTCCTCCTCCTAGCCCTCCTCCTCCTCTTCCCCTTCTTCCTCTTCCTCCTAGTCCTCCTCCTCCCCATCTCCTCCTCCTCCTAGTCCTCCTCCTCCTCTTCCTCCTAGTCCTCCTCCTCCTCTTCCTACTAGTCCTCCTCCTCCTAGTCCTCCTCTTCCTCTTCCATTTAAATAAAATAAGTGAAAATAGGTAATTAAATAGATAAAAAATTATTAAAGAAATAAGTAAAATAAGAGAAAAGGTTTAAAAATAAGATAGAAGATGAATAAAAGTAGGACTAAAGCTAGGTTAAGAAAGAGATTAAAAAGACAAAAGAAATAACAAATAAAATTGAAAAGAAGATAAAACTATACCTGATAACTGATTGAGTATCGTATTTAAATTTGATAAAAATACAATTGATCTCCATCTCTAATAGATTAGTATTGAGACACAAACACTCTTAATGTAAATGTCTGATTCCTCACATTAACCTGGTTTCTTGAGTGCATGTAAACATATTGATGGTCTTATAACACCGATACCACTCTTTAGTCACTGACGTGTCCGTGTCTTCTCACTCAGCATGACCTGAAGTACGACGTGGGCGGAGGGGAGAAGTTCGACTCCCTCACCGATCTGGTAGAGCACTACAAAAAGAATCCCATGGTGGAAACTCTGGGCACCGTGCTTCAGCTCAAACAGGTACTGCATCCCTCCAAAATATGAAAATCTGACTTACAATCTGCTCGACAGTAAGCTGAACCTTACTCTTTCCCTCTCTCTCTCTCTCTCTCTCTCTCTCTCTCTCTCTCTCTCTCTCTCTCTCTCTCTCTCTCTCTCTCTCTCTCTCTCTCTCTCTCTCCTCTCCAGCCGCTGAACACTACTCGTATTAACGCTGCCGAGATTGAAAGTCGAGTTCGGGAGCTGAGCAAACTAGCAGAGGCCACAGACAAAGTCAAACAAGGCTTCTGGGAAGAGTTTGAGGTGAGCGGTTTTGTCTTTGTCCTTTCCTGTTTGTTTTATTTTATTTTTTCACTTGTGATTTGGCCTTTAGCTTACTAAAAAAAGGGTATTTTTCTTTGATTTTGGTCCCAATAAACATATCTCCATTTTTACCTTGTATGCTCTTTCTTTCTCTGTAAATTTCTTATAATAAAAAACATTTACACTATATAAATATCATGCAGTGTGCTAAAAGATGTTCTGATTGGCTGTATTTGACTCTCCTCTCTCTCTCATTTGTTTTTTTAAATCCTCAGACGTTGCAGCAACAGGAGTGCAAACTGCTCTACAGTCGCAAAGAAGGCCAGAGAGCAGAGAACAAAAACAAGAACAGATACAAGAACATTTTGCCTTGTGAGAAACTCTTTATTTTCTCTTTCAGAATAGAATAGAATAGAATAGAAAGCCTTTATTGTCATTGTGCAAGAATATACAACAAAATATGTGATACATCTGAAACAAGTGCTCAGTAGTCAGTAACAACAACCAATAGGACAGACAACATTACCAATCACACCAGGGGGGAATAAATAGTAAAAAGAAAAAGGTGTAAAAATGAATAAATAAATGAATAGTATTGCACATAAAGTAGGCTGAATATTGAGTCTGTTTGTTCGTGTCTTTAACATCACTATTAAAACATCTGAGTGTGACAGTACAGGTTTCACTTGAGGGTATTTCAAAAGGTTAACGGTGCTGGGTTTTTTTGTCTTTTTGTTGTTTCTTTCGGTTTCCAGTCGACCACACGCGTGTGTGTCTGAATGACGGGGACCTAAATGAGCCGGGCTCTGACTACATCAACGCCAATATCATCATGGTAGTATCTGCTATCATGGTAAACTCACTTCATCCTCAGGACACACACAAACATTCACTAAGACACACACACACACACACACATGAATAATAATACAATTTATTCTGTGTATGTTAATATGTAGATGATGCAGATGTTGAATTGCATTAAGATTTAGATTCTGTAGCATGTTCTGTTAGTTTACGCTCTCTTGCTGTTTCTCTGTTCATGACCCTATTCAGCTGACTGCCATGTCTTTGTGTGTGTGTGTGTGTGTGTGTGTGTGTGTGTGTGTGTGTGTGTGTGTGTGTGTGTGTGTGTGTGTGTCTCTGTCTGTCTGTCTGTCTGTCTGTCTGTCTGTCTGTCTGTCTCTCTCTCTCTCTCTCTCTCTCTCTCTCTGTCTCTCTGTCTCTGTGTGTGTGTGCGTGCAGCCAGAGCTGGATTCAAAGTGTAACACCACCAAGGGGAAGAAGTCCTACATCGCCACTCAGGGCTGTCTGCAGAACACCATCAGTGACTTCTGGAGGATGGTGTTTCAGGAGAACTCTCGAGTCATCGTCATGACGACCAAAGAGGTGGAGAGAGGAAAGGTGAGCGCCGCGATAAAGATCTGTTATAATGAGCATCAAATAATGATGTCGTTTCAACATGGCCTCACAATTTAATACAAAATGTGTTGCTTGTCAGTGTCATCGAGAACAACATATTTATCTTATTGTATCTGCTCCTATTAACAGAACAATATAATTTGTCTGTGCTCTCTAAATATTACACACTCTGAATATTACTGTTACACTGTTATATGTATTATTAATTCAGGATGAACAATTATTCCAGGCGTGTTTTTGGCAATTAACCAGACATACATGTGCCAAACCAACCAGCTAGTCCTCATCTTCAAAGTCTTTTCTCTCATAAAATTAAAAAAAAAACTGTTCTGAAACGATTATTATAAAGCATTAATCTCACCTTTGTGTTGCTTGTCCAAGTAAATGTTATAGTGCAGTGCTTCTCTTTGTGTGATTCTGTTGCATCAAGCCCCAACAGGCTCATTACTGCCCCACAAGGGGTAATTGGAGAGCCTCTGTGTCTCTGTTTGACCGGTAGTAAGGCGCCCCCTTGTGGCTAAATAAAGTATAACTGCTAATGAAGGCAGTGGTTATGTGCTATGTTCACTCTGCCTTTTGGAAAAAATTATAATGATAGTAATAGAAATGTTACACTAGTATAAACAAAGAAACCAGCACATCTTTAATATATTAAACATCAATATTCTGTATTTTCAAAGCAGCTACAGTTTAATTTTTCAGTAGTAAAAACATCAATTTTGTGTCCCAACAGAGTAAGTGTGTGAAGTACTGGCCAGACATGTCGGCTCTGAAGGAGTACGGCGCCATGCGGGTTCGCAATGTCCGAGAAACGGCTGCTCACGACTACATCTTAAGAGAACTCAAACTGTCCAAAGTCGGACAGGTAAGTTTTGTGTGTGTGTGTGTGTGTGTGTGTGTGGGTGTGTGTGTGGTTACTGTTATATTATAGGTTGATTGGCATTGATTAAGAAAACTTGGTGTTTCTTAGGATTGAGGTGTAATTTGTATGTGTTAATCTGTTCTTCATAGACAGTAGATGTAGTTTCACTAGATGGCACTGTTGCACACTTTTAACAGGTGCAGGTAGGCTTTTTTTTCTTATGTAATTAGTCCAAAAATATTTCTACAAGTACTCTTTAAAATAATGGATAAGATTGTCTTAGCATAAAACAAAATTACATTAAAAGTATGTCAAACGATCAATATGTTGTAATTGAAACTGAATATCTAACGAAAAAAAAGGAGGTTCAATAGTCTCCTAAAACAGCTGGACATTGTAGTTTTTTTAAACAAATGTCACTCAAACAAGAGGAAATGTTCGGTTTGTTTGGGGACTATTTTCAGCAGGCGGATGAATCCACATTTGGTGCTTTAGGGAGTATATCTGGCAGCAGGATGGTGTGTTTGTGTGTAAGTCAAGATAAACCACAGTGAAGAGTTCATGATGATGAAGGAACATGTCACCCAGTGCAACAGAGTGACTCATTAATGTGTTTTTAATAGTTTTTGAACAACAACAGAGGTCTACAGCACAGAGGAAGAAGACATAACAGACTCTGATACACACACAATTTGTCAATCTTTGACTTTTAAATGGTAATTTATCAATGAGCTGTATTAATCACTATAAAGCAGCACATTTCTTTCATATGCACAAAGTCAAAACAACACAATATGTTTGTTGTCATGTCCTGTGAAGTTTTTTCCCCCCACATGTGAAGCTGCTAACCAGATGCTTTAAAGATTTCTGTCATAAATCTTATTCAGAAACATTTTACTGCAGTCACATGACAAAAAATACAAAAGTACAGACTTACACAATCATAAAAGTTTATTTAAAATCAGTTTGAATCATTAGAGAAACATCATATTCATGCACTAAGGTTGTTATTGAATTGATAATAAACATGCACATTGAAAGCTGTTGTTCTCCTTCGTGTTTTTCAGGGTAACACAGAACGCACAGTGTGGCAGTACCACTTCAGGGCCTGGCCGGACCACGGAGTCCCCACTGACCCTGGCGGTGTACTCGACTTCTTAGAGGAGGTCAACCTGAAACAGGAGAGCATACTGGACGCTGGACCTATAGCGGTACACTGCAGGTACACATACACAGAAAATATAAACTCTTTTAACCCGCCCACAAGGATTCAGTTCACACTTAATAAAAGTGACAAGTAGAAATACCAGAGTTCATGAACAGGCTTCAAACCTAGCGCTGGGCAATGAATGGAAAAATAATCGAAACCGACATTTAGAAACTCTAATCGACTTAATCTTGCTCATGTCAATTAATCATGGTGTTCACTGTTGCCATGACAGCAAAGGTTTCATATCTTTTAAGGAATTTGTCTCCAGTGATCATTTTAACCCAAACCATTTCATAGTTCTAATCAAGTAAACTAGACATTAACCACAGCGTCACACTTTAAAACAGCATTATTTTCACTCCCTAAAGATACTCATGTGTGAGGGCAGCAGTGTACAATACAAAACAAAAGAAACTGACAATACATAATTGTTCATCAAGGGTTGAGATAATCGTTCATTAATCGTAAACAAGGTTAAACGTTCAATTAATGGTGATTTCGATTTTTGCCATAATCGCCCAGCCCTATTCAAACCTCTAACAGAGGAGACATGTTGACTCACAGACGTTCTCTGATGTTCTTCAGTGCAGGAATCGGGCGGACGGGAACGTTTATAGTGATCGACATCCTGATAGATGTGATCAGAGAAAAAGGTGAGTCAGCGTGGTGCTCATGTATCTGAATATCTAACATTAAGTCGGTTTAGTTCACGAGTTATGCGACCAATTCTTATGATTATTTAACTCCTTTCTTCCTGCAGGAGTCGACTGTGACATCGACGTGCCAAAAACCATCCAGATGGTTCGTTCTCAGCGCTCAGGGATGGTGCAGACCGAGGCGCAGTACAGATTCATCTACATGGCCGTACAGCACTACATAGAGACGTTGCAGAGACGCATAGAGGAGGAACAGGTGCGCAGCGGACATCACGTCACTCTAATGGCGCTTTTCCACTATACAGTTCTAGCACTACTCAACTTGACTCGACTCAGTTTTTTTGCGTTCCCATCAGGGATAGTACCTGGTACCTGGTACTTTTTTAGTATCTGCTCTGCAGAGGTTCAAGCGAGCCAAGCCGATACTAAATGTGACGTCAACAGACTGCCGGCCACTGATTGGTCAGAGAGTCACTGGAAGAGTCATGAGCCGTCCGACACAAGAATCAAACCCGCCATTTTTAAATACCGGCAACAGCGTTACAGCAATTCGTTTCTCTTCTTTTGCTTTGTGTGAGACAGAAAGCCTCATACAGCAGCAAGTACACCACTGCCTCCATGTCCTCCATTGTTTATGTGTTTTGTGTCGCGTATAAAACGAAGTCACAGCAGTTTAATGCAGCCGTGCTATGACGACCCCGCCCACTTTGAGGAGGTATGAAGGTACAGTATGAAGTCATGGAAAAGGTCTGTCCTGGAACTGTACCGAGTTGAGTCGAGTAGTGCTAGAACTGTATAGTGGAAAAGCGCCATTACTCTGCTGACATCACATGCTGAAGTGACTCAAATCTGATTTCTTTGCCTAAAAGTGACTCAGATGTGATTTTTACGCCATCTTAGGAACACTTGGAGTGACTTAAACTACATCTGGCACAAATATCCACTGATTCTTCTCACCTTCTTGTGCTTTCTCCTCTGCAGAAAAGTAAGATTAAAGGGCGCGAGTACACCAACATTAAGTACTCCTTGTCTGACCTGACTGGAGGGGAGCAGAGCCCTTTGCCTCCTTGCACTCCTATTCCTACTCCCACCTGCACAGAGTGAGTGACGCCGAGAGTAAAACACAACTGCAACATCCTGTTAAGCAGCTCATGTTATACTTAATCACCTTTTTTTTTGTTTTGTTTTTTGTGTTGTTTGTGTTGTAAAGAAAACTTCATTGGTAGTTTCTCACTGGACAGTGTGTGAATGTGTTGGCAGGATGAGGGATGACAGCTCCAGAGTGTATGAGAACGTGGGCCTGATGCAGCAGCAGAAGAGCTACAGATGAGATTCACCTTTGACCCCAGTTCCAGGTAAACACCATAATAATAATAATAATAATAATAATATAATACCCTAAATGGTCAAATTCAAGCCTTAAATAATGACTAGCACACACAAAGAAAGGCCTCTCCTCTGATGACTCGAGGTAAATTAGTAGTATTATGTATTATCTACATTAAACTCTCACTTTTATAAGGTGATATTATGTTTGGTTTGTTTTCAGCTCCTTCTGTTGCCTCCAGAGTCGTCAAAGAAATCAATTAAAACTGTTTTAAGTTAAAAAATACTGTTCTCATTCACTACTTTGCCTTTTTTTTTTTGTACATTTTTAACCTACTGTCAATGTTTCATGTTATTATTCTACATGGAAAGGATGAATTGTGCCCTACAATTCAGTGGAAGACCTATTGTGAAATATCTTTATGGAGTCGAGTTTAATTGATATGTAGCATCTTCTGGTAAGACATATACAAAGAGAGAAGCATGTGGAAAAAGGAGGAGAAAAAAGTTGCTTAATTCCAACCGAAACATTTTTTTTAATTAATTAAAATTGGATTTATTAAAGTAGAAAAAACGGTCAAAGACACACGTTGTTGCATGTTGTCCTTCCTCTCCTCTCCTTTTCTGTCACTTCTACTTCTGTTCTTTATAATTTAAGGCAGAAATATCAACTAAAAAAACTTTTAAAAAAGCAAGAAAGTCAGACCAATACAAGACACAGCAAATATAAAACATGCATCTCCTGGTAATGTGTTTATTATATATATTATTATAGAGAAGCATGTGAAAAATTATTGTTATTTATAAACTATATATACTATTATAAACTATAGCATATCTACAGATAAAGAGCTTTTTATCTCTCCCAGTAACCAGGTAATTTATGTGTCTGATATCTAACAGCCAACGAAATATGCTTGAGTCAAAAAGTAAAAATATTCAGTTGAGATTATTAGTAGAATATCAGAGAATTAATTCACTCATTAATATCAGATTTCTAACTATTCTTTCTTTCTCTTTCCTTCAGGATCTCGATACCTGACAGGTTTTTCGCCAGCCACACCTTGACGCCTGAGACTTGACCGTAATAAATAACATGGAACAACGGGGGAAAAAAACACAACACACAAACACACACACACACAAAAACCACACAACATATAAGAGAGACCAGACACCAGGGTCCTCCTGTTCCTGTTCTCGCTCATTCTACACGAACGTTCGCCCTCTAGTTGAATTTAAAACCACTGTGATCATCAGAAGAGCCTCTGAGAAGCCTAAAAACACGCTAAATCCTCAAATAAACCACAGTTCGGGTTTAGCCGCGACAAGGGCTGCAAACAGCGAGCGCTCACCTCAGAGGGGAGGAAAAAAAAAAACCTTAGCTAACCTTTTTCTCATCTCTCATTTTTCAAAAAAATGTTTTATTAACCAAAGGAAAATAATGTAGATTGTTTGTTTTTTGTAGATGGAAGTGAGGAGTTTTTCTGGCCTGTGCCAAAACCACGAGTTTTATCCACCAATTCAAAAAGTCTTTATTTGGCCCGTGGAGCCTTTAAAGCAGCGCGGAGATAAGAGCGGATTATTTGTGGAGGCAAAAATGATTTCCAGTGATTATCGTCTAGTCTTCACTGAGTCGTATATAAAGTGTAATGTTTTCTGAATGAAGAAGTATTGGCATTGTAATGTAACACAATATTTACTGTTAATTCGTAATCTACTGACTTCTAAACATGAATTCCTTACTTTTGGGGTTTTTTATTTAGTTTTTCTTTTTGAGCCAGAACTGCCTTTAAACTTTAAATTCAGGCTGTTCAGGTTTCATATGTTTTTTTCTTTTTTCGTTGGGAATACACACACACACACACACACACACACACACACACACACACACACACACACAGTTATCTGTTAGTTAACCATTCCTGAGCTCAAGCCGAATGTCCTTAATGCTGCACTTTTAACTCCGCGGCATCACACAGTTACAGTCAAGCCTTGATTCACCTGGTGGATTTATTAATAATCTGATGATCTGGGAGGAGGGGGGGGGGGTTAAGATAAGATAAGGTAAGGAGTTTTAGGGGGGCCCCTCCTCCTTCATGCCTGCACTTCTATGTCGGAGTCAGTATCGTGTTTAGATTTCAGAGGAGTCTGTTGTGTAACTCAGTTTGCAAGCACAGCTGCCAATTTTTTTTTAAAGTTTTTTTTTTTTTTTTAAAGTGCATATTACTTTTTTTCCCATTCTTGTTATTTTTAAAGACAAATGCCTTTTTTGTGTACCATTGCCTATTTTTGAGCACCACATGTACTTAATTTTTTAAGACTCACAGTTTTAAGAGAAGCAATCACACACACACACACACACACACACACACACACACACACACACACACACACACACACACAGGCACACACACACACACATCTCTGAAGCTTTTTTGGCAGTATAGATCATTGTTGTGGTTATACTGTAGGTTTGTGGCCCTGTGATTCAGTAGTTTATACACACACACACACACAGCATTAGGTTTCTATAGGAGAGTGGTTTACCAGCAACCCAGGTAACCAGAAAGATTTTTATCTTTCTATTAATGTCAATCAAAGTAAACCATTTATATAAATAGTTTGACTTTTTTTGGGGGGGGAAACGCTTTTTTTCTTTCTTGTTGAGTTACATGAGACGATCTTAGCATAAAGACTTCCTGTTTAATTACATTCTGCTGTGTTTAAAACTGATCATCTGTCCAAAAAATACCCCCAAAATTACTCCTCTGTTCTGTTTAGAGCTGCAACTAACAATTATTCTTTTCATTACATTGTCTAAAAAATGTTTAAAAATAGATCTTGCCCTTGTTTTGGTTAATCAACGTTCCCCAAAACTGAAGATTTTTTAGTTTACTGTCACAAATGAAAAAGAAAAGCAGCAAATATTCACATTTGAGAAGCTGAAACCAGAGAATATTTGGTCTTTTTGCTTAAAAAATGATGAGTGATGATTGTTAGATTATCATAATAGTTGCAGATTAATTTTCTGCCATATAACTGAATAATTGTGTAGTTTTTCAGTATTAGTATTAGAAGTATTTCCTAACCTCAGTCACTAACATGTTGCATTTCCTGTGATGGCTTCACAATAAAAGTAAAATGTGAAGCCGCAGAAGAAGGAAATGTGAGTAGAAACTAAAAACAGCTCTGATATGATGTCAGGAGAGTAAATAGTGAGGTTTATAATCATGAGATAAAGGAGGATAACATGCTATATTGCTTCATGTGAATTCCTGATTTAAATACATACATTGAATGAAACTTGCTACTTTCTACCATGAATAGTATCAAAAATAGGGCTTTTTTTTTCATCATGAAACTCATAAGTATTATAACCTTAATCGGCACAAAACAAGCAGAGATATTAAGTGCTGGGTGTTATCGCTCGGAGATTGAGCCAGGCTAGCAGTTTCCCCTTACTCCCAGTCTTTATGCTAAGCTAAGCTAACTCCCTGATAACTCTTAAGTTATCGTTTGTGGTGTGCAGATATGAGACGATCGTCTCACTTTACTCGCTGCAAGAAAGCAAATGACCATCACTCCCAAAATGTCAAACTGTTCCTTTAACTTCATCTTCACCATCAGCTGCAGTATTTAGGCAAGTCAGATATTTTCTATCTGAGACAGAATCCATCACACTTGCCCTCTCATTTCAAACATGTGGCCTAAATATTATTCTTTCTTCAAGCCTTCCCCACTTCTGCACATTTGCTCGCCGTCACTACGCCTTGAGAAAAGAAAAGCAAAGAGAGAGAAAAAAACCTGCAGCCTCGCCATTGAACTCGGCTGCTGTCTCAGAATCTTTTGAACTGAGAATAAAAAAAGAAAAGAAGAAAAAAAAGGAAGAAGCGGCTCTCCTCTTTGCCTTGAGGGACAGTTCTCAACAAACCACTGATCCAGGATTGAACAGTGTCTCTTCTGTAATATTAAGAAATCATGAAATCAGTGTTTATTTTTTTTCGGGGGCTGCTTCCTCCCCAAAACCGGAGGACTCTGCTAACACCCGGCTGCTGCATCACAGCAAGTGTTCTTTTGAAACCGATTCCTCTCCTTCCTTCTCCGGGTGACCAGCCACTGACTGAGTAATGAGATCTTCTGTAGTGTGGTGTACTGTATGCAGTTTTATCGTCGAATGAGAGGATGAGTTTGTACTTGTCTAATTGTTTAGTGGAGTGCTTGCCTCGTGGTGTTTTTTTGTGTGTCCTGACGTGTGGATGTTGCTGTGAGAGTGCGGCTGCTTCATCAGCCAACACTGTATGTTTCCTTCTCTTCTTGTTTTTTTTTTTTTTGTTTTGTTTCCTTCCCAGATGATAAAACTGCTCTCCATTTACCATGTAAGCAATTTAGATGCATAGACGTGCCTTCTATGCATATGCCTATGTGTATGTGATAGCTATTATAATTATTATTATTATTATTATTATTATTACTATTGTTATTACTATTGTTATTAATAAAGAAAAAAGATAAAACAGTGCTCTTTAGTTTCACCGCCATTCAAGA
The DNA here is from genome assembly GCF_963691925.1 of Scomber scombrus. Lineage (NCBI taxonomy): Eukaryota > Metazoa > Chordata > Actinopteri > Scombriformes > Scombridae > Scomber > Scomber scombrus. Next base: position 14,306,459 of record NC_084984.1, read on the forward strand.
ACTTGTAACACTTTAATGTGAATTATTTCATCCTGAACATCCTGAACAAAAAAAAGGAAAATAAAAAACGGTGATCGCAATGCAAACAAACTATATTTTTTAACCTGTATATTGTACATGAGTACCTGGTAGAGGAGAATGTACTTACTAAAAACATATCTACTTGCCAATAAGATATACTGTATGTATATTCCTACAGCTTTCTCTCTGTGACACAGAGAGGGACCTTTCACAAAGCTTAAGATGTTTATTGTATGACTTTCAATGCAGTTAACCATGTTAACTTCCTCAATAACAATAAATGGCTAGCTCATGCCTCATTAAATCAGTCTCTTTTTGTGTGTGTAGAATTTGTGTCTGTAGAACATTTTGGATGGATAGATAGATGATAGATGCATTGACAGATAGGTACATAGAAAGATAAATGCATGGATAGACAGGTACACAGATGCATATATATATGCATCGATAGACAAGTACATAGATGCATAGATATATGCGTTGATAGATAGGTACATAGATATATAGATGCATAGATAGATAGGTACATAGATGTATAGATAGGTACATGGAAAGATAGGTACATAGATAGATTGATGCATCAACAGATAGATTGATAGACACCTTCATAATCCCAAAGCTGTGTGTGCACTTTTGTACCTCATGCTTTTAAGTTCTTTATGTGGGTCCTATCTCTTTAATATTTTACAGCTTGATAACTCCTCCCTCTTCTTCCTGCTCTCAAACACAACGTTTCCTTGTTCCCTCCCCTTCAGATCTACAGTTGGATGGATGGGTGTAACCAACATGTGGTGAAGTGCAGGGAGCTGTCAGCCTCATGTTGTTTAGATCAGGGCTCAAACTAGTTTCACTTCTGAGAAAGTGAAACTCAGACACTCATTGTGACAGAGAGCTGAAATGGCGCAGAAAGGAGATCAGCTGGACCGGGAAACCTTCTCTTGTTCCATCTGTTTGGATCTACTGAAGGATCCAGTGACTATTCCCTGTGGACACAGCTACTGCATGAGCTGTATTAAAAACTATTGGGATGGAGAGGATGAGAAGAAGATCTACAGCTGTCCTCAGTGCAGACAGACCTTCACACCGAGGCCTGTCCTGATGAAAAACACCATGTTAGCAGCATTAGAGGAGCAGCTGAAGAAGACTGGACTCCAAGCTGCTCCTGCTGATCACTGCTATGCTGGACCTGAAGATGTGGCCTGTGATGTCTGCACTGGGAGGAAGCTGAAAGCCTCCAAGTCCTGTCTGGTGTGTCTGGCCTCTTACTGTAAGAATCACCTCCAGCCTCATTATGATGCAGCTCCATTAAAGAAACACAAGATGGTCGAGCCCTCGAAGAAGCTCCAGGAGAACATCTGCTCTCGTCATGATGAGGTGATGAAGATATTCTGCCGCACTGATCAGCAGAATATCTGTTATCCCTGCTCTGTGGATGAACATAAAGGCCACGACACAGTCTAGGCTGCAGCAGAAAGGACTGAGAGGCAGAGAGAGCTTGAGGTGAGTCGACTAAACATCCAGCAGAGAATCCAGGACAGAGAGAAAGATGTGAAGCTGCTTCAACAGGAGGTGGAGGCCATCAGTCGCTCTGCTGATAAAGCAGAGGAGGACAGTGAGAAGATCTTCACTGAGCAGATCCGTCTCCTCCAGAAAAGAAGCTCTGATGTGAAGCAGCAGATCAGATCCCAGCAGGAAACTGAAGTGAGTCGAGTCAAAGAGCTTCAGGAGAAGCTGCAGCAGGAGATCACTGAGCTGAAGAGGAAAGACGATGAACTGAAGCAGCTCTCACACACAGAGGATCACGACCAGTTTCTACACAACTACCCGTCACTGTCACAACCTACAGAGTCATCCAGCATCTATATCCGTCCTCTCAGATACTTTGAGGATGTGACAGCAGCTGTTTCAAAGCTCAGAGATAAACTACAGGACATCCTGAGGGACAAATGGACAAACATCTCACTGACAGAGACTGAAGTGAAGTTTTTACGGTCAGAAGCAGAGCCCAAGACCAGAGCTGTGTTCTTAAAATATTCATGTGAAATCACTCTGGATCCAAACACAGTAAACACACGATTGTTATTATCTGAGGGGAACAGAAAAGTAGAAGTCACGAGAAAACAACTGTATTATTGTAGTCACGCAGACAGATTCACTGGATGGTATCAGGTCCTGAGTAGAGAGAGTCTGACTGGACGTCATTACTTGGAGGTGGAGTGGAGAGGAGGAGGAGTTTATGTAGCAGTCACATACAAGAATATCAGCAGAGTAGGATGGTCAAATGAATGTGCATTTGGATGTAATGACAAATTTTGGGCTTTAGATTGTAACACTTACAGTTATAATTTTTGGTTCAACAACATTAAAACTCCCGTCTCAGGTCTTCGTTCCTCCAGAGTCGGAGTGTACCTGGATCACAGAGCAGGTATTCTGTCCTTCTACAGCGTCTCTGAAACCATGACTCTCCTCCACAGAATCCAGACCACATTCACTCAGCCGCTCCATGCTGGACTTCATGTTGGTTATAAATATGGAGACACAGCTAAGTTATGTAAACTCAAATAGAGTTTACACAACTCTATTTGAATGTAGCTCTTTATTTAAGGAATAGTTCAGTATTTTGAACTCTGGGCCCAAACTAAACATTTTCAGTCATTATCGCTATCAGTAGCAATCAGAACTTGTCATTTTTGGCCCAGAGTTCAAAATATTGGATGATTTTATAAGTATTTCTACATTATTCCTTTGTAATTTCACATAAAAACCAATATTTTAACAATAAAACACTTCATACAATTATATAAAATATCTGCTCAATACTGTACATAACCTTGATTGCCTTTAGTAACTATTTTTCATGTATTCTGACACACTATGCTTGTTTTTTTTTACTGTCAAATGAACATTTCTGTTCATTTTTTGTTGTGCCTCTGTTTCATTTAATGTATTTATTACATGTTTATAATTTCCATAACAGCTTTGCATAATACACAAAATGTACAGAGATTAACATAAAGGATATTGTTTTTCATGTATTTTGACTGAATATGTATTTTTTCCAGCAGTTTAATGCACATTTATCAAAAATAATGATTAAAAATGTTGACCGTAAAACTTACTTTGTATTCTTACAGTTTGTTACATGTAATTTTGTGTTACAACATTAAAATTAACATTACAATCCAATTACTTGTTATCAATGAATTGTAAACTATTTTGATAATCGACTACTCACTTTGAGTCAATTCTAATTCCTGTTTCTAAAATGTGAATATTTCCTGGTTTCTTTAAACTGCTTATCTTGGGTTGTGGAGTGTTGAACAAAACAAAACATTTTAAGTTGCATTTTTCACGACTCGACTACATGATTAAGAAAATAATCAAAAGATTAATCAGTAATGAATATCATGATTAGTTACAGCTCTAAATGTATTTATTTAAAAAAAACCTATTCATCCTGAGGGCTGGTGTATAAACTGATACATGACAAGAGATGAAGACAGGTCACCCATTTTAAATGATTATGGAAGTAAATAATACCTACCACCAGATGGAAACAAAAGTCAACAAACTTTCAGAAGGGGTACAAAGTCTTTATTCACAGACAGCAACAATATGTAGTACAGTTCAGAAATGCAAAACAAAGCTCAAATACAATGTAATGAATGAATATTGAAATGATTACTTTGATATAACGACAATCCATTATTTATATATCTAAAAAAATAATCCACCACTACCTTACCATTTGGATAATTTAACTTCCAGCCACCAAGTACAATCAATAACACATGATACATCTGATGCTCCTTCTTAAAGGGTAATTGTTTCCCAAAAGCATCATTACTGAAGACTCTTAGATATAATCATGGTAATAATGATTAACTCCTCAATACTCAAAAATAATCTGCACGAGGAACTGAAAATCTATATTCTTAAGTATATACTGTATACTTCTACTACATTATTACATATTATTAACTACATTACATGTTTAATTATTTAGTAATTATTTAATTTAGAAAGTAAAACTGAACCAAAATTAATTAAACAATTAATCTGACAGGTTGTGTCACCATTGTCCTCCTCTTCCTCTTGTTCTGTTTAAAGTGTGTATATTGTTTTCCACACACTTACATACAGACAGTTAATATGGAAATGATGGGAAAGTAATTATGAAAGTTATAGAAACAGCCACAGCTTAATTTTAGTTTGAATATAAGCTTTAGAGTAATGCATGTAGAAGCACTCTTAACATCTTAGATCGATTGTTATTGCTATTGGTTTTGGTAATGTTTCTCTAGCAGGAAGAGACTCATACATCCTACAGAGAACACAGAGACACTGAAGAACCAGGCCAAAATCCAAACCCTGGATACAGAGGCTCCGTGAATGTGGTGTTGAAGGTGTGGAGGTGGATCAGCGTGTCAGAGGAGACTCTGTAGAAGGACAGAGTACCAGCAGGCAAGTCCACATACACTGCTACTCTGTGAGAGGCAGAGGAGGAGGAAGAGGAGGGGGTGTCGGAGGAAGAGGAGGTGACCGTTCCTTTCATGTTGTGACAGACAGAGTAACCATCATTAGAGCAAATCAGACTCCAGGACTGATCATTCCACCCAAACCAGCAGTCATTATTGCGGCCTTTCCTTCTGATTCCTCTGTAAGTCACTGATACATCCACCTCTTTTGTCGTCTCGACCTCCAAGTAACAGCGACCAGTCAGACCATCTCTACACAGCAGCTGAGGCCAGTAGTCAAATCTGTCTGGATGGTCAGGATATGGCTGATCCTCCTCCACATAGGTCACCTTCCTATTGTTGTCAGACAGTTTGATTTTTGTGTTTGCATTGTTTGGGTCCAGTGTGAGTTCACAGGAATCTGATGAAGAGAACAAGACACAACAATACAGCCACAGTTATTGATCTATCACCCTTTTTGATGACATCATCATCATCATCCCTTTTTAAGATGTGTAAGGGTTACGTCACACTTTATAGTTTGTTTTTAGATAGCTTTGTTTTCAGGAATCACATGAAAAACACACTTACACTTCCTCAGACCTGGAGTCACCCATTGGCTTCCAGCGGGTTGCAGCCTGAATGAAAGGAGAAAAAGGGTCAGAGCAGCATGTTCTCTTTCAGCATGCAAACATGGACATTAAATTGCTCTATTCTACTGTTTTTCACTCTATTCAAACATGGGGAGGCCTGTCAAACTTTCATCCAATCTACATCCAGTTTCTCAATCCTTCTGAAACCCTACCTGAATATAGTCAGGTTTAACTTCCAACATTTTCAGGAAACTTAGAAATAACAAAAACTCAATGATTCATTTGAGATATGTGGTCAGCTCTGACTCTCCGTACCTGAGAGTGTCCAGCCTCCAGTTTGGATCCTCCAGTCCAGCAGAAAGCAGCTCATCTCCTGAGTCTCCAGGATGATTATAGCTCAGGTCCAACACTTTCAGGTGAGAGGGGTTGGAGCTCAGAGCTGAAGCCAGAGAGGCACAGCCTTCATGTGTGATCAGACATCCTGACAGGCTGCAAAAACACAACACGCACAGACAATCTGATGCAGTCAGATACAACAACAAACTGTCTCCAAACTAACTGACTAAAAGATTAAGTGAATCAGGGACTTCTAGAAAGTTGACCATCCAGACCGATGGGAAAAGTCACCAGCTGAGGGATGATTCAGCAGTATGACTTTACCTCGTCATTGTGATCTAAATGTTAAAAAAACATTTAAAGTCCGTGTAAAGTAAGAATAAATATGTGTTCTGAGTTTGACATACCACAGAAAAGTGTGTTGTTAACCACCCTGCCAAATTTGAATGATTAAAAAAATCGCCAAATATATGAAATAAGGCTTCAAAGTTGTGTAAAAATCAGCCTCTTTCTCTTCTCCCAAACGCTGTGGGGGTGCCCGCTGAGTCCGCTGAAACCCCTACCAAGTGTCACCTGGCAATCAAAGTCACCACCTCTACCAGAAACATGGACGCTAGGTGTGAGAGCTTTCTGCCGCTAACTCAGCTGCTAGCTCGGTGGCTAACTCGGCTCCTAGCTCGGCGGCTAGCTCAGCGGCTAACTCAGCTAACTGGCTAACTGTAGACAGTAAACATGTATTTATACCTCTTCAGCAGCAGGGACGCGGCTGTGATTTTCAGACCCGCCCACTAAATCCTGAACACAGAAATCTTGAAACACAGTTTGTGAAGCCTAGCTCCACAACTCAAATCTAAATGGTTGAAATGCTTTTTACACCTTTTTTAGAAATACATTTATGACCTATTTAATGTGTTTAGAAGAAAATGTCTGAATTCACTTTACATGGTCTTTAAATTGAATTGAAATTGACAGAGGCAACTAGTCTGCTCTTCAGCCTGAAACTGGTGGTTGAAGAGCCCCTCGTGAATAATTGACCGTCTAGGTACAAAGCGTTTTAGACACATTTTAAAGAAATGTTTAAGATATTAAATTGTCATCTGTTGGACAGGTTGATAAACCCTAACCTGAGAGTTTCCAGTGTACAGTGTGGATTCTTCAGTCCAGAAGAAAGCCGCTTCACTCCAGAGTCCTGCAGGTTGTTGTCACTCAGGTCCAGCTCTCTCAAACTAGTGGACTGGGAGCTGAGAACTGAGGCCAGAGCTGCACAGCTTCTCTCTGAGAGGTTACAGCCACTCAGCCTGGAGAGGAAATAACATTTAACAAAACAAGTAAGAAGTTATTAATTCAGTTGAAAAGATGGTGGCATATTTAAATTATGATGAATAAATCCAAGTGTCTCTGTACTTACAGAACTTTGTTGGAAGCTTTGACCACTGGTAGGAGCCTCAGAAGAGCCTCTTCTGAAGTAGAGTATTTCTTTAGGTCAATCCAGATCTTTTTCTGATGACAGTAAGATGAAAACCAGAGCTGACCACTGAGCAGGAGATAGTTTATCTGTGGAGAGACTTCCTGATCTCAGGTACGGTTGGATTTCTTCCTCGAGAGAACGATCATTCAACTCATTCCTACAGTGGAACAGATTGATGCTTCTTTCTGCAGAGAGACTCTCACTGATCTTCTTCTTGATGTACTTGATTGTTTCATGATTGGTCTGTGAGCTACTTCCTGTCTGTGTCAGCAGACCTTGTAGGAGAGTCTGATTGGTCTGCAGTGAAAGACCCAGAAGGAAGCGGAGGAACAAGTCCAGGTGTCCATTTGGACTCTGTAAGGCCTCGTCCACAGCACTCTGGTATAGATGTGTTTTGTAGATTCTTGTTTAGTTTCAGATTTCTGGAATGTTGTTTGTTTGACTGTCAGCAGATTGACTCCAGAGCTGATGAATGTCAGATGGACATGAAGAGCAGCCAGAAACTCCAGAACGCTCAGATGGACAAAGCAGAACACTGTGTCCTGGTACAGCCCTCTCTCCTCTTTAAAGATCTGTGTGAACACTCCTGAGCACACTGAGGCTGCTCTGATATCAATACCACACTCTGTCAGGTCTGATTCATAGAAGATCAGGTTGCCTTTCTGCAGCTGCTCAAAAGCCAGTTTTCCCAGAGACTCAATCATCTTCCTGCTCTCTGGACTCCAGTGTGGATCTGTCTCAGCTCCTCCATCATACTTGATGTTCTTCAGTTTTGCCTGAACTACCAGGAAGTGGATGTATATCTCAGTCAGGGTCTTGGGCAGCTCTCCTGCCCCTCTGCTTTTCAACACATCCTCCAGAACTGTAGCAGTGATCCAGCAGAAGACTGGCATGTGGCACATGATGTGGAGGCTTCGTGATGTCTTGATGTGGGAGATGATGGTGCTTGCAAGCGTCTTATCTCTGAATCTCTTCCAGAAGTACTCCATCTTCTGTGGGTCAGTGAACCCTCTGACCTCTGTCACCATGTCGACACAACCAGGAGGGATCTGATTGGTTGCTGCAGGTTGTGTGGTTATCCAGATGCGAGCAGAGGGAAGCAGTTTCCCCTTGATGAGGTTTGTCAGGAGCACATCCACTGAGGTGGACTCTGTAACAGCAGTCAGGATCTCGTTGTTGTGGAAGTCCAGAGGAAACCGACACTTATCCAGGCCGTCAAAGATGAACACAACCGGGAACTCTTCAAAGTTACAGATTCCTGCTTCTTTGGTTTCAGGAAAGAAGTGATGAACAAGTTCCACCAAGCTGAACTTTTTCTCTTTCAGCACATTGAGCTCTCTGAAAGTGAATGGAAATGTGAAGTGTATATCCTGGTTGGCTTTGTCTTCAGCCCAGTCCAGAGTGAACTTCTGTGTTAAGACTGTTTTCCCAATGCCAGCCACTCCCTTTGTCATCACTGTTCTGCTTGGTTTGTCTCTTCCAGGTGAGGCTTTAAAGATCTCCTCATGTGTGATTGTTGTTTCTGGTCTGTCTGGTCTCCAGGACGCTGTTTCAATCTGTCTGACCTCATGTTCATCATTTACCTCTGCAGTCCCTCCCTCTATGATGTAGAGCTCAGTGTAGATCTGATTCGGAACGGTTGGGTTTCCTGCTTTAAAAATTCCCTCAAACACCAACTGGAATTTCTTCTTCAGGTTAGACCTGAGTTTGGACTGACACACTGGAGTAGGAGTTTCTAAAATAACGCACAAGAAATAAGGTCAAATTAAAAAAAGTTTAATTGACAAAGAAAATCTAACAATTTAATCCCCATAAACATTATGTTAAATCTTTATAGAAATCCTCTTACTTCTTTGCAGATGGGCAGCCAGCTCCTCCTGCTTCATTCTCCTCAGAAAGTTTAGTGTGATCTTAAGAAATGCCTCTATATTGCTCCTCCTCTGCTCTTCCTCCTCACTGTCCTCACTTTGACTTTTTAAGCATTCTGGGTAATCTGAACTCAGAACCTTTTGAATCTTCATCAGCTCGTTCTTCACAAAAGTGACAATGTTCTCCTCCAGCAGCTGGAACAGAATAATATATGAATAACAAACTAAAATCGTTAAGCAATCATCAGCCAACATCATGTCGGACAGGCTGACAGGCCATTGGACTACATGTGTATACAATGTGCAGCACGAAGATTAGTGAGAACAGAATAGATGTAAAAGTAGTTGTTGTACATTTACAGACCATAAATACGGAGTCAAGGTGTGTTTGATGCTGCTGGGCAGACTGACCACGGGGATCCTCTGAGCTCTCCTGGTCCACTCTGTGAAGGAATCATGAAGGATGAGCTCATATAATGTCTGTCCACACAGAGATAAACACAAGCTAAAGATCCATCAAGTGATAATTGGATGTAAACAGAGAATAAGATGACTCTCTGTAGTGGTAAAGCTTTACTAGTCCTGAGAATCAACAACTCAATCTGTTTGTTTCTTTCAGCTCAGTGTTTTGCTTCATCAGTCAGTTTGGTTTAGTCCCAACACCTTTCACTCCACACATGGTCAATTGTCAATAAGCATGGCCTCAGTAACCGAGCTAAAGACTGAGCTTCAATCTACCAAAAACCTAATGAGAAAACTATGGAATGGCAGGAAACACTGTATTCCCATCTGGCCAATCTGGAACTAACTGGTTTCTCTGATAATTTGGACTACATATATAGGACTACAGCCCCTGTATATGCGCTGCTGAAAATGTTGGAACTAGTTGGTCAGCCTTGGTGAAAGGAGGAAGATGGATCTCTTTCCCACTGTTCAACCCAGTGGAGGTGGAATTTCCCCTTTCATTAGAGAACTGATTATTATGTATTTTACCACCAAACTATTGCTTTCAAGGTGTTAATCACAAAGGCTGGATTAATACACCCAGGGGCCCTTGGGCACTGAGACATCTATTCTCTATTCTGGTCATTTCTTATCATATGTTAAATGTTAGCAGCTTACATTGGAACAGAAAAACACATCAATTCATTTTCTTTGTGTTTTTGGTTTTGGAAAGGTATAAAAAAAGATAACCCTCATTATTCTCTGGACGTTGAGTAATGCTGTTATTATTAATTCAGTGTACACCTCTTCAGATATGAGGATATAAATATATGTTAAAGAGATTCATGTTGAAATCTATGTTGAAAAGAGATGAATTTAATTAAAGCTTTAATAAAAACATTTAAAACTAACTCAGTTACATTTTGAATTTTAATTACAGTTTACCTCTTTGCAGGAGATTGTCCTTTAAAATGAATGAAGCCATAATTTGGCTCATCACTCTTGAAGGACACACCGCTGAGTTCAGGTCCAGATTCAGATCCAGGTCCAGAAGCATCAGAGTCTGGTCTCCGATGCATCCTGATGGAAAAGAAACACTTATAGCTCTATTAGAGCTCACGTATTCAGTACCATTCTTTCTGGATAAAAACTTCATCAAAACATGGCATTTTGACTGTTTTAATATTAACAACAAACTGAAATTATTTCATTACAGATATTATGGATCAACTTACTCATATCAGAAGCTGAACTAATTACACTGATTAAGACTCACTCATATTGTCCAACTGCCCGATTTTAAAACTAAGAACAATTTACTTTTTTTCAGATGAATGTTGTTTAAAATCAGTTGTACAATGCTTTGACCCATCGCTCTTAAAGGACACACAGCTGTGTTCAGGTTCAGGCCCAGATCGAGCAAAGTCTGGTCTATGTCTGTCTGGGTTTCTACAAAACACACACAGAGCTTTGAGCGTGAATATTTATGGTGGTGTGTTGTGAGTGGAGAACAATCTTACAGTTAAAGATCTTCTCACCTCTGAGCTTTGGTCTGAAACTAATGTTCCACACACAGAAGGACACCCTCCTCCTCTCTGTCCTCACCCTGATTCATGCTGCTGAAGTCACCTCCAGTCTCAATTACTGTCTACCTTCATCGGGAAAGGAAACACAAATCATGCTTTACATCATTTCTCATTAGCTCATACTGTTATTGGCTATTATAGCCTATATCTGGTCCAGTGTGAATGCAGAAGACTTTCGTATATCTTTTTATTAATTTCTTCTTGGGCTCCAGTTCTAAATGTGTTCTTAAAAGCCTTGAATCTTTTACATTTTTAAAATGGGCCATTACAATTTCATAGCCTGCGCATCAAGATATTGTCTGTATTATATTTTAGGCAATATTGGTATTCAAATAATAAAATGTTTGGTCCATAATTTCCTTTGTTATATGTGTCACAGACTTTTGGTCCAATCCGTAGGCCAAATTAGGTAGAAATTCACCACAGAGAGCCAGTCAGGAAGATTTAGAAGAAAACTGCATGGCTTGTCACGAAATGCAGAGTAGGTAAACCCAAATGCAGGAGACTGCAGGTTGATAGAAGCTAGGGGGAAAAAGACACTTTATTGTAGGCCTGAGCAGGCAAAACAAAAACTGGCTGAGAAGCAAAACAAAATAGATGCAGGACAAGACTTGGACATGAATAGCCATAGATAAACAGGATCCAACAGCGAGGAACAGAAAACCAAGACAGGAATAAAACAGGAATTTAAACATAAACAAAGCTCAGGCCGATGAAGATGAAACAGGCTTTAAAATGATAAGTATCCGTACTGTGAAAGTTGATCAAATTCGACTGCTATGTTCTGCATGAAAGGGGCCCGCCTTGCATGTGATTGAGGTAAGATAAGGTACTAATATTCTGTACTAAAGTAGAAGTAAACTGGTAAAAGTAGAAGTACTGATTTAACTCCTCTACTCAAGTTAATGTAAGAAAGTACAGGCTCGACCTGATAACTCGACCAAATGAAAAAAGTTCTCACAAAATAGGATGTTTTCCTCTTTTGTTAACAACCTGCACAGAAAAATATCACTAAACACAATCTGGTTTTGCTGCATATTCAGACAGAATATATATAACTATATAATATGTATAATATAAATGTTAGGGTTGTTTTTTTTAATCACTCCTCACTGACTCACTCACTGTCACAGACTGCTGTTATAATCATGCTCTGTAAACTGTTCACAGTGCATTTGTTCATATATCAGGAGTCTTACTGCTGCTGTCATATATGTGCCTTGTAAGGTGTCCTTGAGTGCTTTGAAAGGCGCCTTTAAATAAAATGCATTATCATTATTATTATTATTATTATTATTATTATATTCCTGCACACATTGTTCCAGTAGCAGATGTTGATATGAGCAGTCGTCCAGGGTGGCATCTTACAGGGGGGCGACATGGAGCGCACACACCAAAAGGTTTTTTTAAAATTGGTTTTCTGTCACTTATTTGCACGTTGTGTCTTCTTTTTATAATGTCACCGCAGTAAAACAAGTAACAAGCCTGTTTTGATAATGTAAAGAGTAGAAAGTACAGATGTTTGTGTTCAAATGTAGGGAGTAAAAATAAAAAGTTGTCAGAACGTAAATACTCAAGTAAAGTACAGATATCTGAAATGTACAAATAATAAAACACAACAATAATAATAATAATATGCCAGCGTTGTTTATCCTACTATGTACTATCCAACTAGATTTATCTTAAAATAGTATTGAGAGTTCTCTAAAATTTCTGACAAAATAAAACATCACATACAAATATACAGCAAGAAAAAACTCAAGAAGAATTTTTTTTTTCTCTTAAAGAGAAAATGGAAAGTCTTAAACAAACTGAACTTACAATTAGCAGACGAAGAGATGGCAGATTCTCAATGTTTGGCAGAAAGATAAGTGTTATTATACCAATGGACCTTATCCTGCAATGAGTCAGGCCTCTACCGGTAGAGGAGGCGGGGGAGTTAGATGATATGTGAAGACCAGTCTGAAAACAATTGAGTTATTTTATTAAGAAAATACTCATAATCTGTGCTTAGAACTGCAGCTAACAATTACAAATATTCAAATATCTTGTTTTCTCCACAACCCAAAGATATTTGATTTACTGACATAGAGGACTAAAGAAACCAGAAAAATGTCACATATGAGAAAATGGAATCAGATCATTTAAATCAACAAGGAATCAGACAATCATCTATTTGTTGCAGCTTTGTCTGTGTTAATATTATTTATTTATTTCTCCACAGGGACAATGTACATCATTATACATTTTCAGAAAACTAAAAACGTAAACTCACCCAATTCCAGCCAAGGGCTGATTTCCATTGGAAAATTCCTAAAAAAAATTAACTACATTACACATAAACACACAATATAAGTCGTCCAGCGACACATTAAAATAGTATTGCACACTTAATGTTGCTTCAGTACATTGTTCTTGTTTAAGCTTTATACCCTGTTTCTAAGTGCAGCACTGACAGTCACTGAAAAAACAGAACTACTGTGTACTCTACAGTAACACGTGACTAATGTCTGTTTACTGTAGAGGAGTCTTGTTACAGGAAAAGCAGGGGCAATGTTCAACTTCTTATGATTCCTATGATTAATTTTGTGATTCTGATATCAAAAGACACACAGAAGAGTCACAACAATTTCTCTCATATAAATAGATTTATTTACAATATGTACACACAATAATAACAATGATGCAGTTTTCTGCATGCAAGTCTGATGGATTCTCTCTCAGTCTGATGATTGATAACAGTTGAATCAACTCAGCAAAGTCTTCATGTTTCCAGTGATGGTGCTTGATACAGTGATAACTGAAACAACTGTGACAGTCTACAGATCTTACAGAATGAAGAGGTGATCAATACTATTTGTGACAGGTCTGATCAGACCTCTGAGGACCCCATTAGCACCACATGATGATGTGAGGACAGGTGTGTCTGTAGGTCCACAGTCAGACAGTTGGTGGATGAAGGTTTAAATGGACAGAACGAGACACGTCACACAGATATGAGGAAGACAAAACCTGTTAGATGGAGACTGTTTAGACATCTTGACACAGAATGTGAGATGATTATAAAACTAATAACGTAATAATTGATGCTCCTATTTGACATTAAACGTAGTTTGTTCAGGACAATGGAAGCAGAAGTTATACTGACCTGAATGATTACGGCTGCAATAACTTATTTCACTATTTAAATATGAAACAATAAAAATCCTCTAATGACCCTCTTAGATAAAGGGGATCCTCCAGACAGACCTTGTTAGTCCTGATGGGTCTGATCAGAGGTTGATCTCCTCTCTCACACTCATCATGCTGGGTTCTCTCAGCTGAAAAGGTCAGAGGTCAGGTTGGATGTGCAGAGAAGAAGCAGCTTCATGGACACAGAAAGTAAAAAAGAAGCAGTGACAGACAGAGATATGCTCTCTGAGAAACACAACTTCTATACTACTCGATATATTAAATATCGATTTTCTGTCTCATCAGGATATTTAGTAAAACAAAGTCTGAAGGCAAAGTATAGTCTGAGACAGAAGACTACAGCTGCTGACAGTACAACGTAGAAATCGGTCCTTCCCCGACTCTCTGGTTGTGGACTCACAACAGGTTTCTGAGATTTGGGCTGATCAACAGCTGCTGTAAAGGACAGAAAAACATTTTTTTTTTGGAACTTTTATTCCACAAATTCTTTTATCATTTTTATCATTCAGCTCTCCTACTGGGACACTTCACACTGTTCATGTCCAAAATTAACATCTGGACTGTTTGGGTTTGAACTTGGTGATGTTTGTGTCCACAGACAGAATATTTTTAACAACACAGTGGCTGCTGAGTGCAACCACACTCATAGCGTTTTACATGTATTAAAAAGGCTTTCTGAGTTTTACTGAATCATCTTACCAGTGACATTGAGGTGGCATCTGTCAGAGCTCACACCATCATTTGTTTCCACCTCACACCAGTACAGACCCGATTCTTCAGTCCTGAGTCTGGACACATGAAGTCTGATTCTTCCTTCTCTGAGGGCGTCTTTGTCACTCTGAACTCGTCCTGCAAACTGTTCATCCTGAGACCTCAACACCATCATGTACATGATACAGGACTGAGTCCTTCTGATCAGTGAACAGTCGACAGTAGATGATCAGTGAGGTGGAGGAACTGTCAGGTTTGGTTGTAAACATCCATTCCAGTGTGATGTTGTGGTTCTCCTCTGCCTGATAGGAGGTCTGTTTCACTTTCACTACAAATGTTCCTGTTGAGGAGACAGAGAGGGAAAGTTTTTAAAAATACACCAGTAAAAAAGACCATGTTTGATATCAATAATAAATACAATCTAAGCGATAAATAAATATAAATCATCTTCTCAGCTGTAATGAAGAGTTTCTACTCGCTTCAATAGTTCAGTTGATGTTTTCAATGATATATTTTACAGCTAAAGTCATCAAATCTTTTGACCTTTTCTCTTTTTGGATGATGAAGTGAGGATGTAAACTAACCAGAGACACAGGAGGTCAGGCTGATGAGCAGAAGGATCCTGCAGATCATCTTCTCCCTGTGAGAGGAGACAGAGGAGAGGAGTCATGAACACATGAGGTCAAAGTTCAGTCATCACAGGTGTGAGAAGGAAAATCTACAACATCAAACCTCGATTCTCATGTCAGAAACAATGTGGACTACAACCACACACACATTAATCACTTCTATTGTAAATTACCGAGATATACTGTTTTTCTCTATACATTTAACACTTAAAAATCTTCAGTTTCCAAACTGCAGTTATTGCCAGGGGGAAAAAAGTAACATATTAATATATAAAACTGCTTAATGGGGACAATAAATATATATCAAATAAAATCATCATACAAATATTTTTCTATTGCTAATAACAGATTTGCAGGTGAAGCTGACATAAACACACAAGTGAGAAAACAACTTTTCTCTGTATGGATAATGAACTGAAGGTGGAGACTAACCACAGACAGAAAGATAGGAATAAAATGGAAATGGAAAACCACAAGAAACTGATTTAATCATCACAAAACTTTCTGAAGTTAATTCACCACTTATTCTCAGAAATTCTGATTTTTTTTTACCCCCGAAATACTAGCCCCTCATTCCCAGTTCAGTGTTTTATTGTTTTAAAAAAATATATAAATATTTCCCTAACACACCGTTACTTAACTTTTTTTTATAGACTAGCAGTGTATAAACCGTACATACAGTATGAAGTCTTACCGTTGCTGATGAGATGAGAGGGAAGACAGTCCCAAATTCAAAGTTCTCTTATCCAGCTTTAACTCCTGAAGAGTAAAACCTGTTGACTGATTTGTTTCACACATTCACGACACGAAATACTATTTCAGTCTTAATGTAAAAGCGATACTCGTCCTGCCACCTTCGTCTCAAAGCTTCTGATTAAATAGCGCTACGACTGCAGTTATGTCCGCCTGAAGGTACTATGTAGAACAATGGTCATCAGCACATGAATGGTTAAGGAGAATGTTATAATATCATTTCCGCGATCCAAAGTAGACTATTTGGAAATTGCAATGTTCTTGCTAACGGATTTCCGATGATCATAGAAACTTGAGGTTTATAGATAACTGTGCACATAACTTCAGTCGCAGTACAACATGTATTCTTTTATAATAGCAAACTGTAAACTACTAGAAACATTGTAGAGTTAGTGAAGAACAGTAGCAGTAATCACTGTGTATCACATAACATCTGTGGTGATTTACAACATATTTATTTAAACACATTGTATCAAGGCATGCTGGGAACTCAGTCCAACAATATGTATTCAGAAAGATTTTACATCATTTAATCAGTACCATTTTATTCCTATAATTGTGTTTTTATTATTTTCTCCATGTATGATGACCTTTTCTTGTATGTCTCTGTCAGTTTCAGTTGCAAATCCGTTGTTTGCAATGGAAGAAGAAAACTGCTTTGTATAATGATTTTATTTGATATTTATTTATTGTCCCCGTTAAGCAGTTTTATGTATTAGTATATTATGTTTTGATTATATTCTGGATAGGAACAACAATAGGAACTAACAATATCTCAGATGTTTGATGTGATTTTAGCTCTCCATTCAGAAGTTGATCTTATGACTCGTGTATCTCTCTCTGAGACGCACTAAGTGGAGGGTAACCTCCTCTGTTGAGTCACATAAAGGGTATTTCATCATTGTTGGCATACAGAATGAAAATAAATTATCTTTACTATGTTATATTCCTTGTGCAGGAAGTGTGACGCCTTATGTCATATTTGGTATAATCTAGGCCTACATATTTGTTGAGATTGTTAGTTTCAATTTAACGTTCACTGTTGAAAAGTCTTTTGGCGCCATCTAGTGACAAAATACATAACTGCACGTAAGAAACTGAAGATTTTTAAATTTAAAATGTATTCAGAGAAGAACTGTTTATTTCTGTAATTTACAATAGAAATGACAAATGTGTCTGTGGTTGTAGTCCACATTGTTTCTGATATGAGAATCGAGGTTTGATGTTGTAGATTTTCCTTCTCACACCTGTCATGACTGAACTTTGACCTCATGTGTTCATGACTCCTCTCCTCTGTCTCCTCTCACAGGGAGAAGATGATCTGCAGGATCCTTCTGCTCATCAGCCTGACCTCCTGTGTCTCTGGTTAGTTTACATCTTTGCTGTAATATCCATAAATATTAATAACAAAATAAATTTTCGGCCTCACTAACAGATTTTATGACCTTCGTGTTTAATCTTTGAGTGATAACATTGACAGAACTTATTAAAGGTTGTAAAAATGCCTTGTTGCAATTAGGAAGAGTGTTCTTTATTCAATTATTGCTCTTTTTTTGTTGTTGCCATTATTGTATTATGTATCAACTTTTCTATACTGCAGCATCTTTGAACTCTTTAGTTTTGTAGCCTCAGTTCTCAGTTTGTCTGGTCCTCACTTTCCCTCTCTGTCTCCTCAACAGGAACATTTGTAGTGAAAGTGGAGCTTTGTTGTTTTATTGTAATGTGCAGTTAAAACTGAGATTTACAGTCAGTTAGAAAGATCCACCAGGCATAGAAACTAATCATTATTCCATTCTCATAATATTCTGTGAAAACTCTGACCAATCATATCATTTGGTCCACTTTTACAGTCTCTACATTGACTTACATTCATTTCCTGGAGACTTAACCTGACCCTAACCATAACCTAACCCTTACTTTAACCACTGATTTAAAAAAATCTACATTTTACATTGGGACACAGCTTTTGTCCTTAATTGAACAAGCTGTCCCCAAATAAATGGCCTTGAGTCTGAAAGTGATTTAAGTCATACAAAACACATCACACACACACACACACACACACACACACACACACACACACACACACACACACACACACACACACACACACACACACACACACACACACACACACACACACACAATTTACACGTCATTGACCTTTAGCTCTCAGCATACACAGTCATGAATTTGGCATTTATCTGTCATTTTTCATTAACTATGTTTCTCTTTTTATGTTTTTTTCTACATTTCCTAAAATTTCACCATGAGTGAGTGAGTCTCACGTCTGCACCACTGGGTGACATGTTCCTTCATTATCAAGAGTTTGGTTACATTAGGTTTTTTTTAAGAAACGGCTCCAAAAACTGATAACAGTGATCATATTTCCAGACGCCACTAACTTGTTGTGTTTCATATCACAACCTTTAGACTTTGTACTTAAGTTATTTGAGAAACTTATAGAAGAGCAATAGAAGAACTACTCCAACTAAAACATGATCACTGTTAATAGTCTTTGGAGCCATTTCTAAAAAAAACCAAACATGACCAAACTCTTCAAAATGAAGGAACATGTCACCCAGTGCAGCGGTGTGGCTCATTGACGACCCTTTACATATTGTTCATATTCTGACTCATAATTAGTCTCTACATCAATTCACATTCATAAATTCCCCCCATCAGTCATTAATACATGTTCGATTGATTCTTAATGAAGCTGTCAGAGAGCAAACAGAGTGTTTATCTATTTATTTATAGAAAAAAATACATTCACAATCACTATTTTATGGTCCAGGAGAACATTTTATAGAATATGAAGAATACAACATGTTAATACTGGTCAAATGTGTACATTTGCATATACAAAAAAATGTGTATCATCTGCTCAAAAAAAAGAAGATAGATTTAATTTCCATTTTTGTATATTTAGGGTCACATTACGAAAAGTCCAACTAGAAGAAATGTATAAAGGGAGTTTTTACAGCTCTCAAATGTAAAAGAAATGGGTCAAATTTGACCATGAACAGTATTTAAGGGTTAATATTTTTTGGATAACAGAGAAATAAGATAAACCGTCTTCAGCTACACACAATACTTGTTAGTAGATCAATTCATTGTTGGTTTGGCTCTGCAGATGAGATTTTTTTTGACAATAAGAAAATATAAAAAATCGTGAGCCATATCCTTTAATCTAGGTTTTTTAAAATATGAAAAAGCTTGACTAGGAGAAAGCAGTGGTAAAAAGATGTAAAATTTAATTTAAAAGTTATATTTTTATTCAATTTTAAATGGTTATGTGTTTGTCCTTGTTTGATTTTAACCTTTGCAAATAAACAGAAACTTACATTTTCCCTCTTAAACTGAATAAAACATTTAAACATCAGGTGGATTATCTGGAAAATGCATTACCAGGAAGCTGAAGACAGATGTTTTCTGGGCTCATGAAAAGTTGACCCTCTTTTTGTTCATCGATTGTACTGAGCAAATTATTCATCTTGGATGAGTAAGATGAGGATGATTTATAAACCGTGAAGTTTTCCTGCTGTTTTTCTATTTTTTGGACACTGGTTTAGATTAAGCTGCCAGTTTGTAAAAGCTTAATTGCTTCTGTTCATCTATATAATTACACTCACATCCTCTCACTGCTGTCCTCTGTGCACTGCTCAGCATTACTAGCTCGTGGGCAGGCCGTCAGCTCCTCCTCCTCCTCCTCCCCTCTTCTTCTCTAACTACTGTACAAACACAACTTGAGTTTGATCCCTGAAGCATTTCTGCATCATTTGCAAATCTGATTGTATCACATCAAGCATCCATCCATCAGCTTGTTCTTACAGCGCAGTTTATCATGCTGAGTTAATGCAGACAGACAGTGCTGAGGAAGTTTTCAGCTGATATGCACATCTCTTCTTTGGCTTACATAAGTAATTATTTTGATGTTTTCATAACCAGAATTTCATTATGTAAATATGCAGAGGTGGCACTTTAACTTATTTCAAAGTACCAATACAGAAATATAAAAATACTGCATTACAAGTAAAAGTAAAAGGAAAAGTAAAAAGCATGAAAAATCCTGTTCATGTAAGTACGTATTATGAGCTTAATGCAGTTAAAGTATATAAGTAACAGTAGTAAAGTAACAGTAGTGGTTTGATCCCTTTGACTGATATATTATTATAAATGCTTGTTATTCCAGTGGTTCCCAACCTAGAGGTGGAGCCCCTCCAAAGGGTCAGCAGATAAATGTGAGGGGTGGTGAGATGATTAATGGGAGAGGAAAGAAGAAAAAACTAAGTTCTGATACACAAATGTGTTTTCAGTTTTTGGACTTTTTCTCTAATCTTTGATTTTTGCTGAAATATTGGATCATTTGAACATTTACTGAAATGAAACCATGTGAGAAGTTTAGAGGGAAAAATCACTATTTGGTGGAGCTGTTAACAACTCAGACATCTGAAATGTGAGCCGACTACACACTGCTTTTTGGTTTCATCTTTAACAATGTGTTGTATTTTAAAAGCTTGTTATATTATCCATTGTGTCAAATCTTCATCTGAAAAGTATTAGATATTCTGAAAAAGTAAAGATATTCAGTCTACAATAATATAAACAGTGTTTTATTTTAATTGTCTGTGCATCATTGTCCTGAAATGTTGTAATCCTGGTTCAACTATGTAAAGCACTTCCTAACTGTGTTTTGAAAAGTGCAGTAGGAATAAAGATTATTATAGTATTATTATTGTTGTTGTTTCAGCTTATTTTCCTGCATCACTTCCTGTTTGCTAGGCTTTCAGGACACTGTGAGGCCCAATCTAACGCCTGAACCGAGAACTGTTTATTCATATAATTATGAATATAATATTTTTTACATAAATATAACACAAACTCAAATCTCTCTCCTGTTCTCTTTACTGCTTCTGACCAGCAAAGAGGCTGTTTTGGTACTTTTTCAAGGCTGAGTTAACATCCACTTTCATGCAAATCTCATAGCCTCGGAAATGTTTGGACAATTAGGTGCGCAATGTGCTGTAATCACACAGAAGAAAGGGAGGGAGGGGAAGCCAGTGGCATAGTGTTAGACATTACAATAAACGAGCCACAAGAGGGCAACCGCAGGCCGGCCACTGGAGCGCATCTGAAATGAGTGGCATTTGTTTAATCAGAGCCAAACCTTTAGAGGGCACAAAGTGATCCTCGGGGAAACACTGACGACAAGTCAATAAATTAAAGTGTCTTCCCACAGACGCCGATGCTTATTTCAGTACCTTACACATGTCGATGCCACATCCCACATGTGTGCCAGTAACAGGCTTTGTTGCCCCAGTGACTGCCCCAGAAAATGGCTTAAGGTTAACTCTTGGCTACGTTTGCTGAATAATAGAATTACATAATCACCATGGTCTCTAATTGCACAGTGCAGCAGGCCTATTGGATTTGTATTGTATTGCACATAATAAGTGCAGCTGTTTTGCTTGAGGGTAAATAAAGACCCAAAAATAGATCTATTAGAAAGTATTCCCACATGGTGCATGAATATGAGCCGTGTGCTGCACATGTGTACACTCAGAAACACAGAGTTAATATGCAGCAGCGGGTTTTAATCTATCGAGCAAGACTACAGAGGTGGAAGATCCTTAAAGCGCTTAAGCAGAAGTACTAATACAACAAAGATACAAACACTCAAGTAAAGTTCTGCATTTTAAATTTTACTTAAGTTAAAGCACAAATCAGCTAAATGAACCCTCTGCAGTCTGTCGATCATTATTTAAATATTATGTAGACACACGTGGGTGGGGCAGTATCTCATAAACAGTTAAATATTAATATCCTTATTGATTTGAGGTTGAAAGAACATTTTACATGTAAATATACCATATTATAGATTTATTTTCACATTTTCTGCTGTATTTATTTTTTACATATGTTCACCTCAAGTATTGGACCTGACATTATAACAGCATAACAATAACATAAAACTGCAAAAAGCATGATATATAACCTTTAAATAGAAGTACTAATACAAAAATGTTAAAGACCTGCGTTCAAAATCGTATGAAGACAGAAAATAACCTCCTCTAGTCTGTCTATCAGTGAATATATGTTTTATTTACATTAATAACTTAAAAAGAAAAATTAACTATAGACAAGTGTGTGGGGCAGTATCATAAAATACACTTTAAAAACAATTAATTATTAATATCCTCAGTAGTTTGAGGTTGAAAAGTGCATTTTACATGTAAATATACTCTATTTTAGATTTATTTTCACATTTTCTGCTGTATGTTTGAACATTTTTACATATGTTCACCTCAAGTTTTGAACCTTTGACCCAGTTTAACATTGACATCTGACATCATAATAGTTTACAAATAACAGATAACTGCAAAAAGCATGATATATACCCTTTAAATAGAAGTATTAATACAACAATGTAAAAGTCCTGCGTTCAAAATGATATTTGAACGTAAGTATTATCAGAAAAATTAACCCTCTGCAGTGTTTATTGATCAGTGAATACACTGAGCGTGTTATGTACACATCACTTTATTATTATAGTTTTATTTCTTACATTTTCTGCTGCATTTGGGAGTATGAACAATAAAACTATTTTATTTGCAAACTTTAGACTGTTCTATAATAATATCTTTTAGTGATATTCACTTTTTATAGATGCCTTTGTCAGTTTTCTTGTAATTTGGGTTTCGGCTGGCAGCTTTATACTTTGTTAAATTGACAAAATAACAAGTTAGACTCATAAAAAGGACGAACCTAGACTCAGTTTCAAATCTGTCCTCGTTTTATCGCCTTTTCTTTCAACTTTGCATTTTTTATGTAAAATATTGGACAACTTAAACTTTGAACTATTTAAATGAAATAATCGGAGAAGTTTATATTGGATATCTCTCAATTTAGCTAAATTCATGACAATTCATAGACATCTGAAACGTGACAATCAGAGTCTTGTTTTTTTGTCCTAAAAGGTTAAAACTACTAGTTTAATCTAAAATACTGTACTATATTTATAAGATCATATGTTATGTATGTAAAATCTTCATCAGAAAAGTAACAGATAAATAGAGTAATCAGATAAATAGTGGAGTAAAAGTATAAATATAAAGTCAAAAGATTAAATTATGAACAAAAGCACAAAGCTACTCTCTGGATTAAGGTCTGGGCCTTTATTGATCATATTCAGAGGGAGAGGTTCTCGCGGGCACCTAATTACATTACTATAGGTAAGTACTGTATTGTGTTGTATTGTAGTGTGCTGTGATCCGCCAGGTTAATTTTCTTTCCTGGCCTTCCTTGATCTCACACCGACTCAAGTCTGCTCAATCCACTTATGGACATTTCAGTCATTACATGGATTGACATGCATTTACATCTTTACTGTGAGCTGACTGTTTGTTTGTTTCTCATTTTAACTATGAGTTACTCAAAGCTAGACAGCGACACTTTTCTGAAATTATTAATAAGAACATCAACAACACTCGCACTCTGTTTGCTATGGTTGATAAGCTTACAAACCCCCCTAAACAGATAGCTCCAGAACTCCTTTCCACAGATAAATGCAATGAATTTGCTTGCTTTTTCAGTGAAAAAATACAGTCCATAAGGTTAAATATCAACACAAATCAACAAAACAATAAAAAGACGCAATCCCTAAGACCTCCCAGGAATAACTCAACTACGATGTCAGAATTTAATACATTTAACCAAAAAACCATAGAGGAAACAGTTGAGCATCTAAAACCATCAACATGCTGTCTTGACACAATGCCATCAGACTTTTTTAAAACTATTGTGAACTCTGTCCAAACAGATTTGCGACAAATAATAAATAGCTCACTTCAATCAGGCACATTTCCTAAACCCCTAAAAGTAGCTGCCATTAAGCCACTCTTAAAAAAGAGAACGCTGGATGCTTCCATGTTAACCAACTACAGACCTATCTCAAATCTTCCTTTTATAGCCATGATCATTGAGAAAGTGTTTTTTAATCAACTCAGCAATTTCTTGAACTCCAGTGGCCTTTTTGACAAATTTCAATCAGGCTTCCGACCTCACCACAGTACAGAAACAGCTCTTATTAGAGTGTTAAATGACATAAGGTTAAACACTGACTCAGGCAAGGTGTCAGTTCTGGTCCTGTTGGATCTCAGTGCTGCGTTTGACACTGTGGATCAAAGTATACTGTTGAACAGGTTGGAAACTTGGGCAGGACTCAGCGGAACAGTCCTAGAATGGTTCAGGTCCTACTTGGAGGAGCGGAGTTATTTTGTGACCATTGGAAGTTATGAATCCAATCGAGTGGCTATGACATGTGGAGTTCCTCAGGGGTCAGTTCTTGGACCCCTTCTGTTCAGTCTATATATGCTGCCTTTGGGTCAAATTCTGCAGATCTCTAATGTAGACTATCACAGTTATGCATATGACACGCAGATATACCTAGCACTGTCCCCGGATGACTACAGTCCAATACAGTCATTGTTTCACTGTTTAGAGCAAGTAACAAATTGGATGAACCAAAATTTCCTTCAATTAAATCAGGACAAAACTGAGGTAATTGTTTTTGGCAATAAAGAGAAGAGGATTGCTGTCAGTAAACATCTCGAGTCACTCTATCTAAAAACTAGCGACCAAGTTCGAAACCTTGGCGTGCTGATAGACTCAGATCTGACCTTCAGCAGTCATATCAAATCAATCACCAAAACAGCCTTCTATCAGCTTAAGAACATATCCAGAGTGAAGGGTTTTATGTCTCAAACAGACCAGGAGAAGTTGATTCATGCTTTCATCTCCAGTAGACTCGATTACTGTAACGGTCTTCTGACTGGACTCCCACAAAAAAGCATTAAACAACTGCAGCTCATTCAGAACGCTGCTACCCGAGTTTTGACCAGAACAAAGAGATCAGAGCACATTACTCCAGTTCTAAAGTCTTTACACTGGCTCCCAGTCAGCTATAGAATAGATTTTAAAGTTCTGCTACTGGTCTACAAATCACTGAACGGTTTAGGTCCAGAATACATGAATGACATGTTAGTAGAATATAAACCCAGTAGAGCTCTGAGATCTACTGACTCAGGCCAGAGTTCAGACTAAACATGGTGAAGCAGCTTTTAGCTGTTATGCTGCACACAACTGGAACAAACTACCAGCAGAACTGAAATCAGCCCCAACTGTGAATATTTTTAAATCCAGGTTAAAAACACTTCTTTTCTCCTGTGCTTATGATTGAGCTCTTTCAAAGCACTTTAAATTTTAATCTTTCATTTGCACTCTATGTCCTTTTAATGATTATAAAGCAAATCATTATTTTATGCTGCAATCTTATTTTTAATGCTCTATTATAGTATTTTATTTCTCTCTCTTTCTATGTTTCTGTACTTTGTTTTTATTATTAGTGTGTGTGTGTGTGTGGGGGGGGGGGGGGGGGGGGGGTATGTGTTTACTATGATTGGGTTGTATTTTTATTTCTCAAATTCCATGTTTTTTTCAATTTTTTCTGTTAAATGTTTGTTTTATGTAAAGCACATTGAGTTGCCACTGTGTATGAAATGCGCTATATAAATAAAACTGCCTTGCCTTGTGTTATTATTATTTTTTGTCATGTCGATTTGTCTATTTTGTTATGCATGTTGTGAAAATCAAACTTTTCATAAAACTACTCCCTGGAGACTGAAAACATGATCAATTTTATTAGTCTCTGGACAAACTAACGTGACCAAACTCTTCATAATGAAGGAACATGTCACCCAGTGCAGCGGTGTGACTCATTGATGTGTTTTTAATCTACAGCACAGAGGAATACAATATAGTATTGATATAGAGCAGGGGTGTCAAGCATACGGCCCGCGGGCCAGAGCCGGCCCGACAATGGGTTTAATCCGGCCCACTGGATAACTGCAAAGAATGATGCCAGGTTTCAGGAGCAGGTTAAACTGTGGGGATTTGTGTAAAATGCTGCTTTGGAGGTGTAACATCCTGACCAGAACAAATTTCTCTGAATAAACAATGAAATCATGTTGTGGTCATATTTAAAACATTCATATATTGATCATTGTGCAAATTGTTGTCAATCAGCAGCCTCTGTGCAAAATAATGATGTTGAAATTGAACTTATTTTTTTTAAGACATCTCAGACTGTTCATCTGTTACATAAATAGATGGGTTATTATAGTAAAGTTATATTACATATTATATTATATTATATTATATATGTATATTATTATTATGCAGTGGTTTTACTGGTCTGGCCCACTTGAGATCAAATTGGGCTGTATGTGGCCCCTGAACTAAAATTGTGTTTGACACCCTTGATATAGAGTATTGATAAACACACAATAATTGTTAGTGGATCAATTAATTAGAAATATTAAAAAAATAATATAGATAGAAATAGAACATTTCAAGACATATCTGTCCAAGGTTTTTACAGGTTTATTTAGTTCTTCACAAAATACAAAAAGACCATAAAAACATACAAATAGTAAAAAAAGAAAAGAAAGCAAAGGCAATTAAAACATACAATCAGTGAGGCAGAAGCAAAACAATGACAACTATAAAATTAAATAAATAATTGAATAAAATAATAGCAGAAACACAGTGGACATACAAGAGAAACAAGCACCAAAATGAATGTGAAAAACATAAAAACCTACAAAAATACATTTAAAAAAATGCTGTTTTGATTTCTTTTATTTTAAGTTTTATCTGCTTTTATTTCCAAATGTACACCATAGGGACAGAAAAAAGCTATCCAATTCAGGTATCACAAAAAACAAAACAAAATGATGAATAAATTGAGGGTTTAGCTTATATGAGAGACATTTTTTCAGATATAGATATATTTTTTAATGGCCTTACAGTTCTGACTTGAGGTTCAGGGTGTAATAAATATTCTAAAAGTGTCTTTGAATACACAATACAAGTTTGGTTTTTGGGTTGCGAATCTGCTGGTGTGAATATAATACTTTCCAATTGTCAAGAGCAACATCACAGTCTTGAAATAAATTGTTAAATAAATAAAATCCTTCTTGTGTAGTCTGCCTCGCCAGCAATTGTCAAGCCAAGTAGCATGCCCATTTTGTCGTTTACTGCTGATGAGATGAGAGTGGACGGATTTAGTTAAACGGAGGGAGAGAGAGAGAGAGAGAGCGACAGACAGAGACAGAGAGAGAGAGAGTTGGAGGGAGGGAGGCGGAGCGAGGGTTTTACTACAGTGTGTGTTGAGGAGGCTGGCAGTGAAGAGGAGGAGAGTACAGGAAAGGATGCTGAATGCTGAGACCGAGCTGCTGTCCTAACACTTTGTGTCACAGAGAAGAGAAGCAGCTCTCATCCTGACAGAAAAAAACCCAAACACATCTGCTTGGAAGCCTCAGGTAAGACAACACAATCTGTTTTTATTTATTTTAAATGATTAAGAGAATTAACTTTTATTTTATTTTGTTCATTTATTTTCATCATGACCTTTAATGGCTTTTAGTTTCAACTTGTTTTTCATTCCAGGTTCCTTCATAGCAACATACTTTATAATAATCTGTTTAATTTAAAGAAACATTACGGTCTCCTTTAAAATAAAACAAACCTATCGACTATTTCAATGTAAAAACCACTGTCATATGATTCGTGACCGCAAAAAAAGGGAGATTTATTCAATGTTTGTTTTATTTCTGTAAAATGCTGTGTTCACGATATAGCTGACGTAATTTAAATACTATGATTTACATTGTCCATTCACCTCAGGCACTGGCAGCTGGCAGTGGGGGAATGCATGAGAAAAAAGAAAGCGGTGAGCCAGGATTAATGAATCATAATTAATTTGTTAGCTAGTCGTCATCACAACATAGTGGTCTCGCCCTCCGGCACCACCATGTGGACCAGACACAGATATACACATTTATCATGGCAGAAGGTGGAGATAAAATATATATGTTTTAAACCCCCCAAAAAATTAATAATAATTTTTAAATTACCATTATCATGATTAGTTATTATTTAATAGAACAAATCAACACAAACCTAACAACAACAAAAACTATAGAAACAAACCAGCAGAGAAACTTTAACTAATAAAATAACATAAGTTAACGTTTCTTTTGTCAGTTGGTTAATTCAGCTAGCTAACGCAACAGTTACACCTGGCAGTTAGTAGCTTTAAACATTTAGTGACAACTTATTACTACTTAATAATTACATGCTAATTTATAATTTAGGTTTTAAATTAGTGATGTGTAAACCTGCTCTTAGTAAACACTGACATTGTGACGAGGCTAAGTGTGGACTTTTAAAAGCAGCAAGTGCAACCGGCTAGCCAAGATAGCTGTTTTCCCCTTGTTTCCAGTTTTAATGCTAAGCTAACCTGTCTCATTTGTAGCTTCATATTTAACCGACACAGGGGAGAGTGGATATTGATCTTCTGAACTGACTCAGCAACAGAGCGATAAGTGCAAGCTATATATTCCCTTCAATGTCAGCCTATTTCTTAGTAATATAAAATAAAACATCTATTAAGAGATATTGTCTTTCACAAAGTGGACAGCGAAACGTGCGCGGCAGAGATGAAAGAGGCGCTCTGTCGTCTCTTTGTTTTAGTCACTGGTCATCTCTTTACACAAAGCTTGCTGCCTAACGTTTAGTGGCAGCAGTGAAGCTACCAAGGAAAGGATAAGGACAGAGGAAGATGAAAGGAGGCATGGATTAATTTGCAATACTATAACACTCTTTTCTTTTTTCTTTTTTTAAATTTGGTTTATCATCCTCAGCCAGAGTCAAGTTTATTGAGCCTTCCTCTTTTTTCCCATGCTCCCTGTAATCCCCGTTGAATGCCCCTTTTGACCCCCCCAATCAGCTGTATTGACTACAGTTTGTGTGTGCAGTGGGTGTGTAATTGTTGATTATATAGGTTGCTGACTGATGTGGCTAATGTGCTTGAACAGAAACGGTTCACGCCAACTCAACACCCCCCGCCTGCTGAACTCAGGAGAAATACTTCCAACTGTAGGTTTTATTTTCTTCTTGCGTCAGTGCTTTCTGAGATGTTTGCAGTCAAGACGTAGACTAATTGTCTTAAGTGCTGCTTTTAGTAGAAAAAACATCTGATGAAATATCTGCTGTCAACGTGAGGTTAATTAAGCATTATCTGACAATAAACTTAAAGTTAAATGGAACCCAGCTTGTTAAAGGGTCAGTTCAACCTAAAGATATAAAAACATATATTTCCAGCAGGGTTGGGAAGGTTACTTTGGAAATGTAATAGGTTGCAGATTACTAGTTACTTTATTTAAAATGTAATAAGTAATTAACTATAAGTAACTATTCCAATTACTTAATCAAAGTAATGTAACTTATTACATTTGATGACTTTTCTAATTTTCTAACCAATGTTTTCAGTGACACCATTTGAGCCCATGTGTGCTCCAAATAAGCCCATGTCATGATTTATTTACTAAATATTTAAAAAAAAAAATATAGATTTCAAAAATTAAAAACAGCAATATATGTATTCAGTAACATGTTAAAAATTAAAAATAAAAATCTTAGTAATGACACATTTTTTTCTCAGTAAGTAAGTAAAAGAAATTGCATCCTCTTACACGTCTTTTTTTAAACTATAATCACTATAATCAGTAATTTCCTGAAGTGTGTTATTCGTTTTACCGTAAAGGGACACTAACTTGATCAATTTATTTGTCATAAGGAATACAGCTCAGCCTGTGGAAAGTAAGTGGGAGGATGTCAGCAGCATTACAGCATGTGTGGAGTCTAAGGGATTAGAGACCAATCGATACTGGGTTTTTGGGGCCAATACCGATATAAGGAAATAAAAATATTCCTATATCGATATATTGGCCAAAAACGTTTATTTACAGAATATATACATAAAAACACTTTCTTTTTCAAATGTGGTGACCAAGCGCTGATGTCCCGTTCACACTCAGCTCTGATTTCAGTCAGAATCAGAAAAACACACAAAGCTTCTGGTCTGATAGTATTGTTAGTATAATAAAGACCCCTGACTCATCCAACTTCATTGAGTAAACAACACGCATATGTTTCAGTCTAAGATGTTGATGCTATAGTGCGATATCTAGTGGCTGAATTGTGTACTGCAACTTTAAATGTATACTGGGGTTTAACAGCATCGTCTAATATCGTAGCTCTGGTCTTAAAATAGTTTTCATTTTTTTCTTTGAGATAGAAACTATAGAATATTTGTGAGTGAATGCTTATTGAAAAAAAAAAGAAAAATTAACGTCATCATTTGACACATAAAAAACTAGAGTAGATTTTATGCACATATTTAAGTTTGACTTTTACCTTTCTATAAACGTACTAAAAACAGCATCGATGTATCGTTCACACTCAGCCGTGATTTCAGTCTGAATCAGAAAAACACACAAAACCTCTGGTCTGATAGTATTTTATAGTATAATTGGGACCCTGACTCATCCTCTGTGTGTCAGGAGGTACATATAGCACATATATCTACAAATGAGGGTATGTCACAGTGTATGAATGGTTGATCCACAGATTGGTGGTGGTGGTGTTTGTCACACATGTTTCCCCCGAGGCCCCCACAGGCGATTCAGGTCATGCAGGAAAAAGATCCTCATATAGCAGCAAATAAAAGTGTCATAGTGGGTTTATTCTATTTACAGCTCTGTTTCTCACGCACACACTCATACACATGCATCTGCCTCCCCATCCTTCCTGGCTGTGAACAATCCAAGTGTGCCCATGATACACTGCTTATCAAACACTTCTGGCCACAGTGGGTTTGTGCAGCACATCTGCCGCTCCTGCTGTGTTGAGCGAATTCCCGAGTGCTGGAATGGATAATGCCTCAGCTGCACAAGTGAGGAGGAGAAAAGTCAATTACTGTACATTTCAACCGTCCAAATTGCTAAACGCGCCAGTGAATGAGCTCATGTGGAACAGTTCTCACTAGAAGTAATAGGAAATGGGAAATTCATGAATTTCAATTGATTTCTTAAACGGATTAGGTCAGAATGGACTTGACCCCAGTTTTATGATCGGAGAGGTAATATCCACTCACTTTAACGGGACAGCTGCCCATAAAAAAACCTACTCACAATGTAAAGCTGTTTTTCATTGCCTTTAACAATACAACATGTGTGACCTCTGTGTATTTGTATTCAGTTTGTTATCATTTAAGCTCCTAAATTGGGGCATGGTGAGCCTTCAGGCACTCAGGAGAAAACAAAATTAAATTTAGCACTTTAGCTTTGTAGCATCTTTAGTTGTCTGCGTGTGATCTGAATAGTAATATTATAATTTAAACAATATTTCTATGAGCAATTGCTTACAGTGTAATTTCTATACAAAGTAATACTGTTACTATTAAACCAATGAAGAGTCAGGTGATAACACATTTGAAGGAATTCACTTTACTAACAATATCATGACGTGCCCTGTAGGAGCACTGAACTAAAGGCCCTGTTCACCCAAATTATAACATACATATCATATTTAGGTTTTTTTAGTACCTATTTATGTCTGCTCTCATATTTTGCATCAGATTCAGGCTCCAATATGTACAAATGTATTTGAGAAGTTTATATTTCAAGTAAAGAATAAGAAAAAGAAGTGCAATCTGACTATTACTGTTTGTTTACGTAGCCAGAAGAAGCAATCTAGAAGAATGAGGGTACCTTAAGTTTTTTTCCCCCCACAAAAATATCGAATTACTTTGTCAATAATTATTTAAATTTACATCTACTCTTCCTCCCCATTTAAAAAATAAAAAAAACACTTTTTATTAGGGATGCTCGATATTGACTTTTCTGCCAATATCCGATATTCCCCAACTCTTAATTTCCGATACCGATATCACCCGATACCGATATTTGCAGGCTTTTTACATACCTCCTATTGTTGAATTAACACATTATGCCTAATTTTATTGGACCCACTGGATGCATACATAAATGCAACATGGCTTTCCAAATGTAAACACTGTCTGTGCAAAATAAGAGAACAATTTCAACTTAAGTTATGGAAAAAAGTGCCAATATGGCACTGCCATATTTATTATGCTGCTTTGCAGTAATTGCAAATTACAAATTTACTATCCGTAGGGAACACTTGGAAATAGTTCCAAACCACAGACATAAGCCCCGTTTCTGGAGGCGGGACCTTTTATAGGAACGTCCTCTCATTCGGTCCTCTCAGCTGTTGTGTCTCCAGCAGAGTAGGACCCACGGACTCTGACGGTGACGTCACAGGGGCGACTCGCTGAGAAAATGACAACGAGGAGGTAAATCTTCTGTTTGTGGGTTTGTGTACATGGCGGTGGACGCTATGAACTTGTTAGCCACGGTTAGAGACCCACGAGTCTAGCATGTTGTTGTTATATGTCATCAAGCGCGCGCCGGTAAACATCCCATGCTGCATTCATGCAGGCTCGGAAATGCTGAAGCCTACAGAATAAATATCGGTTATAAAAACCTGATACTGATATTTCCCGATATTACATTTTTAAGTGAATATCGGGGGGCCGATAATATCGGACATCCCTAGTTTTTATTTCTTCCATGTGCATACGATAACAGACAAAACTAAATCCGCAAGCGGCGATGGCGGGCCCTCGCTCACCCATGCCACCGCGGGGCCTGAGGCATGGCGGGGCTGTGGCGTGAAGCAGAAAGTGAGAAATAACCTGGAGGGAGGCCAAAAATGCAATGTTTCGTTCATCCAGTAGGGGGCAGTCACAGGTAGTTACACATATGGTCTGGTATGGTCTGGTGTGTTCAGGGCGGCCACTCATCAGTCATGTGAAGTTTGGAGTGAATTGGACAAAGCATGAAGGAGTTATGAGAGGTTGATGGTTCATCCACCAGGGGGCAGTAGAGTAACAAAACACAAGCGGTTGCGTTCAGGGTGGGACAGTGATTACACATGTGAAGTTTTGTGGAAATCGCACAATGATGATGTAAAATATGGCACTTCCTGTTTCCACTAGGGGACGACACGAGTGAGATCGCCTATGAGCGAATGGAGACGTTGAGGTCGGCACCCTGGACCTGTGTACCAATTTTCATGATGATACGAGTTCAATAAAGCCATCAAAAAGCCAAACGTATTTTCATGGCGAGGAATTGATGGTCGCCGCGTCGCCACACGGACGCCATTACTCGTAGCTTCACAGTCTTCATAATGTAGCTTCACCAACTGGTTCTGAATGAAGTTGATGGGGCAAAGTATGTAATTTTAATGAATCTTAGTTAACTTCCTGTTAGCACCGGGGGGCGCTATGAGTTACGTGGGAAGTTAATATATCAGGACGTTCAGGGCGGAGCCATCATCATGTCCAGCAAGTTTGAAGCTGATTGGATGAAGTATGTGGGCGTGAGAGCCACTCGTATGTACATGGCGAGCACGCCAAAGTTAGTTGAGCCCTGGCAGACACGCCCTTTGACCTACGGATGCACAGAGCACAACTTAAGCTCAGCTAGGTCTGGAGATGTTGCGTACCTAATTTGAACTTGATCGGGCGAACGCTGTGGGAGGAGTTAATTTTAGGCGGGAAAAATCAAAACCAAAATGGCCGACTTCCTGTTGGGTTGAGGTCATGAGGTCAAGAGGCTTTTTTGCATATGTGGGTATAATACATATGTGTACCGAATTTTGTGAGCATAGGACAAAGTTAGCAAAATTCCCTATGGGCATTTTTGGACTTTGTAGGGGGCGCTATTCCGCCATTCTGCGTCGACCATGTGCGACCACCCAAAAATATCGAATTTCGGATGAGGCCGGACGTCCGTGCAAAAGTATAAGCATTTTCGCATTTGGGAAAGGGGCGAAATTGGGGCACGAAATGTCGGAATAATAATAATAATAATAATAATAATAAACATTACAATTTCAATAGGGCTTTCGCCAGGCGACTTGCAGTCGCCGCTCGGGCCCTAATAATAAACATTACAATTTCAATAGGGCTTTCGCCAGGTGACTTGCAGTCGCCGCTCGGGCCCTAATAATAATAATAATAATAAACATTACAATTTCAATAGGGCTTTCGCCAGGCGTCTTGCAGTCGCCGCTCGGGCCCTAATTACACAAAGACTAAACAGAAAACCAAACTAATTAAACAACAGGGAACAGGTGGCACAATACTCCTTGTGTTGCTAGGAGTTGATTGGCCAGGGAAGACACAAGGAGCAGGGCATGGGCTAATGAGGAAAATGCAGGTCAGGTGTGAAGGAGCAAGGAAAAAATCAAAACCTAGAAAACACACTTACAAAACCCAGATACAAATGAGCAGTACCAAATGACTGAACACGCACTGGAAACCAAGAGAACACAAAGAGTCCAAAAACATGAGGCCATGACAGTCTCTTATTTCACTATAAAGTCCATTCTCAGTGTTTGTGCATTGGAGGCTTCAAGTTTCCATATCAAACTTGTGTAAAGCCCCTTTCACACATGCACTGCAACCCTGAAGTTATCCACACATTACCTGGAGGAGCTGTATGTGAGAACGCAAATGTCTGAATCAGCTGGAGCAGACTTTACACTGCCAGCTCTCTATAGTCTATGTAATGTCCGATTGAGCCTGTATGAGAGCGAGCAAGTGGGCATGTCAGTGACATTTCTATCACACGACTGGCACGAAACCAGAAGAATACAAACATCTGAGGGTGAAGAAGAAGCATCATTTATATAAGACGCCAATGAAAATGTCTATCTGGAGAGACAATGATATTTTAACTTATTTGAACCAACTACGTGACCTCCTGCACCAACCCTCGCCTAATCCAAACAAAGTATTTTCAGGATGCATCTGACACAGACAATCCCCAGTGTACGTGGTAACTGAGATTTTATGTAAAGCACAGAGAAACTCTCGTCCTTCAGCAGATTGATGTGAAAACAAAGACAACAACAAGCAAAAACACATTTTTGAAAGGAGGAGGACTTTTAACTGATTTTCTTTGGGCACTTGGGAGCAGCTGAAAGATGCTGCAATCACTACATTGTCATTTTGGTACATTGTCATTATTCTATCTCTGTCCTACTCTAATCCTGCAGGCAACCTCAGTGTTGAAGTCAGACAATTCACAAACTGCCTCGCTCTGCAGTCTCACACAACAACAGACGGATGCGAGACGACAGAAACAGACAGAGATAGACAAATCAGCCTGAGGTTTGGTTCAATTTGGTGGCTTCACTGCTGCCTCTGGAGTATTCAACACACGCGCAGAGAGACAGAAGCTGTGATTTCCACTCACCACTTACTGTATGGATGGTTTGCTCTTGTATTGAACTTGTCATGCAGAGCAACACACACATGCAGATGGCCATAGTAAACATACTGTACACACGACAAGCTGCCAATTACAACTGTTGTCATATGCATTCTTCTTTTAGCAATTATCTGCTTTTGGGGTTTTTAATATTATATTTTTGGGAATTTTTGCCTTTATTCAAAAGTAGGAGGCATAGAGGCTGACAGGAAACGGGGAGAGATGGGAATGACATGCAACAAAGGCCTCTTTACGGAGAAATTGTTGGACCCACTATAGACATTCTGATACAGCAGAAACAGAGATATCATCTTTTTTATTCGACACGTTCTTCTTCTTTGACAAAACCTGGCTCCTACATTACACATACGTTCACCCTAATGTTCACCCTAAAATACAGGTGTTTTATTGGTAGTGGCTAATGTATCCTGGATCTGCTAGCTCCAGCAGAGATGAGGAGCTATAGATGTCTGGTAATTTAACATCTTTCTGACTCTAAACCCTCAGATGTTTTCATTTTCAAACTTGAAGTCTTTAAACCCAACTGACACTGACTCACTCAGCAGCTCCCTCTGCAGACACAAAAGGCATTATACTACTTTTTTTTTTACACAGTAATACTTCCTATAACCTGGAAAGACACACTGAGAATATAAGTTTACTTCAACGCATATACCGCCATACACCCCATTAAAAGATTACAGTCATGCTTATGGCTCTTCTTGAGGCTGTATTTTTCATCCTGGTGAAACACAGACTATCACAGTTTCACACACTACTGTGCCTCCATTTTTTCTAGATAAAAGGTTAAGATATCTCAAATGTCAGTAGGTTTCATCTTCAAGGCCTCTAAACCAAATTTCATGACCATCCAAGTAGGATTTGAGAGATTTCACTCAAACCCAAATAATCCTCTCCTGGATTATGTGAATGTTTGTACAAAATATGAGGAAAAAACAACAAATATCTGGACCTCAGTGGTGCACCAACCTTCTGACATTGCACTTTATAAAGCTACATCGCCACAGTAGCATGACTAAAACTGCACCCATATGAGCGACAACACTGTATCCGTCCTCCTTTCATCCCTCAGCCTCCTTGTGTTCAATGTTTTCTGAAAAAAACATCTTTAAGTCCTGTGTTTTGTTGTCCTGCCACCTCCTCCGCGTCACAGAGTATTTGCAGGATTTTCTAGGACGTCAAATCTTTCAACCACCCATGTTGGGATTTGAAGACCAGATTACTCTTATATCTATGCTTGGCTTTACCCAGTAGTCATCAGCAAATGGTTTGCATGCATTTGTGTGCGTGTCTGTGTGTGTGTCTGTGTGAGTCTGTGCATGTGAGGGTTAACCATCCCTAAAGAGTCATCAGACAGGGGATAAAGTAGGTGGTGATGCTTCTTTGCACAACTAAGCTCCATAAGCTGCTTCCTCACTAGTCTGACGAGCCTCTGCGGAGGAGTGGAGTGGAGGTGACACGTTGGATGACTGGATGATGATGATGAATGGGTGAAAGCATGAATGGATGAAGCTTGTGCGCGAATTGACGGAGATGATGATGATGGAGGGTTGATGCTTGACTGAAATGCTGTGAGGAAAGGAGAGGCTGATGAAAAGGAGAGAAGTGGAATGACTGTCTAATTCAGAATCGTGGGTATGTTCTGTGTACTGTTAATAACAGAGATTTTGCTGTTGTAATAGATGAAGTTGCTTAAACTGGCCTTCCTTTGATGACTTACCTAATTTGAGGTGCAATTACAGATCCAATAGCTCAGGATGAAGCTGATGACTTTAAAGTGTTAAGTAATGTAAATCTGTACACCAATTCTTTCTATGCATCTTTTAAATGATAACCACTGTCGCATGTCGTAGTTTGAACAGTTTAATTCCACGTTTTTCTTCTGTCTTTCGTTGTTTGGGTTTAATCATGGGTTAGGTTATCTACAAGTACAAATTAGACAACAAAATGAGTCATTTTAGGATAACGCTGCTGTAGTTAAGACTGGGTTAGGTTTCAACATACAAAGGATTTGATTAGATTTAGAGGAATTAAGGTTTAGGGATTTAAAGGATAACACTCATGTTTGGATCCAAAGCAACAATAGACTGATATACCTATAAATATGGTGTGCATATCCAAAGCCTGATCTTATTCCTCTGTTGTTGTCCAAAAATGATTAAAAACACATAGTTGAGCAACACCGCAGAGTTTGGTCACGTTTGTTTGTTTAGAAATGGCTCCAAAGACTAATAACAGCGATAATTTTTTTGTTGGAGTAGTTCTTCTATTCCTCTTGACTTTGCACTCCATTGTAAATTTCTCAAAGAACAGTGCCCCACTCCCCTCCTTACAAGACACATACGCCACCCGCCTCATCCGTAAAGCTACCTCTATTATGTGCGACACCAGCCACTCCGCACACAGTCTGTTCACCCTCCTACCCTCTGGAAGGAGGTATAGGAGCCTCCGTGGCCGCACCGACAGACTCAAACACCAGGCTGTCAGAAACCTAAACTCTCTCCCCTCACTCCCTCCAGCCATATCCTCCTGGCTGTCAGAAAGCTGAACCCCCCAACCCCCCCACCCCCCACCCCCCCCCGACTGAAATTGCTGCTATTAAATGACTGTTCTTTTTTCACTGTATCTGTTAAAAATATACATCTTACAGAACTTTTTGCTGCTATTACTGCCTTTTTGCACTGCCATTACTGCCTTTTTGCACTACCACAACTTAACTATACAGAAACTTATGCTGCTACTTCCTACACATAAAAAAGTAGACTCCAAAATCTTATTTTATCTTACTGCCTATCCATTCTATTTTTTATTTTTATTTTTATATTATTATTAGTAAATGTCTTATCTGTTGTGCACTTCAATGTTTACTCTTTAGTGTTAGGAAACATCTGTCTTATCTGTTGTGCCTGTGCACTTTATCTGTTCCACCGTGGGATAGTGAGAAACGTCTTCTCGATTCCTTTGTATGCCTTAACATGTGAAGAAATTGACAATAAAGCCGACTTTGACTTTGACTTGACTACAAAGTCTAGAGGTTGTGATATGAAGCACAACAAGTTAGTGGTGTCTGGGAACATGATCACTGTTATTAGTCTTTGGTGCCTTTTCTAAAAAAAACAAAACTGACATTTCAGACTCATTTTGAGCCGTATGACGCTTTGTCAGAGGCACAGTTGAAGCAGAGCCAACTGCGTTTTTTCCTCACTGCGGCTGCAAAGAAATCAAAATGTAATTTAGCAAACTGTTGCTTACCTCCAGTTCTTTTTGCAAAATGGATAAACCATATTGCCCACGTCCACCAGGCCACCTGCGTATCCATATACGATGGTCCCTCTTTTTTTTCTTGGACAGGACAGCGCATTTGGCCAAGGCAGCGTGTTTCTCCTTGGACGGCATGACTGCAAACTTTGGCAACTTCTTCTTTTTTTCCTTCTTCTTTGAAATAATCACACAGTACCAGGTGCGGGGGTTCCTACGTGTTTATTTCACTTGTATAATGTGAGCAGTCAAGTCCCAGCATTGGACTGTGCAGTGTGAGCACATACATTGTGAGCCCTGTCTTTACATCGTGCTGGATGTACTCATACAGTGTGAGCTGGTATTTAAACAAAAACTCATGTATGCCCAAGTAAGACAAAACTGTACATTTGGAGTTGTGTTTACAGATCATAACCTCCTTGACTTTGTACTATGTGGCAGAGTTGCTACCACAATGGAGACTGGTGTCGTTTAGACCTTTATGGCTTTTGTGGCTGCCCGGTGCCCAGTCCCATCTCCACCAACGCCACAAACCTTAAAACACCAAAAATCAAACTTAAACTTTGCGCTCTTCTTTTTAACTGCGCTGCACTACCACTTTCTGTGCAACCTGTATCAGTCCAGCCACTACTGCATAGACAAAGAGAGGTTGATCAGTCAGCTCACCCCAGCTGAACTAATGAACTCACCTGGTGCTCCTGATGAGCCAGCTCTGCCCAGCTTCTCTCTCCGACAGCTGACTGCCCAAACCATGACCACCTCCACATACTACATTGCAAATTTCTCAGAGAATTTCAAAACAAAGTCAAGACGTTGTGATATGTTGCATAATAAACTAAAGAAGCTATGTAAACTGAACCACATTCCCACGTGCACGGGCAGTGGTAGAAAAACAAAAAATGTCAACAAAATAGTAGATTTTTAGGATAACGCTGTGGTTAAGACTTGGTTAGGTTATCACACATAAAGGATTTGACTAGGTTTAGGGGAAGATTATATTAGAAAACTCAAAACATTAGAAAACATCAACAAAATATGAGAAAACATGTCTGATAGGACAACTTCAGCTTATATTGAGGGTAACCACTAACTTAGAGGTTCAACTTTGTCCTACTTTTCCTGTGCAATACTTCTAAAAGAGGTTTAGTCATTTTAAGTTTGTGAACAATTCAATTCCATCAGCTTTTCTATCTATCTATCTATCTATCTATCTATCTATCTATCTATCTATCTATCTATCTATCTATCTATCTATCTATCTATCTATCTATCTATCTATCTATCTATCTATCTATCTATCTATCTATCTAATAAACATAATAACATTAAAAA
This sequence comes from Scomber scombrus, assembly GCF_963691925.1. Lineage (NCBI taxonomy): Eukaryota > Metazoa > Chordata > Actinopteri > Scombriformes > Scombridae > Scomber > Scomber scombrus. The sequence goes on from NC_084984.1 coordinate 14,346,399, forward strand.
TCAAGTAAACAGAATTTAATCTATGTACATTTTAAACATTATACATATTACAATACTAGACTACATGAGTTGTTGGTCGTAAAAATAGAAAAGTTGTGTAAAATAGGTTAGGTTTAGTTATAGATATACTGTGAAGAAATGAATACAAAATAGTTTGTGAACAATTTGATTCCTTTCATCAGCTTTTAAAGTACCTACCTACCTACCTACCTACCTACTTACCTACCTACCAATCAACCAACAAACTAACCTTTTGGTACTAATGAAGGTAACCAAATTGTTTTGGTGAGAGAATAGAATAGAATAAAAAGCTTTATTGTCATTATATTTTACATACAGTATATTGAAATTACAGGTGCCACTCCATGTATGCTTTGAAGACAAATAAGAAATATAACAACTAGATAAAAACATGACACATGTGCAACAAAAAAAAAGATGACATACAATAAAAGGATGACATAGAATAAAATGCATAGATGAGATGCAGCTATAATAGCATAATGTAAATAGAATAAATAAAAGCAGCAGTCAAGAGTATTGCACAGGATTATTGTTTGTTTAGACTTCTTATAGCCCAGGAAAAGAAACTGTTAGTGAGTCTTAAAATCAGAGAGTCGTACTTCTTAGCATTGTGCCCAAATTTCACTACCTGCCCTAAATCCACTCCCCTTTACATGAACAGTGAGAATCAACCAGTTACGAAAGATAGATGTGTTTGGAACAAACAGAGGGATATGGCATCATCTTGTGTAACGCTTGCAATCCAAATCACTGTCATTAAGTCTGCCAAAACAAGTAATTTAGTGCTGCTAATTCTAGTCCACGCATGCAAAATGAAATTATATTGGTGGGATGTCTAAATTTGAATCTGATCCAAGTCTTATCCCATCATTATCCTAGTGATTATTTTACAGATGAACACAGTAACCCTCACCCCCTTTTAAAAAAAAGAAAGAAAGAAAGAAACAAGATGAGCCAGTTCTCAGAAAGGAAAGGAGCCATGAGATTCGAATCCTTTCAAAGAGCCATAACTCTCATCACTGAAGTGGTTCAGAAAATCTGTCAGATTGTGCGGTAGCCTTCATTCAGGACGGGTATTCCTCATATTACATTTCTGCACCGCTATCTCCTGGAGCTTTGACATGACATTTGTTACACAGGATGGTGGATAATCTTCTCTGTGACCTATAGAGTGAGAGAGAAAAAGGATGTAAAGAAGCAGAAAACATGATTTATTCGGTGAGACAATGTAAGGAAAATAAATGAAAGAAGGCCTCCCAAGCAGGTCAGTCAAAATATGCAGAAATAAAAAAAGAGAGAAATGGAGCTATGAGATGCAGAAAAGTGAGATAATTTAATATGCTCAATGTGTGCACAAATACAGGCACTAAATGGTAGAAAGAACACAGAAAGGCTTGCATTAGACAAAGGTCTCCATCATTTAAGTCAATACAAACCATCCAAAACAAAGCTGGTGCTTGACTAACTTGAGGACCACAGCTGAGCTGAAACATTTGCCATGTCATTTTATAGGTTGCTAAGAAGATTTCCTGTCATTTGATGAGTTTATATTACCAATATTATTTGGAAAGTTCCAGCAGATACTGTAGAAATGCAGGTTTACCAGATACAATAATCTAAATCAGCTTTATTGGCCAATTATGTTTCAGTATACAAGCAGTTTTAAACTTAAACTACTGGTTTAATCTTTAACAATGCAGCGTAATTTATAACCTCATTATTGTGATATTTTATGTAAAATTTTAGTCTGAAAAATAACTATGCTGCAAAATAAATGAACTGAATTGTAGTAGAGTAGAAGTACCAAGCAGCATAAAATGGAAATACTCAAGTACAAGTATTTTAACCCTTTGTAGGTCGGCACAACCGTTTGGTAGAGGCCACTTCATGTCATGATATCAGGTCAAAAACTGAAATCTATTTAACCCATTTAACTTTTTGGGCAATCTTTACCACTCGTATGATGTATGTAATGCACAAAAAGTCCATCAGATTGTGTTATGGTTGCTATAGATACAGGTTGTTCTATGGTTGCTATAGATACAGGTTGTGCTTTAGTGTATAAATGAAGAATAACACAAATCACTGCTGACATAAGGAGACATTTTTGAAGTTAAGTTCATTTTTTCATCTTGTGCACGAACTGAATGAGTCTCTAACATGTTTTTTAAAATGTTTAGAACAAACGAGGTCTGAATGAGTTCTGTAGAGGTCTGTAAAACATAAAATTTAGGGTCAATGAGAAAAACAAAATACATGTTTTATGTTGTCATGGCCTCAAAGAGGTAGGAAGGTGTGACCTATAAAGGATTAAAATGGTACTTAAGTTGAGTAAATGAACTTGTTCCCCAATCCAACGTTTGACTGAGACATTTAATTAACCGTTAAGAGACCAACATGACCTAAGAAGCTTTTCTGTCTTTCCTCGCTAAATAAGTCTAATCGTTATTTAAAGGAGCTTCTGGTATGCAAATGAATGTCTATTTTTAGGCAGTAAGTAAGCACAGTTTTCTTGTGCACCTAAAACATGAATATATTAAATATTAAATTAAAAAAAAGAGTAAAACCAGTCATAAATACGCAGGCTTCTTGGCGTCACTGGACGTTCAGGATGATGCAATCTGTCAGTTTTCCTCCCTGCGGCGCTTACACACTCCCTCACACATGTGTTTGCTTGTGTGCTGACATAGATTACACACAATTTATGTTTGTTTGTGCATGCGTGTGTGTGTGTGTATGTATGTGTGTGTGTGTGTGTGTGTGTGTGTGTGTGTGTGTGTGTGTGTGTGTGTGTGTGTGTGTGTGTGTGGCCCCGCAGCTCTTAGTCAGCCCACATAGTCTTACAGAGCTAAAATGCCTTGGTCTCCTTTTACTTCACGTCACTTTGCACCGTTTCTCTTTGTGCCACTGACCGTGTGTGACAGCTGCTCTCTCTGCACGCAAAGTCTGTGTGAACATGTGTGTCCTTTTTATGTGTGTGTGTGTGTGTGTGTGTGTGTGTGTGTGTGTGTGTGTGTGTGTGTGTGTGTGTGTGTGTGTGTGTGAAAGTAGGGGATAAAGTGTGTGTATATGTGCACTTATTTTTGCAAGTCAATTTGTATTAAAGTTAATAAGAGATTGCTGAAGATCTTGATTAAGGAAGACAGACGTTACTGTGGTCGCCAGCAGCAGGGAGACGGTCGTCAATCCAAAACGGTGTCCTAATGATATCAGAAGACGACATGAAAATGATACAGAATAAACTGGCTGGTGTACCGTTTAAGAGGGGAAAAGCCAGGGTTAGGAAGGTTACTTTAGAAATGTAATAGGATACAGATTACTAGTTACTCTATTTAAAATGTAATAAGTAATGTAACTTTTTCATTTACTTAATCAAATGAATGTAACTTATTACATTTGATGACTTTTCTAATGTTCTAACCAATGTTTTCAGCTGTTAGGGTAAATGTTCCCATTAAGCACCAAAATCTAAGTTCAGCTGTTTTTCATGGATACTGACATGATTTATAAGGGAGATCATTTCTTATAAAGCAACATTTATCTCTCATTTGAAAATGTATTCATTAGTTCATGTAGATTTTGGAATATAAAATAAAGATAATTGATGAATAAAGTGGGTTTAATTGGTACTGTGACTCCATTTAAGCCCATGTGTGCTCCTAATAAGCCCACGTCATGATTTATTTACAAAATATAAAAAAATATTGATTTCAAAGAATTAAAAACAGCAATATATGTATTCAGTAACATGTTAAATATTAAAAAATGAGGAAAAAACCCTCCTGAGCAAAATATTAAAGGTCTGACTTCAGATGTAACCTCCTTTGTAATCATCAACATTTTCACAAGTAACTGTAACACTGGAAAAAACACACCTGTTCTCCTCAACACATTCATGGCACACACAAGCTCAAACACTGGAGGTGAAAAGGAAAAAGAAGTCTGTGTGACTTCTCTGATGACCCGTCTCTGCTCTTATATATTTATTTTTTTATTTACGTCATAGCACTAAGGTCCGACACATTTCATCTCACAATGTGACAGCCTCAATCTGATATTGTCTGACACAGCTGCTATGACCAAGCTGCTATGACCAAGCTGCAACTACTAAGAGCTCGAGGCTGAAGCCAGTGAGGAAGTACTAAGTAAGTTAATGTAACAGAGATGATTGCTAGATGCTCCATTGACTCCCATTCAAAAGTCTCAACATCTCTCTACAAATACTAATTCAATCATTATTTGAATGAGTCATTATGGTCTCAATCACTAAGTCCCGGCCCTCTTATAAGTGTACTGCTGATCATTTTGGAGATTATTGCCTGATTTGAAGGCTTATAGTAGCTTTAGTGTCTGCTGTGTGGGTACTATCATCTGTGATTGACAATTGGCTCTAGGACTCACACTTGATGTTCCCAGTAGGCTAGCATTAGCTTCAGGCATGGATGTATTACAAGAGCTGGATACCAGACCAAAGATGGCGCCTATTCAATCCCATAAGAATTGCTCAACTAGCGCATACTTCCTTCTCGACCCACTGACTTTACATTTTGATCGCGTCACAGCTTTTTTAATCACTTTTCTTGACCCGAGGAAACTTTTACAAATACCTTCATGGATCAATAATTCATAATACAAAGAGTCATAATTGAGCTTGTTTGCAGTTTGATGAGTCCTGTCAACAGTTTTACAGGCGTCTCTTTTACAATGGTGGTCTATGGGGAAAACCACTGGGGGGAAAAATTGGCTATAGGTTGAGTGATGCCTCCATATCCAGCTCTTATAATTAGTCCATGGCTTCAGTACGAGATACATTCTTGGCTCCAAATGGAAAAGATGCAACTCTGGGCTTCAAACCAGCTCCCATGCAAACAAATGGGTGACGTCACACCTCGCTACGTCCATTTTTATGTACATGCTAGGATTTATGATTGTGACCAAGATTTAATTATAGGCATCTTACACTTACTTAATTGTTGCTGATGCACAGTCTAAAGGGAGAGACAGAAAGGAATAAAGACAGACTGCCAAACACATCAATAATATGAGTTATACAGAGGAGCAAACATTACAGAGCAGCACCTTCCTCTTAAAACTATCCTACTTTAATCTCAGGAATGCGTTTTTGCCGTGCGATGGCATAGAAAAGTCTTAAAAACTAAATGAGATATCTTAAATCTAATTATTCCCCTGCATTGATTTTCAATATAACTGTGAGGTTACGATGCGTTTATGCTTTTAATCCCAGAACAACTGGAGGTGGTTAGATGAAAATGGCTCAGTTACACCTCTCCATCATCGTGGAATGGTTAACACCAGGTTCATGGTTCACGTTATGACCTATAATCTCTAACACACATACACACACATACATGATCACATATGTGTAAGTACCTCCGCTCCTCCGAGGTTGTTCCGCCCCTTTGGTCGACTCCCCGCCATAAAACAGCTGTAAATCACACCAGGCTTCATGTGGTGACGTTTGTCCTTGGTTGTAGGTCACAGAGGAGGAGTTCAGCCTTCTCAAGTGATGCTTGCAGGAAACCACATATTTCATATTGTGCTACAGTCAATATTAAATGATGCAAAGAGGAAAAACTGTAATTGGGTCAGTGACAAATAATGGTAAGCAAGATGAGCAATTTAAAAATATCTTAAATAATGTGTCTTAAAAGCGGAATCAGGTTTGTTAAAATGCACATGTTTTGTTTTTGTTGGTTTTATGTCATTTGCACCATTTTTACCAAAAGTAAGACTGAATGCTCCTGAAAATGTCAAATGGTGTAACCACAAAAGAATGATAAATATTAAATATTTTATCCACCTACAGTGTATTTAAGTGGACTCATACTAATAATTACTTAAATTAAAAACAAATGTAAATGTTTCCTGATCTCCATGATTCCCCAGATGAAATGTAATATTTAGAACAATTGTATTCCATTACCTTTATTTAATATAAAAAGTTATAATGTAAGATCATGCCAAACTAGTTGATATGGTGTTTTATTGAGAATTTAGTGTTTTTAAGCAAGTTGAATTATTTGGTACAAAGTTTTTATGGTTACAGACATTTTTGCCAAAATCCTCTAATATATTCTCTCAAAATGGATTAAAAGCAGAAATTTGATGCTGGGTCCACAAAAAAAGAATGTGTGCAAGTTATACATACGTTTATTTTCACATTTTAACCCCTTTAAATTTGACTAAACCACATGGACACAAAAAAACATAATTGACCCATTTATTGATTATTATATTATTATTATTATTGTATAAGGCAGTTTTGCAAAATTCAAGCACAATGAGAGCAGAAATCTGTCATAATTGACATCCATAGAAATATATTTATATCTAAGAATAATCTAAGAAGGTTTTGAAAAGGAGCCCTGGTTACAAAAGGATCAGATTACATTGCTGAAAAAAGACCAATTTGCAGTTAATCGTATCTTTTCTCAGGTAGTTTGTCACTGAGGTTCTTCTGATTCATTGAGCTTTACATTCTGATATAAACTGTAACCAGCTTCATACATTTATCTTTGATCTCAACCTTAAAGTTATAACTCAGCTTTCAGCTCAACTCTCTTGTCACCACAATAGTCTGATAAAAAAAGCCTCCTTTACTGCAGCCAATGTTTATAATCATCATTTAATCTCATGATCCGTTTTATTGTCACCGGGGGGGGAAAGAAGAAAAACACATACTTGGAACAGCATCAATGGGAGCATCTTTAATGCTGGTAGTAAATAAAGTCTCCAGCTCTGTTATAGTGACACCAGTACTGCTAACTACCGATGCACATGGGGCACACTGAGGGATCATGGGGGGAAAATAGAGGGCTAATATTGATATGCTGTCATGTGTAAGCAGTGTCTGTGGTTGACATTGAGAGTCACACCAGAGCTTCATGTCCTGCTGCAGAGCTTCAGTGCACATTGATCTACAGTAAGGCAGCGACTGCTCAGGTCAATACCCAATTCATACCACGTGTGTAAGTGTGTGTGTGTGTGTGTGTGTGTGAGAGTGTGTGTGTGTGCACGTGAGAGAGAGAAACAACTGACCCTGACTCGAACTCATGGCCAAGATGATAAATTATATATAAAAATTACAGTGAGTATAAGTGTTGAACTCTATTAAATTCACTGAGAAAGATTTATTTTTGTGTGTGTTTAATTTAAGATATAAGTACAGTTTTGAAGTATGAGTATTTACATTTTATATTACTTTTATGCCATACTTTTAGTTTACTATTTTTCTTTAACTGCTTTTATTACATTACAGATTTTCTGTTCTACAAAAACTCGACCCACAGACTTTACATTTTGATGGCGTCACAGCTTTTTTAATCACTTTTCTTGACCCGAGGAAACTTTTACAAATATAAAACCTCCATGGATCAATAATTAATAATACAAAGAGTCATAATTGAGCTTGTTTGCAGTACGAGGAGTCAACAGTTTTGGAGGTGTCTCTTTTACAATGGTGGTCTATGGGGAAAACCACTGGGATCTAATGCACCCAACATTGAATAAAAAACTACTATAAAATACTACATTAGCTCCACGTCGACCTGCTACAACAGTGAAGTACTGCTTTCTCATTAATGCATCAGTATAATAATGATCTATTCATTAATAATATAACACTGACAGCGGCTATTCTGTATAATGAATACCTCTACTTTTAATACCTTAAGGCTCTTTCCGCTGAATCGTTGCCATTATCTTATTGTAATTTTAAATTATTTAAATAACTTCATTATATATCTTTTTTTAGCACTGTATAATAACACACATGTATTACTATTCAGTATGTGTAAAGGTTGATCTCAGGCTAATTTAAGTATTTTTTAATTCTCACTGAATTCATAGGAGTTACAGGACTGTTTTTAGCATAGTGTAAGCAAATGCATGAAATGTAGCCTCATGACATCAATACAAACAGTTAGCACTATCTTAAAAAACAAACCAAAGAATTGAGGTAACAGGACTGAGTGTTGATATTGACATTCCACTCGCTGCCATCAATATTGCAGGATTCCCTCTTTAATATTACACTGAAAAATTGTTGTTGCAGTTATTACAGGATTGGGTTTTTGGAGCATTTGGAGCAAGATTTCTGAAGGATTCTAGTCATTATTATCGTTTGATCATTATTATTTCATTAATCAGTGTAGTGTTAGAGAGTGGGTACAGGCTGAAAGTTTCACATGATGTATCTTCATATTGCAATTAGGACAAAATGCAGGACACTTTGCTTGATAACAAAATGTATTATTCAGATACTTTTCATGCATATTTATGCATGTAATGTCCTGGGGACAGAAGAGGCACCGATTCAGCGGAATGGCCATTAAAGGAATAATTTGACACTTAAGATGAGTTGATAAGATCAATATCTTCCTTATATATGTGTTTCATATAAAGCTTCAGCCAGGTTAGCTTAGCTCAGCAACTACATGGGGTGGGGGGGGGGGATTTGATTCATAATGACAGTCTGTGTGTGTGTGTGTGTGTGTGTGTGTGTGTGTGTGTGTGTGTGTGTGTGTGTTTGTGTGTGTGTGTGTGTGTGTGTGTGTGTGTGTGTGTGTGTGTGTGTGTGTGTTATCCGTTGAGTGGTGACTCACTATAGGCTGCAAGTCTCTGCCATTTCAGAGCATTTCCTTTTTTACTGACCCCCACCTTTCTGTGTCTCTGAACCCTTCCAGGCAGACACACACAAACACACACACACACACACACACACACACACACACACACACACACACACACACACACACACACACACACACACACACACACACACACACACACACACACACACACACACACACACACACACCAATCTGTCAGGTTGCCACATTGTCCACTATGACAGCCACCTCTGACATTTACATACAGGGAGGACAGGACGTTTTTCAGGGAGCAAACGGGATGAGAGAGATGAAGGGAGAGAGCTGTTAAGTAAGTGAGGCATTCAAATATTCTTACTCAGCAGCGACTGCCTGATCTCCTGAGATGTTTAATGCTCGGACACAGTCATATAACACCTTGCACCTACATGAAAGATTATACAGACACTGCGGGCAAGTAAAGAGTGAAATGATGACAGTAGCAGGGTCAGGCATACATTTTGGGGCTTTATTTAAAAATGAGAATAACTGTGCTTACAATAATGTGCAGCATCAGCCCAATCAGGGAGATGCCGACTGTTTCAGCAGCCTGCTTAGACTGGAGGCAAGAAGTTAAGGTCATGCTTTCCTCTTCTTAACAATGTTCTTGTCAAAAGATAATGAGTGCGCTTTCTCCACAGTGGAAATATCTTCAGGCATGCACATTGCAGACCAGACTTTAATAACACATTATAGCTAACAGTTCATTGTCCGCAGCAGTCGGCAGTCAGCCTCAATTAATGCCCTGTTTTCAAACAGCAGCAGCACAGTGACACAGCGCTTTGTGCACTAGGACATGACCAGCAGATGTTTGGGAATTTTAACGGTGCGGTGGAGACGGGAATAAATCACGGCCAATCAAATTAGCCTCCTGTCAGACTTTTTTTTTAAAGGAGCGGCTCTTCTCCGGCAGCTGAAATCCTTGCAGTCCTGTAGCCCCGTAACTCTGTATATTCTACTAGCAGAACATGCATGAACCTGCTCGTATAGTTTTATGGTGGGAGTGTGACCTACTTACTGATTTTATTCTGCACTCTAATGTTTGTATGTGCAGTCGCCTTATTAGCATTTTATCATTTTTATAGCCTTCTGACAAACAGCAGGTCATAGTTTTCAGTTATTTGGTGAAATATCTCAACATGTACTGCATACCAAATTTATACAGACACTCCAGGTTTCCAGACATTGTATCCTACTGAATACTAAGTGCACTATGAATTGCATTGTGTGTCTGTATATAAAAAAACGTACCTTATTTTACCTTACTGACTTTAATAATCCTTAATAAGACATTTCCTCTAGAGCCACCATGAGGTATATTTCAATCAGGAGAGACAAGAGAATGAAGTAAATATAGTTGTTTATTACACAGATGATATTAATGATTAGGTAATGTCAAAAGTCTTTGGCAATTGGACTCTGCAGGGAGTTTTTGAGTTTGCATCAAAACAGACCCCCCCCCCCCCCCCATGCAATCCACACACTGGTGATGGTGACTGATGACTTCTGTTGAGACTGATGAGGTTGATGAATCTTGAGACTGGGAGGTGATGCAGAGGTGGAGGGTTGCACAAAACAACATCAAGAAAGCACTAAAGCAGAGAGGGAAAAGACAGCTGCAATATGATAGGCTGTTAATGAAGGTGTGTCACCGTGCTATTAGGTAATGTGAACAGCTGATGTCTTAATTGATGCCCCAGAAATCCCAACAAGGAAATTATAAGCTATGAGAGGGATTAGAAATAAAACTATAGACAGAAGCATGCAAACAATGTCTTCCTGTCTGAACTTTTGCTAAGCTTCATTTCAATAATAGTAACTTAATTTATGTTGCACCTTTCAAAAAAAGTCAACCTTTGTGTTTGGTGCTAATGAGCAAACGTTAACATGCTAAAATAGTGAACATGGTGAACATTATACCTGCTAAACATCAGCGTGTTAACACTGTTGTTGCCACTGTGCTGATTTTAGTGTGATTAAACCCTTATAGAGCTTAAGTAACTGGAAACTGTTTCTCAATATTTTTTAATAGCAATACAAATAAGAAGATAGGAAGAAACTGAAAGAATCGGAGAGTGTTAGTAGTAGTATTTTAAGCTTTGGCCAGGCTGTTCATGCGCCTGAGTCACATCTTTATATGCATGAACACTCTGCAGGAAGCAGGTAAATCCGTATCAGCATCCCGAGGCAGCAGAGCAGCGATCCAAGATCCATCTGTAGCCTTAAGGGCGGCGGTTTATAATTATGCATGCAACAAATACGGCTATCTTGATCAAATGTTGCATAATCAGCTCACACAGGCTTCTGAACACAGTCAATGATTTAATTCAAGTTTATTGCCATTATACAGTGCAGAGAACGTGTACAGTCAGGTGTCTTGTGACTCCTAGAAGGCAAAAAGGCAAATGAAATAGAGCAAATACACATACAATTAAAACATAAAAAATAGAAATATGTGCAATAAAAAAAGAAGGAAACACTATATACATGTGCGTTTAAGGGAAGAGAGGATTCACATGTGTAAGGTAACCAGATAAGTGCCAAAAAGCAGAAAAGGAAACAGGAAAAACTATGTTTGATAAGCAGCATTGATCAGATATAGATATATCCCTGAGGAATGATGAAGAAAAATAATAATAGATAATACATAAGTAGATGAAGCAGCAATATAAAATGAAACCAGACACTGATTTACAGGATAGAATAAATAGTTTGATTGTGTTTGTTTTAAAGGAGCAAAAAAACTCCCAGTTATCTTTGCACAATGAATACTTAAAGAAAATGGGAGTTATTGGGAGTTAATAATTGATAATGCAGCATTTTAATTGCATTATTGTGTGCATGCAAACCTTATCAATGATCCTAAGCAGTCAGTTTTCTTTCATTTTAATGTGTAGTTTGTTGCATGCAACTTATTTTGTTTAAAAAGGAACTAAACAAATTTTGCTGCTGTGATGTAAACATGTACACCATGACATCACTGCTGGGTGTCGTCTTTTCTCAGTAGGTTTTAAATATTAATCTAGAGAATGAGTTAAAACACAGCTTTTCAACCTGGTGTATAGTTACTCTTTAAATGTAATAGAAAGTTTGTCATTAGCAGATGTTGTACTTACATTAAACAGACAAAAGACACCTAAAGATGTGGTGTAATATTTGATATATTTAGTGTAATATCGCTGACTGTCATCATTCTCTGGCAAAGGCACAATCTCAATTTTTGATACCATAATTTTCCAGTGCGATGCTTTCATCATGCACATCGCTGCTCACTCTACAGGAATCATGGGAAACCACAAACATCATTTTAAACCATAACCCTTTCATGTATGAATTATGATAACCTCAGTCAGGAAAAGTGTTTGTATTTCTCTTTAGACATTAAAACAATATTTAGAATTTATTTTATTTTTCATCAAATGACATTACATTACATTCTAATAACATAAATATTACTTCTGTGACTGTTTCTGGAGTCGCTGAGTCTTGCTTTACCTCCACAATGCTTCCAGCTGTGCTCCTGTCCCCAGATTTTAGTGTTCAGCTCTCCTTAGAGCGTCACACTTTTTAAGCTGCATTTTCACTTTGCGTGCCACTGTGTGTTTATTTTTGTATGTGTGTCTTTGGGGTTTTTTTTTGTTTGTAGGTTTTTTGGTGGACGATGAACATGTCTGGCGGCGCACCAGGAGAGGAGCTCACAGATGAGGAAAAGGAGATCATCAACAGCGTACTGGCTCGTGCGGCCATGATGGAGGCCACAGAGCAGCAGAGAATCGAGTGAGATGGAAAACTATTATCTCTGTTGCACCAAATCCTCATCACGTCAGCCATGAATGCAAATGCTCACTGAGTTGAATTGTGTTTTGTTTGGGGTATTTTTGGTGTAAAACCAGTGCCAAGTTTGTGTTTGTGCTAACAATTTATTTGCACGTGTTCTCAGGCGTCTCTCCAGTCGTCTGGATAATATCAAGAGGACAGCCTGTGGTGACGGGCAGTCCCGCTGTCTGCTTTGTGGGTCGTCCTTTGGACCACAGGGGGTCACAGCTGTCCTTTGTGTGCAATGCAAAAAGGTGGGTGGATGTCTGATTATTTCTGCTTGAATAAGGAAAACAAAGCAGTCACTACACAAGCGTGCAACACTTCTCCACTCTGCATGGAGAGAATTTCTGTTTACTATATTTTTTTCAGTGTTCTGTAGATCGTAAGAGGTTTCCCATGGCGATAAGCAGCCAGTGAACCATATACTAACTCGCTCTGACACACACTGTGTTTTTCCTGATATTATGCATCACATTCTGTTTCTTGTTGCTCCCAATAACTAAGTAAAGGTTAATGCTTGCTGAACTATGAAAATATATGTGCTGTATGCACCGGCTATCTAGGACTAAGTCTGTGTAGGATTATGTTTCTGTGTGTGTGTATTTGTGTGTGTGTCTGTGTGTGTGTGTGTGTGTGTGTGTGTATTTGTGTGTGTATTTGTGTGTGTGTGTGTGTGTGTGTATTTGTGTGTGTCTTATGTATTTACCTCTTTGCAGCACATGTGTAGCAAATGTGGGATTTCGAGCAACAACGGGAACTATCCAACGTGGCTGTGCAGAATCTGCAATGAACAGAAAGAGGTGAGGGAAGAAGTTACCAGATAGTAAAAGTATCAATATAGTAATGTAAAAACACTCCCATAGAAGTAAAAGTCCTGAATGAAAAATCCTGCTTAAGTAAAAGTACAGACGTGTTATCAGTATCCATTGTGTCAAATCTTCATCTGAAAAGTAACTAAAGCTGTCAAATAATGTAGTGGAGTAGAAAGTACAATATTTCCCTCTGAGATGTAGAAAGTAGCATCACATGGAAATACTCAAGTACCTCAAAATACATTACTTAAGAACAGTACCCGAGTAAATGTTCTTCTACCACTGAGGAGGGATGAAGAACAAAGTGGGTTTGATCAAATTATGGTGCCAGATTTTGGCATTAAGTCATTAATCTGCCACCAGAACAGGACTTTTCTGATGATACGAACAATTTTCTTGCTTTTAGACTTGGCTTTTAGCTCAAAATTGCATTTCACTGTCTAGTGGCCTGGAAAATTACCTTCCATTGATACTTCCTCAATATCCACCGTGATTAATGATTTATTCTAACACTTATTTAATTTTAAAACACACAGATACAATTATGATCAATATGAGACTTGAAGAATAAGGTTTACTTTCTGTTTTTTTCTTATAAAGTGTTGTTTGTTGAGGTCTCTGCCTCGAGGAGACTCTTTAAATAAATGCTCTCTCCTGTCAGTCATGCACAGAGAAACTGCTCTATAAGGCTGCGAATACAAACAGTAGATGGACAAAGTTGGTGACCTGCTGGTAAACACAGTGGAGCATTTAGCAGTTAAAGAGCCAGATATGTCCCTCAGGAGTTGGTAGAGAGCAAAAACGGAGCTAAAAGAGAGTGAATATTGACTTACATTCAGCAGGTGGACAGAAACACGACTCCAGATGAATGTTGATCAGTAACTGCTTGTACAAAAATGTTCAACATATGAACTTTATAAAGCAATAATATGTAAATATTGTGTTTTCTGCTTGTTTTGCTGCCCCCTAGTGGCAAAAAATTAATAATTAATGCAATTTTAAGACTTGCAGAAATGATTGGTTGCAAATGATTATACTGATGTTTGCTTATCTTTGAAACATTTAAAATGTGTATGAAATCAAATTAAACTTAGAAATGAAATCTACTCTACTTTTCATAGTGTTTTCTGTATTGTGATTTGATTTTAATGTAAGCATCAAATATTAATGTCACTATGTAAAACAATTAATTTAGCTTTCAAAGACCAAAGGTTAATTAATTGTCATCTAACTTTTAACATTTTTCACTTAATTATGTCACAGTTAATGCACACATAAAAAGGAAACACAAATAAGAATGTGTATAGTGATTTTACATTATTCTGTGTATTTGTCTGATTTGTTTTCATTACGGCTTTTATTAAAAATCTTCTATATTTAGGCTTTTTCCAATTTTTGATATTCTGACTGATGTATCTTCTTCATCTATCTAAAACTAAGCACCAAAACGTCTCTTCAGAGGCCCGAGGATGAAGTTGTCATGGCGATACATCTCTATGTCTGTATTTTTGTGTGTATGAGTCATTTAGCGCCTGGTTATTGTGCTCATATATTGTTATTATAACATTTAACCTCAGTAGTTTCCATTCAGCTGACTCAGTGTTTTGTGTTTCATATGAATTTAACCTGCAGGTACAGAAGCGTTCGGGAGCCTGGTTCTTTAAGGGGAGAGGTCAGCAGGGTCTGCCTGCCCCCCTCCCTCTCTCCAGACCTCAACAGGCCAGCACTGAGAGCAGATCTGGTCCAGCAGGTTATAATGGATCACAGGAGCCTATGACGAATCATCGGGAGCCTGGTAACTATACAAAGATATTAGGTTTATATAAGGGTCAGTGACAAATAAGGGTTGGCAAGATGAACAATTCAAAAATATGTGAAAAAATAGTTTTAAAAGCAGCATCAGGTTTGTTAAAATGTACATTTTGTATTTTTGTTGGTTTTATGTTATTTGAAATGAAATTTGCACCATTTTTTAACCAAAAGTAAGACTGAATGCTCCTGAAAATGTCAAATGGTGTAACCACAAAAGAATGATAAATATTGTGTATTTAAGTGGACTTATACTAATAATTACTACATTTAAAATAAAATGTAAATGGTTCCTGATCTCCATGATTCCCCAGATTAAATATAATATTTAGAACAATTGTATTCCATTACCTTTATTTAATATAAAAAGTTATAATGTAAGATCATGCCAAACTAGTTGATATGGTGTTTTATTGAGAATTTAGTGTTTTTAAGCAAGTTGAATTATTTGGTACAAAGTTTTTATGGTTACACCACTTAGACATTTTTGCCATAATCCTCTAATATATTCTCTCAAAATGGATTAAAAGCAGAAATTTGATGCTGGGTCCACAAAAAAAGAATGTGTGCAAGTTATTCATATGTTTATTTTCACATTTTAACCCCTTTAAATTTGACTAAACCACATGGACACAAAAAAACATCATTGACCCATAAATATTGTGAACACATTAAAGTAGGAAGGCTGTAAAATAAGTACTAGTTGAGCTATAATAACAAAACACACATCCAAACGACAAATTATGAGATTATGAGAGACACACATTCGCCACAGGTCATGACTGTCTGCTGTTATTACAACACGAGCGCACAAAACACAAAGTGCCAAAAGTGCCACAACAAAGTGTCGTCGTTTGTTAACTCCTCACATCAAACTGGCTGCTATAAATCTCTGTGTCACTGTTTTTTTATTCAGGGGACATTTTTACATGAGAAATATTGCCAAAATCCATCTATTCATTGTCTCTTCCTACTGTCATCACTGCTCCGAATTTATTAACAGCCTCAGAACTATTACTTGTTTTGTCATTTGAACATCACACAAAATTGAACTCCAAGCTACTAAAAACACACATGGGCCCCAAATATTGGTCGTCTCATATTGGCTTCTGAGTTTAATTCAGAATGGATCTTTATATTCTTCTTATCTAAATAAAGGGCTGCCATCATTGCACTTTATATTAAAGACTATTTGAGTGCTTAACCCTCCTGTTGTCCTCCAGTCAAGGAAGGAAGGGAGGAAGAAGGAAGGAAGGTAGGAAGAAGGAAGGAAGGAGGGAGGAAGGAAGGGAGGAAGAAGGAAGGAAAAGAAGGGAGGAAGGAAGGAAGGAAGAAGGAAGGGAAGGAGGAAGGAAGGGAGGAAGAAGGAAGGAAAGGACTAAGGAAGGGAGGAAGAAGGAAGGAAAGGAGGGAGGAAGGAAGGAAGTAAGAAGGAAGGAAAGGAGGGAGGAAGGAAGGAAGGAAGAAGGAAGGAAGGAGGGAGGAAGGAAGGAAAGAAAAAGGAAGGAAAGGAGGAAGGAAGGGAGAATAAAGGAAGGAAAGGAGGAAGGAAGAAGGAAGGAAAGGACGGAGGAAGAAGGAAGGAAAGGAGGGAGGAAGGAAGGGAGGAAGGAAAGAAGGAAGGGAGGAAGGAATGGAAGGAAGGAAGGACGGAGGAAAGAAGGAAGCAAGGAAGGTAGGAGGGAGGGAGAAAGGAAAAGAGGAAGGGATGAAAGGAGGAAAGAAGGAAGGGAGGATGGTAGGGAGGAGGAAAGAAAGAGAGAAGGAGGGAGGAAGGAAGGAAGGACAGAAGGAAGGAAGAAAGGGGGATGGAGGAAGGACAGAAGGAACAGTCAAAACAGACGGGGTCAAAGACACAATGGTTAAAAATGAACACTGAGTCCTTCAGCTAACCTGCTCAGTAGTTATTATTAAAGCGGTGCAAAGATAAAACGCGCTGAAGTCATAGCTAACAATCCAAATGTGGATTTCTTACTTGTAACGTTATGCTTTACGTTAACAATTTTTAGTTTTAAGTACATTTTTATTTGTTATTAGACATTTAAAATGTAATGTATCATTGCAACAGGTAAATCAAATCCTTTTATAGGCTGGATACTCACTGTCATCATGCAACTACAGGAGCACTACTGCTAATGTGTTCACAGTAAAATACCACAAATTCACAAAAAAAGATCATTCACTATACCCATAATGATATGTAAATTACAGTCACTAGCTGTAAACATGTTTTATGGTAGGTTTATTGGGGATTTTATGGTACTCAACTATAAAATACACAGTAAAGGCCACCACTGAGCGTACCAGACTGCTGTCGTTGTAAAACGATGGATAAAATGTTATGAGTGTCACACAACCCTCACAAAATGACTTATTTCAGAAATAATCCATTTGTTCTGATAAACTTGGGGAAGTCTAAAAGAGCCGGAAGATTAACAGCCAGGATGGGAATGTCGCGCCAGACGTGAGATTAAAAAACTCTGTGAAATACAGAGAGATTTATCTGGCGGTGATAGGTTTAATCAGCATTATGTGAACTTTTTTGGCAAGTGCTTGAATGAAATGGACGTTTATTTATATGTAAAAATTCTGCACTGCAGGTTTAAAGTGGTTGGCAGTGGACAGCCTCTTCCAAAGAGTTTAGTACAGAATATGTGACTTTACAACACAATAATATGTCGATGTTGTGTTTTGAGCTTGTGCTGCTGCCCCCAAGTGGCCACAAATATATTAATGCAGCTTTAACCCTCCTGCTGTCCTCGAGTCAAGGACGGAAGGGAGGAAGAAGGAAGGAAAGGGAGGAGGGAGGGAGGGAGGAAGGAAGGGAGGAAGAAGGAAGGAAAGGAGGGAGGTAGGAAGGAAGTAAGGAGGCAAGGATGGAGGGAAGGAAGGAAGGAAAGGAGGGAGGAAGGAAGGGAGGAAAGGAAAGAAGAAAGGGAGGAAGGAAGGACGGAGGAAGGAAGGTGGGAGGGAGGGAGGAAAGAAGGAAGGACGGAGGAAGGAAGGTAGGAGAAAGGAAGGAAAGAAGGACAGAGGAAAGAAGGAAGGGAGGAAGGTAGGGGGGAGGAAAGAAAGAGAGAAGGAGGGAGTGAGGAAGGAAAGGAAGGAAGGAAAGAAGGAGGGAGGGCGGGAGGAAGGAAGGACAGAAGGAAGGAAGAAAGGGGGATGGAGGAAGGAAAGAAGGAAGGGAGAAAAAAGAGGAAGGAAAGAAAGAGAGAAGGATGGAGGGAGGAAGGAAGGACAGTTGGAAGGAAGGAAGGAAGGAAGGAAAGAAGGAACAGTCAAAACAGACGGGGTCAATTTGACCCGGGAGGACGACAAAGGTTAAAGCTTAGATAAAAATTTGGTAGTAATTCGTTAGATTGAAATTTTTAAAGCAACATTTGTTTTTATCCTTAAATGCAAGAATTTCAAAGATTTTCATTTGCTTACATATGATAGTATTCAGAAAATTACCTTTGTATACTTCAAAACTGCAAACACGTTAAATACGTTTGCAGGAAATGTAATGCTGGAAATGTCTTTGGTTAATGTATTTGCCAAAACGACCTTTTCTAAAGTGGTTTTGTTGCCTAAATTTGAACACACACAGGATCAGGATGTCAACCTCAGTCTCTTGTGTCAGCGCCTGGCGTTTTGTACATCAGCTGTCCACCTCGACCAACTCTCTTTGACTTCAGGGCAGCACATAAATGTCACTCATTCAAAAAAAACAAAAAAAAACAAAACATTGCCTGTGAACATAAACCAGAAAGCGATTATGTTTCTTTGTGCACTGTAATTTGTAAAAACAATTTTCTAGTGTTTAAACGTAATTTAGTGGAGACAGGATTAGTTTGAGGCCTCTTTGCCTTTTTATCTTTGAGTGATGACTTCTTCAATAAGTAATATGTAATGAGTTTACAGTTAAAGCAGTTTGCCCAACACTATTAATAACACCCTATAATAAAGTAGTGAGCAAATATAAGGGACTTTTAAGTGTGTGTAATTGGGGAAGAGGGTTAAAATAAAGTATTATCTGTTAGGTGTGATATATAACTGGGAGCTGTGTGGCAAACAGCAGCTGTAGTGGTGCCAGTTATACTCTTCTGTTTGCTCAGAACTCAGTGCAGAGCCACAGCAGCAGCAGCAGTCCTGTGGATCAGAGCAATGGGAGCAGACAGCAAGAACAACAGCTGACAGCTATAATGAGAGCCGGTCCAATCCAGCAGCTGTAATGAAGACGGAGCGACATGTGTTAGCCTCCAAACCGCCTCAGGCAAACGCACAGCAGGTCAACTCCACTTCAGGTAAACTCATACAGCTTCCTTCTAAGAATAAGTCAAACGCTACAGGGAAGCTTTCAAAAGCTTTAACGTCAAAATCAATACATGAAAAAAAAGAAGATGTTTCAGGCCTTATTAATCACTAATTGAGTATTGTGATGTCCTTAGCTGCACCTGCAGACGTGGAGAAGAAAGAACAGACAGTGTCCCCTCCAGCGGTGGAGGAAAAAAGACAACCTGCTGTTTCCAGTTACATTTCATCTCCTGCTCCTGTGACAAGAATTGTTCCACCTGTCAATCCTCCGGCCAACAACCCCAATCCTCCGAAACCCACACCCGACCGAACAGAGGAGGAGGACAATGACTACGACTCAGATGATGCCAGTACGACTTACTTTTCCCTCTTAAAACAAATGTCTGATTCATAGAAAGTGAAGGTGCCTTTACTGATCCTGGGCGTTTACTTTTTAAAGTTATTTTTTGTATCTGTGTAACTACTATAAATTCCTCTGTTTGCACCTTTAGCTGCATGAGAAATTTCCCACAGAGAAATGAAGAGTGACAAATCAATGTTTATCTGTTTTAGAGGGTGTTGATGTAAAAGTTCAAGGACTGCGTTTATCAAGCTTCTCAGAGTTGGAAATCAGCCTTGACAAGACAAAAATGTAACTTTCTTAAAGGGGACATATCACACTTTTTGGGTTCAGATGTCTGTGTTACAATTACTCAGAGTTTCAGTGTGTTTTCAGACAGGCTGAACTGAGGGTCTGCATAAAGAGCCAGTATAAGATAAATAAGGAATTATTTTTTACTGTAAATCATGCAAAGATATTCCAGTAGAGTATAGAGAATCTAAATATAGAATATATATGGAAATGTGCAGGATATGTCCAGTTAAGGGCTGCGGTTATCAAGCTTCTCCGAATTGACTGGCCTAAATTGAACTTTCTTTAAGGGGATATATCATGCTTTTTTTCATTTTCCGTCATTAATATACTGTTACAATATCAAATGTCTGGGTTACACATAGTCAAAGTTTCAAAACTTGCAGGACAGGAGCTAAAACAGCCTGTTTCAGACAGAGGCTGAACGGAGGGGCTGCATAAAGAGCCAGTTTTAAGATAAATAAGGAGTTTTTAACTAAAAATCATACGACGATATTATAGTAGAGCCCCATAATTTATATGCAAATGTATACTATATGTCCTGTTACTCCACTAATCTTAGGAAATGGAAGATATATTACTGGATTTGTGGAAAGATGTGATTGGGTAGGCCTGATTGAGCATAAATCCTGCTCAGAGGTAGCAGTATTTTTAGTCCTAACTTGACTTTTCAGAGCGATTCCTGGGAGTGAGTCAGAGAAGTTTGATGAAATATGTGTTTTTTCGAGGGGTTTAATTTCTCTCTCAGATGTCTGAAGTGTTCCTGTGTTTATATTCTGGCAGCCACTCTGGGATCTCTTGAGTTCAGTCTCCTTTACGAACAGGAGAGTCACGCCCTGCACTGTTGTATTGTCAAAGCAAAGGTAAATATGTGCTGAGTTATCCAATGAGTTTACATAGATTTATAGAAATATCTCAACTCCTGCAGTAAAATATGTGAAATATAGCCATAAACCCTGCTGAATCTGAGCATTGTTGTTTCTTATGTGTCTCAGGGTTTGAAGCCGATGGACTCAAATGGACTCGCTGACCCGTATGTTAAGCTGCACCTGTTACCTGGAGCCAGTAAGGTATGACCACCTTTATTATAACTTCAAGATGTTGACTGTAACAGCTGCAAAGCTCTGATTTAGTGGTTTTGGGAATATTTTAAAGCTGCATTAAAATGTTTTTTGGGGGGGTTTTTTGGCCACCTTTGGGCTGGAGTTACCTTAGAGGCAGCTGGATTCACAAGATCACACAAGAATCCATCTAGTCAGGCTTCAAGTTACATGCTTGTGTCCGAACGACCAATCCGCGTCTTATGAGGATTCTTGTGAGATCTCATTATGGGTCAGTGACAAATAAGGGTTGGCAAGATGAGTAATCCAAAAATATCTTTAAACAATTGTTTTAAAAAAAACATGCATATGTACAAATAACATGTACATTTAGTATTTTTGTTGGTTTTATATCATTAGAAATTACATTTGCACCATTTTTTACTGGTTCTGTGTAATAAACCATCTGGTGAGTCAGTTTAGGGTTGGAGCTCCACAACAAGCTTAACTTCACCCACACAAACCACTCCATGAATTTCATTTAGTGACTGTTTCGGCAGACAGACATTTGGAGTCGTGTTTCTGTCCACAAGATTAATGCGAGTCAAATATTCCTTCTCTTCTAGCTCTGTTTTAAACTCCCTCTGAAAAAGAAATATGCCTCTATAGCTGCAAGATGTTCCACTCTCTTTATCAGCGAGTTGCTAACTTTGTCTTTTTCCCAAGCACTTTGATCTGAGCTTGTCGTTTATTCAGAACTTTTTTTTTGCTGCCTGCTGCAGAATAAGGTTGATGAGAACAGCGAGAATGAACCCAAACAGTAAAGTTATGGGCTGTAAAAGCAAAGTAATTATTTAAAATAGAGTAAAAAGCTCCTGTAAAGCCATCAGATCCATATAATATGTAGTCCCACAAGAAATTTAACCTTTGTGACGTCCTCCCGGGACAAATTGACCCCGTCTGTTTTGACTGTTCCTTCTTTCCTCCCTTCCTTCCTTCCTTCCTTCCTTACTTCCTTCTGTCTGTCCTTCTTCCCTCCCTCCTTCTCTCTTTCTTTCCTTCCTTCTGTCCTTCCTCCCTTCCTTCTGTCCTTCCTTCCTTCCTCCCTCCCTCCTTCTTTCCTTCCTTCCCTTCCTCTCTTCCTTCTTTCCTCCCTCTCTCCTTCTCTCTTTCTTTCCTCCCCCCTAGCTTCCTTCCTTCCTCCATTCCTCTTTTCCTTTCTCCCTCCTTTCTTCCTTCCTTCCTTCATTCCTCTCTCCTTTCCTTCCTTCTTCCTTCCTTCCTTCCTCCTTTCCTTCCTTCCTTCCTCCCTCCTTTCCTTCCTTTTTCCTCCCTTCCTTCCTCCCTCTTTTCCTCCCTTCTTCTTCCCTTCCTCCCTTCCTCCCTCTTTTCCTTCATTCTTCCTTCCTTCCATCCTTCCTTCCTCCCTCCTTTCCTTCCTTTTTCCTCCCTTCCTTCCTCCCTCTTTTCCTTCCTTCCTCTTTTCCTTCATTCTTCCTTTCTTCCATCCTTCCATCCTCCCTCCCTTCCTTCCTTCTTCCTCCCTTCCTTCCTTGACTCGAGGACAACAGGAGGTTAATGACTCAAAACAGTAGAAATGTAGGTATCTTTAAAATAAATGTAGGTACTATCTTTTTAAATCTTGCTTATATCTTGTTAAACTTCCTACTGGCTTGCTTAGTATTGTTTTTAATGCCTCATATCATCTATTTTTGGCTTCACATCGTTCCAATTCAGCACTTCGGAGCTCCGTCTTTACATGACAGGTGATAAACAATTAAGGTTATTATTGTTGTATGGAAATATTGATTCATGCAGCTATAAATAAGCAGCATTATCAGGGTGTTGCTGCAGGGCTTTAGCTGATACAATGAAAAAAAGTGCTTAGGGTGCATTTAAAAAACTAGGAATGCACTAAAATAATACGATGCAGCAAAAAACGCATCGACTAGAGCTCCAGGCATCAAATATATGAGCATAAATCAGTGCTACTAGACTTATGACATGAAGAAATGTCAAAGTTGGGTTGTTTATGCTAAGCTAAACTCACCGTCTGCTGGCTCCAGCTTCATATTTATCAAACACTCGGTAGGAAAGCATCCACAGGTCCCAGGAGTGTTAGTGCTGGACATGCTAACAAAATAGCTTTTTTTAAAAAAAATGTTGCTTAGAACAACAAAAGTGCTCCTGTGCTCAGCAGTGTTGACCTTAGAAAATACAAATAAAAACATGTCGCAGCATTTTAGAAACACACAAAAATTTGTAAATTTGTCAGGCTAAAGCTAAAGCTGAAGATATTGGAGATAAACAGGGTTGGGGAGGTTACTTTGGAAATGTAATTGGTTACAGATTACTAGTTACTCTATTTAAAATGTAATAAGTAATGTAACTATTTAAATGATTTAATCAAAGTAATGTTACTTATTATATTTTATGACTTTTATAATGTTCTAACCAATTTCAGCTGTTAGGGTAAATGTTCCCATTAAGCACCAAAATCTAAGTTCAGCTGTTTTTCATGGATACTGACATGATTTATAAGGGAGATCATTTCTTATAAAGCAACATTTATCTCTCATTTGAAAATGTATTCATTAGTTCATGTAGATTTTGGAATATAAAATAAAGAGATTTGATGAATAAAATGGGTTTAATTGTTACTGTAACTCCATTTAAGCCCATGTGTGCTCCAAATAAGCCCACTTCATGATTTATTTACTAAATATAAAATAAATATTGATTTCAAAGAATTAAAAACAGCAATATCTGTATTCAGTAACATGTTAAATATTAAAACATGAGAAATAAACCCTCCTGAGCAAAATCTTAAAAGTCTGACTTCAGATGTAACCTCCTTTGTAATCATCTACATTTTCATCAGTAACTGTAATTTAATGAATTAAATTACATAGATGCTGGTAAATGTCTTTCTCTTATATTTCTCTTCTCACGTGAATGTTTTGTCTCGTGTTACTGCTTTTCAGTCTAATAAGCTTCGCACCAAGACACTTAAAAACACTCTGAATCCTGTGTGGAACGAGACGCTCATCTACCACGGCATCACCGATGATGAAATGTCACGCAAAACACTTCGGTGAGAGCAACCTTAACCCGACTTACCTTCAATAATAATGTACCATTTATGTTAAAAGAAAACAGTTTAATTGAGCCTGTGTCTGTCTGCAGGATTTCAGTGAGCGACGAGGACAAGTTTGGACACAACGAGTTCATCGGAGAGACGCGAGTGGCCCTGAAGAAATTGAAGTTTGACCAGAAGAAGAACTTCAGTGTTTGTTTAGAGAGAGTGATGCCGGTAAGCTTGACGACAACACTGACATCTTATATGTGACAACGCTAAGGTTAAACCTGCAGTAACTCATCATTCGGCCACTTGGGGGCAGCAGAAACAAGTAGTGAACACAACACTAACATATCACCATCTATTAAGTTGATATCAGGAGGGGAGTTCCGGTCCTCTGAAATTATGCCAACACGGAATTAACTTAAAACTGCATTTCTATCAAAAGGCCACCAGGGGGCGACCGTTTTGGTGTCAAAAGGACTTCCATCTCTATACAAGTCAATGAAGAATTCACCAACTTCTCACTTGATTTCTAACCTCAGTAAACGTTTTCAAAATGTGTTTATGGTCTCAATCACTAGTTTAAAGCCTTCTTCAATGCAGTATGATGTTCATTTGTGAAATTTTGGCCTCCCTGATTTTATATTTGACAATAAAGCAGGGTATACATTAGGGCGTGGCTACGTCATGATTGACAGGTTGATTGGTTCACAGGTTCAGGAGGGCGCCTCATGCCCCTCCTGATGCCCATATAAGTAGAATCCGTGTTTTTATTTTTCCCGGCATGCACCTGAAATTTTCAAGATGGCGCTGCTCATATCCGATACTATTGGCTTCCAAGCAGCAGTCCACAAACCAATGGGTGACGTTACGGATGTTACGTCCATTTCTTATATACAGTCTATGGGTTAAACCTGCAGTAACCCATCATTCAGCCACTTGGGGGCAGCAGAAAAAAGTATCCTTGTGCCATCAAGGAGCTGAACAGAAATCTCCAGAAGTAGACTCTTTTAAATTATTAATTTAAATAAGTGCAATACAATGTGCTATACAGACTGCAGTATCTACACTTACTTGTTTATATGATGACTGTTATATGATTATGTTTTTTTGTGTCGCACCACGGAGGGGTTGCATGAGAATTTCGTTGAAACAGTAATGTTCAAATGACAATAAAGCATTCTGATTCTGATGTAAGTCCAATATTCACTCTCTTTTAGCTCTATTTTTTTTTTTACCTCTACCATCTCCTGAGGGAAATATCTGGCTCTTTATCTGCTAAATTCTAGACTATGTTCACCAGCTAATCTACAGCTAACTGTGTCTGTTTGCTGTTTGGTGCTGAGCAGGTAGTGAACAGTGGCTTTTTTAAAAACAGTTTTTTCTCTGTAAACAACTCACTGAGAGCGCTGAGAGCAGTGGCGTGCACATAGTTTTTGAAGGGCAGGGGCGAAAAGAAAAAAAAGGGCACATACAGCGCGTTCTCGCTACTGAAGAGGGCACTTTAGCGCACGTTTTTGCCACCCAAGAGGGCACTTTAGTGTGTTTTGCCAACCAGGAGGGCACCTTAGCACGCATTTTGGCTCTCAAGCGGGCACTTTAGCGCTCGTTTTGGCTCCCAAGGGGGCACTTTAGCACGCGTTTTGGCTCCCAAGAGGGCACTTTAGCGCTCGTTTTGGCTCCCAAGAGGGCACTTTAGCGCACATTTTGGCTCCCAAGAGGGCAGTTTAGTGTGTTTTGCCAACCAGGAGGGCACCTTAGCACGCGTTTTGGCTCCCAAGAGGGCACTTTAGCATGCGTTTTGGCTCCCAAGCAGGCACTTTAGCGCGCGTTTTTCAACAATTGGGCAACAAGGGGGGGCGACCACCGTTGTGCACACCACTGGCTGAGAGTGAACCAGAACAGAAAAGTTGCAGCCAGACAGCTAAACAATGAGCCTGTTTACCAAGACACATTGTGATACGATCACTCAAACCACTAGCCAAGGTGGTCTGGGACACTTATTTTTTGTAGTGTAAACGCTAATGTGTCCTGATGCGTCCCCAACAAGGACATAACAGGAACATTTGTTACAGTGGTTGCTTTGGCAACAGTGCGCCAACGCCAAATGACTTCCTGCCAACCTCAACAGTTTTAACAGCCTGTACATGTATATTCAGTCAGGTTTGTTTTCTTAGCTAGCCTGTGCAACACTAATCAAACGTTTGAGCCTTTAGTGGAAGTGATGTAGGCAGTAACGAAATCTGAACACAAGTGGTCAGCTGGACGCCTTGGAGACGCGTGATAAACACAGGTGTGAACGGTGATTTGTCTCGGTATAAACACTCCCAATGAGCTGAAACTCACTATAAAGCGTCATAAAGCTGAAGGGAGCTGCAGAGTCACTGATAATTCTTTGTAGGTTCATCACTACGACTACGTTTATGGTTTTTTTTACCCATCCATCCACCCTGACCTAAAATTTATTTTCCTAGGATGGTGAAGGAATGACACACCCTACTCTGCCTCTAATAGGCTACTATTTGTTACCTTCATTGGTTGTGTTGGTGAGGCTTAGGTATGAGGAGTGAGACTAGTTAGGATTAGGATAAGAGGATCAGGGTAAGCCAATGAAAGACGGAGTATGGGAGGTCAAGACTTCGCTATCCTAGGAAAGAAATATCACCCTCCTTAGGCAGACTTTGTCACTCTTCAATAACGTAACCTGATTTCTTCCTTTGCTGCCATCATACTTACTTCAGCTGCTAGAGGGCGCTGTCCTGACGTAAATATAAGGTGTTTTTCATGGGGGGGGGGGTGTCTCTAATGGTGCTGGTGGTGATGATGATATGATTATAAGATCTGTTTTTTCTCTCGTTGCAGGTGAAGAAGGCCGTAGGAGGCTCGGCCCGTGGCATGGCTCTCTACGAGGACGATGTAAGACCCTCAGATACTGTACATCTCACACATGCTACTGTATATACATGGCAATTAAATGATGTACACGTAGCATATGTGTATTAAAAAATGTAAAACTGTAAAGACAGAGAAGCAGATTACATCTTATCAGTAAGCCTGGTGGTATTTTATATATTGTTTGTCAACAAATCTCATGAATGGACCAAAACCAACAATTAATTCATCGGCTAACAATATTTTTTTCCTCTGTGTATCCAAAGCCTGATATAATTTATGTATCTGTGTCATAGAGCTACAAGCTGATACTGACCTCATTCAGTAGATCGGATACCAGCCAGACGTGATCGATCCACATTAAATTTCTTCGTCAGTGTCATTATAAAACTCACTGTTTCTGTTACACTCATACAGTCATGATGTACTGCCAACTCAGCTTTTAGCACTTGGCTAAATATTGGCAGATATTAAATTCTGTGTAAAGCAATAATAAATATGTGCAACTAACCACACAGTTAACCCTCCTGTTGTCCTCAAGTCAGGGAAGGAAGGAGGAAGGAAGGAAGGAAGGAAGGAAGGAAGGAAGGAAGGAAGGAAGGATGGAAGGAAGGAAGGAAGGAAGGAAGGAAGGAAGGAAGGAATGATGGAAGGGAGGAAGAAGGAAGGAAAGGAGGAAGGAAGGATGGAAGGGAAGGAAGGAGGTAAGGAAGGAAGGAAATTAGGGAGGGAGGAAGGAAGGGAGGAAGGAAAGGAAGGAAGGACAGGGGAAGGAAGGAACGAGGGAGGGAGGGAGTAAGGAAAAGAGGAAGGAAGGAAAGAAGGACAGGGGAAAGAAGGAAGAGAGGAAAGTAGGAGGGAAGGAAAGAAGGAAGGAAGGAAGCAAGGAAGGAAGGAAGGAAGGAAGAAAGGAAGGAGAGAGGGAGGAAGGAAAGAAAGAGAAGGAGGGAGGAAGGACAGACGGAAGGAAGGAAGGAAAGAAGGAACAGTCAAAACAGACGGGGTTCGGGGAGTACGACACAAAGGTTAAATTTGAATGACAATAAAGATTGTAAAGTATATAAAATTAGGTTTTGAAATTATGGAGAAATGCTCTGAAACACTGTGTTTAGTTTCTGCTGAAGACGCTGAAAGCCCAACTGAACAGCCTCTGAGTTAACAACGCTCTCACCAAACTCCTGAGAAAGCAACATGGATGATATTTAAAGAATAAAGTAACTGTTTAATTCAGCACATATTTTGTAGGTAAATGTTGAATTCTTTTGGTAAAAATGTAACTTAAATGACTCATTTACAAGCAAACCTTCACCAATCAGTGTGATGTTGAATTGTCATCTTTTTCAATGGAGTTTGGTTCACTTCTCACTCCTCTACTGTCCTTGGCGACTTCATTGTCAGCGTCACCCTCGGAGCAAAAGGCCCTGAAGCTGTGCTTTTTTTTTGGGTGAAGTGCTGCCCGGCAGATGCTTCCCCCCTCTGGCCGGGCAGCTCCCAGCTGCACAGTCGGTGCTGAAGCCGAAGCAGAAGCAGCTGGCAGCTCCATCCGTCAACCGATGCTTCAACTGGGTTTAAAATAACTCTTTGAGCACAAACGTTGACCGAAAACGACCCCGTTCACAAGTAACAGCAGACTATCCAAACTGAATCCTTGTTGTCTCTGATGAAAGTTTGCAAAACTACGAGTATGTACGCTCTAGTGTTTATAATGTAAGGAGGGGTCATAAGACAGTAACCTCTCTACGTCATAGAGCAACTATTTCAGGCCAAAATTCAGTATGACATAGTTTACAGTCTTTTAACATGTTTTTGGCAATTATTTTTCTATTATTTTCTGTATAATGTGTTTAAAAAATAATCTCTCATCTTCCTTTACATTGAAAAAGAGAAATCTGGAACTGATCAGGAAAAGAAAAAGTCAGATTTGGCATCCCTACATAAACCTCCATTAAAAACACATCAGTGAGCCACACCAACATGCTCCTTTATCACCACGAACACACACACACACACACTGTAGTTTATTTAAATTCAACCCCCCAAACACACCATCCTGCTGACAGAAATACTCCCTGGAGCACCAAATGTGGATTCATCCGCCGCTCAAAATAGTCCCCAACAAATCTACTCTTTACAGCTGTTTGAGTCACATTTGCTAAACACTGCAGTGCCCACCTGTTTTAGGGAATTTCTTTTTTAAAGATAAAAAAAGAAATGATATATATTTGTGAGCCGCTTTTAAAGATTTATGCCTTGAGTAGGATGACGTGCAAAAGTTTAAGACAAATGGAGATAACCCTGTTGCATAATATGCTTGTAGATTTGCACTTAAGCATGTACATTATCCTCCATTAGTAGATATTATGATAATCATGGTGTAATGCCTCCAGATATGTGCAAAGAGCAAAGGAGCATTAGGATCAGTGACATGAAATACTGTTACTTCGTGTGCACGTGCACTTTTTTTTTTTGGTTGTTCTTATCCTGTCGATTTGAAGCTTTGTACTAAATGTTATTCCTTGTTTTGAGACGTGCTACAGAAATAAACCCTCACTTATTTCCGTGTGTGTGTGCGTGTGTGTGTGTGCAGGTGAACGAGGCTGAGGATTCGGAGGAGAGGGGTCGTATCCTGGTGTCACTGATGTACAGCAGCCAGCAGGGTCGTCTCATCGTGGGCGTTGTCCGCTGTGCTCACCTGGCCGCCATGGACTCCAACGGATACTCTGACCCATTTGTTAAAGTGTATGTACCGAATTTATCAGATTATGGCTAAAAAGAATAGTTTGATATTGTGGGAAATATGTTTTATTTGCTTTGTGTGCTTTGAGAGTTGAGAGTGATGAGAGGATCTTGTGGGAGAATGTAACTAAGTACTCAAATACTGTATTGAAGTACAATTTT
Organism: Scomber scombrus; assembly: GCF_963691925.1. NCBI lineage: Eukaryota > Metazoa > Chordata > Actinopteri > Scombriformes > Scombridae > Scomber > Scomber scombrus. Next base: position 14,376,374 of record NC_084984.1, read on the forward strand.
TAGGTACCTGAGTATTTTCATTTGCTGCAACTTTATACTTCTACTCCACTACATTTCAAATTATACAGTTTACTACACTATAAATGTATTTCACAACAATTACTACTACTTTATATGTAAAACATGTGCTCAGTTTCTGTCAAATAATATTATCAAACTCATTCAACAAAATGTTACTATTATTTTACCTTTTTTTTTTTTTTACTACTATTGTTTTTATTGCTCTTGTACTTACTTAATATTTATTGTTCCTTTTTATTGATGCTCTTCTATCTTTACTATCTACTTTGCTGCTGCAATAATGAAAATTTCCCCACTGTGGGACTAATAAAGGAATATTATTTTATCTTATCTTAGAATAAGTTGTTACAACATTGACCATATTTAAAAGTTGCACTCAGTCAGTATTAATCTCCCAATAATATACTGTATATATATATATATATATATATATATATATATATATATATATATATATATATATACCACATGATAATTAAAAGAGTCATTTTGCATATTGGGTACTTTTACTTTTGATACTTTTAGTACATTTTACTGCCAATATTTAGGCACTTTAAATCAAGTAATATTCTGACTGACTTTTACTTGTAATGTAGTATTTTTTGTGCGTTTTTATTGTGTTGCTACTTTTACCTAAAGGTCAGTTATTCTGGAGAAATATTGTTGATATTTGAACTAAACACCCAAACAAAATAATTTCAGCTCCTGTTACACAGCAGACAAAAACTTAACTGAACAATCTAAATTTGATAAAAACTTTAATGAAAACTACTGATCACTTTGTCCAAAATCACCGACTCTACCTTTAAGTAAAATATCTGAGTTTTTCACTACTAACAAGATTTAAACTATCTAACAGAAAGCTAATAATCATATTTCCCAAAATGTCAAACTACTCCTTTAAATATTCAGACATTACTGAGGTGATAATTTTGCACTTAAGCATGCACATTATCCTCCATTAGTAGATATTATGATAATCACAATGTAATGCCTCCAGATATGTGCAAAGGAAAAAGGAGCATTAGGATTTTTTTTAACCCTCTTCGCTCTTTTGTGGTGTAGATTTCTGAGGCCAGATATGGGAAAGAAAGCTAAAAACAAGACACAGATAAAAAAGAAGACCCTCAATCCAGAGTTTAATGAGGTGAGTCTATTTCTGTTCCTCTGCTCACACAGACATCCATCAGAAACTTTGTAATGAATGTAATTTTGTGTTTCATAATTTCATTTCAGGAGTTCAGTTATGAAATAAAACACGCAGAACTGGCCAAGAAAACTCTGGACATCTCAGTTTGGGACTATGACATGGGCAAATCCAATGATTTCATTGGTAAGTTAACTAATGCTCACTTGTATTCGCATTTCTCCATCCATCGTAAACTTTTGTGATCCCCTGACTGTTCCTATAGCGCCAACATGAGGTTTAGATTTTTGGCTCATAGTGAAATATCTCAACAATTATTGGATGGATTGCCATGAAATGTGGTACAAACATATATGGCTCAATGACGTTTTTGTGTGTCCATGTGGTTTACTCAAATTTAAAGAAGTTAAAATGTGAAAATAAATGTATGAATAACTTGCACACATTCTTTTTTTGTGGACCCAGCATCAAATTTAATCCTTTTAATCCATTTTGAGAGAATATATTAGAGGATTATGGCAAAAATGTCTAAGTGGTGTAACCATAAAAACTTTGTACCAAATCATTCAACTTGCTTAAAAACACTAAATTGTCAATAAAACACCATATCAACTAGTTTGGCATGATCTTACATTATAACTTTTTATATTAAATAAAGGTAATGGAATACAATTGTTCTAAATATTACATTTACTCTGGGGAATCATGGAGATCAGGAAACATTTACATTGTTTAAATGAAGTCATTATTAGTATAAGTCCACTTAAATACACTGTAGGTGGATAAAATATGTAATATTTATCATTCTTTTGTGGTCACACCATTTGACATTTTCAGGAGCATTCAGTTTTACTTCTGGTAAAAAATGGTGCAAATGTCATTTCAAATGATATAAAACCAACAAAAATACTAAATGTACATTTTAATAAACCTGATGCTGCTTTTAAAGCTATTTTTTAACATATTATTGAATTGCTCATGTTGCCAAACCTTACTTGACATTGACCCATATATTCTCCTATGACCGATGTTGTTATAACTTTGTTCATCATCACTAAGTCAACATGTTGCATTGTTTTACAACGTCTCTGTACTTTGTGTTTAGGATTGATTAGTCAAATCAAATGATTTAGACCCTTATTACACAGAGTAAATCTGATGATTCCTGTGACTTTGCCAGCTTTGCTTTGTTGGTAAACCAGCCTTTCCTGTCAAACATGTTGGTATTATAACAATGGACATGTAAACATGCTGATTAGTTTATTAGCTGTGATAATGACAGACTCACAGACTCACAGAGAGTCACTAGCACATTTTATTAGAGTCCTTACAGAGAAACCCTGGGACTATTGAGCTGATAGTTGTTTTTCTAGGCCACATTTTAATAGCTATGTCTTTTAAACGAGACTTTTTCATCCTTTTTTTTTTTTACTTTAATCAAAACTACCTTTTTTATCTCTTGTTTAGTCTCTCATATTAATGCTTTTTCTTCCCTCTCTCTTTGCCTTCAGGTGGATGTCAGTTAGGCATCCAGGGTAAAGGAGAGAGTCTGAAGCACTGGTACGAATGCCTCAAGAACAAAGACAAGAAGATCGAGCGCTGGCATGTTCTGCTAAATGACAACACCGTCCAGTTTGAGGATTAAAAACATCTTCTCCTCCTCTATGTATTTTCTTTCTCTTTCTCCCTGTGGAATATTGTCTTCTAGTGAGCACAGGTGGACAGATTATTATTATTATTACTATTATCCTCTTGCTTTTATGTAGTGCAACGTGCAAAAATGGATGATGAGGCTCTATAAAAACATAAAACAGGTCGCTGTATGCTGTATGCATTTAGCCATTTTCACTGTCATCATATCATAATCTGTATCACATAATAAATTAACCTTACCTGACCGGCGGTAATGACTGAATGAGTGCTATCATGTTTTATGATGACGATAAACAGTATGTTGTAATGAGACCCAGCTGAGGGGGATTCCCAGTTTTCCGTCTCTGACCTGTTTCCCCTGTGTTGTATCTGTGCTCTGCTGATATGACATCATGTCCTGCATAGTAACCTGATCTGTGTGACCACGTTGTTCGAGTGCTTGTGTCACCAAAACATTTGTTTGGCTTGTGTTATTATTGTGCATAATTATCATGCATAAGTTAATGAATAAACGGGAAAGATTACAGATGTTTTGTAGCTTAAACATGTTGGTCTCGCCATCACCGCTGTCACCTTCTCCTGTGCATGTGTGAGCTTTCTGTCTTGCCTATTGGAGAAATATAAAACCTCAACATGCTTCTGCACGACAGTCTTATTATTAAGAACAAATTCAATGATGCAAAGTATTGCAGAAACCTCATGAAATTAAGTTTTTAAAGGTTATCTGATCTGAACATTTTGCTTATTGATGCATGTCTTATATCATGATGTAGCATACACGTGATTAATAAATAAAGACATCATGGCACTTCCTCCGCTTCCCATCCTTGCTCGATTTGTGTTGTGACATGGCAGGAAACTTTGTCTGAATCAGGCGAGGTTTCAACCAATCAGCTGAGACAGACACGCAGTGGAGAATTTTGTGAACTTTGACTTCTCTTGATAAAAACTTGTCGTCTCTCCAAGTGGGTAAAAGTTTATTGATTTCTTACACTCTGAAAACTCTTGGCCTGAGGATTGAACGGTCACATAATCTACCTTTCTCGAAGCAGAGAGGTTCCATTTGAAGATGAATCAGAAGACAGGAAGCCAAACATTTGAATTGAATTTGAATTGAAGTACTTTATTAATCCCTTGCAGGGGAAATTGAATGTCACCTTCTCACAAAAACAGCCAACATACAGCAAGGAAACATGCAAACTCAGGCAGTACAAGATAAGAGCAAAGCACCACATCAACATCAATCAACAATCAAATAATCCACAACGCTCAGCAGTCAACAGCAATGTTCATTAAAAAACCTCACTGCACCAGGTATAAAGGACCTTCTAAATCTCTATTTACATTTGATAAAACTGAGCGATCAATACAAATGATCTGACCTACACTCAAGACCCTCAAACAAATGAAAAGAAGGTCAAATAACCAACGTGTGATATTTGCTATTAGCAGTAATTTATGAATTTGGCCATAGAACTCATTCTGCAAGTAAGGTGATAATTTGAGAAAAAGTATTTTACCCTGTGTACTGTTCTGGCAGTATTTTATATCAAGGAGCACAAACTCATTCGTTGTCTTTCTGATAGTTTATTCAGTCGTCTGCAGACGGACTCCTTGCTGTCTCAAGCGTTGAGATGGCACGAGTGAGCCCAGAGCAGAGGAAATTGTCAGATTATATCCAATACATTATCTCGTGAAAGGATGACCTTGTTCTACCATCAGAACAATGTAAGCACAATAGTCACGTCATAATGTGTGTACAATCAGGACAATAGTTAGTCAGTAGATTTTAACATACATGATGTTCACTCAATGTTCAATGTTCCCTCAATCAGCATTTCATGTAACATAAGTGGTGTCATGATCAGCAGATTATGACACACACATACACCTAATCATATGACATAGTTGCTCATTTGTATCAGAGAAGATGAATAATAAGAATTCCCATTACAGTACACAATCCATAAATCGGTCCCTCGGCCTGTGAAGCCATAAGCAAACAGTAATATGTTAATATATACTACTTTAATATATTACTTTATTACAAAGTGATTAAACTGATTTTTGCAAATAAAAACTGATGCATTTAATATATTTTTGTCCCTTTTATAGTTTACTTTAAAACATGTTTGCATAGTCCTTTAAATATATGCTGCATAGTTGAGACAGTACGCATTATTGGGTTGGTGAGAGGGGAATGAAATGTAGTCATCCCCAGAATTACTCTTTTCTGTGGACTCTTTAATTGACTAAGAAAAATCTACAACATTTATTTTTAAAGTTTTGACATTCAGCAGACGCTTTGATCCAAAGTGACTTACAAACAGAGTGTGTAAGCAGACTCTCCGGTACAAACTGTGACGTTGCTGAGCGGGAACTGGGTATAAGTTGTTTTTAAAAAATAATTATTAACAACTGGAAGTAGACAAGTATATAAGAAATACTACAAACTCCAAGAAAGTGTGGCACAACAATCAACAAAGTGCTGAAAGGTTATAAGTTGTCGAGTATTGAGGCGTTCATGGAAGAAGAACTGAGTTTTCAGGCGTCCCTTGAATGCATCAGGAGAGTCAGCAGATTGTATGAAGATGAACACAAATCACACTACATCTAAAAAAACACCAAACTTGTTCATCAATGTATTGGCATCTGTATCTTATATGATAGTAAACTGAATAACTTTGTGGTTTGAACTGTTGGTCAGAAAAAACAGCATCTATTAAACACCTTGACCAACAGGATGAGGTCCAAGTGTGATGGACATTATTGATGTAATGATTAATCAGATAACTTTTGCTCTTTGATCTCTTAAAGGTGCAGTATGTAGAATTTACAGGTTTGTTGTAATCTGCAACCTGCACCACTAAATTATATGTATGTATGTATTTATTGGTTGTGTTTGTTGTTGTTTATGTATTACTGCTGGCTGCTGTAAATCAAATCCCCCCCCCGGGGAATAATAAAGATACCTTTAACTTTGACCCTTGAACTTTGAAACGCCACTAAATCAGACTCACACTCACACAGCTCATACAGTTACACTATACAGGTTCTGTAAATATTTAGTTAACTTTTGGCGCTTTTCCACTATACAGTTCCAGCACGACTCGCCTCGACTCGGCTCGCCTCGACTCAGTACGGTTCCAGAACAGACCTTTTCCATTACAAAAAAGTACCTACTCAACGTGGGCGGGGTCGTCATAGCACGGCTCCACGAAACTGCCGTGACTTAAAATGCCGGGTTTGATTCTTGTGTGGGACAGCTCATGACTCTTCTAGCGACAACTCTTCTGACCAATCAGTGGCCGGCAGTCTGTTGACGTCACATTTAGTATCGGCTCGGCTCGCTTGGAACCTCACCAGAGCAGGTACTAAAAAAGTACCAGGTACCAGGTACTATCCCTAGTGGAAACGCAAAAAAAACGCCATTTGGCCTTTTGTCTTTGTTCGTTAACACCTTTTTGTGCCACCTAGTGGTCTCAAAAACACAATACAGTATAAAAATCAGTGTAAAAACCAGATGGTGGGCATTTTGGCCAAGTCAATCAACAGCTGATCCCCAGATAAAAGTGGACCAGGTACAAAACATTATCAAATTTCATGGTTAAAACTTGTTTATTTATGCTTAATAATGTTGCTGATATACAAATGTGACTAATTTTAGCAACAGCAACAAGCTACGACACTGCTAATCAATCAAAAATGACTTCCTGTTCAAAGACACTGCTTAATGTTTGTGCTTCTCAGGTCCTACTAATCCCAAATATCTAGGAGAAATTAAAAATGCATACCAAACAAAAACTCCAGTCTCAGGAAGTTAAAGCCATTTTGAAACTTGCATTATTTATATCAATGTTTGTTTGTTCTCCGAATAAATTAATGTGTATTTGGTCCACGTTCTCCACTATGATAAACTCACAAGATGTCACAATTATATTTGTACATCAGTTTATTTTATTATACAGAAGTCCTCTGCATGTGGAAACAAAGTGCAGCTTTATCAAATCAAAATGTAGAAGTAGTAGCAGTAAAACTTAACACACACAGATAAGATCATCAATCAAAGTGATTAAAATGAGGTAAGAACTAGATAAAACAGATTAAAGGACAAAGACAAATATTATTCTAGTAAAAAGTCGAACTAAAGAGGTTAATGATATCTACACTTTCACTATAGTACATGTGCAAGTGGTGTTTTTGATTTATCAATCAATACAGATTGATTAGTTTGTCACATTTCATTAAAATGTATATTTAGCCTGTGTGTGTGTTGGTGGGGGGAGGAAGAGAAGGAGGAAGAGGAGGGGTGGATGAAATGACGGAAAGCAGCACCATCAGTGACTTATCAATATATTAGGGACATTTCCACATTGAAACCTAATTGTGTGTGTGTGTTAATCAATATGTCATTGTCACTGTCAGTGTGTGTGTGTGTGTGTGTGTGTGTGTGTGTGTGTGTGTGTGTGTGTGTCTGTGTGTGTGGGTGTGGGTGTGTGTCTGTGTGTGCGCGTGTGTGTATGCATGTGTGTGTCTGTGTGTGTGTGTGTGTGTGTGTGTGTGTGTGTGTCTCTCTCTTTGTGTGTGTGTAGGTGTGTATGTGTGTGTCTCTCTTTCTCTTTAGGTGTGTATGTGTGTGTCTGTATGTGCTTGTGTGTGTGCATGCGTGTTTGTTTGTGTGTGTGTGAGAGAGAGAGAGAGAGAGAGAGAGAGAGAAAGACTGTGTGTGTGTGTGTGTGTGTGTGTGTGTGTATGTGTGTGTGTGTGTGTGTGTGTGTGTGTGTGTGTGAGTGTGACTCACAGAGAGAGAGGGAGTGATGATGTTGTCTCCACTGACACTTGTCACATGACTCAGGCAGTCTGCTCTGGATGTTGCTCTTCATTGTAAACACCCCCCACCCCCCCACCCCCTGCGTGCCTCCTCCTCCCACTCTCCCATTTAAAACCAACCTGCAATGTGTCAATCTCTCATAAACTCTTCCGCGAGTGGAGCAATAATTAGTTTTAGACTCACTGTCTAAACAGCAGCCTCTCTCATTGCACCATGACTGGCATCGCTGCTCTGTTTGCTCTCATTTTAACATCATCTCTCCTGAGCTGCTCCGCTGCAGAAACATCGATCCTCTGCGCTTGGACTAAAGTTTCATCCAACCAAGAGGTGCATTATGCTTTCCTCCGGCAGGCTGCTTCATCCATGCGGCTCTACCACACCACCTGGTCCGGGGAGCGCACTCACCTGCACGGCTGCTCCTGGAGCGACGACCCGGTGGTGATCCAGAACTACTTCTCTCTGTGCCAAGAGCGCACCGAGGACTTTTCAGATCATCCAGATGAAAGCTTCGATTTGGGCCCCATGTTTGAGGCCGAAGATGTGTGCGTCTCCATGGCTACTTCACAGCTCGCCGAGCACGCGGATGGCGCAAGGAAGAGGGCGATGAGGAGCCTCGAGGGTCGTCAAAGTCGAGAGGAAAGGTCAGAGGTGCAGAGCCATCAGCGTGTGAAACGAGGTTTCATTGTACCTGGCACCCTGTGGTGCGGCTCTGGCAACAAGGCGCCGTCATATGAAGATTTGGGTATGTTGGTTCATAATCTCACTCTGATTTATGAACTTGTTGATTCGTTTTAACAGCCTGGGAAATCGTTGCAGGCTCCCCAAGAAACATCTGAGAGATTACTAGATATTTAAGTGAATAACCCTTTGTAGGTCACAACAAGAAAGTGCTATTTAAAAAAATAATTTAATTTATGCCATGACAACATAAAATATGGAATTTTTTTTCTCAGTGACCCTAAATATTGTGTTTTACAAACCTCTACAGACCTCATTTGTTCAAAACCTTTGAAAAAATCATGTTAGAGACTCATTCTGTTCGTGTACAAGATGAAAAAATGAAACTCAGCAGTGATTTGTGTTATTCTTCATTTATACCTTAGCACAACCTGTATCTATAGCAACCATAACACAACCTGATGGTGTGTCTGTGCATTACATACTGTACCTCATACAAGTGGTAAAGATTGCCCCAAAAAGTTAAATGGGTCAAATAGATTTTGGTTTTGACCAGATATCATGACACAAAGTGACCTCTACCAAACGGTTCAGCAGACCTACAAAGGGATAAGAAAGGATGATGCTGATCTGTCTCTTTCTTTTCTTGCATTTTTTTCCTAGATACACCTCCATAAAAGTAAAAATCACTCCTATCAATTCATGTCCACACTCATAACCTGAGATTAGGAGTCACCAGCCTAACAAGTGTTTCACATTAAATGGTCATGTGCCAAAAAAGTCATGCAAATGCATTAAATAATGTTATATTATCAAAATAATATCACATAATGTTCATTATCATATGAAAAAGAAGACTAATGTATTTTGATAATTACACATATTGCACTTCTATAAATAAACTCTGTCCCTAGTAGGGGGTCAAGCTCAAAATCTCTTGATCACTACATTTCCCATAATGCATCACACTGCCCTCAAAGCTGTATTTCTCAGAAAAACCTTAGTTGGCCTGTTTCGTCAGTTATTTCTGTTGAGATCTATGCAGTTTATAATGCGTTACTTGGTTGTGTTGTCTCATGTTTTTTTGCAGCACTTTTATGATTGAGTGGTTTCTTTATGTGCTGGTGTTCTGTCTATTTTCATGTGTTTCTCCATATTCATATCATAAGTCAGGCACAGTATTAAAACAACTACAAATGAATTTTGAAAAAGAGTTGAGTCATTGCTTCAGATATATATGAATGCAGCTGACAACACATTTTTCTCCTCACCTACAGTATGACTTTTATTAAAAGATCAAAGGGCCACAATTCAAGGACACAATTTCCTCTCCTCCAAGTATTTGGCCTCCCCGTTTTCTCCTTGTGTATCTGTGTTATTCTCCAGGAATGTACTCCCTTTGACCTGAGCTGAAACGAGGGCTACCAGTAGTAAGACAAGAGACAGGGGAAGTGTGTGTGTGTGTGTGTGTGTGTGTGTGTGTGTGTGTGTGTGTGTGTGTGTGTGTGTGTGTGTGTGTGTGTAAGACTAAGGCAGGATATACATGTGTTCTCGTCTTTTTTGTATTTCTTACATGTGTGTGTTTGTGTGAGAGAACAGTGTTGTTCCTCCAATACGAACTCTTTCGTGAACAAACACCCCAACACTGTTTCTATAATCTGTGTATTTGTGTGTGTGTGTGTGTGTGTGTGTGTGTGTGTGTGTGTGTGTGTGTGTGTGTGTGTGTGTGTGTGTGTGTGTGTGTGTGTGTGTGTGTGTGCATCTGTATACAGAGTATATGTAGCCTGTGTGTAATTGTTGTATTTATCAGGGTGGATTGGATTTGACTTTCTGGCCAAATAAAAAAGAGTGGAATGCTTTACATATTTCACTATATATGTGCATGTATGTGTATGTATAGTATGTATATAAAGGTATGTAATATGTAAAAATCACAACTCTGTCTCAAAGGGCTTCACATTCGGTGCAGCATGCATGATCCCTCTTTCAGAATAGACACACATGCAATAAATGCTGTTTATAGAAATAGAAATATCAATACAGTTTTCCCTTTGCTCTGTTTGTTTCCTAAACATTCACTGATGATTTATTATTGCACTTGCAGGACACAGATTTGAAAAAAAGAAATGATTAAAGGTGATCTGATCAACTGTGTGCATGACAGCAAACAACTACATCAGGGTGCATTTAAACCTGTATTAATTAAAAGGTTGAGATAATAATCTTGTAATTCATCCCTCCTCTGACTCACTCTGTCTCTCTGGTTTTATGTCTTGCAGGTGTTTTTTCAGACACCGACGGCTGCTGCCGTGATCACGACCAGTGCGAAAACAACATCTTGTCCTTTCAAAGCAAGTTCGGAGTTTTCAACAGCAACATCTTCACCATTTCTCACTGCGACTGTGACAACAAGTAGGGACCTATTTTATCATCAACTATCCGATAAATATCAACTGATTTTATATCACATGTTTTTTCTTTTACTAATTGCTGAATCGTTATGTCACATGTTAAAGGTTTCGCAATTGTCTAAAGGCGGCAAATGACAGCATATCTGATGTGGTGGGATATACCTTCTTTAACCTGCTGAAGATGCACTGCTTTGTGTTTGCCCACCGACCTGAGTGTACAGAGAGGAACTGGTTTGGGATGTAAGTAAAAGTCTGAATGATCTAATAATTTGAGTATAAATCAATGAAAATAAAGTGAATTTACCCGTAATTAAGTGTAGACTCAATGGAAGTAGGCCTACAAAAAAAACACATTTTCTCACTTACCTCTTGTGGTCCTCTTCAGGTTGTTATTGTACATTTTTCCTGTGATATACAGCATGTTTTCACAGCTTCAGGGATCTAAAAATCCATCAGGTGAAACAGTCTCCAAAGCAAAAATCACTCTCTGGTTGAACTGTTGACACCTCGTGGGTCGTAGCCTCTGATGAAAGGTCACATTGTTTCATTTTATGGGGTCAAAAGCCAAAAAAGGTTGTGAACCACTGGTCTCACACCATTAGCGGGTCGACAGTGGTCACCGCTGTTAAATGTATCAACAACTGCTGGATGGATTGCTCTGAAGTTTGGTTCAGACATTCATGTTCCCCCCTCAGGATGGTTTCTCATGTGGCGGCTCTATACAAACAACATGTGTTCGATACTTTGGTTTATGCCTAAATGTATGCAAAACTGACATTATCAGCCTCAAAACTCCCTTAAAATCCACCAGAAAAAAGTGAGAAACTATATTTTTTCTGTATATTTTATATTTTTTATGTACTTTTTGGTGACTTGGGTGAACTTATCCTTCAACAATTTTGAGAGCATGAACTCTGGTTTGAATAAATTCTAGTCTGGCTCTATTGAAATGTGACAAAATCCACTTATCAACAGCTGTAATACTCACCAGTTAACATGTTACGACTTGTCATTTAAGTTGCACAAAAACATAAGCTTGAAAACAAGAATTTGCAATGGATTATGGATGGATTTATGCTAAGCTAAGATAAACAGCTGCTTGTTCTAGCTTCATATTATAAAAGACAGATATCTTCTCGTCTGACTCTCGGCAAGAAGGAAATCAAAAAAGTAATGTTAAATAAAATGTAAAAACCGATCCTTTTAAATCATTTCAAACCTCTGTGACTTCCTACAGGTGTAAAGAGACTCAGATGACTGTGTACGCTGTGGTCCATGGTCCCACGCTGTACGACATCGCCAGTCAGACAGATAACAGCACCAACTTCTTCATTAACGCCACCAAACCTACGGGAGGCCTGCCGAGCAACATGTCGGACCTGCACCCGTTCTCCATCGCTGCTGCAGCATCCACAGTCCCTATACCTTCAACTGGCTCTGCCTCCATCACTCCCGTTACCGTGGTTACCGCCTCCACAGGCACCCGCACTTCAGAGAGGCCGGCACCTGAGCGACGAGACGACCTGCACCCGTTCTCCATCGCTGCTGCAGCATCTACCGTCCCTATACCTTCAACTGGCTCTGCCTCCATCACTCCCGTTACCGTGGTTACCGCCTCCACAGGCACCCGCACTTCAGAGAGGCCGGCACCTGAGCGACGAGACGACCTGCACCCGTTCTCCATCGCTGCTGCAGCATCTACCGTCCCCATACCTTCAACCGGCTCTGCCTCCATCACTCCCATTACCGTGGTTACCGCCTCCACAGGCACCCGCACATCAGAGGGGCTGGCACCTGAGCGACGAGACGACCTGCAACCGTTCTCCATCGCTGCTGCAGCATCCACCGTCCCCATACCTTCAACCAGCTCTGCCTCCATCACTCCCGTTACCGTGGTTACCGCCTCCACAGGCACCCGCACTTTAGAGAGACCGGCACCTGAGCGACGAGGCGACATGGGGAACACTTTACCCACCAAAAACCAAACTCTTTCTGAGCAGGATGTCACAGGTATTTGATCAGAGACAGTTGACAGATAACTAATTGATTACTATTTTTTATATAATAGATCAATCATTTTGAATCATTTATATATATATAATTTTATTTTTGGACTGCTATACAAGCATTTAACAAGCAGACAGTATCATCTCTTCTGCCTTCCATCAATTTTAAAGATTTAATACCTTTATAAAGTTTGGGAGAGATTAAGTATGTGCAGAAGAGCAATAAAAAGGTATGAAAGGTAATAAAAAAAAGAAAAAAATTAGAAGAAAAGAAGAAGGGGGTCCAACATACATATCTATATAAAAATGAAGCACTTTTTTTATAAGCAGATATTAAAATACCAAATAAATATTCATCAGGGAGCCTTGCCTCAAAGTCAGCATGCCCTAAGAATAAAATGGGAAACTGAAAGGGGCAAGTTGGTATCAAACTTGTTTTTAGTGCTTTATGAATCTTTGTCTAGAATAGGACAGTCCCAAAACACGTGCCAATGGTAAGCTTCCTGAATCCCTGCACTGTCTCCAACATTTAGCATCTCATCCTGCCAAACACAGCAAAAAAATGTCCAATTTCTCTGCTTTCAACTTCTTAAATGTGAATATTTTCTGGTTTATTTTGTTCTCTTTGATAGTAAACTGAATATCTAGCTTGTGGACTGTTGGTCAGGACAAAACAAGACATTTCAGGTTGCATTTTCCATTTTAAAGCAATGATCATGAACATTGTTTCAACCCAACCAACAAAATAATTAACAGATTAGTTGATAAAGAAAATAATTGATAGTTGCAGCCCTCTATATCTAAAATCACACACATGTCACATCATATCAGATGGATAGAAAGATGGAAGAAAAGTGGAAGAAAAGTACTAAAAACATGTTTTTGCTTCCCTACTGCAGACAATCAGCTGTTATGTGGTATGTATAAGGATCTTGACGAGTGCAGCAGTAATATCCCTCCCCAGCAGCAGAGATTCGGCCTCCTCAACTCAGAGTCCAGGACGCTGTACCACTGCAACTGTACAACCAGGTAAATCGACAAATAAAATAATATCAGTTGATTGGTTAAAAGTGCATATTTTATTATCAGAGACAATCATTAAAAAGATGAGTTTTAATGACGTCATGTGTCCATTGCACAAAATAAATATTTACACTGCTATTTGCAGAACATATACAGACAGTGTGATAATGGTGCATTCACCTTAAAATCTCCTGTTTTCCGAGTAAAACAAAGCAGACAACTCTTAAAAAACCCCAAAAAAACTAGGCCACCTGCAGAGCATGCATCCAGATGTTGCATAAGGTGAAGCAGTTCCCTGAAATCGCTCACGTCCTTGGACATGATCACGATCTCACATCTGCACGTGCACGCTCTCTCTCTCTCTCTCTCTCTCTCTCTCTCTCTCTCTCTCTCTCTCTCTCTCTCTCTCTCTCTCTCTCTCTCTCTCTCTCTCTCTCTCTCTCTCATCTATCTGCTTCCCTCCTCTTTCTTGGCTCAGCTGCTGCTTTTGTGTTATTTTTGGCACATCTTTCTCTCTCTCTGACATTTTGGTCTGTCTCCAGATTCTTCCAGACTTTGGCTAAACAGAGACAACTGACCGAAGTACAAACTCTTCTGCTGGGATACGTATCTCAGTCCTGCTTCCTGACACAGGACTGCACAGAAGGCAACAGGTTAGTATAGAAAAACACAGACATAGATGCTTTCACAAGGTTTGGCTTTAAAGAAACAATAATCAATATTTTTTATAATAACAACATATGAAATTATTAGTGACTCTGCAGCTCCTCTCAGCTTTATGGGGCTTTATAGTGAGTTTCAGCTCATTGTTTAGCTGTCCGGCTGCAACTTTACTGTTTTGGTTCACTCTCAGCGCTTTCATAGGGTCGAAAAAGCTGTAAAAAAGCCACTGTACACTACCTGTTCAGCACCAAACAGCAAACAGACACAGTTAGCTGTAGAGTAGCTGGTGAACATAGTGGAGCATTGAGCAGCTAAAGAGCCAGATATTTCCCTCAGGAGTTGATAGAAAGTAAAAACACAGCTAAAAGAGAGTGAATATTGGACTTACATTCAGCAGGTGGACAAATCACAACTCCACATTGATGATAATGTTGATTAGTAACTGCTGGATGTGGAAATAAGCAACTGTTACCTAACAAGTTAAACAAAACTTAAAGGTGATGATAGGTCAGTGTCAGTGCTCACTACTTGTTTCTGCTGCTCTCAAGTGGCCAAAACAGTCAGGTGCACTAAAAAGACGAAGTAATGTTGAAAGATATCTACTTGATTTTACTCATTTGGATGACTGAAGCTTCATATTAGCTTCAGATCAACTTTTATAATACTGTGGATTCTGTCCTCCATCATGGTCAGTATGAACAGGAGGAATGATTGCAGCAAGAAAAAACAGCTTTAATGTTAATTTCGGGATCCTGACTGTTGTTTTAAGCCAGAAAAACTGTGAACCCATCCTTTAAATCTGACATTCGATTATTAATAATGAAGCATCAGTGTTAGAGCAGCATGTTACTGTTGTAGCTGCTGGAGGTGGAGCTAGTTTACACCACTTTATATACAGTTAGCTAGTTTAGTCCAGTGGTTCCGAACCTAGGGGTGGGGCCCCTCCAAAGGGTCAGCAGATACATTTGAGGGGTGGTGAGATGATTAATGGGAGAGGAATCTTTGCTTCTTTCATGTTATGTTGGATTATTTTACTTCTTTGGGTCATTTAAATGAAACCATGTGAGAAGTAAGGAGGGAAAATGTCTCCTTGGTGAAAAATTGAACCACTCATAGATGTCTGAAATGTGAAAAGAAGCCCCAACTAGACATTATTTTTATGTAAGGGGTCACATGCCCAAAAGGTTGGAGCCACTAGTTTAATCTTTAACTATCATGTTGTTTTATAAGCTTTTTTTTTTTTTTATGTGAAATCTTTATCTGAAAAGTAACTAATAACTCTATAGCTGCCAGATACCTGTAGTGATATTTGGCTCTATACATTAAATTGACTTTGACTTGAAAACATGCATAATTTCCCTCTGAAACATAGTAGAGTAAAAGAATAAAGAGACAAAAAATGTTAATTTACAAGAATCAAATTGTTCTTAAAAACAGCACTCTAATAAATGTACTTTGAAACTTTCCAGCATCACATAACCTCCGTTGCCTCTTCTTTATCCTGCAGCTGTTCAGCAGTCGTGGTGAAACTGGAGCTTCCTCAGCTGGACACGGAGGAGCTGCAGCGCCATCTGCTGGCGTTGAGGCTGAAAGTCAGGAGGCCAACAACAAGTAGAGCGAAGAGGAGAGACCGAGCTATCAGACTCCAGAGATTGTGTCTCAGGATGGTCGAGAAAACTGCAAATGCTGTAAGAGGAAGGAAGCTCATCTGAGTGTGAATATTATCCACATGTTCAACATGAAATATATAAAGACATCATGAAATACATAATCAAAAATATAGATTAGAAACTTGATCTTGTGAATCAACCACAATACATTTTAAAAATTCAGCTCATTGTTATAAAGTGTTGTTTTTTTCTTCTTTCTTTTCATAATTACTAATCTAAAAAAAAGAAGAAGAAAAAAAGTCTAATTCCACCAGTCTTTATTTCAAAATGTCAGTTTCATTTTAAATAAGTGATTTAATTTTGGATTTTGAAAAAATTGACCAATTCAACAACTGAGTATTAACATGATGTTAAAAAGACAAAAGCTAAAATACAGACTTTTGAAAAAGGACATAAATAAATTAAAATGTATTGAAATTATATTTTATATTAATGAGCTGACATTTAAACATTTGATGGATTATTTCCCAATTTCATATTTAAATTATATGTTTTAATCTTCATAATAATGTCTTATTTAATTATTTGATACTGAACACTTTGGTTCTCCTTAAAACATTGTAGTATTATGTATTTATATTGTCTACATCATGTATGTAGTAGAACTCAGTGGAGGTGTCAGTGGGGTTTTTTCGGGGGGATAAAAGTGAGAAAAGTAAAATAAACCATTTTCACAGCTGACATTTTGAGGGGTCACAGTAGGAACAGCACAGGTGTAAATAATAATATGAATAACGACCTGATTATTCATTCACTGGAATCACTTACTGGACACTTAATACTCTTTATGCAGAAGTGTCCAAACTATTCCTTAAAGGGTTCATGTGGTTTTCATTATATTTAATCAACTGATCTCAGTCTTAGACAGTTGATTGGTTGAATCCTTTGCTCTTGATTGGTTGGAACAAAAACCTGCAGACACACGTCCTTTTATCAATCAATCTCAATCAATCTTTATTTGTATAGCGCCAAATCACAACATAGTCAACTCAAGGCACTTTACACAAAGAGCAGGTCTAAACCGTACTCTTTAGGTTTAATTCTAAAGAGACCCAAAGAGTTTGGACACGCCTGCTTTAAGGCATATTAGTGACTTAAATATCCCAACAAATATTGGATCGGCTGCCATGAAATTTCCTACAAACATTCATGGTTCCCAGAGGATGAATCCTACTGACTCTGAAAATGCCCAAACTGTGTCTCATGGCCACCGTGAGGTTGACATTTGAGGTTTTAAGTCAAATGTCTTGATAACTACTGAATGGACAACCATGAAATCTGGTTCAGACGTTCATGTCCCTCTCAGGATTAGCTGAAACAACTCATGTGATCTCCTGATTTTGCATATAGCCATATTTGTACGATACTTTCATTTATGACCAAATAGCTGAAAACTAAAACATTTTCAGTAGCACACAGTACTTTGTTTTTCACTAGCAAGGACCACACCAACAACAAGATGCACTTTAACGATTTATTAAGAAAAAACGATTGATGAGCATGGTTCCTCCAATTTCTGACTGCGTTTTGGGGAGTCTTATCCCCCCTCAGGACCCTATGAAGAAGAGGAAGAAATAGGAAGAGAGAAATGGGGTGAGAGGGAAAGGTGTAGAATACTGGAGCACAAAGGGAGGAGAGGGCCAAGTGGTATTTATAAGAATGGCCAGAGGTGGAGCAGTCTTGATGTGATCCTGCTCCTTTTCATAGTTACTTTTTGTAATCTTTTAATATAGGTAGAGGCCCTGTATAAGCCCTTTTGGGTTTCTTGCTGCTACCTTGCACCTTTCTTTTGTTGTTATTTCTTTATCTTTTTCTTTTTGTCTTATTATTGTACAAAATAAAAAACTTCAAACTTCAAACTCCTTAAACTACGCTAAATAAGCTGCACTAGTGCTAAATAGAAAACACGCCAATGTTGTGTTCATGTCACATTGGAGTTATCGTAATTATGAGATTCCAACTTGTAAATAGTGTTCATGTCAAAAGCCAAGACAATGATTGATTGAAATTTGATTACGAAACGCAAACTCAGATTTTTCTTCCGTCCGTTCCATAGCCTTGGTTCGTAATGTTGTTGAGGTTTTTCCACGTGTTTTTTTGTCTCGACCATGTACAGATGTATTTGAGAAGATGACACTTTGAGTTAAGAGTGAGAAAAAGTAGTGAAACTCTGCTACTGTGTCATGGTCTCTCGAGGGGGCAGTTTCCTGAAGTCAACCAATCAGAACAGAGTGGGCTCATTGGGATGGGGGGGGGGGGTTAAAGAGACAGGAGCTAAAACGGCCTGTTTCAGACAGAGGCTGAACTGAGGGGCTGCATAAAGAGCCAATATAAGATAAATAAGGAGTTTTTAACCACAAATCATGTAAAGATATTCCAGTAGAGCCCCAGAATATAAATATAGACTTGTAAATATGCATTATGTGTCCCCTTTTAAGCTCTAAAGTGCCTATGTACAGCCTCATAGATGCATAAAGCATGGCTGTAGATTCATGTTTTGCTGTAAGTCATGAAAAAGTTCTGCTGAGTTTGATACTGGTGGTTATTTTCCCTGAGATGATGATGATGATGATGATGATGATGATGATGATGATAGTTTACCCATCTTTCTATGCACACACTTATCTCTACTGTCACTGTTATTGAAGTTTGTTGTAAATATTTGGATGGTGCTGAATGAGCTGTAGACTGATGCTAATCACGTTAGTACAGCGATGAAAAGGTACACATGAGAAAAAACACTTATTTGTAAATACCTGTACATAATAACCACATGGTGAAGTATGTGGTTTATGATGTGAGAAGTAAATTTATGATTGATCATATGTTTATAAAGGAATAGTTTGAGATTTTTGGAATTATGTTTATTCACCTTCTTCTTACAGAGAATAAATTGAGAAGATTGATACCACTCTCAGTATGGTAAAAAAGCAAGAACCAACAACTGGATAGCTTAGCTTTGCCTAGCTTAGCCTGGCTCTGTCCGAAGGTAACAAACTCCACCTAAGGCTTAATAATTATAACAAAAGATGCTCCATAATCAGGAAAATATCATTAAAAATCCTGATGATATTTGTAAACATGCTAATAGCCTAAGAACAGAGTCTTGACCGATGAAAGAAACGCAGTAAGTTTGAATTGTAAGAGTAAGAGATTGAATTGAGCTACAGAAGCTAACGTTCACTAATGATAGATGCTAACTTGATGTGATTTCATGACTTTGGCACTTTATATCTTTATTTATCAAATTTGTACAAAAAAAAAGGCCGTTTTTTTTTGTCTATTCTGGGCTGGGGTTAGTACAGATTAAACATATTGTTTAGTTGAGTAGTACTTTGGGTTTTTATTTTCAGGGGGAAGCTTCATATTTACCAAAAAGAAATGGTATCAATCTTCTATCTGAAGTGAATATTTTAGATGTTGAACTACATTCACTTTTATGCTGTTAAAGCTTGTACAAATGCAAATGTTTAATTATTCATTGTTTTGTTGGTGGTTTGTTTGACAGTTTTTTGCTAACCTAATAAAAGTTTCAGATCATGATGAAACTGTGACAGTTTATTCCACAAGAAACAGCTTTTCACTTTTATTTATTAATTTTTTATAAACAGCCTTTATTTAAAAAAGTTTTCAGCATCTTGTGTCTACAAACACAACCAGAGGGACTAACAGTTGTTGTAATAAAAAAAAGAAATTGTTAGATTAATATCTTGTAAAGCTTACAATAGTTACACACTTTCACAGCCTTTTTGTTCGTTTATTCAAATATTGAAGAAATGTAGTGTTTCATATGAACAGTCAACTCTGAAAAGTTTGTTTTTTGCTGAAGAATTTAAGAGCAAACTAATTAATTAAATAGGACTGCAGGATTTATTTTATATTCCGTGATATAGACGATGAAAACCAATGGAAAATGAATA
Source organism: Scomber scombrus (assembly GCF_963691925.1). NCBI lineage: Eukaryota > Metazoa > Chordata > Actinopteri > Scombriformes > Scombridae > Scomber > Scomber scombrus. Next base: position 14,396,397 of record NC_084984.1, read on the forward strand.
CATTTTTCCTAAGTAATGTAAAGTGATGGTAGATATGATCACCAATAAATCATGATAATTAAAGCCAGGTTTATAGTACTGCGTCAACTAGAGGCCCGTAGCCCTGCAGAACCGTACGCCGTCACACAAGGTTTACACATAGCACAATGCCTATAACGTTAATGGTATGTACTTTCACTTCGTGCAAACAAAATTGAGACATTAGACTGTAAATGTTCCTGTAAGTGTAATGGATACAAACAGTCAACGACTTTCACTGTAGACCATCCAGGCCCTTCAGGAACCTCACACCCCCTAGTGTTTGGGCAGTGAATTGCACAGCATCATTCAACCCCGACACAGAATTTGAAAGTTCACGATGGCATTGAGGCAACGGTGAACCTCTGGCGTCGAGTTAACTCAGTACTATAAACCTGGCTTTACTCTACAGTTGTTTTGAGACCAAAATCAATGTCTTACTGCAAATGATGATTAGTTCAAGCACTTTATTGTCATTATATAGCACAGCAAAATTACTCTTATGACAACCCCAGAGGTGCATTTAAAATCCAATACAAATGAATAAATACATAAATACAGTATAAATACAGACTAGAGCTGAAAAGCAGAATAATCATACAAAATATTCACAATATTGGCAAAGGTGCCAGACTCAGTGTTAAGTGTACAGCAGCAAAGCTTATTATTGCACAAGTGTTCAAGTATTAGCACAGATTATTACTGCACATATAGTTAAGCGTGTATATTGCACATTACCAGCATAGCTTATTAGTTATATAACCTTATTAGTTGGATAAAACCTGTGAAGCATTTCAAAAAAGACACCTTGTTAGTAAAGAAAAAAACCCTCATGTGCAGCAGCAGCCAAAACTCTTTCCCAAACAAAATATCTCCAACTAATATTATAAAACAGAGGGTGTATTTATAGCAACAATCCTCTCCTTCATGAGGCTCGGATTAGAGATGTTCTTCATATTAGTAAACTAGCAAAGATTAAATACACACTGTGTGGGTGTATGGTTTAACTTTTCCAAATATGGCGACACCTATTTGACCATATAAAGACACTGCAGCTCCAAACTGCACCGCCTTATTATTTGTCCTTGTAGTCTTACTGAGGGGGTTATTATAAACTTCTTTGTACGCATTCTTGTATTGTTTTACCATACATATAATGTTTATGTGCCATTTTAAAAAAAAAATCATATGTTTAAAAAAAAACATGTTGAAACAATCTGTGATGGCTGTTTACAATGCAGAAAAACACCAATAAAATCTTTAATATAATCTTTTTTGGGGGGAAAAGAATAAAAATGATGGATTTCATTATTTTTTTATATCTTTTTTATTATTTTCAGTTTGCCATAAAAAAGAGAAGTTTTCTCAACAGCTGTTTCAGTACAGGGGTGTGGTTTTCTAACTTTAAAGACTGCTTAACGACACATTAAGGACCCCCTAAATCTACAAAAAGTAAACCCAAGACCCCCATCTGTAAATATTTTTTACTTTTTAGATGTTTTTTTAGACTTAAAGTGTATGGAACCCATGCCAAAAACAGTCTATCATTACTTATAGCTGGAGTTACAGTGAAAATAAATGATTCCCCTTTTTGCTAGGGACCCTCTTGAACCCTTTCAAAAGACGCCTAAGGGTCCTCGAACCCCACTTTGAAAACCCCACTAGTAAAAAAAGGGATTGCTATTTCCTTTTGAACAGCATCATCATCTTTTTAACCTCCTCCTCTTCACATCCTATCAGTGCGTAAAGCTGCGCTGTAATGAATATCTGTCAGGTAACTCAACTCCTCTCTGATGTCATGAGGAGTAATTGAAACCTCGCTGAAGGCTGCAGCCGTGGAGCCGACCGGATCCCCGCCTCTCACCGGACAGAGAGAGTCCGCTATGGGGAGAGGATCGGCTCTGGGAACATGGCGCACTTACCCGGGATTAACTTTCTCCAGGAAAAACTTTGGAACACGGCTCCGTAGCGCGTAAAAAAGTCTCCGCATCTTTCACTTTGATCGGTCAGTAAACAGCTTTTTGTAACACTGCCCGAAGCTCGCATTGCTGTGGATGTGGTGAGTGTTTTTTTTCTTTTCCTGTCCTGCCTCTCTCTCTCTGTGTCGCTGTGGGATGAAAGTTTTGGAGCTGCAGTCGCCGGATTTAGCAGAGAGCAGGATGGAAAAGCAAAGAACGAGGAAAGAAAAGGTAAGGCCGGTGGAAACAGCGCTTCAGTGGGTCATTTAATGGGTTGTAACCGGCTGTTTTTACAGGGGAAGAAGCACTTTGAGACTACAGGAAGCTGAGGAAAGTGAAGAAAAAGGGTCGTTTTGCACTTTATTTCAGTCTGTGTGACAGTTTACAGATCAAACAAGCTGCTCACATCCTGCAGCATTTACTGACTTCAGATCCAGCTGATTTCTGCACTGTAACTTTTCCACTTAGCACCGCTTAAAGTTCATTAACCCTTCACATGAACCAGTAGATGTCACCTGGTGTGGTTTCAGAAAAGTGGATTTAGACTAAAACACAATTAAAAAGAAAGAGAAACTTGATTTAGGTGCCATTTTATAGTTTTTCTACACTTTAGTTTTTCCATTAGAGGCAAAAAAAAGTGCAATAAATCCAAACACCATCATCATTAAATAACAGTCTAAAAAAGGAAAGGTAGGCTGAGTTTATTTATATAACATCTTTCAACAACTAGGCAAGTCTATAAGTGCTTAGATACAAGAAACAAATACACACAAGGTGATAAAAATAGCTACATAGGAAAATATAATTTGAAAAAAAAGGCGTGAAATAAAGGAAATACATCTAATTTAAAGGTGTAAAATGAAAGAATCAGTAATACCTTCTCACTAGTGACACCGGTGGCCGTTTCATGAACTGCAGCCAGCGTCTTGTGCTACATTAGCCATTAGCTAAAACCACAATATCACAACGTATTTCACATGTTTAGCTAACCTGTCCAATAGATATAAACCCAGCTTGGGGTTCCATTTCTAAGCTAACATAGTTTGTGTTGCACCCTGTTGGTACTGTAGGGGGACGGGAGAGAGGGGAGGCTTAAACGCTACATCTTTTGGATTTCAATAGCAAAACTGTCCTGAGTGCTTTACAGGAATCAGGCAACAGGCTGTGAAAGGCAACCGAGAAAGTCGGGGAAGGTATTATTTTATAGTTTTTTCACATTTTGTTGATCATTTTAGAGAATTTTTGATGGTTTTGAGCTAAAATTCTTACATATTGCACCTTTAAATTCATAACGTTTAGCCTCGATTTAATAAAAATGTGAGTGAGGTAGACTTTATAATAACTCAAGACTGTACAAGTAAGAAGTGCACAGCACAAAGTGCAAAATAAAAACATGTAAACTTCGTCTGAGCAAGTTTTCCTGCATCATAATCTGCAAGAATTAAAGGACCAGTGTGTAATGGATGTAGTGACCTCTAATGGTAAGGCTGCAGATTACAACCAAATGAATCACCCTCCACTTCCAAGCATGTAAGAGAAACCACAATGGTTGCAAAACTCACACAAAACTCACACTCCTCTCTAGGGTTATGGTTTGGTTTGTCTGTTCTCAGCTACTGTAGAAACATGGACCCGCTCCCTATATACGTAGATATAAAGGCTCATTCCTACTTTCAGGTGATTATACACTAATTAGAATAAACTTAGCATATTATATTCTATTTCTACCAAGCCTGTTCCACTTCTGATTATGAAAGATGTTGGTGATTAATTTTCTGTCGATCAACTAATTGATTAAATTGACTAATTGTTGCTGTACTAGGAATGATAACATGAATACTTCTGTGGCCCTGAGAGCTCAATGCACACACTGCAAACCTCAGAAAATGTGCAAATGCAAGAAAACATTTCCAACGAATTGCTCAGCATTCAGGAAAGCTAAACACAACGAACATCGTGAGCCCATCTTCCATCAACACAGACAGACTGTCTTCAGTAAATTCTTCAGTAATGTGAACTAATGGGATGCACTAAAAGCAGCGTTTCCTAAGCTGTATTTCTCAGAAACTTTAGTTGGCCTGTTTCGTCAGTTATTTCTGTTGAGATCTATGCAGTTTATGATGCGTAACTTGGTTGTGTTGTCTCGTGTTCACAAAGTGTCACTTTTATGATTGAGTGGTTTCTTTATGTGCTTGTCTTTTGTCTATTTTCATGTGTTTTTCTGAAGGTGCAGTGTTCCATATTCATATCATAAGTCAGGCACAGTATTAAAACAACTACAAATAATAAAAAAAAGAGTTGAGTCATTGCTTCAGATATATATGAATGCAGCTGACAACACATTTTTCTCCTCACCTACAGTATGACTTTTATTAAAAGATCAAAGGGCCACAATTCAAGGACACAATATCCTCTCCTCCAAGTATTTGGCTTCCCCGTTTTCTCCTCGTGTATCTGTGTTGTTCTCCAGGAATGTACTCCCTTTGACCTGAGCTGAAACGAGGGCTACGAGTAGTAAGACAGGAGACAGGGGAAGTGTGTGTGTGTGTGTGTGTGTGTGTGTGTGTGTGTGTGTGTGTGTGTGTGTGTGTGTGTGTGTGTGTGTGTGTGTGTGTGTGTGTAAGACTAAGGCAGGATATACATGTTGTGTTCCCGTCTTTTTTTGTCCTTACATGTGTGTGTTTGTGTGAGAGAACAGTGTTGTTCCTCCAATAGGAACTCTTTCGTGAACAAACACCCCAACACTGTTTCTATAATCTGTGTGTGTGTGTGTGTGTGTGTGTGTGTGTGTGTGTGTGTGTGTGTTAGCGGCTGCACCATTAATAAACTGTTTCAGGATCAAACAACAAACACAAACAACAAATCAAATCCTGGTGAAGCAGATTCTGTTTGAGTCAAAAAGGTCACGCTTAGTTCAAGATGCCTTATAAGGTTCTAATTTCAATTATTTCATTATTTGATCATTTATAGGACTGAAATTGGTGATTTGAAGTTGTTTTAGTGTAATATTTAATGCTTTAGTTAATTTGTATAGAGACATTTTAAGTATTTTCTAGTGTGTTGACTACAGCTGCAACTAATGATTATTAATTGATTAATTGTTTGGTTTATAAAACGTTGGAAAATGATGAAAAATATTTTGACAAAGCCCGATATGCAATCTTAAAAGGTCTGGTTTTTGTCCCAATCAACAGCCCATAACCTAAAAGCCTCATTGAGGGCTAAAAGAAACCAGAAAATATTCACATTTTAAGAAGCTGGAACCAGATAATTTTGGTATTGTTTCATTAACAATCACTCCAGAAATGATTAATTGAATACCAAAATAATAGGAAATTTGGCTAGGACCTCTCCCAAAAAAAGAGAGACCATCAGTAAATGACCAAAGAGTTTTCTGGTGAGCTTTTGAGGCTCTGTAGGAGACACAAAAATCTTCTTTATGCTTTCAGGTGAACTAAAACACTCTTTTATTTAACTTTAACTCAAACTCATATATACAGATATATCATTTAGAGATTAATGTCTTAGCTCTTTACACACACACACACACAATATGAGGACTGCTTTGTTTATTTCAGAAAACACCGCCCTGGTAACACGTTAAACAAACTCTGCATTATATCACATTTGTCATATTCGAGCAAGTATTCCATAACAACATGGCACACCCATGAATAATGATGGCACAGCGGAGGGGAACAGCTAAAAAAATGGGCACCGTCAGAGGACTGCGAGGTGTGGAAATGTGCTCAGCGAGTTGACATGCTGCATTAGTGTGTCATAGTTACCCTCAGGGCTGCAGCACAGCACCGACGACGCTGAGGTCATGTCCTCATTTTTTTCTGTGAATTTGGGGTTTTTAGTCACCTTGAGGGGGAGTTTTTACATCCTGCAGTTAAGAAATTTGCACATGAGAGGTATTTTTAGGCTGATTCCAGTAATTTTTTTGGCTCACTTTAAAGTTGACTACTTTTATAAGCCAAATTAAAAAAAAAAAAAAAAGAATAAGTGAAGCACTCAGAATATCTCTTCCGTGGCAGTGGAGAGAAAGCTTTGAAGCAGTATTTAAACCTTCATGGTCATAATTTCCTAATCGTTTTCCTGGAGAGAACAGTGTAATCTGGTAGTCTATGTGTCAATTAAAGGATCAGGCTGTGATTTTCTATGTTTATTCTTATAGTCAACAAATCTCATCTGCAGAGCTAAACCAACAATGGACTGTACTTACAATTATTGTGTGTGTATCCAAAGCTTTATATATCTTATTCCTCTGTTGCACGTCAATGAGGCAATGTTCCTTTATTATAAAGAGTGTGGTTACTTTAGATAGGTTACTTTGCTCCAAAGACTAATAACAGTGATCATGTTTTTAGTCTCTGGAGAGTAGTTCTGTGCAAGGCAGATGATACTGAGCATGTGCAGGAAGGCTGTTCTGTTTACAGCTTCGTTAGCTTGTTGTGCTTCATATCACAACCTCAACTTGACCAGGGGCGAAGCTAGCGGGTGGCTTCTGAGGCTGCAGCCCCGAATGTTTTCTCAAAAGCCCCAAATCTATTTGAAACTAGCTGCTGACTGTTTTTTGTGATGCTGGAAGCTTTGTGTTGTAGTGACATTTTGATCTGATTGGCCTGTTTTTGATGAGATGCATTTGATTGGTGTATGGTCTAAGATAGCGTTTTTTTTCTTCCTAGCTTTCCGTTTATCATTTTAAAGCACAAATAAATAATTTACTCAATAACAGATGAACGTACAAATACAACTAACTACTTTATTTCATCTAAATCATACTTAAGTTAAAGTAAAATTACTGACTTTGAAGAATACTCAAAAAAAGTACAAGTAAAGAAAATAGCTACTCAATTACAGTAACATTAGTACGAGTTAGGTTGCATTCTTTATGGGAAATTCTTAATAAAGAACAAAATAAATTACTACCACTAATAATGTTTGCAGTAGTCATACAATGCAGTCAAATTAAATCCTGTGCATGTGAACCATCCCAAAAAAATTAGTCCTGGCTCTGGATGCTCATTGTGAATTTAGCACATTTTGTAAAAGCTATGTAAACGGAAACCGCATTCCTGCACATGCTCGTTGGCGTCTGCCTTACACAGAACTACTCTAACATGACCAAACTCTTCACAATGAAGGAACATGTTACCCAGTACAGAGCCACTTCATATGCTAACTTCATACAAGTTGGAAAAACTAAAAGACATGTCTACAATGTTTACGATAAGAACCGCATATTCAGAGGCATCCGCATTACACAGAACTACTCTCCAGAGACTGAAATTATAATCGCTGTTGTTAGTTTTTGGAGTCCAAAATCTTTGTGGTGAAGGACCACATCAGCAAGTGAGGCTCATTGATGTGTTTTTAATAGTTTTTGGACAACAACAGAGCTCTACGGCACAGAGGAATAAGATATATCAGACTTCGGATACACACACACACACACAATACTTGTTAGAGGGTCAGTTCATTGTTGGTTTGGCTCCGCACATGAGATTTGTTTACAATAAGAAAAATATAGAAAATTGGCCATTTAATTGTTTAGTCTATAAAAAGCCAGAAAATAGCCAAAAATGCCCATCACAGTTTCCTAAAGCCCAAACTGACGTCTTTAAATTGCTTTGTTTTTGTTAGACTCACAGTCCAAAACATGAAGATAATTTTGTTTTTTACCACATAAGACAAAAAAAAAAATCAGCAAATATTCACATGAGATAAACAAAACACTTTGTAATGATTGATGTTTTTTGCTTTAAACGATTATTAACATTCTTGCCAATTAATTTCCGATTCATCGTCTTGTTTCAGATTTGGGCTTTAGGAAACTGTGTTTAAATAAGACTTGCAGAGCATATAATTGAGCAGCTAACTGATTGAATAAAATCAGTTTAAATGGATGTGTAGTTCAGTGGCTTAAATGTAATGCATGAGGGGCACTGGGGTAAAGTTAGCGTCTCTGTTCTGCTCTGTGTCGGATATTGGAAAGTTTACCCGAGATGACTTCGCCAAACTTGCAAGATTTAAGAATCTCTCGAGTCTGCATATTTTGAGTGCGTAACTGAGAGAGAGAGAGAGAGAGATAATGAAGGCCTTGGTGTAAGCTCTGGTGAAAGGACAAATTTGGAAACACCAGATCAGTGAGGGACGTTAAAGATGCCGAGAACTAACCTCAGTGTGCACATTTTACACAAAGTTAAACGAATGAGAAGAACAGAACCCTCATCTGACTGTCTGAGTCTCTGTCTGATTTTTTCCTCTTTTATGTCTCCGTCTCTCCGAGGAATTCTAGCTGTTACCGCCGTGCAGAAGAGAAAAGTGCACGCAGCAGTTTAGTGTCCCATTTACCGGCAAACTACAGTATCACATCATGCAAATGAGGCTGCTGCAGTTTCAGTCAAATACTGCTTGCAATAAGTTGTTTTTTACGACTTATGTAACAGCAGCCAAAAGCACATTTCCTCTCTCTGTCTTCCTAAATGTACTTTTATTCCTCCATCACTGTGGGCAACAAAGACCTTTCTCTTTTGATGGCTTTGACCTTTATGGGGACACAGCTCAAAATGTGGAATAATTAACGTTAAGAAAGTTCATGCTCCACTTCCATTGAATGTAGCAGTTCTGTTTTATCGATTAACCTGCAAATTATATTCTCAGTGAATTGATTAATCATGTGGTCAATAAAAAAATGCTGAAAAACACACATCATAACATCCTGGAGTCCATGGTAACATCCTCAAATGTCTTTTTTTTGTCCAACCAACATTAAAAAACCCTAAAATATTAGATTTATAGTAATGCAAGACCAAGAAGAGCAACAAATTCTCTAACTTTAGAGGTTTGAACCAGTGAATATTTGGCAATTTTGCTTGAAAAATGATTTAAATTATCATCCAATGATTAAAAGCAGGTCAAGAAACCACCATTACGGCAGTGGCACCTGCCTAAATCTGCATATACCTCTCCAGGAGATCCAGTGAACATTTTGTGATGAGAATATAAATGCAAACTTAAAAATCGGGAATGACTTCAGTAACCTCTATCATGAGTAACACTCTCTGCTTGCTGCCGAAGTCTTTATTTTCTATTTTGTTTGCCATTTATTGTGTTATTGTGTGTGTTGTTGTGTTTAAATGACCAAACACTACATACATTACAAGTGGGGGCTGCACATCCCAGTTATTTTCCTTATCAATTAAACTACAGATTATTTCCCCTTTTTAGTTGATTAGTCGTTATAAGACTAGATTCAGCCTTGTAGACTCCCAACACTCAAATCAATGCAGCACAAGATTATTGTAGCCTACTGTTTTTATTCCACACTTTCCTCTTTCATCTTCTTAAAATCTGGTGCTTACATTACCCCCAATGCAACTCAACCGCCAACAAGTGACATCATTTGTGCCAAGTTCCAATCTGGGAACACAAAAGGCTTTTTACTCACTTTTTACACGTATATGCAGTAGCGCTCTCCAACACCTGGAAGCAAATCAGCGGAGTTCCCCTTAAAGTCCATGAAAACAGTTTAAAACAAAGAGTTTCAGTTTACGGTTCAATATGATATAATGATACAAAATAGTGAAAAGCTGGAACCAGAGATAGATTATAGTTTGATTGAAAAATGATGATTATAAATCTACTCTCCATTGACTAATTTAAACTGGTTTCAGCTGTCATTATGTGGCTTTTAACGGATATTTTTCCCTCTCTTTTTTCCCCTTCTGCTCCCCAGTTCTCTCTATTTGGTTCTCGCTCCAGCAGCAGGACCACCAACCCTCCCTCTTCATCCTCCTCCTCTTCCTCCCCTGTGATCCCTTCTGTTCCGATGATAAAAAGGTCAGATCACCCCTGTCCTCAAATCCCTGTTGGTCCCGGCCTGAGCAAAGCGGAGTTCCTGGAGCGAGTGCGTCGCAGTAACCAGGCCTGCCAGCAGGGGGATTACACCTTGGCTGTCCGTCTCTACACCGACGCCCTGACCGCTGACCCCCAAAACTGCATCCTGTACAGTAACCGCTCCGCCGCCTACCTAAGGCTGGGCCAGTACAGCACCGCTCTGGACGATGCAATCAAAGCACGTGTCATCAACCCCAAATGGCCCAAGGTAAGAGGTTTAACCCATCACACACTAATGAGACTGCAGCTGAGAGCCAGGAGTGGATTTTATGTACTGTAGCAGAGGAGTGGATGTGTCCATTAAGTGGATAGTTAGATGGATGTGCTCTTCGTTTGCCTGCCCTCTCAAAACCATCTCAGTAATGGTATATTTATGTATATATGAAGCAGTAGAGATATAACTAATTATAAACCCTTGCTATCAATATTATAGTCTCTCTCTTTCATTGGTCTTGTGGTGGAGTTCATCTATAGGTCAACATTTTGAAGCATCTTAAAACACCTGTTGATTAATAAAGTCTTTGCTCTTTCTTAAAGTTAGTGTTGACTTTACACATTTATCCTGGAGCTCTACTGGTAGATTTAAAGCACGTGTTATTTTTCTTATTCTTATTCATGGTGTGGTGGCTTGCAGGTTAGCACTGTTGCCTCACAGCAAGAAGGTCTTGGGTTCGACACCCCGGCTGGGACCTTTCTGTGTGGAGTTTACATGTTCTCCCCGTGCTTACATGGGTTTCCTCCAGGTGGTCCAGTTTCCTCCTATTGTCAAAAAACATGTATGTTAGATTCATTCTCCTGTCAGTGCCCGAGACCGAGTTGCTGATATATAGAACCGGGGGTTGGTCCCTCACTGAACAACTGTATGTGTGACAAATGAAGTACCGTTCCCTTTATACTGGCTCTGTATGCAGCCCCTCAGTTCAGCCTCTGTTTGAAACAACTCGTTTTAGCTCCTGTCTCTTTAAGGCCTCCCCTCTGATTGGCTAGATTCAGGAATTACAACCGACTTTTGGACACTCCAGAGGCTACGTCAACGTTCAAGAAACTATAATAGATTTCACTCATTCTTTACTCAAAATGTCAACTTCTCAAACACATCTGTACATGTTTGAGCTGAAATCCGATCCGAAATGTGAGAGTGGACATCGTGAACAACACATGGAAAACCCTAACAACCATAGCAGCCAAGATTACAGAACAGATGGAAGAAAAAAAAGTTTTCTTGTCATAATTAAACAGAATCTCATAATTACAACAATACTGCTGGAAAAACCTTAGCAACTACCTTAGCAACCAAGGTTACGGATGTTGTTTTATGAGTATGTGCGATGAAGTTTGAAAAACCAAAGCGTTCAGAGCAAGTTGAAGCCCTGACTTTTATTTTGCAGGCAGTATTTCTTCATGTTTAACATCATAACAGGATATGAATACCAAAGAAACCCCATAATACGTCCCCTTTAATTGGGTGTGCGCTTCTCAGAAATAAGCAACTTCTCGTCTTTTTTGCTTCCCAGATCCTGTCACACGGCTTGTTTTTGCTGCAGTTTTAATTGTGACGGCAGCTGAACACAAACCTGCTATTTCAGATGCCGCAGTCCACATGTTGTGCTTTTATAAGCTTGTGCTGTATCGTCTTTCCGTGTTTGACAAGTGTATTTAAAACGGGCGATGGTGCACACACACACACATATATAACTCAGCATAACGAGACAGAAGATATAGTGATGACAGTGATGAAGATGATGGAGTGGACAAAGGATATGTCAGTGTCAGTGCTTTACATTAGGATAAAAAAAAAAGAGATGCAGAATTGGACATTATGAAGAGATGTAGTGTGTGCTTCTCAAATTCACAATTATCTAAAATCCTGGGAGGAAAATGTCAGGGTGGAGTAAACACGGCCCAGTACAATGAAAGTGAAAATAAACTTGGAGAGAGCTGTGTTATACTGACTCGCTTTTTGCAAGAAAATGTGGATACAGTTTGATCTGTCACTTTCTGGTGTGACAATAAACCTTTATAGTAACAAAAACCTAACATTCAAAGCTGCTAATTTGAGCTATAGCAGGTTTCTTAATTGAATTGTCTTTATCTTAATATATATTGATATCTGGATATGAAACATAATACCCTGTGATGTGTTTTAACCCATATTTATTGCCTCTATTCATCTCTGAAGTCATGATATTACAGCAGACATTCACAGCAGCTCCAGTGATGCGTCACAGCGAACGAGCCTTATTAAAAATGTGCAGTGTTTCACATTTCCAGCACATTTACCAGAGAAACCCAGTAACTGGAAACTGCATCAAGTATTTCTTTTTACACTTGAAGTGGCTCTTAACATCTTACCAACAGTGTTAAAGCAGGACGATGTGAGTCTTTTAAAGCCATTCAGAGAGGAGAGGGAAGGCATGGAAGCAGGCAGGCAGGCAGGAGACAGGGTTTGCCAGGGCTACCTCTGTCTGGACAGCTGGGGCCGGTCCAGCTCGACTCCACTTCCTTTCTCTGTGCGAGAGAATGGACGGAAGTGGTGTTTTTGGGTGTGTATATGCGAGTGTGTGTGTGTGTGTGAGCATGTGTGAGCGAGAGAGCTTTGCACGGCTGTTATTTTGTTTTCGAAACCCTGGCTAGGCCTTGGCCTGAGTTTGGCACTTAAAGACAATAACAGAAGCAGCATTCCTTTGTGTGTGTGTGTGTGTGAGAGAGAGTGTGTGTGTGTGTGTGGTATGTATAGTAGTGGTGTCATAGCATTGGGCTTGCTGCAGCATTCACCGTGGGTCAAAGGCAAAATTAAGACTAATGAACTACCAATAAGAGCGAGTCTCTCTAAGAAAAACGTTTACTTCTGCTTGATTTCTCTCTTTCTGCTCTTCTTTTCTTCTTTTCTATCTGCCCCCCCTCCCCCCCGCCTCCCACATCAACCTCAACCACCACACACACACAGTTTGTCCCATTGCTACCACCTCCACCCCTCCTCGACTTTTCTGTTGGCACAACGGGCTCACACACACATCGACTGTATCACACACAGAATAAATGCGATTCGGTCATGGGAACAGAGGGGTGTAACTGGTCAAAAGTCGCACATGTTTGTGAGCTTATCTGGATAACAACCCTGGTGCAGAATAACGAAACTTCTTTGCATGTTGATGTTGTTTTGTTTTTTTGTTTTTTTTGTGCAGCTTTATCTTCAGTGCATTCAGCGCAAAGACCTTTTTTTTTCTTTTTTGTTTCTTTCTGATTCAAATGAAGTGAAATCACATCACATCACTTGATCTGTGTGGTTGTTTTTTTTTTCAAAGAGGCTTTTTTTCCCCCTTTCCCCCCACACAGGTGCATTTATGCAGATCCCTAAAGCTCATAGCGGTCTGGGGAAACTTTTGCTTCACCACATAGACCGCTATACTTTTAGGTCCCCATAAATAAAGACGTTTGTTTGGCTCAGAGAGGAGGAAAGGAGGCGCTGCGGCAGAAAGACGGGATCTGTAGGATAAACTAGACGAGGAAGCCGGTTGTAAACTGTTTTTGGATAATTCACCCTCAGTTAGAAAAAAAATCTGGGTTGGATAAATCAAAAAGTTACAAAATGACAAAACAATCTCCCCACAACTTTTCTTTTTGTAGCTGTTCTGGAGCTTTCTATAGTATCACACAAGCTTCCTCACCAGATGGAGCTGCCTGGTTCTTATTTACATTTTTTCCCCCGAGCAGTTAAAACCTGAATTAAGCAAGGTTTTTTAGCTGAAACAAGTAGTGACTTATCATCAACTTTTTAAACTGATATGTTGAACTTGTGAGCAAACAGCTACTTAATTCCACATCCCAGCTGTCTGGAGCAACATTATCATTCATTTGGAGTCGTGTTTCTGTCCACCTGGAGAAAAAAAGTCCAATATTTTCTCCTCTTTTAGCTGTTTTGGCTCTCTACAGACTCCTGAGGGAAATATTTGGCTCATTAGCTGCTAAATTTTCCATTAAAGTTAATCCATTGTGACCATCTTGAAGAATACAATGTATAATTCTGCTTATTCTTCCCTGTTTTTCCTTATTCATAAAGGATAAGGATGCTATACACAGCCTGCAGATCCATCTGAGGCGCATTTGATTTGTGATATTGGGGCGTGCAATTAAATCGACTTGACTAAATGTAGTTAACGGGAGTCGGCATGCCAGCTTTCTCTGTTCTAAAGTGGAAAGGCAACCAGATGGCAGCCAGCTACGCCTGTTTACGCAGAAGGCCGTGGAGCTGGCCCCGCACCGCTCAGGCTTCCCCTGTCATTAAGTAACTACTCTGCAACCACACGCTGCAAAAAATATTACCAACATACGTGCGAGAGAGAGGAGAGAGAGAGAGAGAGAGAGAGAGAGAGAGAGAGAGAGAGAGAGAGAGAGAGAGAGAGAGAGAGAGAGAGAGAGAGAGACGAGAGAGAGAGAGAGAGAGAGAGAGAGAGAGAGAGAGAGAGAGGAGAGAGAGAGAGAGAGAGAGAGAGGAGAGAGAGAGAGAGAGTACAGAGCCCCCGTTTCTTAAAGTAGGACCTCAGGATCTGGAAAGCGGGGCCTGTTTAGGAAGCGTTCCCCACATGACAGAGTTTAGTCGTATATTATAACGTGATCCAAGCTTAAAGGAGAATATTCACATCATTCTCATGTTTGGATGTTTTGGGTTCCTCCTCCTCTTCCCCTGGTCGGACAAATTTAAGTCGTCGTGATTTGACCCTGTCCTGTACTGTGTTCATGTCATGGTAATGTCCTCAACTGTGAGTTTGTGGTGTTGTGTCCAAAATTGTGTCATTGCAGAGCTGAGTCTGGGTCAGTAGGTAATCCAGGACTTACTGCAGACCATGTGAGGAGAGAGAACGAGGAACAGGGAGATATTTCACTCTCTCTCTGTGTGTGTTCATGCTCCATTTACTCTACTTACCTTTATGTTTACTCTCGCTTTCACCTTTATCACAGATTAACACACAAATATGCATATTTTTGAAGATTTTTAGGACACTTTCTCATTATTTATATAAATAATAGCAGCTTACATGCAGATATAAAACATAATATGGCAGTTTATTAAAGCAGCAGGTGGTATTCAGATGCTTTAAACACAACACATAAGTTGTTTTAAAGCAACATTATCATTAATTTTAAGTCATGTTTCTGTCCACCTGCTGAATATAAGCTCATTTTTTTACTCTCTACCAACTCCTGAGGGAAATATCTGGCTCTTTAGCTGCTAAATGCTCCACTATGTTCACCAGCTAGTCTACAGCTTACTGTGTCTAACTATGTTTGCTGTTGCTGTTTTGGTGATGAGCAGGTAGTGTACAATGTCTTTTTACAGCTTTTTCTCTAAAAACAAAGCAATTAGATCGCTGAGAGTGAACCAAAACAGTAAAGTTTTTAGCCGTAATACCAAAATAATGAGCTTAAAGATGCTAAAATGCTGCGTAGAGCTTAGAGAACTGCAGAATCAGGTGGTTCATACGTACAAGCAACACCTTTCAAATTACCTGTAGCAATATAATCCATTGTTGATATAAAAAACAATGATTACAGCAGCTTGACTTTGCTCATTTTGACGTGATTTCAGTGTAAAGTTCAAACAAAATTTTATCTAACAAAGTCTTACGCTCCATTATCAGAAATGAGCAGGGAGAAGGAAAGTCAAAATAAACATTAACACAGACAGTCTACAAATATTTCAACATTTTATTAGTATATGAGCATGAAGCAAAAACATATATGTATACAATAAGTGACTATACATGAATTTTTACTCATTAAAGCCACACTACCTCAACTTGCACTAGATCACTGGACAAAAATAGACTGTAGAGGCCAACAACAGACGTCATGGTGGGTGTGGTGCATTATTTTTATTGCTTTTGTTCACCATAAGAAAGGATGTACTTTGTGCATCATACTTCCCTAGATAATAATAACAAGTTTATTAATAAGTTTGAGTCCAAGTCCAAGTTTTCAAGCGTCTTAAATCAGCAGTCAGGTGACCATATGAGCAGTGAAAGAGGTTTTTCCTCTCTGTAATCATTCCTCCTGTTCATACTGATTATTAAAAGATGTCCTTCAAATGTGCTTTCAATGTAAAGTGATGCATTTAAAAGTAGATGATCGCTTCTACTGAGCTTCAGCAGTCTGAGTTAGTCATATCAAGTGATATCTGACACATTTACAGTCTTTTAAGCATAGAATTCCCTCTTAGTGTTTCCCTGTCGAGCTGTGGTGGAAGTATAGTAACAAAAAGACTTTGGTACTAAAAACACTGTAAAGTTGAAACATAGAAGATGAAGATTTGACTCATTTGGACGACTGAAGCTTCATATTCGCTTCAGAAGGAGGACTGTGGATGTTGTCCTCCATCACTTCCATTGTAAACATTATGAAGGGATCTTCTAATGGTCAGTATGAACAGGAGGAATCATTACAGCAAGAAAAACAACTTTAATGTTCATTTGGGCTCCTGACTGTTGTTTTAAGACACACTTGAAAAAAAAAGTGAACTTTCTTTCTATGATCATTACATTTACATTTTTACATTTAGTCATTTAGCAGACGCTTTTATCCAAAGCAACTTACAAGGGAGAATAACATTCAAGCTACATTTCAACAGAGACATTAGTGTGACTATAAATAAATACTGCTAAGTAGTTGTAAGATAAGAGTGCTACATTTACATTTAGTCATCACCACCTGATCTCAGCACAAACTCAGATTTTCAGGCAACTGACGGATCATTTTCATTATTGTTTTTTTATTAAATCAGAACATTGTAGAATAAATGTTCATCACAAAGTGTCTTTGAGTGCCTTTTAAATGCACTGATTAAAAAAAAAATGTATTAAAATTTCCATCAAATGGCTCATTTTGTCCACCCAATCATCTAAAACCCAAAGTTAATGAAGACAAAGAAAAACAAGAAATCCTCCTGATTGAGAAGCTAATGTTATTTCTGCTTGAAAAACTACTTTAAAACATTTAATTAATTGGCAAATAGCTGCTGATTAATTTTCAGTCAATTGTTCTACTTCTAAGGTAATCAGTTTTGGGCTTCTGTACAACCAACAAAGTCATGAATATGTGATGATCTATTATTAAAGGATGCTTTATGTTTCTAAGGTAGAAGGCAGGTCTCATATTTGCCTTTCAGACAGTTTCTATTAAAGTAAACTGCTATATTGTGTTATGAAGAAAGCAAAAGTGATGAAACGTTAATTTTAAATACAGCCACTAGAGGGCAGCACTGACGCTTGGTCACAACCTCAGGGAGCTCAAACACAACTTTCCCTTTGTTACAGCAACTCTCTCATGACCCACATCACATGAGGCTTTGCTGCACAGTCACTCACAAACATGCACAGTCCAGTAATAATCCAACTCAGCGTGTCTCTCCCGCTTAAAACATCACAGACAAGATGCAGATAGCTGCAGTAATTGGCCACCTACAGTTCTTAAAGAGGCTGGATTTTAATAATCGCACTTGCTTTTCTTTTTCTTGACACCTTATCGTTCCCATTAGCGGCAGCAGCATGACTAGATGAAGCCACTTTGCAGCTTTTCATCTGTATGTGATAACATGTTTGGAAGGAGAAAAAAGTGCACATCAGCAGCAAATAACCTGCCGTTAACTCTGTCTCACACACACTTCCTCCCGCTCACAGAGTGTAATGAGTTTTGATTTCGCCTACATGTGGAGTGGGCCTAATTGTCTGGTATTAATTGGAAGATGTGCTCTTGTTTCTCTGCTGGCAGCACCAGCTTCATGTAAGACATCTGCACAGAGACAGCCAGACTCTGCTGTCTCTGAGTCTCTGTTTCCCGCTCTTTATCCTCGCTCTGCTCTGCGTACATGTCTGTGTCGCAAAAAACACACAGTCGGGGAGCCTCGGCTGTCTGTGCAAAGAGAATTGCAGAGGAAGGGGGAAAGATAACAGCGAGCGGGGAGATAATGAAAAAGGCTGAGAGTGACTCGGTTGGACTTGAACATGGCGGGCGTGGTGTGACTACTATCAGCGTGAGAGTGAGTGTCACAGGATAAGGATTTACGTCTCAGTTCTTTATTTCTGATTATAAACTCAGCGTAAGTACAAAGTGACCATAAGCAGATCACGGCTGGGAGCTTTAAAGGATAATTCCAGTTTATGACAACCTGGGTCTTATTGTTTTATTGTAGTTTTTGCCCTTGTTTTATTACTTATGATAACATTGGACTCACCAATAGTTGGGCTCTTTTTAAGATGAGGTCTGAACAGGCATGTAGCAGTCACATGACCAGACTGCTTTTCAATAAAAAACAATTTGGAAGAGCAAACCAAGGCAGTTTCAACTTCCTGGTTCAACTTGGTCCACTGTGTAGTTACTGTAGAGGGATTATTATGAATACTGGATCTTTGGGGCCGATATTGATATTAGGGAGTAAAAACTGACAAAAAAAGGACATTTTATTTTATCGTATTTCATTATTTCTTTATCTTGCATTGATTTATCTACTCATATTTTATTACTCAGTGTGCATTAGTTACCAACATTACGTTTTTACTTTATTTCCTGTTGTTTGTGGTTTTCAATCAAACTGTAAAGCACTTGGAATTGCATTTGATTTGTTTGAAATTTGACTGATTGATAGCTGTGATGCTAATTTCGCCATGTTTCCCATTCATTTATGCTAACAACACTCACAAGGCAGAGAGAAGCAGAGGGAGGAGACATCGTTTTCCAGGACAACTCAGAACATTTTACTTTTTCTCTCATTTTTCATGTGTTCCCAAGACTGGAAAATCAGTCAATCATTTTCCAGGTTTTCCAGGACACGTGGGAACCAGCCAATCATTTTATATATACTGAATATATACACTCGGTGGCCACTTCATTAGGTACACCTGTGCAATATAATTCAATCCAATACAACAGATCTGCTTTAAATTCTACATTTATGAACTTTATACATTTTCAGTGTTTGTTAACCCCTTAGCATTGTCAGAAAGGTGATAATATTACTTTATGTTTATTATTGAGGTCATATAGTGGTTGATGGTGATGTATTAAGGTGCATTATATTGACTGGTGTTCCTAATATTTTGCCCCTCTCATTGCATGTTAATCGAGTAAACAAAATATTAGGAACACCATTCAATATAATGCACCCTAGTACATCAGTAATAAACATAAAGCAGAATTATCACATTCCTGAAGTGGCCACCGACTTTAATGTCATTATATTGAGGGTCAGACAACAATATAACGAAATTTAGATAGCAGTCCCTGAGCCTTAAGAACATTTAAGACAATTAAAATCAAATAAGACATAAATACAACATTAACAATCTACACGGTCGCCCATAAAGTAGGAATAATATTGTTTTCAGACACATTCCTCCTTTTATTTTCTATTTGTACACATCAGTAATCACCTTTGACCAGGTGCAATGAGATTGATCAATACAATTTTGAGAATATATACACTTTATCTATCAAGAATAAATCACATTTTCACAATCATTTCATGGAAAGAGGTAAAAAATATTTTATTCCAACTTTATGGGCGACCTTGTATAACAGCTACAAACCTCATGGTGGCGCTAGAGGGAAAAGTCACAGGATCACCAAAAATCAGCAGGATTCAGCCTCTGTGGACCACGAATGTCTGTATGAAATCTATCCATCCAATAGTTGTTGAGATATTTTAGGACCAAAGACATGGACTGACTGTCATCCCTAAAAATGTGAATAACTTCCTTTAACCACATTTAATGGAGCCCATCGCCCCTCATAACTTCATGCACCGCAGCTCCGTGCTTTGCTTGGGGATTTGTCGTCCTTGTCTCAGGCTTCTTGGGATTTCCTGCTTACCTCTCGGTGTTTTGAGCAGCCGAGTAGAAAACAACACATAAAGAAGAGAGATAAACAGCGGGGAGAATGACTCACTTATAATGGGGTGTATGTTTCTATTTGCAGACGGAGGGGGGGGTTAATGAACAATCACATATTTGGGATTCCTGTGATGTGTGTGTGTGTCTGTGTGTTAAAGCTTCAAAGGCAGCACTTTTTTTGTGTGAATGTGAAGGGAGTGTAATACAAGCAGGGTTCACACCAAGGCCTCCTTAGTGAGATATACTGAGAATAATTAAAGCACTGCATAAATCAGCTCCGTTAGTCACCAACCGGACTCCCTGTCTCCTCATGACGGTGCAAAACATGTAAAGATTATCCACTCATCCCTTCAAATCCTGCATGTCTCTCAGCAACAAGGAAACACTCACTGTGATATTTGGGATATTTTTTCTTTTAATGTCTTTTTTTAAAGTTAAAATTAGACTCTCTTCCATGCTGGTTTTATAAACGCATTGACTGCTAGTAGTGGCTCTAAGCAGGATTTTATGCTTTTATTCTTTTCTTTGATATAAATGACAGTAAACTGAATATTTTGGGGGGTTTTAACTGTTATTATCAGCATTTCAATGCTTTACCATGGCCATTTTTTACTATGTTAAGCAAAAAATACCAAAAATTTGCTGGTTTCAGCCTCTTAAATGTGAGGATTTTAGGCTTTTGCTATAATACATAATGGCAAACTCAATATCTTTGGACTTTGGAGGGTCAAAACAAGACATTTGAAGATGCCACAATCAGTGTGTTAAGTAACTGAGTTATACAGTCGACTGATTGCTTAGCTGTCATGTTATAATCAGGGTAGGGGGTGAGAGAAACCTTGCAGACTTCTCTTGAAGAACGTTGATTTCTTTGCCATGTTTCTTACACATGTGGATAAAAACAGCATGCAGGGAAAGGATGAAAGGATAGATCATTAGTAGACCTGTTACAATAACTACTGTTGTTGGATGATATATTGTCTCAGAAATAATCGCGATAAACAATATTATTGTCATTTGAAGATCATTTTATACCACTGATATAATGATAATATTATAGTAGTATAATTTATATATAAGGGGGGGGGGGGGGGCTATCCTTGTTTAAAAACACAGACTGCCATTATGGTTTGGAGACAGAGTTATTTACCTTTTAATTCTTCTGCAGTCTCCACTCAGGGCGTCACAGTGAGGAATGGAGGACACTACTCACTTAGCCAATGTGACATGAATAGACTCTTAGCTGCTACCATAAGTCTATATATAGACATGATGATGTTGATAATTACGTTATTGTACGATAAGTGAATAATGTAATTACTGTGACAGGCCTAATCATTACACGGAGCGACAGGTACTGATGTTTAAAATTATAGCAATCCAAAAGTCTAAGACTAACTGGAATAAAACAGAAGCAGCCTGTAAAAGTCTAAATATGTGAGTTTCCACCACTGAACATTTCACTGTTAACCCTCCTGTTGTCCTCGAGTCAAGGAATGAAGGGAGGGAGGAAGGGAGGAAGAAGGAAGGAAAGGAGGGAGGAAGGAAGGAAGGAAGGAAGGGAGGAAGAAGGAAGGGAGGGAGGATGGAAGGAAGGGAAGGGGGAAGGAAGGGAGGAAGAAGGAAGGAAAGAAGAAGGACGGAGGGAGGAAAAAAGGAAAGAGGGAGGAGAAAGGAAAAGAGGAAGGGAGAAAGGAAGGAAAGAAGGACAGAGGAAAGAAGAAAGGGGGATGGAGGGAAAGAAGGAAGGGAGGAAAGAGAGAAGGATGGAGGGAGGACAGACGGAAGGAAGGAAGGGAGGAAAGAAGGAACAGTCAAAACAGACGGGGTCAATTTGACCCAGGAACGACAGGAAGGTTCAATTCACTTTTGTGCTCTGAGGATGAGCTCTTCTGTAGGGGTTGAAGTTATAGTGATAAAAAAAATCATAATTAGAGACAACCACACATACTGTATATGTATATATCATATGATTACAGATTGGTCATTAATAATGTGTGATAGTACAGTTTGTCTTTATCCAAATCACAGCGAGCACAGTGGAGATTAAGCTGGTTTGTAGTGGAGTTACAGTACTGTTTAAGGATCACAATATGCAGCATTGATTTAATTTCGGAGCACAAAGAAAGGTTTTTTTCCCCCCAGATCTTTTTCAATATGAAGGGATGAGTCACTATAATGTTTTATTAGAGTCTAAGAGAGAAACCTTGGGACCGTCGAGCTGATTGTTGGTTTTCTAGGTCATGTTTTAATAGCTGGGTCTTTTAAATGAGAATTTAAAAAATTTTTTTTTTTTTTTACTGTAAGCAAAACTATCTTTTCATCTTCAGCTTCACCCACTCTGCTCATGTTTCACAACCCTCAAATCTTCACCAGTTTGCTTCCACATTAGCAAAAGCTGCCCTGCAGTAAACTGACTGACTTCTTGCAGTGGGGTCGTGAGCGGTGTGGCCCGTCACTATGGCAACAATGCCTCAAATTATGGATTATCTTTTCTTTTGTGAAATTGTTCTCAGGGTTTATACACTCAGATGACTGGTATGCGTGTGTGTGTGTGTTGATTTGTTTCACGACAGCACAGAAGGGTTTAAAGAGAAGAAAAATCACTTGAAATGTAAAATTCAAAGTTGTGGATTGTGAACTTTGTTGCTTCGAGAGCCGCAACGATTAGTCAACGACCTGATTAGTGAATCATCAGGAAATTAATTGGCAACTATTTTAGTATATAATAATAATAATTTCTCAAGAAAAAAATGCTTAAATGTGAGTATTTTCTGGTTCTTCAGTCTTCAATTAGGGTATCTAAAATATATTGATATAATTGATTAACAATATCAGAGGGAATGAAAAAATGCACATCATTATTTTCATTCTCATTATCAAACATTAAAATGATTATGATGTGACTTTGGTGGGGATCGGTACCAAACAAAGATGTTTTATTAGGTCTGTAGAATATTAAATGTGGGCTCGGATAGCAGCACTATACTTTATTTGACCTTCGTGTCGTCCTCCCTGGTCAAATTGACCCCGTCTGTTTTGACTGTTCCTTCTTTCCTCCCTTCCTTCCTTCCGTCTGTCCTTCCTCCTCAGTTGTGTGCCCCATTAAAGGTCTGATCCTAGAATCGCCACTGCTGAAACAGTTGCAAACAAATATTAAAAAATAATGATGTTTTATGATGTGACAACGCTATGGTTAAGGTTTGGTTAGGTTTAGGCACAAAAACCACTTAGGGTTATGGAAAGATCACGATCTAGGTTAAAAATGATCACTTAGATGATAAAGTTAATACAATGTCTTTCAAAGAGTCGTGCTGAGTGTCACGAGAAAATGTGAAAAATGTATGTCCATGTAGACAAAGACATTTATTAGATTGTTACTCAGACATGGCGTAAGCACAACATTTATTTCAACTGAAATATGTTACCTATGACTAGAAAAAATCTTTAAAAATTCGTGTCCTTGTAAAGATTACATTTCATGACTATTTCACAAATTGTTGTGAGACTCGGTTGAGTATTTAAAGAATTTTGTCTGCATTAAATAATCTAGTGGGCTTTTACTGGAAACATTCAAACACCCAAACTGTTCAGCTGAGTGTCACGAAAACATGTGAATATTCGTGTCCATGTAAACAAAAACGTTGTAGATGATGTTCGTTACTCAGATGTGGCGTAGACACGAAATATACTTCCATCTGAAATACATTAGGTTGAAAGTCGTGCTGAGAGTCACGAAAAAATGTGAAAATTCATGTCCATGTACACTAGTCTATAAATTACATTTTGTGACTATTTCACCAACTGTTGTGAGACTGGGTGGATAATTTACAGTATTTTGTTTGTGCAGTAAATTATCTAGTGGGCTTTTATTGGGGGGAAAAAAATTAAAACATCCCAACAGTCGTGCTGAGTGTCACGAAAAATGTGAAAATCCGTGTCCATGTACACAAATCTATAGATTACATTTCGTTACAATTTTACAAGCACTCTTTAGACTGGGTTTAATATTTAAATACTGATGTCTGTGCAGTGAATAATCTAGTGAGCTTTTATTAGATAAATCCAAACATCCAACCACATAAAAAGCTCCTCACTATCAAAGTCAACCAGCGTGTAAAACCTTGTGCAAGCTCTCCTCACCATTAAACCAAACACAATTATGGGCTCATCTGTTTGGCAGGAGCCCCGTTGACTCTGCGCTAACCTGCCAGGCTTTGCCAGCTCCACCGGACATATGTGCCACCAACTGTCCGTCTGAGCCCAGAGGATCAATAATAACAGAAAATGATCATCTGGCCGGCCCGAGCCTGTTTATTATTCATCTTAGCGGGAAAACGTTGAGCTCTTACACGAGACAATATGCAGGCATCAAAGGATTAATGAATGCAGCACTCAGCAGTTTCTTAATCAGATAGGGTTAATGCTCTCTTGTATGTTCCAGCTTATCTTTAACCCAAAAAAAATTACATATTCATGGGTTGAAGTGAAACTCTTGAAAAGCTGCATGTGCTTTTTTTCCTTCTTCATGTCAGATACAGCTTAACTGCAGCGGGGAAACCGAAACAAGTCATCAAATATTCAGCCTCAACATGTTCAGGTCTCATCCACAGAGACTAGGATCAGCTCTTGTTTGCATCATATACACTGAGAATTAAAAATGTACTATGAAAAACTATGCTTTATAATTATTCATGTGCATAAATGTTTTAATTTTCTAACATCAGGCCTACTTTATCAGTGTACATGCCTAATAAATAATAAAAGTATTAATTCTAGCTTGTCCTTGATGTAAATATACCTTTTTATTGTTATTTTGTGCAACTATGACCATTGACCAACTATAACCAAGGTTTTAAAAGCAGATATAAACAATTTCAGAAGGTATTTGATGCATTACTTTTTTTTTTGCAGGAGCCAGTTGAGTAAATTCTTAGTCAAGCCAATTTATGCATAGAGCAGATTAGGTTTAATTAGTTTATTTCATTCATTTTTAAATGTATGCAACTTAAATATACATGCAAATTAAAAAAAGTAAATAATCATATGTTGTTGTTGATATTCATTGCGCTTAAAAACTACAAAAGTTGACCAAAGTGCTTTATAGAGACACTAGAAATATAATTTTTTTTTTAAGCACAAAAATAGTGATGAGGATCAAGGTGAAAATTAATAAAAGTGAAGAATAAAACAAATTAAAAATGGGATTTAATCATAAAAACACAACAACAAATAAATAATGGAGAGAAATAAATAAATAAAGACATAGTGTAACCTTGTATATCTTCGTGATGACTATTATCTCTTACATACTGTTTATATTCTGACTCATAATTAGTCTCTACTTCAATTCACATTCATTAATTCCTCGTCAGTCATTAACCTTCATGTCGTCCTCCCGGGTCAAATTAACCCCGTCTGTTTTGACTGTTCCTTCTTTCCTCCCTTCCTTCCTTCCGTCTGTCCTCTCTCCCTCCTTCTTTCGTTTCTTTCTTCCTTCCTCCCTCCTTCTTTCCTTTATTTCTTCCTTCCTCCCTCCTTCTTTCCTCTGTCCTTTTTTCCTCCCTCCGTCCTACCTTCCTTCCTTCTTTCCTCCTTCCTTCCTCCCTTCTTTCCTCTGTCCTTCTTTCCTTCCTTCCTCCATACCTCTTTTCCTTTTTCCCTCCTTCTCTCCTTTTTTTCCTTCCTTCCGTCCTGCCTCCCTCCCTCCTTTCCTTCCTTCTTCTTCCCTTCCTTCTTCCTCCCTTCCTTCCTCCTTTCTTTCCTTCCTTCCTTCTTCCTCCCTTCCTTCCTTGACTCGAGGATAACAGGAGGGTTAATAAATGTTCTGTTTGATTAATCTTATAGAATACAAAGACATTCACAATCATTATTTCATGATCCAGAGGAACGTTTTATAGAATATGATGAAAATATATATACATATAACATGTTTGAATGGTGATTTTTGAATTTGTTTAATAAACACACATCAAACTTCTACATTTGCATATTTAAAATATCTATCAACTGCACAAAAATTGATGAAGAATTAATTAAGAAGATGCATTTTATTTCCATTTGTGTATACTGTGTGTAACATTGGACTAAAATAAATATTTACAGTATATGGTGCTTTACAGCTGTCAGGTGTAAAAATGGATCAAATGGGACCCTGAACAGTATGTAAGGGTTAAAGGCTGAAGAAAAGGGAGACGAGTTTTAAAAATATCAGTGGATGACGATATCTTTTTTGTGTTTCAAACGCGAAAATTAAAAATTAACGCCTCAGTAATCTGCTGCTAATTGGGGAATAATATTGTTCTGCATCAGTCAGAGTTTTTCCATAAGGTGTGAACATGTTATCAGCACCTTCTCCTCTCTGACGCTCTGCTCCTGTTACATTCAGAGTGTTACTGAGGAGTGTTTTATGTTATATCAGCTGGCTAAATATGACCTTCTCATGTCCCGAGAGAGCAGTGCGGGCTCAGTGTAAAAAAAAAAAAAACCCTCCAACTAACACACCTGTCAGGCACATGTTGATAATGTAGGCGAATATCAGAAGAGCTGAGGTTACCTGTGTGTGTGTGTGTGTGTGTGTGTGTGTGTGTTAAAGAGCATAATGTGCACAATTTAATACAACCTTGCCATAAGGCATGAACAGATCAAATTAGCTATTAGTTAGCTGAGGAAGTGTACCATAGCAACATAAACAGAGCAGGCAGCGTACACTACACAAACTACACACACACACACACACACACACTTTCTCTCTCTCTCTCTCTCTCTCTCTCTCTCTCTCTCTCTCTCTCTCTCTCTCTCTCAGACACACACACACACTGACCTCTTATCTTTTCCATTGGCTGCTTGTTGTAATTTATTTTCTCATGGACACATACGAGCCTGGACAATGTTAGCTTGTTATTTTAAAATGAATTTCAACCCGTCATAGCAGTGTAATTATTCTGGTGTGTGTGTGTGTGTGTGTGTGTGTGTGTGTGTGTGTGTGTGTGTGTGTGTGTGTGTGTGTGTGTGTGTGTGTGTGTGTTAAATGTAACATAATCAAAGGAGGGTTCAGTGTGTTTTTTGTGTGTGTGCTTGAGAGCAAAACAGGAACGGGTAGAAGTAGGATTTTCAAAACCACCACCATCATTAGCCGACTTAAAAGAAAATGTGATTTGTAATATGAATTTACACACTGGAAGACTTATAAACAGAGAAGTGAGGAAGATAAAAGAAGAAAACGTTCATTATACGGAAATCCATTTCAGTCCGAACATAATCAGGGTTTTGTGTTAATGACTTATTTCCATCAAATGTTACGTTATATGATGACATTTAATTTCAAAAGCTCCACAACTCTGTACATGAGCAACTTTTCTGCATTAATGAGAAGTTGTTGTTTAAGTCCAGACAAGGTGTGATTGGCTTTACTTCTGTGTTCAGGGATAGTTTTGTTTTTAACCTTCGTGTCGTCCTCCCGGGTCAAATTGACCCCAGTCTGTTTTGACTGTTCCTTCTTTCCTTCCTTCCTTCTTTCCCTCCATCCCCTTTTCTTCCTTCCTTCTGTCCTTCTTCTTTCCTTCCTTCCTTCTTTCCTTCCTTCCTTCCTTCCTTCCTTCCTCCTTCCCTCCTTCTTTCCTTTCTCCCTTCCTTCTTTCCTCTGTCCTTCTTTCCTTCCTCTTTTCCTTTCTCCCTCCCTCTTTCCTTTTTTCCTCCCCCGTCCTTCCTTCCTTCCTTCCTTCCTCCCTCCCTTCCCCATTCTTTCCTCTGTCCTTCTTTCCTTCCTTCCTTCCTCCCTACCTCTTTTCCTTCCTTCCTCCCTCCTTTCCTTCCTTCTTCCTCCCTCCCTCTTTTCTTTCCTTCCTTCCTCCCTCCCTTCCTTCTTCCTCCCTTCCTTCCTTCCTCCCTCCTTTCCTTCCTTCTTCCTCCGTTCCTTCCTCCCTTCCTTCCTTGACTCCAGGACAACAGGAGGGTTAAATGTGTTTTTCATGCCGCTCTTCTGTCCGCTGTTTCACTGCAAATCCAGCACAATAGTTTCATACTTTCCTCAAGCAAAGTGAACTCCTTAAATGCTCAGTTTTCTTTTTTTTTTATTGTTGTATCGGTCAGTTTTGAAGCTTTCAAACATCTGACAGCAACCTTGCTAGCAAATAGCGGAGGGAAAGGGGGAAGGTAGAAGGTGAGGTGATGTGATATTGATGTGTCACTCAAAAGCAACACAGATCAGACCGCAGTGACATTTTGTTCCCCCATCATCACACATCATAACAGTATACAGTAGAAATGACAGAAAATCACAATATCTGCTTTACCATCACTGCTATGGATCAAAAACAACTTCTTTTTTTTTATCAGTTTGGAGCTGCTTGCACAGACAGACTGTCTAATATAATCAGAGCTGCAAAGATTAGTCGATTAACAGAAAATCGGCAACTAAGCTAAAAATCTAACAATCCTTTAAGGTATTTCTAAAGCAAAAATACCAAACGTTTGCTGATTGCAGGTTCTCAAATGTTAGGATTTGAGGCTTTTCTGAGTCTTACATGGTAGTAAAGTAACATATATTGGTTTTACACTGTTGACTGGATAAAACAAGACATTTGAAGACGTATTTTTCAGTATTTTCTGACATTTCATGGGCAAAATGATACATATGGGCCAATGACATTTCTTTTTGTGTCCATGTGGTTTAGTCAAATGTGAAAATAAACGTATGAATAACTTGCACACATTATTTTTTTGTGGACCTGGCATCAAATTTCTGCTTTTAATCCATTTTGAGAGAATATATTAGGGGATTATGGCAAAAATGTCTAAGTGGTGTAACCATAAAAACTTTGTAACAAATAATTCAACTTGCTTAAAAACACTAAATTCTCAATAAAACACCATATCAACTAGTTTGGCATGATCTTACATTATAAATTATAACTTATAACTATATTAAATAAAGGTAATGGAATACAATTGTTCTAAATATTACATTTCATCTGGGGAATCTCAGGAAACATTTACATTGTTTAAATGCAGTAATTATTAGTATAAGTCCACTTAAATACACTGTTGGTGGATAAAATATATTATATATTTAATATTCATCATTATTTTGTGGTTACACCATTTGACATTTTCAGGAGCATTCAGTCTTACTGTTGGTAAAAAAAAAATAGTGCAAATGTCATTTAAAATTACATAAAACCAATAAAAATACTAAATATACATTTTAACAAACTTGATGCTGCTTTTAAAACTATCTTTTAACATATTTTTGAATTGCTCATCTTGCCAACCCTTATTTGTTACTGACGCTTATAATATAATCTTTGAGGTCTTTGTGGATCTCGCCTCTGTTTGCGTCTGTCTGCAGACAGCTGATGCGCTGTTGCACATATTGGACCTTGAAACTATAACCTGAGGGGCTTATCATCCTATTAGCCTATCGCTGTTCAATACTGCCAGCCATGCAGTGGTTGTTGCCCCCTGATCCTCCCCCCCGATGCTTCCTGCCCTCACCGAATCCTCAAGAGGAAGAAATCAATGTCAAAACCTTTAGGATATGTTACTAAATCAATCCATTTTTTTCTCAAAAGCAGTAAAATGCACGTAGAGATAAGTAAAAAAAACACACACACATAAACACACACACAGCTGGACAGATCTGATAACCAAACAAACCCTCTTTCCACGCTGTTTGCTCTCATTTGATTAGCCAACACTTTGACCCCCTGTGACCCTCTTGTGACCACAGCTGCATCCCGGCGTCTGACCTCTGAACTCTTCACCTGCACTTGTGTGATTCACTGTCATGGATGGGAGAGGATGTGTTTGAGTGTGTCTGTGTGTGTGTGTGTGTGTGTGTGTGTGTGTGTGTGTGTGTGTGTGTGTGTGTGTGTGTGTGTGTGTGTGTGTGTGCGTCTAGTAATGTTAATTTATCTCCTGTGTGATATACAGAGAGAGGGGGAGGTTAGAGGAGAGAGGAGGGTGAAAGAGCTGTTTTAAAGAAGACGTATCATACATATTTCCAGGTCTATGTTTATACTCTGGGGCTCTGCTGGAATATCTTTGCATGATTTAATGTTAAAGCTCCTTATTTATCTTATACAGGCTCTTTATGCAGCCCCCTTCAGTTTAGCCTCTGTCTGAAACAGGCCATTCTAGCTCCTGTCTCTTTAAGGCCCCCCCTCTCTCTGATTGGTTGGCTTCAGCCAGCTCTGGAGGCAATGTACACAAATTAAACCTCTTTTTTTTCGTTCTTTACTCAAATAGTCAACTTCTCAAATACATCAGTACATGTTTGAGCTGAAATCTGTTCCTAAACATGTGAGTGCACAACGTGAACAACCTTCGCAACAAAGGCTATCGAACGGACAGCTGTGTGTAGGCATGTGCAAAGAATCAGACGTTATCATGAGGAGGAGGAAGAGGTAACATTGCAAACAGAGCATTTAGAGCAAGTTGAAGCCCTGGCTTTTGACTTTCAGGGAGCATTTTTATACCTGGCATTAACATGTGTCTTGGGTGATCCGATAACAAGTGAACAGCCCAGAAATGCTGGTGTGAACGCACCTAAGATGCATTGAGATCCGATAGCTCAGACCATATTCGGAGATGGGTGTGAATGTGTTCTGGTCCACATTGAAGGACCACTACTCCACTGACATCCTCTATTTTCCAGCAGACTAAGCACAGGAAGTGCACGGACCCCGATCCTTTAGCTGGTTTAAAAACAGCAACAAATTAGGTCTTTGCAAGCAGGACTAGTTAGGGGGGGATATGAGACGATGTCACCTGCTGATTTAACACAATCACCTCCATTCATATCAAATCAAATTACAAAAAGAAACTTATTTCTGAGCTCAACCAGACATTTAAATAAAAAACAAGCTATTCTGTTTATTTGTTTTTTTAAAGAAAAATAGACCTCCTGTTCACTATAAAGTGCCACATTTTGATATATTGAGCTTTTAAATCTTTATATCCTATAAAAGAAAAACCGCAAGTTAATATTTTTATACATTAAAGCAGGATTTTGGTCACTTGGTCACTCAAGACACATGTAAAACCAGGTGTAAACAGATACGTTGACCTCATGTTGCAGAACCTACACCATGTTTAACATCCGACATCATAACAGTATAAAAATAACACTTGTGGCAAGAGATATATAATTTATCAGAGATCTTAAACTAAAGCTTTTTCATTGAGTGCCAAAATAAAATTGGATGCTGCACTTGAACATTTGCCTTGATTCATGCGGTTCCCAGTCCACCTACACTTGGCAAGGTAGAAAGGTCGAATGATTATCATGCTGCTCGGATATTACAGATGTCAGTGTGATCGGTTGGAATAAAATAAGGATTTCTCCTCACTGCAGAATAAAAGTGAGCAAAATATTTGCATCTTTGCTTTGATTGCAAAGTATCTATTGTGGATTTACTATCACACCATCCGAGACGGAAATGTGAGGGGGAAAAAAAGATGAATAAGGCACAGAAACAAAGACAGTAGCAGCCTGAAAAACAACATTTGGGAAATATCTTGAAGCAGGTAACAAGAGGTGGCAATGAGATTGGAGATTGGATGCTGTATGTGCAGCAGGAGGGTAAAAAAAGAGAAACAACAGCAGGTGAAATACCTGCTGTGGCTGCAGAGAAGAATGAGCGGATTAGACAGCTGTGTGTGTGTGTGTGTGTGTGTGTGTGTGTGTGTGTGTGTGTGTGTGTGTGTGTGTGTGTGTGTGTGTGTGTGTGTGTGTTCAACAGAGGGGAGTGTTAGTGGTCATATATGGTAGCAAAGATGAATGGTCTCATTTGTGGTGGGCGCCTGGAGGCCACACAGACTGATGTAGCCACACTGCTGCAGACTTTATCTCACACTCAGACCATGTCCACGCTAAATGCTGATAAATTTAGAAACACCTTTTGTGTGTCTAACAGGGTTTTGTCGACACTGGCAGTTTCAGATTGCTTTCTAAAATGTCACTGTCAATACCGAACTGCCAGGACTACTTGAAAATAGTGAAATATCTGTATGTCCTCCTTAATTTTCTTTTTATTTAATGATTATGTAAGAACAACATTTTAAAACAGGATTTAATCTCTTCTTGTCAAACAAAAAAATGCTTGGTGAGGTATTGTAATGTTAAGTCCTCTTAGTTTAAAGGATAAAACTGGTGACTTCATATGTTTAGTATTCAATGTGTATGCAAAGCCTGATATATCCTATTTGATCAAGTTTTCAGTCTCTGGAGAGTAGTTCTGTGGACTGTGTTGTCCAAAAAGTATTTAAAAACACCTCCTTCATTATGAAGGTCTGGTCATGTTAGGTTTTTTATAAACAGCTCCAAAGACTAATAACAGTGATCATGTCTTCAGTCTCTGGAGAGTAGTTCTGTGTAAGGCAGACGATACTGAGCATGTGCAGGAAGGCTGTTCTGTTCACAGCTTCGTTAGCTTGTTGTGCTTCATATCACAACCTCAACTTGACCAGTGGTGGAGCTAGCGGATGGCTTCTAAGGCTACAGCCCCGAATGTTTTCTCAAAAAGCTTCAAATCTATTTGAAACCAGCTGCCGACTGTTTTTTGTGATGCTGGCGGCTTTGTGGGATGCAGTTCTAAACAGTGCCTTACATATTACAACCTCTTGACGTTGTACTAAAGTTGTTTACAGTGTATAATGTAGTACATCAAGCTGTGTAAACAGAACCAAGTTCCTGCACATGCTCAGTGGCATCTGCCTTACACAGAACTACTCTCCAGAGACTGAAAACGTGATCGCTGTTATTAGTCTTTGGGAAAAAAAGACTAATGTGACCGAACTCTTCATAATGAAGGAACATGTCACTCAGTGCAGCGGTGTGACTCACTGATGTCTTTTTAATAGTTCTTGGAAAAGCATGGAGGTCTACAGCCGAGAGGAATTAGATATATCAGACTCTGGAAACACACAAAATACTTTTAAGTAGATAAATTCATCGTTGGTTTGGCTCTGCACATGACAATAAAAACATTCAAGTGTTTTCTGATCTGGAAAGGTGAGCTGGGTATTTGTGAGGTGGTGAGCGGATCACCAAAGTCATTACGAATCATCATCTGGACAATGTGAATATCTGTATGAAATTTCATGGCAATCTATTTAATAATTGTTGAGTTACAGTATTTTATTAAAAATAAAAAATGCCAGCCTCATGCTGGCTCTACAGGAAATGTCAAGGGATCGCCAAAGTCAGTAGGATTTATCTAATGGTTATCATTAATGTGTGTGCAAAATTTCATGGCAATCAACAGTTGATGAGATATTTTAGTCTTGACTAAAGTGAAATATGCTATTCCTGGAACCACGGCAAAAAATCTGACTATTATTCCTCTAGCAAAACAGAAAAAAACACATAACTTCCCTCCTTTTCTAAAGCTCCTCTCCCTCCAAATAGTTTGCATACAGTCTCTCAAATGAGGTCAAAGCGACCTTTTACCTGTATGATCAACTGAAGTCTCATCGCCCAGCCACACAAGCTAGTGTTGATCTGGAAGGAAATATGCTGGCTGTTTTCTGGCTGCTGCACAATTTACCCTGAGATCACTCTAAACACACACACACACACACACACACACACACACACACACACACACACACACACACACACACACAAAGAGAGAGTACACTCCTTAACTTTCTGTGTACTCTTTTTCTTTCTTGCTGTTACTTGTCCTATATCATTTCTTCATTTGCCACAGCAAAAAAAGCTTATTGATTTTTGGTTGAGTGAACGGGTGTGCACACTGTATGTCAGAGTGTGTGTGTCTGTGTGTGTGTGTGTGTGTGTGTGTGTGTGTGTGTGTGTGAAGGAAAGTAGTTAAAGCTGCTATTTGTGGTGATATCACTGTTTGTTTTATAAATGGCTGAAGCACTTTATTAGAAGTACAGACAATAAGAGAAGCAGCATGACATGATGGAAGAGAGAGAAAGAGAAGATGACGTGGAACATAGCGTTGCATCTTCAGAATAACATTCGCTGTCATCCAAGTGTGTATTGGACCCTACAGATTTAGGGTTAGGTGTGTGATCAGTATGAGAGACCCTCACCACCTTGATGCAAGTGGGTATCCACAGGAAAAACCCTTATGGATTATTTCGGCAGCATAAAACCTTCATCCAAAATTTGCAAAAGAGATTAATTAATTATCTGCTAGATTTCTCTTTTTCTAAACTGTGATGATGACCACTCATTGGTACTGTAGCTGGTAAATGGGTTGCATATAGTACCTTTCTAGTCTACATGCCACATTCACCCATTCACACACACATTAACCTTCGTGTTGTCCTCCCAGGTCAAATTGACCCTGTCTGTTTTGACTGTTCCTTCTTTCCTCCCTTCCGTCTGTCCTTCCTCCCTCCCTCCTTCTCTTTCTTTCCTTCCTCTCTCTTTCCTCCCTCTCTCTTTCCTCCTTTCCTTCCTCCCTCCCTCCTTCTCTCTTTCTTTCCTTCCCCCTACCTTCCTCCCTTCCTTCTTTTCTTCCCTCCTCCCTTCCTCTTTTCCTTTCTACCTACCTCCCTCCCTCCTTCCTTCTTCCCTCCCTCCTACCTTCCTTCCTTCCTTCCTCCTTTCCTTTTTCTTTCCTTCCTTCCTTCCTTCCTCCCTCCCTTCCTTCCTTCTTTCCTTCCTTCCTTCCTCCTTTCCTCCCTTCCTTCGTTCCTTTCCCTCCGTCCTTCCTTCCTCCCTCCCTTCCGTCCTTCTTCCTCCCTTCCTTCCTTGACTTGAGGACAACAGGAGGGTCAATACACTGTTGGCACAGCCTTTAGGAGCATGTTGAGGTTCAGTGTTTTGCCCAAAGACACTTCGACACTTGCAGAGGAACTGGGGGTTCAAACCACACATCTTCCACTTGTTAGATGACCCACTTTACCTCCTGAGCCACAGCCAACTTCATTGCTTTGCTGTTGGGATTACATTTCCCTTGGATCACTTTACATCAGTGTTAGAAGTGCCCTGTAACTGATTAGTTACAGTCAGTCAGTCAGTCTCCTAAGATCAGTTGTCATAGCTATGTCATCCATCCTCACGTTATCACATAGCCTAAAAATTACCTTCGAGGCCAAGTCTCTCCACCCAATCCTTTACTTCATTTTTTGGATGGAGTGTGCACGAGCCAGTGTTGTACGGATTGTCATAAGATTTGTTTAAGATATTAAGTACTTTTCGATCATTCATTTGTCATGGTTTTATGTACATTTTTCTATCTGTGCATAAAAAACTGAGTGGAAATGTTCGAAATTCCCCAAGAAGTTGAAACACTTGGCTGAGGTGGAAAAGCAGGTGTATCAATAAAAAGAAAAGAAAATGGAAACAGACTTAATGAACAGATGATGATGTACATGAAGCATTTGAATTAAAGATCATTAAAACTTCAGCTGAGGAGAAGAAAACATGAGAGGAGTGTTGAGTGACAAGCAGACTAATGTTCAAATACACGAAACAAACAGGAATGTCATATTTCCATCATGTTTTCCACTGCCGCTCTTTTAATTTTTTAAAAGTCATCTCAATGTGACCTCGTCTTCTGCATTGGTTTAATGGCACCGACTGGATAATTAGTTTCACCATCTTTTCATAATTAAGTATAGGAGTGTATGCACATTAATTCACATTTTATTTTGGCAATTTCTCTGGAAATTTGGTCAAAATTTATTCTACATTTTGGATGGAAACATGGCTATTTATGTCTTCCTCAGAATAATTAATAATAACTTTGGAGATCCTCTGATTTTTCATCTAGTACCTCATTTAATTTCTCCAATTTTGTTAGTTTATGACCCAATAAATTAGACATTCTCAACCCCAGCTGAACTTTGTCGCTGTTTCGTGCATGCTTATATATACATTACCTGCTAAATGTCAGTCATGAGTGTTGACATGCTAAAATATGTCAAGCAAACAGATGATTTCATTTAGCTCTAAGCAGTAGACTATTTAACCCTCCTGTTGTCCTCGAGTCAAGGATGGAAGGGAGGAAGAAGGAAAGAAAGGAGGGAGGAAGGAAGGAAGAAGGAAAGAAAGGAGGGAGGAAGGAAGAAGGAAGGGAAGGAGGGAAGACGGAAGGAAAGGAGGGAGGAAGGAATGAAGGAGGGAGGGTGGGAGTGAGAAAGGAAGGGAGGAAGGAAAGAAAGAAGGACAGGGGAAGGGAGGAAGGTAGGGGGGAGGAAAGAAAGAGGAGAAGGGATGGAGAAAAGAAGGAAGGGCGGAAGGAAGGAAGAAAGGGGGATGGAGGAAGGACAGACGGAAGGAAGGAAGTGAGGAAAGAAGTAACAGTCAAAACAGACGGGGTCAATTTGACCCGGTAGGACGACACAAAGGTTAAAACATGCTGGACGAGAGTATTCCTGAATTTTGTGCGCTTACGCTTTATTATATGAAAATAACAGCCACATAGCACTCTATTATTTTTCTATATCAGCACGACTCAGAGTGTGTTATCACACCTTGACACAAAATCAGCTGTAATGATCATCAAATTGGACATAAAGTAAATGAATCCATACTTACAAACATCAAAATTGATATTGAGCTCTGGGAAAATGTTATTGGATGAGGTTAACTTCACCTGTAAGATTTTGCTTTATCACCGTGACATTAGAGGTTATGTAGTGTTGTTTTGAATTTGCACAGACTGCAGTAGATTATAATTGCTACTACATTAAACTGGGAGGTGTAATTCTGAAACGGCAGTGATAAATGTGTCAGTAATGGAACCAAACTGTAAAATAGAGCAGAGACCATAAACACACATGTCATAAATCTGCCAGTCCAGTAGACACACACAGACACACTACATCGAGCCACTACATTCATCACTGCCAAGGTGTGTGTTTAGTAGCCATGTTGGCTGTGGAAAGTGCTCTATCAAATTGACTTTCCTGACATATGGTGTGTGTATCAGTGTGTGTGTCTGTGCGCTGGTGTTTATCGCCGTGGTGATGTGTGCGTTAGCGGCAGAGTGATGATGCCGGTCGTAGAGATGAATAAGACTGATAGAGATCTGATAAAGATATGCGGCCAGGCTCGTCTTTCAGCCTTTCTGACAAACATGAGCATCCAGCCTCAAAGGAAACGGTCAAAGTTCAAGGGTCAAGGTTGACTTTATTATCTCGTCAGGGGAGAAACTGTCAGGCAGGCCAGGCTGTGTTTGGAAGCTTTTGCTTTAGATTGCATTATTGTTCCTGCACTGGTTGATATATGAGTTAAATGTAGACTTTTATTTCATTTTTGTCGCAGTAATAAACATTTTTGAAGTGTATATTAATGACCTGGGCTTCCGACTGTAAAGCTATTTGCATACCTCTGGTGTCTGCGTGCCTATGTGTTTCCATTGTTTGCTCCTTGTAACAGGTTGTAAATATGCAGTTTACAGTTTTCATGAAAAAACAATGAGGTTGGCATCAGCAGTGAGCATAAACAAATCACACGCAGACACAGCTGTTGCATTATTGATGACATCTGAGGTGGTGGTGGTAGGTGTTTGGTGGGTGAGTGTGGGGGGGGGGGGGGGGGCTGATTTAACCCCCCTGTTGTCCTCGAGTCAAGGAAAGAAGGGAGGAAGAAGGAAGGAAAGGAGGTAGGAAGGGAGGAAGAAGGAAGGAAAGGAGGGAGGGAGGAAAGAAGGAAGGAGGCAGGGAGGAAGAAGGGAGGGAGGAAGGGAGGAAAGGAAGGGAGGTAGGAGGGAGGGAGGGAGGGAGGGAGAAAGGAAAAGAGGAAGGGAGGAAGGAAAGAACGACAGAGGAAAGAAAGAAGGTAATGGGGAGGAAAGAAAGAGAGAAGGAGGGAGGGAGGAAAAAAGGAAGGAAGGAAGGAAGGAAAGAAATAGAGAAGGAGGGAAGGAAGGAAAGAAAGAGAGAAGGAGGGAGGGAGGAAGGACAGACGGAAGGAAGGAAGGGAGGAAAGAAGGAACAGTCAAAACAGACTGGGTCAATGTGACCCGGGAGGACGACACGAAGGATAAGTGTCACAATACATGCCCTCACACATCTGATCATTTGTTCATTATGAGGTTTAAGAGCAGATATTCAGACAGGAGATTATAAGATAATTTAAAAATGGAAAGGTTAAGTTATGCCTCGCAGCCCTTTGATTGCAGATCCTGCTGTTAGGAAGCTTTCAACTGTGCAGGATTACAACAGAGTTCCTTCTCAGTCTGCAGGAGACGTGTTTCTGGATAATCTCAACTCCCTGCAGTTTGGCACATCACTTTGTTTCATGCGTAACAATACTGCTTTAAGAAAGATTGATTGTGGCAGTCTTGTATATTTGGAATCTGGCATTGTGCACATGTTGTCTACGGTTGTAAGTCCTCATTTGTTATACAAGAGCTGAATCCAAGCCATGTGTAGCTCTGAAAGTGTAGACAATATGCTGGAACTGAGGTCCAAGCACATAGACACACCCCTAAATAAAGAGTGCTTCCTTCAGGGCAGAGGGATATCCAGCACTCATTTAGAGCTGGTATTAATAATTATTTTCATAATCAATTCATCTTTTTGTCTATAAAATGTCAGAAAACAGTTTATAATAGTATAGTAGTGTTTTAATTTCAGAGACCATGTTAACATCTTGTAATATCTCCTTTTGTCTGATCAACAGTCCAAAATCCAAAGTTATTCAGATTATAATCATGTAGACGGCTGCAGTTAATGATTATTTTAATTATTGATTAGTCTGTTGATGATCTTCTTGATTCATCAGTTAGTTTTAGGTCTATAAAATGTTAGAAAATTGTGAAAAATGTCAGGTTGTTTCCCGAAGCCCAAGATGCAAGCTAAAATGTCTGTTCAGACTGTCCAAACAGTCCACAACCAAAAGATATTCATTTTATTGTCATAGAGGACTAAAGAAACAAGAAAAAAATCACATTTGAGAAGTTGGAATCAGAGAATTTGCAGTTTTCTTCTCTCTTCAAAACAATTAACTGATTAACAAAATAGTTGGCTGTTAGTTCAACGGTTGGCAGCTAGTCAATAAATCGACCAATCGTTGCAGCTCTAATTATGTATGACACAGAATAGCTCACATTGGAGAAGCTGCAACTAGCACATTTTTGGCATTTTTGCTTTGAATTTCTGCTCGTTGCAACTTGTCACTCTTGTCATACTGGAGTTATAGTATATATGTGTGTCCGACTTGTAAATAGCGTAAATATCCAAGTTGTAATTATGATCCAACTTATAAGATTTGCTGCCTAATAATATGGAAATGCCTGAAAACCGAAACAAATGTGGACGCCTCACATGAGCTAAATATAACTGTTTAATGTAACTAAACCCAAAGTTAATATATATGGTGCTGCAGTATATCATCAGTCCTCACATGATTAAACTCTGTAATTATACAAGTGCCTTATTGGTTTTTAACTTGTTTTTATTTACTGATCTTACCTGTTTTAATTTGTTTTCATTTGTTTGTTTTCAATACCTTGCTCTCATTACTTTGTTGTTAGTGTGTGTTACTCTCTCTATCTCTCTCCAGGATATTTTTAATCTTTGATAATTATTTTAATCTGTGTTACTGATGGATGAGTCTGCTTTGGTGTGTCTATTTTTGCCGTGCTGCGAGACCCAAGGGGGACAACAAAGACTGAACATATTGAAGGGCGGATAAGCAATGCACAGGGCCCCAGAAAACAACAATGGCTGATTCATTGTTTTATACAGCGATTACAGAATAAAGGAAATACCTAAATGCCTAAAAATAGATCCTATAGTGGCTGGTGGGCAAACTATGCATCCCCACACAATACACTATAGAGGTAATGACAAAAAAAGGTTCAGTCAGCCAACTCACAAGGAGTAGATTATTATTTAAATGTAGAAAATGTGCAGCATTAATCTTCAGCGTTTAAGATACGACTTCTTCGCTCCACACAAGGAAACACTGAGCTCAGCACAGCAGGGAGTGGGGAGTGACTGTTGACTGTACATAAATATGAACGCCATGACTACAGACTGCAAAAACATATGGACATAGTCACTGTGACGTCACCCATTGGTTTGTGGACTGCCATTTTAAAGCCTCGAGTTAAACGATTTGATTTTGGGAACCAGAGGTGACCATATTTGGACGCGAGGGGGGAGCTGAAATGATGTTCCACCTACCCCTGTAAATTTTCCAACCGTGTGACTAATAAAGGAATATCTTATCTTATCGCTAGCTGCTAGTTTGGTTAGCACAGCGCATTTATAGTCTTTGATAATGCTAATGCTCATTTTCAATGAGGAAAAAACAGGCCTAAAACCATTCAAACTAAATGCACTTACCAGAAAAACTGCTGACTCCTTAGAGGGTAGATTAGTAAGACAAACACTGCACAAGACTTTTTTACTGCAAACTTTTGCATTTCAGCGGAGAACCAGGAGGGTGTCTGTAGCATGTCGTTAGCATTAGCAGCTACAGCTAGCGTTAGCTCCGGCTCGTTGTTAGTCGAGGCTGACATTTTAGAGTCTTTTGGGTTATTGGTCAGCTTCTTTTCTTGGTTTCCTTGTCCACGGGCTCTTAGTGTCGCCATCTTATTAATGTGTGTATCACCAGAACTATTAAAATGGCCTTACTCGTGACAAAATCTCAAAATATAACGGAGGACTGAATTGACCCGACCGTTGACTGAGCCGCCATCACCAGAAGTCTCCCACAAGACTTTTTTAGATGATCAAAATGTTACAATTAACTTTAACGAACTGAAAACACACTGTAAAACAGCAACAAATGTTGTATGTATGTATGTATGTTAGCAGATGGGACATGAACCAAAATAAAAAATCAAACTACATGCCAAAGATGGTTTCTGTCATTTTAGGTAGTTCTCATCATGCTCATATTTATCCAACTGTTCATTTTTCTGATTAGTTATTTTATTATATAAAAAGGGGGGTGTAGCGTAATTGACAGCTCTCAAACTACCCACCACCCAACTTTTTTTTTTTTTCATAGTGAAAGCAGTTTAATCCAACACAATAGATTGTCACTGTGACATGCTGAGTGTACAGTCAATTCAAAGCAGAAATCACCGTGCAACATCACTGCATTAAATTAGTCTTTTGAAAAATTAAAAATACAGAGGAAACAATAAAAGCAAACAACTGGCACAAATTGTAAAATGAAATCATAGACTGTTTTACATAGACATAAAATGTTTCAGGAACTTGCAAAATTTGGTCCCAAACTTATAAAACTTAAATATTAACCCCTTAAATTAAGATGTACGTGCCTTCAGCAATCTATCTTTCTGTTCTGGCTTTGTTTGGGCTCCCTGTTGCCCCGGCTTCTTCAACATCACACCTCTCAAGTATTATTCTCAAGATTTTGGTCACTTGTGGATGTCTAGCTGCTTTGATTAAGGGTTCATCATCTGAACTGTTGCTTGACAAATCAGCTGAAGTTTTCTTTCTTGGCTGTTTGGCTGGTGTGGCCCTCTTCTTTGGGGTTGAAACCCTTCGTTTTGTATTGGGCTGTTTGTCTGTTCGAGTCTTTTTTAACAAGACTGATCAAAGGTTCATCATCCGAGCTTTCATCTGATGTCCCAGCTGAAGTCTTCTTTTTTGGCTGTTTGGCAGGTGTGGCCCTCTTCTTTGGGGTTGAACCCCTTGTTTTTGTGTGGGTCTTTTTCACAATATTAAATAAAGGTTCGTCATCCGAGCTCTCATCTGACTGCCTTCCTTGTGTTACAGCTGCCCTTTTTGTTGTCTTTGTGTTTCTCTGCTTGCCAATGAGGTTCACCAAGGGCACATCATAATCATAGCTGTTGTCTTTTAGTGATTTTCCTGTAAGTTTTGATTTTGTATTCCTGCTGTTTGCAGAAGATTTTTGCTCTTTAGCAGTCATCTTCTTCTTCCTCTTTGTTGCCAGTGGCTCATAATCTGAGCTGTCACTGGAACCTTTTTCCTGTCAGCGTTCCTTTTGGATTTTGTAACCAGATTAGCTTTTCTAGGTGACTTTGCATGTCAGCTGTACAGTCCATTTTTTATGGTCAGAGTAAGTTAATCAAGTTGTTGAAACAAAACGCGCCAAGTTTTATCTTCTATGAATGTTAGCAGCTTCTTCCTCTTCAGGAGTTGAATTCGCGGTCACTCATTTAGCTAGTTCGTTAGCTTACAGCCTCATGTGCTGCTCCACAGGGTGTAATTACACATGTTAGTGCCGTTTTTCTCCACTTGTGGATCTATTATTACTGTCTCAGCTCACGTTTCTTCTGCTTCCTTCCGTTTGTGTTTGTTTTCTGGGAGGTGGGCATCAGGGCGAGTCCCCACCGTCCGACTCTACTGTGCAAACTCTGGCTCAAAATGACATCACACAGGAAAGATGGCAGCTCCTGGAAAGGAGATATGTTGGCTTCACTTTTGTATAGTGGCAGGAAGTGGAGATACAGTATTCATATTAACATGCAATAACTGGTTGTGATGATACTAACTGCCCCCAGTACTAGTAGTGGTAGTACTGTAGTGGTAGCAGCCTGCATAGTGGGAATAAACTTTTGAAGTGGTACTGCAGAGGCAGTAGAGTGCAGCGCTGTTGGAAACTGAGTTTCTTTACTGCAGATATGAAGGTTTTTTTAGCATTCTGTCGGTGTCAGTTCGTCTTTGATGTTCATATCAACGCAGCAGGAGTCGAAGCTCTCCCTGAAGGCTTTCACCTCACACAACAAGGGACCAAAGTCTAACAAGTCCCACTCTAACACGTTGTTGACATAGTCAAATTTGCATGTTGAATCAACAAATCCATAACAAAATATTTTATTCAGTGGTATATTTACATATGTACGTACTTTTCCTGCTGGCTCAAGTCCCATTATGTGTCTGAGTTTGAGTCTGGAAGCTGTGCGGTGTATGTGTGCGTGTGTGTGTGAGTGTGTGTGTGTGTGTGTGTGTTTTTTGGCTGTGCATATCCACACATCTTAAGGGAGACTCCGTGCATTAGGGGCGTTCAGCCTACTTGTCAAGTCACTGCAAGTCATTTGTGTCTGCAGGATGCAGATATGACAAGGACAAGAGCTGAAGGATCCTAATGAAATAAAACATTTTTGCAGCCCTTTTACTTGCGTCAATCATCAATCTCTCTCATAAACGCACACACACGGAAACATGCGGACACACACTCATAAAAATATCTGTCAAACTCCTTATCAATCACCAGATCTCAGGGTGATATTTTTGGTGCTATTATAGGCAGTATTGCAAAATGTTCTCTTCCCTATAGACTGATATTCTTTAAAAAGATATTCTTATTAATTGACAGGGTGGATTTTGATGATTACGTGATACTAATCTAACCACAAAAGAAGATAATCCTAGCATTAATCTTTCTTTTTTTTTAGTGTGTTTTTTTTAAGGGTTTAAGTGTTTTTCCTTCCCTCTCTGGACAGCTACTTAAGCCTCCAATCTGTTATTTTTGGAGCTGATTAGAAGTTAGATTTAGAGTCTGTTTATCGTTTTTAATTATTTTGCCCAGTCCGTTCATTGGTATTCCCTTAATCTCTGTAGTATCATAAATTCTGTGTAATATTTTATGTTACAAAACAGCTTCTCATTACACTATAAATATATCAATTGTACCCAGATGTTGCTTACATTTCTATAAAGTAACATATTTAAAAGTTTATCAGTAAATCTTCAGTAAAAGCCTAAACGCTCTAAAGTATGGCTATAGTTCATGCCTGTTAAGATGGATAAAAGTAAGTGCATAAAATGTGTAATGGGTATCAAATGAAGTACTCAACTGGCATTGGTATCACTTTAAGGATACTTGGATTGCTACTGGTATCGTCATTTTTTAAACAATACCCAGCCATACTGGGTAAGTGAAAACTTTGACCTGCAGGTGGCGCTTGGTTAAAAG
Organism: Scomber scombrus; assembly: GCF_963691925.1. Classification (NCBI taxonomy): domain Eukaryota; kingdom Metazoa; phylum Chordata; class Actinopteri; order Scombriformes; family Scombridae; genus Scomber; species Scomber scombrus. The sequence goes on from NC_084984.1 coordinate 14,440,013, forward strand.
TTACAGTGCCACTAATGTTGAAGTCTATTCTGTAGCTCTGTGTGAAGTCAGAGGATCTATTAGTTAAACTATGTTTGGTTTCATCATATTCTTCAAAGAAACGTCAACATTCGTGATCTATGATGTCACAACTAATTAACATACTGTGATGCTGCAAAGTTTATCTTCTAACTGAACTCAACTGTTGTTAGAAGAAGCGGATGGGGAAATTTGATGAGAATATATAAATATACTGTCTTCTTCACTTTGACGTCTCTCACACCTGACAAAGAGAACAATCCCAGACTATTATTAAGATTTCACAAACAGTCAGGAGAGTGATGGTGTGAGGGGGTCAAGAGGAGGGGCAGCCTGTCATCTGCTACCTCTTCTTCTTGTCTTCCTCCCCTCTCGTTGTTATACCCGACCAGTTACACCCGCATTACATCACCACCGCCCGCCTTGATCTTCTGGGCCCGTTGTGTTCCTCAGCTCTTCAACACACAAGCTTGTAACACAGCTCATTTATATGGAACACGTAGTCAATTTACGAGCTTAACCCCACGTCAACAAGAGGAAGTGTGGTGGTCTTCAGAGAGTACTGGTGCGAGGTTGTTGCTGGTCATAATGAATCTGCTAGTGTTCAAAGTCTTACATCAGTGCTTGGAGCGCTTACACTAGCTCTGCTTTGTAGTGTATATGTTAGGCCCCCCCCCCCTTCAAACAGTGACTGTGCAGTTTTCTGTGGGGAAACATTTTAGATCATGATTCATTTTATAGATGCCTTGTGACAATTTGGGAGACTTTTTGTGAAATTTGAGCAATAAATTATGCAAAGAGTTTGTCTTTCTTGCTTTTCCAAAACCAAAAACCCAAGAGCAAAAAGTGTAAGGAATCAATTTACCAGGGTGTGTTTCTGCTGAGCTGGACATGTTGGCATGGCTGGCTAACTTACTACATCTGCAGTTGATTAGCTGTTGATTAATTGATTTATATGGCTATTTTGATAATTGAGAAATCGTTTTAGTCATTTTTGCCAAAATTCCCAAAAGTATATGGTTCCAGTTTCTTAAATGCGATGATTCAATGTTTTTTCGTTTCTTACATGATGAGCCGAATGTCGTTGGGTTTTGGACTGTTGGTCAGACAACATTTGAGAATGTGACGTTGGGCTGTTTTGAATAGATATTTTTGACTGTTTGCTGACATTTCATAGTCAAAATGATAAATTGTTGAATTGAGAAAATATTAGTTCCTATCAGTTGCAGATCTAGTAGTGACTAGGGTTGGGTATCGTATAAAAAATTACAATACCAGCACCAATCCAAGTACCCTTAAAGTGATACTGAATAGTGAGTACTTCATTTGATACCCATCACACATTTAGTGCTCTGTCTTTTATCCGGTGTAACAGGCGTGTAGTGTAGACACACTTTAGAGCGTTTAGGTGGAATCTTGGCTGCTGAACTATTAAGCGCGCTAAACTCAAATTCAGCACGACTTCACCACCACAGACGGGTTGTAGCTGCTGTGGCAGTGGGCCAATCACATGTACCATTAAATCCAAGAACGCTTACTGTTGATTGGCTGTGAGCAAGTCCATACAAATAGTCATTTTCTAGCTCTGGGTGCAAAAAGGATTGATTGCAGGTATTGTTTGACGGTGCATATTTAAGACCCTTTTACAGCACATAGCTTTAGTTTTAAAGCAACTAAGCTTGAAATATAAAACAATTAGCTGAAGACACCCGTGTATATAGAGATAACATTGATTAACTAGCTACAGCTGATAAAAGCTGGTAGCCACAGTCACTATTTTGACAAAATTGATGGTTGTTGGTGAGAAATGATGAGTCATGCTTTTGTTCATAGTTGGGTAAAATAAAAAAAAACATTGTTTAAAAAATTACCAAACATTTTGAGAGTTAAATATATCCATTATTATTATAATCTATATTTTTTTTTACCATAGAACAATGGAAAGCTTATTGAATGAGCAGAAAATTACATGTGATTTCACCTCACCCTATGTAAGACTCTCAATATTCATATTTATACTCCACACATTATATCTGCAATGAGACACTGAACAATAGTAGCAGCTGATGTCAGCGGAGATGGCTTGCAGTGATAGATATGGGGTTATCACTCAGCTGATGACCAAATTAAAGCGGTGGTGAGGCTGCACGCTGAGCTAGAAGTGGTGATTCTCCTCTAAATCTAATTTGCCCTCGGCCGTTTATTTCTGGAGATTAGGTTGTTCTTTAAATGACTGGCAGTCACACACAAGGGGACATCTCTCACTCTGTGTGTGTGTGTTCCTATTATTGGAGATGGGGGGGTTAGTGATCTTCATCCTTCACTACAATTTACCCTCACTGTCACTCTGTGAAGTTCATTTCTGTTATTGATTCGAAGGAACCCATTACAAACATGCACAAACACACTTCAATCCAGATTCACAAGCTGTTCACTTTAACCCTTTAATGACATGCAAGCCTTTGAGTTTGACCTTTCAATTCAGAGTGATGAAGACAACAGAAAATCAGCTGTTTTATTTTCCTTTCGGGTGTATGAGAGAGAGACGAGAGATGAGAAGACTAATAATACTCTTATGTTTGAGTAGTAAATTTGATGCTACCGCTGCTTTGCTTAGCACAAAGACAGGAAACCAAGGAAAACAGCTAAGGCTTTGTCCTGAGGTAAAAAAAATCCACCATTAAGCACTTCCATGGCTCACCAACTAAAACAGTAGCTGGGTTTACATGGAGACTAATATTCAGGTTAGAATCGGTTTAGAAGCACAAACCGAATGAAAATGCTCAATGTAAACACCTCAAACGGAATAAACAGGCCCAAACCGAATGGAATTTAATTTGGTGTCAGAGAGGTAGAATATTCATTTTCCTAAATATTATCGCACGTATTATCGTAGGCCGTCTCCTCCGTATTGCCTCTAGTAGGAGTGCCTTATTATCAAGCTGTTGATTGAATAAAAGTGTCACAACAACAGCAACTACTGTGCTAATCAGTTGACAGATCTCCATCTTTGGTCAATCACGTGATGTTTACATCAATCTGTCACACAGCTGCAAAACGTCTGTTCTGATGAAATGCGGTGGCGCATGTAAACACCAGATCTGAATAGATCACGTCACATGTAAACAGTTGTCATGAAATCTTTCAATAGGAATAAAACAAAGTCTCCATGTAAACCTGGCTACTGTATCTCGATCATTTTGACAGCTGGTAAACCAGTTGTCAGCCAACTCAGTGCTGGTAGCTGGCCTAACAGCAGTCAAAACTCTAAAAAGCAGGTTAAACCAGCTACCAGTTCTGAGCTAGTAGCTGGTTTAAGCTAGTTTGAGCTAGGATTTGACTATTGGTAGCTACAAGCTGTCAAGTTACCTGCTCAAGCTAAATTTTCCAGCAGGGTAACCTTTGCACATTTATGTAAGGATTAAACAAAACTCTAAAACAAAATATATCTCTAGAGGTGCTAGTAGGCTAGATTTAGGCTAGCTGTTTCCCCCTGTTTCCAGTCTTTATGCTAAGCTAAGCTAACCAGTTGCTGGCTCTTGCTTCGTCATATTTACCATAAACACATGAGAGTGACATTGATCTTCTCATCTGACTCTAAGCTAAGTATATCTCTGTGTGTGTGAGAGAATATGTCAGTTCCTGTCAGTGAAAGCACAGACAGGTGATTGCACATTAATTATCAGGGGCTCTGTGTATGTCATACAGGTGCCTATTAACCTGTCAGCTGTCATATAACTGTGAACTTCCTTTCTCCGATTCGCTCCTTTCCATTTGGCAGTCATTCTGCATTGCACACACATACAGTAGGCTACATGCAGCTTCAATCAGATTAACTGTAAAAGACACTCCACCTTTCATCCCGAGTGCCCACTGCGTCTAAGAAAAGCCTTACAGATAAACCACCAATTATGTGACACCTGTTTCAACCTTTTATTGATTGATTTTTGCTCAGTCTCTCGTCTGGCACCTTCACAGTCTTTTATAAACCCCCCCCTCGATAATCTCTCCTTTGCTCTTTGGGCTTGTGGGGTGTCAGGACTCACTGCCCTCTGCCTTTTTTGTTTATGCAGGGCTAAAGGATCCTGAAGGCTTTTCTCTCTCCCCCTCTCGACTTCTCTGATCTTCAATAATATTACCTCAGCTCCGATTTCAAACGGCGCTCTCTGCCACCCTGAGCGCAGAGATGCTCGGGGAGGTGTAGGGTTCTCCTCGTGTCTCTGCTTGTGTCTGATATCAGCCGTGTGGTTCCTGTTTTGGGTTTCTTGTCATCTCCTTCCCTTCTACTGTTCTGTATGTGTAGCACTTGTATATGTCTGGGATGTGGCGTTATATTGCAGCGATGAAAGCTTGAAAACCGCAGTTTGAGGTTTCTTATAGGGCTGCAACTTACATTATTTTCATTATCGATTAATCTATGAACTATTGTCTAATTGTTTGGTCTATAAAACATCAGAAAATAGATGAAAATTGCCTCTTAATGCAAGTAAAAGGTTCTTGAGCTATTAATCCTCCAATTTGAGAAGCTGATTCATTAAATGTTGGTCATTTTTTTCTTATAAAATGACTTAAAGGGAACATATGAACATTTCTAGGTTTATATTTTATTCTGTTTTTATTGATAAGAAACTCTTTTATAATATCTTTGCATGATTTAATGTTGAAAAAACTCCTTATTTATCATATTCTAAAACACATAAATACATGTTAGAGCCTGAATCTGATATAAAATATGCAGGTGGAAAATGTATAGTGGAGGTGCCACTGCAGATGGAGAGTGTAGAGCAGGTTGAAACCCTGGCTTTTGACTTGCAGGGATCATTTTTTACATATGCTCACCTTAATTTATGGATCTTTGACCATGTTTAACACACATTTCACATCAGAAAAGCATGATATACCCCCCATTAAATAACTATTTGATTTTTTTTTTAAACTCCTTCATTTTTTATCAAATGATTCATTGACTAATCTTTTTGTCAAACCCAAGCAGGGGGCAACATATTAGGAACCCCGTCTAATATAACATACTCCAGTACACCACCACCACCACGACCTCAGTAATAAACATAAAGTAGAATCAATGTCTTGCTTTCTCCAAGATATTCTGTTTACTGCCAGAAAATATTCATATTTGAGAAGCTGGAAACGGAGAATTTTGACTTTTTCTTCATTTAAAAAATAACTCGAAACAATCAATTATCAAAATGGTTGCTGATTAATTTAATAACTGTGCGTGTCTGTGTGTATAAGAGAGAGAGAGTGTGTATATATATTTAATTGACTCTTGATGATTTGGCAATGTTGTTGTTGTGACAGTCGTGTCAATAAAATGAATGAATTTGAGTTTGAACATTTGAGTGTGTGTTTGTGTGTGCGTGTGAGAGAGATTGAGAGTGTGTGTTAGTGTGTGTGTGTATATTTATTGAGAGTGTGTATGTATGAGAGAGAGATAGTGTGAGTTAGTGTGTGTATACATTATACAGTGACAGAGTGTGTGTGTTAGTGTGTAGTGTTTTATGTGTATATATAAGAGAGAGAGAGTGTGTTAGTGTGTGTAGTTGTGTATGTGTATATATAAGAGAGAGAGTGTGTGCGTATATAGAGAAAGAGAGTGTGTGTGTTTGTGTATATATTGAGAAATAGTGCATGTGTGAATGTAGGAGAAAAAGTGTATGTGTTGAAAAGAGAGAGAGTGTGTGTGTGTGTTTCTTAGTGTGTATGAGTGACAAAGGGAGAGAGAGAGTGTGTGTATGTATGTGTGTGTTAGTGTTAATGGGAGAGAGAGAGAGCCAGGAAGTAGGAGAGATGTGTAAGTGTATGTAGAATAGAGTGTGTGTGTTAGTATGTAGAAGAGAGTGAGAGAGACTGAATGTGTAAGTGTATGTAGAATAGAAAGAGAGTGTGTGTTAGTGTGTAGGAGAGAGAGAGAGAGAGAGAGAGAGAGAGAGAGAGAGACAGAGAGAGAGAGAGAGACTGAATGTGTGTAAGTGCAGGAGGGAGAGGGGGTGTGTGTCAGTGTGTAGAACAGAGAGAGAGAGAGACTGAGTGTGTAAGTGTGTAGAAGGGAGAGAGAGTGTGTGTTAGTATGTAGGAGAGAGAGAGAGAGACTGAATGTGTTAGTGTGTAGAAGGGAGAGAGAGAGTGTGTGTTAGTATGTAGGAGAGAGAGAGTGTGTGTGTTAGTATGTAGGAGAGAGAGAAAGAGAGAGAGAGAGAGAGAGAGAGTGTGTGTTAGTGTGTAGAAGGGAGAGAGAGAGTGGGAGAGAGAGAGAGAGAGACTGAATGTGTTAGTGTGTAGAAGGGAGAGAGAGAGTGTGTGTTAGTATGTAGGAGAGAGAGAGAGAGTGTGTTAGTATGTAGGAGAGAGAGAGAGAGAGAGTGTGTGTGTGTGTTAGTGTGTAGAGAGAGAGAGAGAGAGAGAGAGAGAGAGAGAGAGAGAGAGAGAGAGAGTGGGAGAGAGAGAGAGAGAGAGAGAGAGAGAGAGAGAGAGAGAGAGAGAGAGAGAGTGAGAGTGTGAGTGTGTTAGTGTGTAGAAGAGAGAGAGGGGGAGTATCGTTGCGCTCTCTCGGCTCTTTTCAGTCCTCAGAGCCGCTGGAGCCTCCGGAGCGGACAGATGATGCTCTGCACAGACCGGCGGCTGGATGACAGGACGGCTCACACTCCTCCTCCTCCTCCTCTCTCTCTCCGCTCGGTGCGTCCCGGAGGCTTCCAGTGTCATTATAACGGGATTATAATTAACTAACTCCTGCCCTCCCCCGGCTCTGCTGCTGCACTCCCTCCGTCGAGTCTCCCGCAGCACTGAGCGCACAGAGCCGGCGGAGGCAGCCTGCGCGTCGGCTCTGAGATGCCTCTGCCTCTCCGCCGCGCGCACAGCGCTCCACTCCGGCTGTTGTGACACTTTGATGCTGCACAAATCTGCTTTACAAATATGATGAAATGGCAGCCCCGGAAGAAGGTGAGTGAACTGTGACTTTAGAAAAAAAACTCCAAAGTTGTATATGAGGCGGATGACTGACCGGCACCGTTTGGGATCAACAGGGGTTATTTAAACACTCTCAGAGCGCGCAGCAGTCACGGACACTTTATTAAGGATAATCCGTTAATAGCCTGCATTTCTGAAAGACTGCAGCAACATGTCTGTGTAGGATTATTGGAGGATTATACAGGAGATGAAAAATTCCACAAAGCTGAACTCTCAGAGACACTGTAAGCCACTGTATGTATATTATAGTGATGCCACGGAGAATTAAAATGCCATAAACGTCCTTAAAGAGAAATATTATATGCATTTTATGAAGATATACCATTAAAAAGTGTCATATAGTGGGTGGAAGTTCACTATTGCATACTGTAGACATCTGTGTGCATAACCCTGCCATCATCCTCTGATTAAGACTTTACTATTGGTCCATTAATTGATTAATTGATCCACAGACATTTGATTTATAAGTTGATGAATTGCTCTGCTTCCCTAGTGTGTGTGTGTGTGTGTGTGTGTGTGTGTGTGTGTGTGTGTGTGTGTGTGTGTGTGTGTGTGTGTGTGTGTGTTTATATCATTGTAAATTCAATATCTTTGGCTTTTGGAGGGTTTTTGGATGAAAAGCAGATTATTTTAACAGTAATTGTGAGCCATAAATATGATTTCACACCATTTTTAGACAAATCAGTTAACCAAGTTATTGTAAAAAATATCTACAGACTAATAAATGATGAAAATAATAGTCAGTTGCAGCCTTAACTGAGTAATTGCAACAAATAGTGTTAATATAACCTCATTTGCTACAATGTTGTAAGAATTAATATTGCATTTTTGGATAAATGATGGCAGTGTTGGTCAGTTGATCCACCACTTTGCTGTAGACTTAAATATCTCAACAGCTATTTGATTGATTGTCATGACATTTTGTACAGACATTCATGTTTCCCAGAGGATGAATCCTGATAGTTAGTGTGACCCCTCCGACTTTTCATCTGGCGCCACCAGCAGGTCAAAGTTTTCACTTGTGGACTGGTGCCAAATTTGGTGCAGATGTTCATGGATTTTATGGATTTTGGTGATCTCCTGACTTTTCCCATATTGCCACCATGAGGTTGACATTTGTGGTTTTGAGTGAAATGATTGGATGCACTGTTGTAATATTTGGTTAAGACATTCATTTCTTTCTCAGGATGAATTGTAAGATCTTTAGTGATCCCCTAAATTTTTGTATAGTGCCACCATCTGGTCATGATATTAACTACTTCTGATATTCCCATTATACCCAGCAAATGTTAGCATGCTGAATGCTACACCTGATAAATGTGTATTGACAGTGTGATGTTAGCATCAGTAGAGGATGAAGTATTCAGATGCTTCCCTTAAACTCGCGTTAACTGATTTTTTTGGCCACTTGGATGCAGCAGAAACAAGTAGTAAACAAAACACTGACATATCATCACCTTTTATGTTGAACACGTTAGTGAACAGTTGCTTATTTCCACATCCAGCAGTTACTGATCAACATTATCATTCATTTGGAGTCGTGTTTCTGTCCACCTGCTAAATGTTAGTCCAATATTCACTGTCTTTTAGCACTGTTTTTACTCTCTACCAACTCCTGAGAGGAATATTTGGTTCTTTAAATGCTTTTTTAGTTTTTCTTTTTTTGGTTTTACAGCTTTTTCTCTTAAAATTATACTAGGAGAGCACTGAGAGTGAACCAAAACAGTAACATTGCAGTCAGACTGCTAAACAAGGAGCTGAAACTCACTATAAAGCCCTTTTAAAATACTATATCAGAAAAAGGAAATACTCTACTACTTTGATGTTAAAGTTTCGCTCAAAGCCCTGCTGTTCTTCAGTACATCCTCAAAGAGATGTGAGCAGGGTTTGTTCTAGTTTTTTAAGGCTGTGAAGGGAGCTCCATATTAAGAGTAACTCTTCCCACTGTGCATGAAAATATGTTTGAAAAGGCAGTTGCAGATATTTTAAAAACCTCCCTCATCTGTTGAGTGGGTAGTGTGAGCTAGCATGGGATTTGCTGCCTAACTAAATTTGTTTCTGGCTCAAAGATCACAGGGAGCAACAGCTCCTCTGATAAAAGCGTGAGCCCTGATTTTGAAGTGGTATATCCAAGCTGTGAAGGCAGGAGAGCTCAGTGGGGTAAAGCTCCTCTCTCATGCAGAGGAGAGTGTTGAGCGACAGGGCCAGACAGTCAGCTGTTACAGTGATAATGACGGTAATGAGAGAGGAAGAGAAACTTTAGATTTATCCTGTGTAGTCCACTGTAAATAACACCATTTGCTGGCATGTTTGACTCTATGTGTGTGTTCTGTCTTCTTCTTGGTTTATGTGCAAGTGAAGTAGAGAAATGAGGACTATTCTTGTATTGTGAAATCTTTGTCATCATCTACATCAGGGTGGTCAAACATACATACATACATACATACATACAGAACCAACCCACCAAGGGGTCCAATCCGGCCCACTGGATAACTTTGCAAAGTAAGAAAATTGCAGAAAAATGACTCCAATTTCTCAGTAAAACACTATGCTTGCTTATTTTGGCTCACCTTTCACAGTCAAGGCTACTGATCTGCACATGGACGTCCAGCTTGAGATAATTGACTTGCAATGTAATTCAGATTTGAAGGACAACTTTGCCTCGGTGGGCTTATAATACATGTAATATGTATGATATATTATTTATAGCTTATTATGCAATGGTGTTACTGGTTTACTGCCTGTGTATGTGGCCTTTGAACTAAAAAGATCTACATCTTCACCAAGATTACTTGTGTTGGGTGCTGTTTAAAGCAGACCCGATCCACAGAAATGAGGTTATAAAAGATATCCTGCAGCTTTACAGTCATGGACCTTCATCAGGCATCAAATTCACAGCATGAAACATTATTTTAAATGTCTGGTCACAACAAAAACAGTCACAGTGAAATTTATCTGCACCTTTATGCAAAAAAGTTTGACTCACATGGCCTGTCGGTGAACTACTGTGTTTCAAGCAGGGAAAACACAAGTTGACATGAATTCAAAAGCTTTATTTGATACTCTTTGGCATTGTCCTGATAGATTAAATGGATATATAGCGATGGAGCTGTAGAAATAGAAGCCAATCGGAGGTATCCCCAAAGGACGGGGCTTTGACACTGATGGTAGAGCAATGTTGGATAGACTGCCATGACAGAAGAAAGAGACAAAAGATGTTAGGTAGCTATTATGTCTTGTCGAAGTGGCAGACAGGAAACGAGAAAGAGGAGGGGGGGGGAATGACATGTAACAAAAGTATCTGGCTGGAATCAAACTGGGGGTGTTGTGGTTTTTGTTCACGTAAGTCAGCTACCAGGGTGCTAACAGGTAAGATGGTCTAGGAGCCATGTGATTTGGGTTAAATGTAATGTTCCTCCCAAACAGTAGGAGGTACATGGTAAAGGTTCATGTCATTAATCATAGGTGTCGCTGATGGGGAATGTTTTTGACTGTGCTTGTGTATAATTGTTTTAACTTTATGTGGAAAGCTTAATGAAAAGTGACAGAGGATACTAAAAATGGACATTAGCTATTATACAGTAGATGACAAACAGCCAGTAGTGACTAAAGAGAAGGACTTAGTCACTACAGATGGTTTATTCATAGGCTAAGTTGATCATTGGACAATAGATAGAAAGTTGTCTTCCTGCTTGAACTTGTGCTTAAAGCTTCATTTCTTTTTCTTTCTTTTTCTTATCAATAGATCATTTTTTGTTTCAGTAAATACCGAACCTTATTACTGATGTTTTTTCTTCATATAGTATAGACCAGCTCACCTGCAGAACAGTGTCATGTTTTAATACCTTTGTTCAACATCTGTTATGTTTAAACATCAGATTTCCACATAGATGTATAAAAAATAGTGTGTGCTGGTCATTTGAGTTATAAAATCCCATTGATTATTGTTTCACTTTGTCCCTTTTCCGTTCTTCAATGATTCCCAACAGTTAATGGGTTTATTGATTGATTACCTTCTATTCTTATCAACCAATATGAGACTTTTGTGCCTATAGAGGAAGGTATCTAACTTTTTCAATCGGTGCCATGTGAAGTGAATTGCGTGGTCCAGTATCATCTTTGGGTGCAGTTGTTGAGAAGTGGTCCATTCAACTGTTTCTCACGATTTGTCCTATTCTGAGTGTGCCGACTTCCACCTGTAGAGGGGTTAAAGAGCAAGAGATCCCCTCTACTCTTATAAAATCCTGTATTGTACCTATAGCTGCTTAGAGTCAGTCACACTGGACAGTAGAGGATGTTGTATGAGCCTCACTGGAGCTGAGAGTGTTGGATCTGCCAACAGAAACGCTGCTTTCTGTTTCCATCACATCATTTTGTCAGTCATTTTGAGACAAGACCATAAAAGCTTTGGGCAATTTAAACTGATTTGTATCATTGTGCTGGAAATCAGCCTTTTATTCTAACTATGATCTAACCAAACGTAAGGATTGTGCGTTTAAACAATGTCGCCTTTGAAGAAGAGATGCCTGGCTGCTCAGCAAAGACTCCGTGCTGACCTGACATCTCTGCTTCGCTCTGGTTTACATGTGTAACAGCCTCAGGATCCTCGGAGGGTGACGAAAGCCTCTGAAAGAGACTCGGACTGCTTGTAGAGTGTGTTTGGCTGCAGATCTACTGTAGAGCCACCATCATGATCATCTTCATCATCTCCCAAGGGGTTTAAAAAAATCTTACAGTAGCTTCTTTTCAGCACTTGTTGCAAGGATTCATGTTTATAAAAGCTCACATAGAAGCAGATTGTTGCTTTTTAGTGTTTGTATTTAAAGCCTCAGAGTGAAGACACACACTTATTTTCCAGCAGAAAGAAAAAGGGAAAGAAGAGTGAATGAGGGTAGTCCCTGTGCGAAGAGCTGCAGTGTATTAGTTTGAATCAGACTGTTTTTTAATGATGTAAGATGCCATAAAATCAATATTCCCCTTTGTGCTCAGACCATGTGCTATAAATGAGAACGAGTGCATGTACACAAATACACACATGTACACAAGAAGTACACACTTGTGCAGGCATACAGTTTGCTTGTGCAAGATTGTGGACTGCACTTTGTGAGTCCATCCTGTCACCCTAACTGGTCTGTGGTGGGTCTTCCCTCCTTTTTCCAACAGAACCAGATCGCAAATTTATCTTAGCTTAACGAGGGGGATGAAGGGATGTCCGAGAGTCAGCGAATAAAGGATTGAAGCTACTGTATTATACAGTACTGTAGATGAAGAATATTTGATGTATTTGCCCTTTAACGCTATGCTTTATGAATATGGTTTGAAACATCGGCTAGATGGCCTCAATTACATTACGATACACTCTGGAGTTTCATCTCTTAACGAGCAGGTGTGTAATGTTTGCTCACATTTGTCCTCATTAGTTTCTGATTTATGACTAAATAGTCCTCCTTGACCCATATAGATTTAACTCAACATGGGTATTGTGTATGCAGGTGATGTATTTTAAAGTCTATAGTCTTTATAAAGTTTTCTCTTAAAGCTGCATTAATCAATATATTTATTAATGGTGCTTTTTTGGCTCGTAACTTTACTGTTTTGGTCCATTTTCTTCACTTTTATCAACCTTGTTTCCAGCAGTTTCAGTTAAACATCTCTGATAAAACCACATTTCACTACCTTAAAATGTTGAATTATTCCTTTAACTGTATGAGTCCGTGCTCATACACTGCATTTAAAGCATTAAAGCAGCTACAAAAATCCCAGTTGAGACTAAAAAAGGCTAGATTAGAGGCAGTTTTAAAGGAACAGGTGAGGCAAATAACATTAATAATACTAATATGCAGCAGCAGATACATGTTATGAGAGAAGCCCTAATGAGGATATGTTTTTTAATGAATGGAGCTTATATTAAAATCTGTTGTTCATAGAGAGCATATGTGCAACATTGACTCCTCTAAAACATCCACTTGTAACCATTAAAGCCTGATTTATGTGTTTTATGGTTATGTTTAGCCTCTCAGCCTCTCAGCACATGGTCCAGGTTAGGGAAAGATTGTGGTCTTGGTTAAATATTGAAAAATCTAAAGTTACATGAAGCATGAAACATTATGGCTTTGATCTATTAACGTTTAACCACAATCAAGATTTTTTTTGCCTATTTAAATTTTTTTTAAAGATTAGTTTTTGGCAGTTTTTGTTATATGAGAGAGAGCAGTACAATACCAAACATGAGGCCACCAGGGCACTCTGCCCAGATCTTTTCCTAATCTTAACCAAAGCTGCTGTTGTTGCCTAAACCAACCACTTATGGGACTCAGGATACCAACCTCAGCCTCCGGTGTCAAAGCCTGCATCTATTATCCACTCTGACCACCTTTGTACAACTTGTGCGGCACAAAAAAAACCTTTTTACTTCCTACGCTTAAAAAAAACATTGTCATTGTGCTGTAATCCTGGCAGCGATTCCCTCAAATCGTATTTGGCAAATTAGTTGCACAAAAATGTAAGTTTTAGGAGGCTGAGTTGGGTTAGGAGGGATTTGTGTTGGAGTTGTAGGAGAACCAGCTGACTGTGCTGATATTTAAGTTTAATTACAGTTCATAAAAAAAGCATGAGTGTTATATATCATGACATACAGTGTGTGTGGCTTGTCCTGTGTGTATATGTGTGTTGCTTTAAATATAAATTTCATGATTGGATTATTGACAGCTATGTTACCCTGAAACACTGAGGAGCTCAGGAGCAGCTCTGAACTGTAGGTTGACTCACTTGTTTTACATTTTTCAGCATACAAAATAAGAAGTTTCTCTGTGTTTCCATCTCTCTGCGGCATTATGTTTACCCAGCAGGAGTTCATGAAACATTTCATATTCTATTCTGCTCTGCTGGATTGGTAATGCACTGGGTGTAATGTGTTTACTTACAATGGAGCTAAGCTGCTTAAAGCTACACTCCTGCCTCTGATTTAAGTCTTAGCCCCTCCAACTAAAGCCCCTCTTTTTGTACACAGGCTCAGGCAGACATTGTTTGAATGTGTCCACCAAATAATCACCACATTCTTCTGTAATCCAGGAGAAAGATGCACTGCAGGCTAACAAGTGTGGAGTGTCATTATATGTCATGATGAAAACCCAGAGGAAACAGTCTGCAACAAAAGAAAAGATACAGTTTGAGTACAGCAGCAGCACTTCATGATTTTAACATGATTTCACCTTCCATATATAAGACAGTTTATGTTTTATTTATTTTAGGATTTGAATTTGTTTGATTGATGCAATTTGCATTAAGAAAAAAAGTCCTTCTCTTAAGTATTGACTCAAATCAGAACACAGACATCATACATAATCTGATTGAACCAGCTTTCTCTCACTCCAAAAAGTTTTCATGGTGCAGAATCGCCAAAATTCAAGTAGCAGCCCACAGCAAACTTATCCTTCTTCTTTATGTCGATGCACCAATCTGACCTTTTCTCTCCCGATTCAACTTCGATACCTCAACTCAAGTTATCTGCCAAAACAGATCAGACTCCAGTACAGATCAGACTCCAGTGCCAAACCTGTATACATCTCTGCATGGAGGTTTTTAAAAAAAATAATGTAACATGAGGCCAGAGAGTGTTTTGGAGCTAAAAGCTCATGAATGAATTCATTCAGTATTTTTCTATATTTTGTCTAATTGTGAACAAATCCCATGTTTGGAGCCGAATTAACAATGAATTGATCTACTTCTACGTATTATGTGTCTATCCAAAGTCTGATATATCTTATACCTCTGTGCTGTACACTTTTGTTGTTGTCCAAAATCTATTAAAAGCACATCGGTGAGTCACACTGCTGCACTGGGAGACATGTTCCTTCATTTATGCTCTTCATAAATGGTGATCTTGGTCATCTTGCCAGCTGCCGTATAACACACAAGAAGAAGATGCTTGAAGTGCAATTTATGATTTTCTAGAAAGAAGAAGAAGTTCCAGGCAGAAAACGTCACAGCCCAATATGGGAATATATTTGACTAGTCGATAAAAGTAAATGTGTGGTGATGAAGAGTGATGGGAACATTTGTGGGATACAGCTAAAAGGGTCATGAAATATTTCATCCTTTTAAAGCTTCTACTAATCAAGGCTTTCCTCCTAATATCGTAGACGCTAAAACTAAGACTAAAACTAAATTAAAACTACTTTATTTAGTGACATGTCATCAGTAAATGAAAGGCTGTAGTCTTTATTCTACTACTTTATTTAGCTCAACCACTCCTTCCAACCTAGAACTGGTCCAGTAGCTTATAACTTATATGTTAATTTTTAAGAAACGGCTTCAAAGTCTAATAACAGCGATCACATGTTCAGTCTCCAGAGAGTAGTTCTGTGTATGGAAAACACTACTGAGCATGTGTAGGAACATGGTACTGTTTACAGCTACATATCATGACCTCTTAACTTTTAACCACATTGTAAAATTGTCAAAGAACTTCAGTACAAAGTCAAGAGTTGTGATCTGTAGCACAACTGGTTAGCGAAGCTGTAAGGAGAGCTTGAGAATATCAATGAGCCACAGCGCTGCACTGGATGACATATTCCTTATATTTTATATGTCTACTGTGAGTATATGTTTTGTTGTTGTCAGTAAATGAAAGGCTTTAGTCTCTATTGTACTATTTTATTTAGCTCAATCACTCATTGGAATCCAGAACTGGTCCAGTAGCGTACAACTGCTTCAATAGTTTGTTTAGAAATGGCTTCAAAGTCTAATAACAGCGATCACATTGTCAGTCTCTGGAGAGCAGTTCTATGTATGGAAGACGCCTACTGAGCATGTGCAGGAACAGCTTCGCTAGCTTGTCGTGGCTACATATCACAACAACTCTTGACTTTGTACCTCATTGTAAATTTCTCAAAGAACTTCAGTAGGATGATGTTATTCCCCTTCGCGTTCTCTCTCTCTCTCTCTCTCTTTCGCTCCTTTTAGCCACTCCTCACTGCTGCAGCCTTTAAACTACTCTCTGGAGAAGTGAAGTAGGAATAAGACAGTTTTTTCTTTCATGTAAGCAGAATAAAGACAAGAGGCGGGCCATGCGTGACTGCGCTCTATCACTTAACCTCCTCCTCTCTCCTCCTCTGCTCTGTGAGAATGAAGTGTGTTTTCTTGCCTTTTTTTGTGTGTGTGTGTGTGTGTGTGTGTCGTTTAAGTTTAGGTCTTTAACCCCATTTTGAATGAGATATTGCTGTCACACATCAGCACACAGCCTCTCTCTTCTGCTGTACTTTACACCCGCTGAACCAGAACAGATGTTCAGTAACAGCAGCCCAGTCTCACTTCATCTGTCTGTAATGACTCACTTTATCTGCGAATGTGTTCAAAAACGTGTGTCCACTGAGCTTTCTGCAAGCAGTACAGCTTCTCTTTCTTTGTAAATTCTCTTCAGCTGTGCCAAAGTGGAGGTGCCAGCTTTCATTGGAAGGAAAACACTTATTCTGAGCTCTCAGATAGATTTTTTTTTTCTGTGCTGCAGTTTTCAAGTAAAGAAGATTTAATATTTTTCATAACGTGATGTAGAAATACGTGTTTGTGTTGTAAGAATAACTCTCACGCAGGATGATGACCTGCAGGCAGCGCTGAGGTGTGCAGAGTGTTGAAATGAAGAGTAACATCAATACAGATTTCTGCTTTTTTTTATTGAAGACTTGCATGCTAGACTTGCTATAAAGAAATCAATTGTAGAGGTTTAATTACACACATATGGTGCTGGTGCAAAACTATTCAAAATGTAGAATCAGTTGAAAAAGTAGCTCCTGCACACTGACTCCGATCCATTAAATGTACTCAAACACATAACGTTTTGATCAAAGTCAGATCTTCGCCAGGTTAAACTGACTTTGATCAGATTTGGATCCAAATTTTGTCTATTTGTGTGTATCATTAAGTGGCTCAGAGCCAGTGTGCAGGCTTTACTTTTTCATTGATGAAGAAATCAAAGACTTACAAGCGACTAGATGGTTACAGCAGCAGAGACTCACATGAATTATCTATACTAGGGCTGCAACTATCAATTAAATTCATAACTTATTCTTGATTGATAGTTTGTCTTTAAAATGTTTGGAAATTGTTAAAAACAGCCCAATGTGACATATTACCTGTGTTTTATTTGACCAACAGTCCAAAATCCAAAGATATTCACCTTACTATCATACATTACATGGTAAAGAGAAGCATTTAATCTTTCAGGACTTCTTTGATCTCAGATTTAAGAAGTCAAGCATCAGTTAAGAATCAGTGAATATTTGGTGTTTTTACTTAAAAAAGAACTAATAATATATTGATGATTGGAATAGTTGCTGATTAATTGATTGAATATTGCAGCTCTGAACTACAGTAGAATATAGCCTGCTGTATTCACAGGTTTAGAATATGTTATATAATGAAGTGTATTTTACTGGGGTTTTTTAAGGACACCAGTATTTACTGTGATTGTACAAGAGTTATAGGAGTAGCAGAAAGTGGCAGAAAAGTGACGGTAAGTCAGTTAATGAAAGCTGCAGCTTCTTAAGACCAAGAAAAGTTTTGTCTATTGTTTTCTCAACTGCTGGAAAAGTAAAGCAGGTTAGTAACAATTGGTTAGTCCAGGGGGGTCTAACTAATTTCCATTCAAGGGCCACATACAGCCCAATTTAATCTGATGCGGGCCGAACCAGTAAAAAGATGGAAGGAAGGAAGGAAGAATGGGAGGAAAGACAGATGGATGGAAGAAAGGAAAGAAGGAAGGAAAGGAAGACAGGAAGGAAGAAAGGAAAGGAAAAGAAGACAGGAAGGAAGGAAGAAGGGGAGGAAGGACAGATGGAAGGAAAGAAGGAAAGACAGATGGAAGGAAGGAAAAAAGAAAGGAAAAGAAGACAGGAAGGAAGGAAGGAAGCAAGATGGGGAGGAAGGAAAGAATGAAGGACAGATGGATGGAAGAAAGAAAGGAAAGGAGGGGAGATGGAAGAAAGGAAGAAGGGGAGGAAGGACTTATGGAAGGAAAGAAGGAAGGACAGATGGAAGGAAGGAAGGAAGGACAGATGGATGGAAGAAAAGAAAGAAGGAAGGAAAAGAAGACAGGAAGGAAGGAAGGAAGAAAGGAGAGATGCAAGGAAGGAAGGAAGCAAGAAGGGGAGGAAGGACAGATAGAAGGAAGGAAAGATGGAAGAAAGGGAGGAAAGAAAGAAAGGAAGGATGGATGGAAGGAAAGTGGGCCAGATTGGACCCCTCGGCGGGCCAGTTCTAAACACAGCGCATTGTGGCCTGCTAACCGATCATCACTTGCCCATCAACCGTCAATCATGAGACTAAACTTTCTTGGAAGCGACTATTATTTTATTCCGATTGGATAACGTTGTTGTCAAGTGGAAATCTTGCGTTGCCTTCCCTACCAAGCATTGCAAGTGATTAACCTTTGTGTCGTCCTCCCAGGTCAAATTGACCCCGTCTGTTTTGACTGTTCCTTCTTTCTTTCTTTTCTTTTTTTGTTGCTTTCACGACATCAGGCGACAAATTCCCACCTCAGTGTACCTGCCACCGAGGATAAGTGTGACTCTTTTTAACTGCGCTGTAATGTTTAAACAAGCTTTGTGTCCCTAAACAGCATCAAGTATGAAATGTGTTTGTGGTGATGTTTATGTGTGTGTGTGTGTGAGTGTGTGTGTAAAACAAATGGGATTTATAAATAGTTTATTTAAATGAACCATGTGGCCCTGCAATGAAAGATAAGCTGCTGTCATTATTTAGTTGGTAACCTGCAGTACCGTTTCCTCTGAGTGTAAATGTGTGTCTGTGTTTCTGCTGCCTTGTTTGTACCTCAGTGAACTTCAGCTCCATTGTTCATATTTCTGGCTGATTATGTTAAAAAGGGAAATTGCGGTATTTGTCAACCTCCGGCTTATTCATATAGTTTTGTCCATTATGACTATTTTTCATGATAACGTGTCTCCTGTAGAGGTTTTGTAAATTCGGAAGTCTGCTGCAAAAACCGCATCAATCAGGAAAAATGAGCACGTGCTTCACACAGAATTGTAATTTAAATAGAAAACAAAACAAAAGTCTTTAAAACTACAACACTTTCTGCTCGTCTTCCTGACTGACTTAAAGGATAAAGATGATGATTTTATGTGTTTCTTTTATAGTCAACAAATCTCATGTTTGGATCTAAACCAACAATGAACTGATCCTCTAACAAGTATTGTGTGTGTATCCAAAGCCTGATATATCTTATTCTTCTGTGCCGTAGACCTCTGTTGTTGTCCAAAAACTATTAAAAACACTGGGTGACATGTTCCTTTATTAGGTAGGCAGCAATATATGGGTCAATGACAAATGAGGGTTGGCAAGATGAGCAATTCAAAAATATCTACAAATAGTTTTAAAAGCAGCATCAGGTTTGTTAAAATGTACATTTAGTATTTTTGTTGGTTTTAAATCATTTGAAATGACATTTGCCCCATTTTTTTTTTACCAAAAGTAAGACTGAATGCTCCTGAAAATGTCAAATGGTGTAACCACAAAAGAATGAAAATATTTTATCCACCTACAGTGTATTTAAGTGGACTTATACTAATAATGACTTCATTTAAAACATGTAAATGGTTCCTGATTTACATGATTCCCCAGATTAAATGTAATATTTAGAACAATTGTATTCCATTACCTTTATTTAATATAAAAGTCATAATGTAAGATCATGCCAAACTAGTTGATATGGTGTTTTATTGAGAATTTAGTGTTTTTAAGCAAGTTGAATTATTTGGTACAAGGTTTTTATGGTTACACCACTTAGACATTTTTGCCATAATCCTCTAATATATTCTCTCAAAATGGATTAAAAGCAGAAATTTGATGCTGGGTCCACAAAAAAAGAATGTGTGCAAGTTATTCATACGTTTATTTTCACATTTAAACCCCTTTAAATTTGACTAAACCACATGGACACAAAAAAATGTAATTGACCCAAATACAGTACATCAATATATCCCTTTTTTTCTCCTAACAAAAGATCCTTATAAAACTGCTATTACACATAATCCATTTAATTTTTTTTTGATCGACTAACCATTGCACCTCCGCTGTAAATCTATTCTTTCCTTTTCAGCATGTAGACTCAACAATCCAGCTGCCTTTACACTACTACAGCAGACTGAAGGGAAGTGAGCACATCTCCAGACGTTACGGCGTACATACATTCAGTTACTGGACGTCTGTTCATTGAGAAATACTGGTCAAGGTCTCCGTTACCTAATGGAGTGAGAGGGGGGGAAGTCACTGGGCTAAAATAGCAGAGGAGAAGGTGAAAGAAAGAGAAACAGAGTGGGAAAGTCTGCTCTGTGTCATGATGGGAATAACAGAGAAAGAGGGAGTGTGTGTGTGTGTGTGTGTGTGTGTGTGTGTGTGTGTGTGTGTGTGTGTGTGTGTGTGTGTGTGTGTGTTCATATGTTTAGGAGCTGCACCTATTTATAGTGAGGCGATCATACCTGCTTTGAGTCCTAGTGGAGCTGACCCAACAGTGCTGCGACACTAGTGTTTCACTCTCTATATATATGTGTGTGTGTGTGTGTTTGTTTGTTTGCACACACTCATGTTGACTGTGTATTTTGTGTCTTGGCCTTTCAGCCACACTACACTGCTCTTTTAACCTTTAAAATTAACATGCAAAGCATGGATATGATTGAGGTCGTATCCATGTATTGTATGATAGGTCGCTAACGTAAATATTGTGACAGACATAGTTATAGACTTATTAACCATCTGATGTACGCTGAGTAAAGGCTGATTTATTCTTCTACATTGGGTTGACGTCAAGCCAACGGCGTACTTATGCAGAGCTCTCTGCGTCGCCGTGAACCCCTACGCCGTCCCCTGACATGCACCTCCCCAGAAATGTAACTACGCGTCGAGGCAACTCAGACCGCGAGGGCTGTGATTGGTTTGCTTGGTAGGAACGTATTTCCGGTATCATGAAATTAATTCTGGTCGCCTGCCTCTGCAATAAAATACTTTCTGAAAATACTGCAAAAAAAGCATACATCCTGCAACTGCAGCAAGATCCTCTCTCTTTCGTTTGCCATTGTTGTTGTTTACTGTGACTGGAAAAGCCGGAAGCTAAACAAAGAATCAACTCGAGACACCAATAACCATTCAGGAAATCTCCTTACCACTCTGGTGGTGAATTGCACCACGACACGCGATTGTCAGACGCAGAACTTCGAAAGGTGCACGACGGCGTCGGGGAACCGGCGTAGTTACGGTGTGGAGGTGTTTATGGTGTACGTGCAGTATGACATTAATTAAATTGAACTGTAAAAAAAGTGTTGTCATACCTGCTAAAACCAAAGAGGATCAGAAGCAACATTTTCCTGCAGACCAGGCGCTAAATGTGGTGAACCAAGTAAGATCATCAGGAATGATCTATATGATGATGACGATGTGTAGACTGTATACACAAACCAATATGCTGGCACATAAAATAGCCTTTAAAGCCTACTATACTGCATTCTATTCAGCCCACCTGTGGTGCAGTTATAGAAAAGCAATAATGAAAAAGCTTCAGGCGACATTTAAACATACATTCAGAGTCTTGCTCAAGCTCCCAAGATGCAACATTGTAGGTCATGCAGTATGTTTGTGATGGGAAATGTTTCCGCCTTTAATGCTGTGCTGAGGAATTTTTTTATATACAAATTTATAAGTTGAATAATTGATTAAATATCTGAAAGTGGCAGGTGTGTAGGAGGAAAGTGCAATCGAAAAATGTTAAAAGCTCCCACACACTGTCTGGCTCACTACTGTATGTTTATTGAGTTCAAAGGGTATCAAACGTTGCGACTCAATGAACATATAGCAGTGAGGAAGACGGGTGCTGGAGCTTTTTGCATTTTTGCATTAATTGAACTGAGCCTAAACAAAGGTTCTCCTCTTGTTTTTGGAAACATTGGAACAAATGTCTGTTTTAATAATCACAGTAGACTAGTGAACTGCAGTTGTTATATCTCTGTGTTGTTTTCCTCTTATTGTTCTTATACTGATATGGACCTATGTGTCTGAATAGTTGCATTTTCAATCTGTGCATAAAAATCCTGAGTGGAAACAGACAAAATTCACAAAAAATCTTGAAAAATATCACAAATAATTGGCTTAGGTGGAAAATCATGTGTATCAATAAAATCAGCATAACAACCTATAACTTATAAATCTTGACGTACATGTTGAATATAACTTAAATGTCGTCTGAAGAGACTAAAACCTCAGATCTGTGTGGGGCGATGAGGAGACTGTAACATTTTCTGACTCATAATTAGTCTCTACACCAATTCACATTCATAAATTCCTTGTCAGTCATTAATAAATGTGATGATGTAATGAATGCTTCTGTGAAAAAAGACATTCACCATCACTATTTTATGGTCCAAGTGAATATTTTACAGAATATAAAGATGACAACAACATGTTTAATGCTGTTTTTATTTAATTATTTAACTTTTGTAATAAACACAGGTCAAATTTATACATTTGCATATTAAAGTGTGTATCGGCAGCACACACAAAACAATATGCTCTATATCTTCACATTAGGAAAAATCCAGCTAAAATAAATGTGTATTTGGTGTTTTTACAGCTGTCAAATGTAAAAAAAAAATTGGTCAAATTTGAGCCTGTTTTGTCCTCTTCTGAAGTAGTTTAAAGCCACCAGCTGTTTATCTTGACAACACAACTCCAAATATTCACAAAAAACAGATATTGTTGTTATATATTGTTTCCATTGTTGCATCTTCTGTGTTTTTAAGTTTATTAACTATTTACCAAGATAGAGATGGGCATCTGAAATGAAGAAATATGATAAAAAAGAGACACTAAAGTTAGATAACTGAATCTTTATAACAAAACCAATAAATGTTTTTTAGATAGTACTCAAGATAAAAGGTAAAAATAGACTCTGATAAGCAAACAAAGCTTTTAAAACAGATGAATTGTAAGAAAGACAGAGATGTTTTTTTTAACCTTCCTGTCGTCCTCCCGGGTCAAATTTACCCCGTCTGTTTTCCTCCCTTCCTTCCTTGACTCGAGGACAACAGGAGGGTTAAAGTGAAAATGATTGTGAAGATGGAAAGCCTTGGAAAGTAGAGTTGAGGTAAGGACAGATTTGAATGTGACAGCAGTAAAGTTGGATTAGATGAAAACAAAAAGAAGTGTCTGCAGCAGTTATATCAGTAGCGTTGGTGTCAAATCACAGCTAAGAAATGCTGAAAGAGCAGAAATTTGACTCTTTGTAAGGAGCGATGTATCTCAAAATCTCAGCGTGTTGAACGTCCTGATTTTTGTATCACCTGTAAATAAATAAAAAAGAATCAAAGTTTTAATGTAATGACTCCAACATCTTATATGTTTTAGCATTGAGAAGTATTCAAGTTAATTTGTGGTGATAGATATATTTACAGTTTTTACTTATAATTAATACATATCTGGGCCACTTGTTGGTGGACCTATTACGATAACTACTTTTATTGGACGATATATTGTGTCAGAAATAATCGTGATAAACAATATTATTATCATCTGAAGATCATTTTATACCACTGATATAATGATAATATAGGAATGGAGGCAACTACTCACTTAGCCAATGTGACATGAATAGTCTCTTAGCTGCTAATGTGAAGTGTGGCAATACTGAGGTCAAAAATTATCCAGGTCCATATATAGACATGTTGATGCTGATAATTACGTTATTGTACGATAAGTCGATAATTATTGTGACAGGCCTAGCTTTGGATGATGGAAACAAGCTGTAAACACAACAGATATGGTGAACTTGTGAGCAAATATCAGCAACAGTGGAGTTGTCCAATTGGGTTTGTACAAAAGTTAATAAAATGAAATGAAAATATATAGTATTTTATTAGATTTTATAATAACTACTGGTGACGTTGGGTCATGTGTGAGAGTGGTAAAACAATCTACCTATAGTAAAGATAAATTAATGCGTTTTGACAGTCATTTACAAGGTAACAAGGTCAGAATAAACAGGCAATCTGTAACCATGGTAACAACAACAACAGGGTAACACAGACTTCAGGCTTCAGCTTTAAGTAAAAGAGTCAGGCTCGGGTCAAGTTTGGAAATAAAAAAATAAAATATCTGTTTGGTTCGGTTACTACTCTTTCAAACTCGTCATTTGCACATATTCGACCATTGTTTTTTTTATTTCTTATTTCTCCCCTTTTTCCTTCTCAATTATTTACATTTATGAAATAGAATCATAAAGCTAAAGGGATTTGGGAATAATTTTGTTCAAAATAAAACATTTTCAACACACAATTTGTGCAACCTTTGGCAAATTAGTATCTAATGACGTCTTTTCTTTGACTTTGAATGTAATCACATCTAAAATCTGCTTCACGAGTGAGGTTGATGAGAGCCGTTAGAGTCAACCAAAACAGTAACATTAGAGGCTGTAAAACCAAAACAACGAACTGAAAGACGCTAAAACGCTGTAGAGCTGAGAGAAACTGCAGCTTTAAGTAACAATTTACCCTGAGCAACCACTTTCATATTTGCATTTCATCAATTGTTAATATAAAAATTGTGATGATAGCAGCTTTAATGATGAGAAATAGACACTGTGAATTAAAATTACAAACCTGTTTTACTGCTTCATCTATATATGCTCATTATATTTAGTTATAGTCCACTCTAATAGTATCAAAAGGCATTTATAAAACAATATGGGATTGATAGCAGGTTTCAATCTTGTATTTTTAATATCAACTTTATTATAGTGGAATAATACAACAGTATTAATAAGTCATATTATTTGTAGTGTAAAACTATATTCCTGTGTGCGTGCTTTGTGTTTTTTTTTTTAAATGCAGCAATTTTTTGCCTCATGAGTCAAACTGACTGCTGAGCAAAGCAGCAGAGGCAGCGGAGATGAGGAATATTTGTTGTAAATAATGCAGATGAATAGGTATTGAAAATATGACATACATAAAAACGCAGACAGATTTCCAATATGTATTATCAGACTCTTCTTCTGGGTTTATAGTTTGTGTGTGTGCGTGCGTGCGTGTGTGTGTGTGTGTGTGTGTGTGTGTGTGTGTGTGTGTGTGTGTGTGTGTGTGTGTGTGTGTGTGTGTGTGTGTGTGTGTGTGTGTGTGTGTGTGTGTGTGTTGCAGCCTGCTGTATTCATTGCTTCGGCTTAGCGAGGCAGCAGGGAGGTGCAAATGTCACGCTGTCTGAAAAAGCTAAGCCAACCGACTGCGGAAAAAGTCTCAGGAGAGAGAAGTAGGGGAGGAGGAAGGAGAACTGGAAGCCACTTCAGAGTATGAAAAGTGTTGAGTGAAAGGTGGAAAACATCGCACATACAATGAGAGCCGGCTAAGATGACTCTCTCTCTCTCTCTTTCTCTCTCTTTCTCTCTCTCTCTCATATGCACACACGCTCGCCATCTATTGCCATAATCACATTCCAGAGCGTTTCTTCTGCTAAATTGAATTGTAATTGGCAGACAATGGGCGTGACATCACAATTCACTGGCTGGCTCATATAGAAGCAGCTCGTCTAAATTGAGCCTAAAGTGGGCCATGCTTACTGATGAGCCCGGAGCGTTAATGAAAGAATAAAAGGAGCGAGAGAGAGAGAGAGAGAGAGAGGAGAGAGGGAGAGGAGGACAAGAGCACATATAGGAAAGACGGAGGCACAGAGGAGAGAGGTGAAGGAGGTGTACAAACTCTGAAAATTAATTGCCCTCTGGGACCGGTGTCATTAATAATTATTGTGTGTGAGTGCAGCAGCAGAGTGTCTGCCATCTTCAGCGTATGCACAGCCATACCTGAGTAATCTCTGGTGGAATAATGAAGCTTTTATGAGTCAAATTGAATGCAAATAGTGTTTGGATTACCAAGAATCCATCTTCCTCTTCTCTTTTCCTTTTTTTTTTCTTTTTTCAATCTCAACTATTTGTGATTTTTTTTTGGTAGCACTTGTTTTAACGAGGTCAGATGATACATTAATTAAAATGTGAATTATTGTCCATGAATATGTGTATGTACAATTTAGCATAACACTCCTGTAACAATGTATGAAAATGAACACACAGTATAAAAACCAGTGCAACAGAGCCAGAGAGCTACATCAGGGTTGGGTTACTTTGGAAATGTACAGATTACTAGTTACTCTATTTAAAATGTAATAAGTAATGTAACTATTACTTATTATTACTTCCTCCCTTCCTTCCTTCCTTCCTTCCTCCCTTCCTTCCTTCCTTCCTTCCTTCCTTCCTTCCTTCCTTCCTTCCGTACTTCCTTCCTTTCTTCCTTCCTTCCTTCTGTCCTTGCTCCCTCCCTCCCTCCCTTCCTTCCTTCCTTTCTTCCTTCCTTCCTTCCTACCTTCCTTCTGTTCTTCCTTCCTTCCTTCCTTGCTTACTTCCTTCCTTCCTTCCTACCGTCCTTCCGTCCTTCCTTTCGTCCCTTCTGCCTTCCTTCCTTCCGTACTTCCTTCCTTTCTTCCTTCTTTCCTTCCTTCTGTCCTTGCTCTCTCCCTCCCTCCTTTCCTACCTTTCTTCCTTCCTTCCTTCCTTCCTTCCTTCCTTCCTACCTTCCTTCTGTTCTTCCTTCCTTCCTTCCTTGCTTCCTTCCTTCCTACTGTCCTTCCGTCCTTCCTTTCGTCCCTTCTGCCTTCCTTCCTTCTGTCCTTGCTCCCTCCCTCCCTCCCTTCCTTCCTTCCTGCCTTCCTTCCTTCCCTGATCCTGAGTAAAATCTTAAAGGTCTGACTTCAGATGTAACCTCCTTTGTAATCATCAGCATTTTCATCAGTAACTGTAATTCAATAACACATTTTTTTCAGTAACTGTAACGGATTACAGTTACACTTATTTTGTATTTCAATTACGTTAAATGTAACTAGTTACTCCCCAACATCGCCCACAATGCAACTCAACCACCAGCAGTTCACTCTGAGATTTTTAGTGTGTTCATTTTCAAACTCGTCGACAACAAAGCCAAATCAGAAACCAAAGACTGATTACAATCAGAGATGTGATCTACAAAGTGAACAAAAAAAAACAAAGTATAAATCAAAACCAAAAAAAGAAAAAGAAAAGATCAATCACATCACTTTTTTTCGGGGGTGTGAGGCTCTTGAAATCACAAGTGTTCAAACTTCAGAAGCAGACACATCTTTCATCAGTCTCGTGGCTTTGGTCAGTTAGAAGCAAAAGCTCACTGATGATATCAGCTGTAGCTAATTAACATTATTTCCAGCCACAATTAAACTCTTAACTGTTGCCTGATTAATGTGCTCTTTGCAAACTGGTGTCTGTTTGAATATATATATATATATACTGTAGAGTATCAATAATACAGACACTGAGTCTTGTATTGATACTAGCTTTGAGGAGAAAGACAAACAAAAACAAACAAGCCATCTCACATTATCTCGTTGTGCAGGGACGGAGCGAGGGGAGGGGTTGCAGCCCCGGATGTTTTCTTAAAATGCCCCAAATCTATTTAAAAAAAAAAAAAAAAAAAAAAAAGCTGTTGACTGAATCTGAGTGAGTTTGCTAACGTTGTGATTAAGAGTAAAACTTCTAAAGATGTTTTAGTTGAGGCGGAGTAACAGATTGAAATTAAAATCTAATCTCACTCCTTATTTTTTTTTTTAAAGTTTATTTTTGGTGATTTTTGCCTATATTTGTAAGAACATGGCATAGAGGCCGACAGGAAGCAGAGAGGGGAATGACGTCCCTTGCTTGAGTTGAACCAGGAACACTGCATTTATGTGGCTGCTGCTGTAACCACTCGACTACTAAAACGCTCCTTATTGTTATTTATTTATTTCTATGTGAAAATTGTTAATAAAGACCCAAAAAAATCTCCTTCTACTACTAATAATGTTTGCAGTAGTAATACAATGCAATACAATTAAATTCTGCACATGTAAAACATTGCAAACTCTTCAATAGTTACTCTTTGCTTCTCTGTGATGTTTGCTTAATTCAGAGATTTCACACAAAACACATTGTTGTTATTTACCAGAGTGTCATTAACAGATAATAGTGTATAGATTTTTTGATAAGGGTTTATAAGCATGAATTAATAGCTTTATTAAAGGTTAATTCATAATTTACTTATACTTCACATTATAAATCATAATGTAGATGACCTAAATGTCCACTCACGTTTCCACTCGTACTTCTAATAGACGATCTACACTCACCAGCTTCTTTATTAGGAACACCTGTGCATCTAATTCAATCCAATACAACAACTCTGCTTTAAATTCTACATTTATGAAGTTTATACATTTTCAGTTTTTGTTAACATTGTCAGGAAAGGTGATAAGTCTACTTTATGTTTATTATTGTTGTCATAGTGAATGATAGTGGTGTATTATGATGCATTATATTGACTGGTGTTCCTAGTATTTTGTCCACTACATTAACATACAATGAGCTTTATAAGCTTGAATAAATGGCTTTATTTAAGGTTAATTGATAATCTACTGATGCTTTATAAATCATAATGTAGATGACGTAAATGTCCACTCATGTTTCTGCTCGTGCTTGTACAGATTTTTCACTGTTTGAGGTTTGACTGCCACACTTTTAATGATATAATCTCCTTATACCTGCTTCCTTTGAAATAGTTTATTGGCTCTAACTGGAAAAAATTGTACCACCAACTTCAAATATTTGCAAAAGGGAAGCTGAGAGAAATGCACTTTTTCTTTTGACGATGTTCTGTAAATTTGGTTAAAATTTGTACAAAGTGTTAGAGCCATGTTGCAAGATTCAAACATAAAACATCTGACATTTAACTCTTATATATACTCTATATTGTATATTAAAACCTAATTTATACATTTTAAGAAACAAAAAACAAATTAACGTAAGTGTTTTGTTCTGTGTATTGCTCTCTCTGTGATGTTAAATCATGACATAGGACAGTGACGGAATATTTCTCACCACTTTCTACTAGAGCACAATAAACACATGCATAAACATCCAGCTCCCTAAATTAAATTTCAAGCATCTTACACTGAAATGAAGAAGTTAAGGCAGATGGGAAAATAATTACACCTCATCAGTAAGTACGTAAAAACCTTTTTCATCTGTATTGAATTCCTTTTTCTTTTTTCCCCCTAATTTTCCTTCTCTTTGTGCCAGACGTCTTACTGAAGTGTCCTGCCAGTGTGAATCATAATATTATACAAATTAAAATTGCATTTCTCTCTTTGCTTTTTTGAAAATAACCGCTTCAGATGTTTGTTGTCAGGGAAGGTTATTGGCGTAACTTCATAGTTTAGTTGAGGAAATACCAAAGGGAAAAGTATTCAATGAAAAGTATTGATGTTTTGACTTGTGATCCTTCTAAAAGTGGAACATAAATGCCAGATTTTTCTTGGATTGTTTAGGAAAAAACTAAACTGAGCTTGAAATGTGAATGTAAGCCCAAATCTGTGAATACTAGGCTCTACCGCTGACTTCATAGAATATAATCTAACACCACAAACTGCTGATTTGTACTTATCTGAAGAGTAAATACATACAAAAAGCGACTAAAATATTTGGTCATGAACTAAAAGTATTGGACAAATTAAGATTTTAACCTGCTGATGGCGCCACACACAGAGATCAGGATACACTTCAAGCTTGTTGGAACCATTAATTGAATAAATGTCACGACAATTTATTCAATTAAGGTTGAGATATTTCACTCAAAGCTAATCATTTAAACCTCATGGTGATGTTAGAAGTGAAGGACGAGTTGGGGTTATAGTCTTGGAACCAAAAACACTGATTGGGAGGTTTTCTGCCCCATTATTACATTTCTTATTTGATTCAGTGGGAAACATTACTTTGAACAGTTTGTAATAGTTTTATGCACTTAAATTTTAAAACTAACTTAGCACTTATTTATTAACTATTTATGGAATATTATTTATATAGTGTCTTAATTTTAACTGACAATTTGAATGTTGAACGTAGTGCAAATACTTTGTTATTTCCCATCTCTGCTGATTCTTCATTCTTAAAATACTAAAAGTAAAAGCCGATAGTCGAAATATTGATCGACAAACATCTTTCTTAGAGGAGGTGAAACACTGAGGGGAAATAAAGGAATGAGAGTAAGTCATGCATGAGAGAGGAGCAGCAGAGTTTATCACCTTTTTAAACATTAGATTAATCAGCAGAGAGAACTGAGTAATAAATTCACAGTCTTCACAGATTCCCATGACAATTTAAAATAACCTTGTGTTCAGAGTTTTAGAAAAGGTCTTGAAAGAAACACAGATGAGAGGAGAGGAAAGGAGAAAGAAAGGAGTGAGAAAGAGAAGAAGAGGGGGAAAAGTCAAATGTCAGAAGAGAGAAAATATCTTCAAAAGAATGCTCTGAGGATTGACTCCAGCCCAGGCAGCATTATGTGAGAAACTGCGAGCTTGACAGCCCAGTAAAAGTTTTGGCACCTTTTTAAATGCCATTAAAACCCTCAGTAACCAGGTCTACCTCAGACTCACACCCATAATATGTCACATTCTCTCATTAAATTGCCCAGAGAAGCCTGTCATCACTCTGGGCTGTTGTGCAGGCAGGCATGAATATAAACTGCATGTGTGAGAGAGAGAGAAGAGGAGGAGGAGCAGGAGGAGGAGGAGGAAGGGGAACGGACTGTTTCCTAAGACCACCGCCTCCCTTTGTTACTGTTGCATGCATTTACAATACAGTCTACAATGATAACTAACAGATTTACAATTAAATCTCTTTGTAATTTAAAACTGTTGGCCCCTCCATGCAGCACAAACACATTTTTCCGAGTCTCATGCTGCTCATTTTTATTGGATGAAAATGACTGATCCAATTTTATTAGCTGTATAGCCTTCTTAGCTACTTAAGTTAACACGAATAGGTTTCCATCAGTTCCATCTCAAGGTGACTTTTTAAAGTTTCCAGCTGATTTGTTTTAAGAAACCTCTTTTTTTGTGTGTTAAAGACGACGTTTTATGCATATTTTTAAGAATATATTGACACTCTGGGGCTTGACTGGAATATCTTTGCTTTAATTTGCATTTAAAAACTCCTTATTTATCTTCTACTGGTCCTTTATGCAGCTCCTCAGTTCAGCCTCTGTCTGAAACAAGCTGTTTTAGCTCCTGTCTCTTTAAACTTCTCCTGGAAATACTACAAAGTAAATGTACTGGTTGTGAACAGGCTAGGTTTTTGCTTTTTTGGTTTTGGTGTTAAAAGGCTGAAAACAACTTGTGGAATAATCCAAATATCGACAGGTGTGCTGCACCTTTATTATTGGGGCCTTTCTGCCTTTATTGGACAGTTGGTGGCAGAGAAGCTGACAGGAATCAAGGGGAAAGAGAGAAATGGGTAATGACATGCAACAAAGGTCCTTTGCCAGACTTGAACCAGGGTCGTTGCATGTATATGACATGTGCTGTAAACACTCAGCGACTAGCACAATCCCTTTTTTTAAAAGGTTTTTTAAGGTATGATTGCTGCATTCAGGGTTCATCAAAAAGGTCAAACAGAGGAGTATATTTCTGCATTAATACCCTTTACATTTCCCTCCACTCCAACATCTGCTGTTAATCCTTTAATTGGATTAGTCAGGCTGAATAAACGAGCTGTCAATGAATACATTACACTGGAGAATAATACACATATGTACATGCACGCAGTGGGACAGCAGCAACATAAAATCTGTTTATCTGTATCTGGTTGGGAACGGGAATGTGCTCTTATTAGATAACAGGAATGTTAAAAAGGACCAAAGGCACAGCAGATTAATGACTGAATGCTCTGCACTAGGCTGCTTCTTCTCTATGAATTATCACAACCTGCGAGCTTGATCAAGCAGGATTTGAAACAGAGCGGGTTTAATTAGCTTTGTAGGGAATCATTAGGAGGGTGCTCTCTCCTCGCCCCTGATTCGGTGAGTGGGAATTGTGTGCGTGGCATCCCCCCCCCTCTGAGTAATCACTGGTCTTGGTGCTTGGTGCTTTGCTCTCTCTCTCCTGTCCTCCACCTCTCCTCATCCCTCCCTGGATGATTTGGCTCTAATTAAGACGGTGCACCACCATGAGAGAAGGGAGGGCGGCGTTGACCCTGCTCCTGCTCAATGTGGAGCTTAGGTGTAAAAGTAGAGGGAGTGAAAGAATCAGAGAGGGAGCAAAAAGATTGCATTGAAAACAAATAAATAAGCACTAAGTCTGTTAAGCTGGCTAAATCCCCCAAACACTGTTTTGCAGAGACATCATGCATTCACAGCAGGAGACTCTACTCGTTTCTGCAAATACCTCCATCCACATTAAAACGCCAAAAAGGGGTAATTGACCTCCTGCAGAGCACGCATGGAGGACAGACGAGCAAGTCAACCACATAAAAAAAACTCTCAAAGAAGAAACAGTACATTATTCCTGATTTTCGCAGCAGCTTCCTGACATTTAGTTTATTGTGAGCAGATCACGACGATGCCAGCGAGAGGAAAAAGTGGTAGATAGATACGTTTAAACTCTGAACAAACTATTAAAGTATACGATAAAGAGGTGAACACTCGCATGAAGCCATCTGCCATTGTTGTTGTGTTTCTTCTACTTCCTCTTTCAATTAAATGCCAACAATAAAAATGCAGCACTAATGCCGACATATGCTTTTCCACCACGCTCCGTTGTCTTCGTACACACTCAGAAAAATGGAGTTTTAGTCTAGATGGAGAGAAAAGGATGTGTTTATGAAGTCAGTCAGAGTTTATTGTGGATATGGTTGAATTAAGCAATGATTCGGGTCAAAATGAGGGTCACATCTAACTATTCTTAAGTGGATAAATTCATTGTTGGTTTGATTCTGCACATGAGATTTGCTGAAAATGAGAAAAAAGTAGAAAACCACCAGCCTGTGCCTTTAATTAATTATAATGTTCTACTCATGATGACACAAAAGCATTTTTCAGACAATAAAATGTCTAATCTTTGAGACATTTCACAACTGAAGATAAAACAGTTTAGCACAAGTTTCTAAATGTGACACCAAAAATCCTGAGTTGGTTTCACCTGTGCTTTGTAGTCTGGTTGGTTTTTCCCACAGATTCGTAAAAAAAACATACTAAGACCCCTTTAGAGGAAGTGGTCTTGGTTGATCCCGAAAGAACTCTGGAGTGGTTTACTTGTGGTGGGAATGTGATCCTACCTTGATCCAAATCTACAACTACTGCAGATGTATTCTGCAAGTTTGAGCAAAACGTCTCTCCTGTAGCCAGCTGTGGGTTGTGGATAAGTGAATTTAACCGTTGCAAACAACTAGCCAGAAAATGAATCAAATGTATGTTTTATTTGGTGAGTAGACCTTCTTCAGGACCTTCTTCCGGTGTTTACGTCAATGTCCTGCATGGCAATTTTGATGAAACAGATGAAAAACACCCTACTGTATAATCTGTGGGGTCGGGTCATACACATGTGGACTGCAGGTTTAAGTGCAACGCTAAAGTTACTTTTTAAAGATTTATTTTATGGGTTTTTGCCTTTATTTGTGAGTACAACAGGTGGCAGATAGGCTGACAGGAAACAGAGAGAGGGAAATGATTGCAGCATAAGTTCCTGACTGGATTTGAACCAGGGACACTGCCTTTGTGTGGCACGCGCTTTAACCGCTCGATTACCCTAGCGCTCCTTGAGTTACTTTTAAAACGTAATGTTTGTAAATGTAAAAATAGATTTTTAGTAACACATCCACAACAATATTCCTGCAATTAAAATTGTTAAAAGCTATTTTAAATCATGTTGTTTATTCGTGAATGCATCCTCCTCGAACTCTCTGCTGTA
The DNA here is from genome assembly GCF_963691925.1 of Scomber scombrus. NCBI lineage: Eukaryota > Metazoa > Chordata > Actinopteri > Scombriformes > Scombridae > Scomber > Scomber scombrus. The sequence continues at coordinate 14,473,856 of NC_084984.1, forward strand.
GTCGTTGAAATGGATCCTGAGGAGTTGGAAAAGTATCCGATGTAGTTGATGATTTTAATTAGGGTGTGGTTCAGGTTTCGGTTCTATTTAAAGCGGGTCCCACATTAGGAAAGGAGGCAATCCCTGGTCCATTTACTGTGTCTTCATGTAGCCTAGATGCCTTGTCATCTCTATTAACACGTTGATAATGAAAGTGAAAGTCCATTCTTCATTTTATCATTATTTTTGCAGTAATGATTCTTCTCACGTTTCATCCCTTCACTTACATTTTTTATTTTAATTGCCTATTTTTTATTTAAGATATTTTATACAGTGGATGGGTGAAGCAGAATAAATCAGTGTGAGTGGGATGAACTTTTGTACCCAGCGGGGATAAAAATAACTCAGCAGAGCCAGGAATATAAAGACCAGGAGGAGGGGAAATCCCACCATCGCTCCCAGCAAATCGCACCCTACTGACTGTAGTGATGCATTTAGGTTCACTTGAATGTTTTGCACCAAGTTTACCAACTGATTCAAACCAGAGAAAATGAAACAAAGCTTTAAAATTGCTGTTTAGAGTATCTTGTTACATTAGAACAGGAGGGTCAAACTCATTTTCATTCAGGGGCCGAATACAGACCGATATGATCTGATGTGGGCCGGATAATTAAAAAGATGTTGGAAGAAAGGAGGGATGAGAGGATGTAAGGAAGGAAAAGAAGACAGGAAGGAAAGATGGAAGAAAGGAAGGAAGGAAGGAAGGAAGGAAGGAAGGAAGGAAGGAAGGAAGGAAGGAAGGAAGGAAGGAAGGAAAGAAGGAAGGAAAAGAGGAAAAGAAGACATGAAGGGAAGAAGGAAAGAAGGAATGATGGAAAGAAGGAAGGAAGGAAAAGAAGACATGAATGGAGGAAAGAAAGAAGGAAGGAAGGAAAAGAAGACAGGAAGGATGGAAGGAAGAAAGGGAAGAAGGAAGGACGGACAGAATGAGGGAAAGAAAGAAGGACGGAAGGAAGGAAAAGAAGACATGAAGGGAGGAAGGAATGACGGAAAGAAGGAAAAGTAGACAGGAAGGATAGATGGAAGGAATGAGGGAAGGAAGGGAGGAAGGAGAGGTGGAAAGAAGGAAAAGAAGACAGAAGGAAAGTGGGCCCGATTGGACCGGTTCTGGCCCACGGGCCTCATGTTTGACCCCCCTGCATTCGAGATTAAAGGTCTCCGAGAGTCTGCAGTCTTTCTAGCAGGTTGCTAATGATCACAACTCGCCATTTATATCAACTTGTATTTCTCTAATTGTTTCTCTCTCTGCGCTGCAACTTTCTCTATCAGTTTTACTCTTCTGCTGCTCTGAATGCTCCACGTTGACCCTCACACACTCCTTCTCCCAGCAGGTATCTACTACGCTCCCCTGGGGGTCAAAGGTCACAGAGGCAATCAAATGATCAGCTGGCACACACACACACACACACACACACACACACACAGACAGAAACAGCTGGTTGAGTGACAGCCTAATTACCGGATGTGAGAGAAACCAAAGCCCTCCGCTGTTCGGCAGTTAACAGGATCAGAAGGCTGCTTGTCCTCCACACTTCTTCCTTCGTTTATGCATATTTTTCATTGTAAGTGCTGCGGTGTGAGTGTGTTTAATGTGTGTGTGTGTAGCATAAGAGAGAGGTAGATTTCTCCAAAGATGGTATTCGAGTACATGAAAGGGTCGAGGGAGTGACTCGAGGTCTGGCTGTACAGATAAAGTAGAGCAGAGAGGAAAAGAGAAAGAGAGGGAGAAAAAGGGGAATTGCTTTTTTGGTCACCGAGGGAATAAATCTTGTGTGTTGAGGGTTAACTAGGATTACTCCTGTGTGTGTGTGTGTGTGTGTGTGTGTGTGTGTGTGTGTGTGTGTGTGTGTGTGTGTGTGTGTGTGTGTGTGTGTGTGTGTGTGTGTGTGTGTGTGTGGGTATGTGGGTATGTGACAGAGAAAAACGCTGGCTTTAATGTAGAGCAGTCGGCTCAGAGTAATTCAATCTGTATGAAACTCTGAGTCTGCCAAGGTTAAATGTTCACGCATTGAAGTGCCACTCGGGTTTAATCCCAACGGAGTTCGGACGTGATAAAATAAAACACACCTCGAGCAAAAACAACACTTGTGGTTTTGTTTGTATGTGGAAGCTCGATAGGGGAAGCGAAGGAGGTTTGATAGCAGAGACCAGGTGTTTTTGAACAGCTGCGGTGAAGAGAAGTCTTCAGATAAGAGAAAGATGTGTCAGCTGACTCTTTACGTTGACCTCCGCACGCCACATTTCAAAAGCAGAATTGAAAAGTGCTCCCTATTGTACGGCCATCATGTGTCGACCTCCACTTATAACACACTGACACTCACACCTTCCACTCACTTTGATCCTGTGGCCTTGACCGAAATAGAAAGTAAACCATCACTTGTTTTTATCCGCTGTAATTATCAGTTCCAGCCATAGGCTGTATATAAGAAATGGACTTAACATCCGTGTCGTCACCATTGGTTTGTGGACTGCTGCTCGGAGGCCAATAGTATCGGATCTGAGCGGTGCCATCTTGAAAATTTCAGGTACATGCCGGGAAAAATAATAGCACAGATTCTACTTATATGGGCATCAAGAGGGGCAAGAGGACGGAGCGGGGGAGGTTATGAGGGCTGGATCTACCACAGTCTACAGCGGCAACCTGGTGATGCTAACCAAGTCAGCTGTTACTACTAACTATAACCACAAAACTCCGGAGAAAACTGTCGGTGTGAAACAAGTTCACGGCTATTTCCTGCAGTCTATCTGTCCGCGCTCCTGAACCTGTGAATCAATCAACCTGTCAATCACGACGTAGCCACGCCCCAATTGCATACCCTGCTTAATCGTCAAATATAAAATCAGGGAGGCCAACATTTCACAAATATACATCATACTGCATTGAAGAAGGCTTTAAACTAGCGATTGAGACCATAAACACATTTTGAAAACGTTTACTGAGGTTAGAAATCAAGTGAGAAGTTGGTGAATTCTCCATTGACTTGTATAGAGACGGAAGTCCTTTTGACACCAAAACGGTCACCCCCTGGTGGCCTTTTGATAGAATGCAGTTTTAAGTTACTTCCGCGTTTGCATCATTTCAGAGGACCGGAACTCCCCGCCTGGTTCCAGTACAGTCCAGTCTTTAAGATAAAGATATTTGATGAATAAAGTGGGTTTAATTGGTACTGTGACTCCATTTAAGCCCATGTGTGCTCCAAATAAACCCACGTCATCATTTATTTACTAAATATAATAAATAAATATTGATTTCAAAGAATTAAAAACAGCAATATATGTATTCAGTTACATGTTAAATATTAAAAAATGAGGTAAAAACCCTCCTGAGCAAAATCTTAAAGGTCTGACTTCAGATGTAACCTCTTTTGTAATCATCAACATTTTAATTACACATTTTTTTCTCAGTAACTTTAACAGATTACAGCTACATCTAACTAGTTTCTCCCCAACACTGAGTATGACATGCAATGACCAAATGTTGTCTTTTATTGGTTATTTTTGTTCAAATTACACCTGATCCCTGACGACACGTTATAATGAGAGGGAAACAGTAAGTGATTGTAATACTCATTACTTGGAAACATTACATTAAAGCACTACCGGCTCAGCTCAGTTGTGTCCGCTGAATGCTGAACACGGTTAATGGACTGTGTTAATGTAGGCAGAGCTCAGCTTTGCTCTCCAGTGCCTCTGTGGTTTGCTTACATCAGACAGACGGAGACGCCTCATCTGTTGGCTCCAGATAAATCCTGTGGTCCTTCAACACGAGATGCCAGGCGTGTCACTGATGACCCTGCATATAGTAGATGCACTTAGACATCAATGGAGAGACTCGCACAGAAGACACAAACTCGTCTCTGTGCTTGATAAATGAGGAGTTTAAGTCAAGCAAAACTCCTTTTTTTAATACAATTTAAAGCCTTGGATGCACCTCCACAACTTTTAACACACTGTGGTACACACAGACTTCGCAAAGCCATTAAGACCGATGCTGCAGGTCCGTGTGAGAGAGCCCACAGCTGGTCGTGTAACATCTTTATTGGTCCCAGTGGAAACAGTGGTTATGGCCACTCCAACTCAATTATTGCATCTTAGCTAGTGTCCCAGTGAAGCAGTGATAAATATTCATGCAGATTAACCAGCGAACAGTTGGTGTGTGTGTGTGTGTGTGTGTGTGTGTCCGTGTGTCCGTGTGTCCGTGTGTGTGTGTGTGTGTGTGTGTGTGTGTGTGTGTGTGTGTGTGTGTGTGTGTGTGTGTGTGTGTGTGTGTGTGTGTGTGTGTGTGTGTGTGTGTGTGTGTGTGTGTGTGTGTGTGTTGGCTAAATGTTTCTGTGGGTATGTGGATGTATGGACTCAGTTACCTTCACGCTCCCTGTTTTCATGGTTGTTTGTGGTTTTTTAGCTGTGCTGGCAGCGTGTGGCTCGAGGGTTGGCAGTGTCACTTTGTTGGTTGGTTCACCGCTTTGGTCCAGACAGAAATATCTTAACGACTTTGTACAAACATTAACGGTCCACAGAGAATGAATCCTAATGACTTTGGTAATCTCTGACTTTTCCACTGGCACAATGACGTTGAGGTTGAGGTCGAGGAGTTTTCACTTATCTAGTGAAATATCTCAAAATCTACATAATGGATTGGCACCAAATTTTGCACAGATATTCACGGTTGCCAGAGGATTAAATGTAACCCCTTTTAATGCATAGTGATCACTACAGTGGACAGGTATACAAATGCTGTTTTCTTATATATATGCATGGATTTTAATGGCATAGTTGCACTTCAGCCACCACAGCAGACACTAGTACATCATCTCATACACTACCACTTCATCTGCAGTAACTTTTATAGTTATAATGATGTAATGTAATGTAATTGGATGAAATAAAAATAAAGTTCAAATACTTTTTTTCATGCCTAAAGAGAAATAAAAATACTTAAGAAAAGAAAAATCCTGACTGAGGTTATCATAGCTCATGCATTAAAGGGTTAAATTCTTATCCCATGACTTTTCATTTAGCGCCACAAGCAGGTCAAAATGTTCTTTTATCCATTGAAATATTTCAACAATTATTGGATAGTTTGCCATGAAATTTTGCAAAGATATATATGATACCCAGAGGATGAATCTTGCTGACTTTGACGGATTTCCATGAAATTTGGTCATATACATTTGTAACTCTTGTGATCCAGTAACTTTTTATCTAGCTCCATCATTAGGTTAGAATGTTTAAGTTTATAGTCAGATACCTGCAAAACCATTAAAGTTCCCATCAGTCTAAGCTGTACTTTGTCTTTAATTAGAAAGTTTTAGCAGATTTTAGATGTCTTTATTTATTATTGTCATTTTTTCATGATGCACTTTTATACACAAGAAAAAAGGAAATATTGTTTCCCTTAAAAGACGACGACAAATGGGTCTGAATAAAAAGTCATAATTAAAGGATGTTAAGTGACAGAGTGCCTGTTATCTATAAAGTGCATTTTTCTTTGCATGTTGATACACTAAAATAAGATGGAAAGCATTACATCTACTAAACATCAGCATGTTAGCATTGTCATTGTAAGTATAATCCCATGTTACTAGTTAAGTACAGTCCATGGATGTATTAAGACAGCTGGATCTGGCACCACTACTTAACCTTGGTGCCAATTTTGCAGCATGAAATCCACCTCGGCCAAAAAAAAAGCATCCTCCCCATAGGCCGCCATTATAAAAGAGACAAGAGGACACTTTCAACTGCAAATAAGGTCAATTATTAATCTTTTTAAAATCTTTTTTTAATCTATATTTGTACAACTTTCCACAAACCCAGAATTTTAAAAACTGTTTTAGTTTAAGTGCTCAGCAAGCAATCTCCCTTTGATTGAATGAAAGCCATCTCTGAGTCTGGTATCCAGTTCTTCTATATTACACCCATGGTACAAAGCCTCAAATGAGGTTTTTTTCACCAAATGGCTCGAGAGGCTGTTTGTTCCTTCTTTTTGTTTCATTGTGTTTTGTGGGAAGATGCTTGCTCAGCAGCATTATTCCTCAGCCACAGTACTTTACAGGCTGACTAGTCTATTAGAAGAACCTGTTTGAATCATGTCGCCGTGCAAGATGAGAGGGTTGTTAATTCCTAGACTGTGAGTAACATTACGCTGCAGCTCTGTCCTGGTTTAACTTTGCTGGGTTTGATCATATTTTAACTCGGATAATAACGTGCATTAAATTATACAAAGAGGCATCCTCACAATGCAGGTTGCTGTTTTTTTAATGACTCCCTGAGACCCTCACAGGCTTATAAATAATGATCTCACTCTGAGAGGTTAAAAGCACACAACTCACACAGCGTGTCATTATATCACCTGCTGTAGGATAAGTGGAGTATTGACGTAGCAAAATGAAACCGTCGTGTTTAAGTGATCAAGTGGCGCCTGCACATCTTTATTCATGTTGTCCAACAAAAGACAATTCCTCACTTAGTTTCACTCTGAGGCCTGCAGACTTTAAAGGATCATTACAGTTGTTGTTTTTTTTACAATGTAAGGCTTAGAGTGATAGTTTGGCCGTCATTATTGTGAGTTGTGATAACTCAGCAAGTTTAGTAAGTGTTACCATTAGCAATTCTGTCTTAAAACAACAGTCAGGAGCCCAAATGAACATTAAGTGTGTTTTTCTTGCTGTAATCATTCCTCCTGTTCATACTGACCATTAGAAGATCCCTTCATAATGCACTTAGAATGGAAGTGTTGGAGGACTAAACCCACAGTCCTCCTACTGAAGCTAATATGAAGCTTCAGTCGTCCAAATGAGTCAAATCTTCATCTTCTATGTTTCAACGTTACAGTGTTTTTAGTACCAAAGTCTTTTTGTTACTATACTTCCACCACAGCTCAACAGGGAAACACTAAGAGGGAATTTGATGCTAAAAAGACTGTAAATGTGTCAGATATCACTTGATATGACTAACTCAGACTGCTGAAGCTCAATAGAAGCTGATCAACTACTTTTAAATGCATCACTTTACATTGATAGCACATTTGAAGGATTTTAATAGTCAGTATGAACAGAAGAAATGATTACAGAGTGGACTGTCCAAGCTTTCAAATCTACCATTACACATACAGTTTACAACCTTCTAAATTAATAGTAATATATGAAACAATAGTCCTTCATTCTCAGCCAGTGGTGAACAAAAGCAGGCTTTTAATTTTTAGCTCTTCTTAGCTGTTTTCAGCTGTATTTAATAGTAGCTAACGTTACCTAACTAAGAATTTTTTTGTTGCGTTCGAATAGTTTGTTTTAGTTTTACAGGAGAAAAAAGGCGTGGAGGATGAGGGGGACATGAGTTTGCTAAAAAAAAAATTAAAAAATAAAACAGAAGCAAGCAGAAAAATATGATCCAAACTGTTTTAAATATCCATCATAGTTACACACCTACTTTGGCCTTGCATACTCATGTTACTGTGCATTACTACCAGTGTTTTGGGGTGTATTCACCTTCAATTTGACCTAAAAATCAAATAAAATGGTTTGTCAGGTGTAATGAAACAGACTTATTCTCTCATAGCGACACTAAACCAGTGCTACTGACTCTGACTAAATCTTCCTCCTCTGTTGGAAGCGCAGGAGGAGAAGGATGATGAATAGCATTTCTACTGCAAACACTGTAATATTCATTTGTTTATTGTGTGATTCTCAATTTTTCATAGTTGTGATGAAATAAGAGCTGGCTCCGGGCTGCCAGGTGTGTCAGGAGGAAGCTCTACTCTCTCTCTCTCTCTCTCTCTCTCTCTCTCTCTCTCTCTCTCTCTCTCTCTCTCTCTCGCTCTCTCTCTCGCTCTCTCTCTCAGCCTCAATCCATCTTCAACAGATCACAGGAGGCCACATCTTCTTTCTGTCTTTCATCCATGTCCTTTAAAACATGACTTAAAACTGTTCAAAAAAATCCAGGTTCGGTCCACTTTCTCGGTCGGTTTGTTGTTGTTTTTTCTTTAACGTTTGAGGCGGATTTTCTGATTTCTAAAAGACATCAATCTCTATCATGTCTAGTTTGTGTGATCCTCTCTCTCTCGATCTCTCTCTCTCTTCCGCCACTTGTGTTGCCATCTGTTCTCGATTAATGTGAGTTACGAGCAGTAATTGAAGCATCTGTTCATCCAGTGTGCATCCTTTGCTCTGACACATCGACACACCGACACACACACACACACACGCCTCCCTCTCTCTGCTCGCCATTATGTCTCTTTCAATACCGTTTTTTTGTTTGTTTTTTTCTCCTCCATAAATGTAGCCTCAAGAGCTCCCACGGTGCTTTTATATATGAATACAGAAAGAAAACACACACACACACACACAAATATATAATAAAGTGTTGGCGCTGCTAACACACACACACACACACACTCTACTTCTTATTGATCGCTTCACTTAAACTGACACAAACCTGTCAGCTGATGTTGAAGAGCTCGTCTAAGCGCTCGATTGGGAATCAGTGTGAAGTACCTGCCAGACGCAAAGATGCTCTTTCAATCTGACACGAAACAAAGCAAAACAGGTTGTGTGTGTGTGTGTGTGTGTGTGTGTGTGTGTGTGTGTGTGTGTGTGTGTGTGTGTGTGTGTGTGTGTGTGTGTGTGTGTGTGTGTGTGTGTGTGTGTGTGTGTGTGTGTTTGAGAGGTGTGTCTGCGAGACTGTCTGGACTGTACCCCCTATATGTGCTTAGCAGGCAGCGTAACCAGACTGAGCTAATAGGCAGGATGTATGTGTGTGTGTGTGTGTGTGTGTGTGTGTGTGTGTGTGTGTGTGTGTGTGTGTGTGTGTGTGGCTGACAGAGAGAGCGAGAGGCTGGAGGTGGCGGTGGAGGCAGACTCATCCTGCTGTCACTTTCTGTCTGGCTCTGGCATGTTTACACCCTTGAAGGGGGTATAAAGCACTGACACACACACATACACACACCTACACACAGAAACACACACACAGTCATGCAGAGATAATAGCCATCGCTATGATTATATCTTTTCCCTCCTCTGATGTAATCATCCTCATCTGACTGAAATGATCCTCCCCAGATGCTTTCACCAATCAAAGCAAAAGTCTTGTTTGCCCCCCCCCCCCCCCAAAAAAAAAAAGCCAAATCAGTGTGAAGGCGACAGATTTTGAGGGGCAGAGCTAAGTAGAGGTAGGCAGACAGGTGGGAAGCCCATATGTCACACACAGTCACCAGCCCGGATCTTCATCATCCCCGCTTTCCTCTCCAGCCTGGACGAGGGTCAGAGAGCAGGCTGCTGTCTCTCTCCGCTCAGCATGGACGCTTGGCATACCGTCGGAGCCAGGAGCTAAAACAGAGCCGCACGCGCTGTGATTTTTAGGAGCCTTGATTTTTTATTTTGTGATGGTGATGAGCTATGTGTGTGTGTGTGTGTGGTTTTTTTTTAAAAGCTGTAATTTTTTTCTAAGTGATGTAGCCTCAAGGTGTTTTTTTACGGATGATGTTTTAACCTTGCCTCGTTATTTGACCGCTGGACGGTTTGTGGTTATTCGCTCCGAACGGCCAAAATAGCAGCTGTTTGTTAGCTATAAGCTGGCTCCGACTGAGCTCAGAAAACACTGGAAACTCTGTTTTTTTCTGTTATTTCCAACCTTTTTCCTTTCATTTCTGTATATTAATAAAGCAGATTCAGAAAGCTCTGGGATACAGGCACATTTTTCTACTCCAGTTAACCTTCATGTCGTCCTCCCGGGTCAAATTGACCCCGTCTGTTTTGACTGTTCCTTTTTTCCTCCCTTCCTTCTTCCTTCTTTCCCTCCATCCCCCTTTCTTCCTTCCTTCTGTCCTTCATCCCTCCCTCCTTCTTTCCTCCCCTCCTTCCTTCCTTCCTTCCTCTCTCCCTACTTCTTTCCTCTGTCCTTCTTTCCTTCCTTCCTCCCTTTCTCTTTTCCTTTCTCCCTCCCGCTTTCCTTTTTACCTCCCTCCCTCCGTCCTACCTTTCCTCTTTTCTCCTTCCTTCCTTCCTTCCTCCCTCCCTTCCCCCTTCTTTCCTCTGTTATTCTTTCCTTCCTTCCTCCCTACCTCTTTTCCTTTCTCCCTCCCTCCCTCCCTCCCTCCCTCCCTCCCTCCCTCCCTCCCTCCCTCCCTCCCTCCCTCCCTCCCTCCTTCCTTCTTTCCTTCCTTCCTCCCTCCCTTCCTTCCTTCTTCCTCCCTTCCTTCCTTCCTTCCTACCGCCTTTCCTTCCTTCTTCCTCCCTTCCTCCCTCCATTCCATCCTTGATTCGAAGACAACAGGAGGGTTAAAGTGCCGGCTAAAAATGAAAAGCTGCTACCTGAATTTTTTGTACATTAAGACATAACAGATTCAGAACTGAGATTCACTGCGTCCATAATGATTTTTTTATCAATCATACACTTTCATTTTCACTCGTTTAAGCAGTGAAATGCTCCCACTGTATGTTGTTTACAAGGGAGAGAGGTGGAGAATAAAAAGAGGAGGGTACATTGTGATTTATGGTCGATCAGAACCGGTTCTTACGAGGTGTTTATAGATGTTCGGCTCCACTCGAAGGTGAAGTGAAAAGCTGACCATCATAGAAAAAGAGGAGAGGGAGGAGGTGACTGGATTTTATTTAAATACGGGGATAATGGTGTGTATTTTCAGAGGGTCTCTCCTGTAAAGCAGTCATAGAGTTGTGCTCGGATGGTCACATGAAAAGTGAGTAAATGTGTCATGAATGATAATAAGCAGAGCTAGAGAGAAGTTGAAACCTCTGACTCTTGTCTCACCTCCACAGCTGTGTGAAGTGATGTGAATGCTGGTTTGTCCGTTTTGGAAAGTCACAGAAATGGCCACGTGCTCCCGCCCCCGCTTATCCACTGTTGGAAAGGTACCTTAAAGTTTTGCCAAAGTGGAAGTCAGAGCTCTGAGTCATTCGCACGGCTGCATCCAAATACTTTTATTTTTATTTTTATCAAACACACGCTTTCATTTTCACTCATGCAAGCAGTGAAACATTCACACTCACACTGTGGGCTGTTGTTAAGAAGAGCAGAAAAGACTTTGATTGGCTTTATTTTAGAGCTGCAATGTAATCTATGAGTCAATTGGCAGAATATGAGTCTAACTACTTTAATAATCGATTAATCAATTAAAAGTGAGTTTTCGAGGTTCTTAGATGTAAGAATTTGTTCCTTTTCTTGGTTTTACAATCCTGTGATTTGAATATATTTGTATTTTGGACAGTTTTTTCCTGACAAAGCAAGACATCACTCTCTATGTGCTCTATGTGATGGTCATTTTTGGTCAGTTTTCTGATGTTTCACACATTAATAAAGAAAGTAATCCAGTGTAGGACTGTACCTGATGATTATTTTCATTGATTGATTCATTGATATGTCTGTAAAATATCATGAAAATAGTAGAATATGCTCGTGAGGTGACGTCTTCATACAACAAACTGTATTTTAATTATTGATTAATCAATTAGAAGTAATTTTTCAAGCAGAAAATACATAGTTCAAGGTTCTTAGATGTAATAATGTTTCTCTTCTTGGTTTAACATTCCTGTAAACTGAATATATTTGTTTTTTCAGACAAAACAAGACATTGGATAGCGCCCCCCTCTATGCGCTCTATGTGATGGTCATTTTTGAATGTTTGTGATGTTTCACAGACCAAAAGGAACTGCAACTAATGAAAATAGTAGAAAATGCCTTTGAGGTGGCATCTTCATACATCTTTTTGTCGGACCAATAGTCTCAAACCCAAATATAATCAGTTTACTATCATTGATAACAAAGAAAAGCATTACATCATTACAACTGGTTCATTTTCTTACAAATATAATAACCTTTACAGCTGTAATTTACAGAATTGTTAGCTGCAGCCCTGCTTTATTTAATCTGTTATGTTCTCTGATAAGTAACATTTTAAAATCGCTATTACAGAAATTCACTTCAATTTTAAGGCACATTTTTTAGTCTGAGTCGACCGAAGCTTGTGACCCACGGTCCACCTTTGGACTGCGACCCTCCAGTTGGGACCCACTGTTTTCAGGGCTCCATTGGCTCCAGCTGTAATTACCAACCATTTATCCCACTTTGGGTTAATCAACAGTGAAACGACACCGCACCCTGCTCACACTCTGCTGTGACACCGGCAAGCCGAGGTCTGAAAGCTTAATGCATTCGATTACATATGACCCCCCCCCCCCCCTTCGCCATTTATTTCAATGAAAGCTGTCTGAAGACGAGGACGGGGGACAAAAGACTGTGTGGGTGCAAGAAAAAGTGGCAGGCGGGACAAGAGCTGCCATGTAATCTAATTCCTCTCCTCTTTGTCTTCATTCACTCACTCATCATGACAGATTACGGCTTAAATGGGAGGAAGGAGGGCAGGATGATAAATGAGAGAGAAAAAGAGGAGGAATGAAGGGGAAGAGAAGAGAGGTGGACGACACAATTAAGTTACAGTCTGTTCGACGGTGAGGGAAGAACAGAGCAGTGTTTGTGTTCATGAATCTGGTGTCAGGATTCATCGTCTGAGCTCGGTGTAAAATGTGCGACAGGTCGTAATGAAGTGAGAGCTGTTTGTGTGAAGCTGGCTGGACTCACATTCAACCTCCATCGCCTTTTAATTACGTCCATGATGTGGATTCTACTAAACTTTTTAAGTGCTTAACCTTTCTGTCGTCCTCCCGGGTCAAATTGACCCTGCCTGTTATGACTGTTCCTTCTTTCCTTCCTTCCTCCCTCCCTCGTTCTCTCTTTCCTCCATCCCCCTTTACTTCCTTCCTTTCTTTTCTTCCTCCTTTCCTTCTTTCCTCCCCCCTACCTGCCTCCCTTCCTTCTTTCCTCTGTCCTTCTTTCCCTCCTTCGTCCCTTCCTCTTTTCCTTTCTCCCTCCCTCCCTCCCTCCTACCTTCCTTCCTTCCGTCCTTCTTTCCTCCATCCTTCATTTCCTTCCTCCCTTCCTTCTTTCCTTTCCTCCCTTCCTTCCTCCCTCCTGTCCTTCCTCCTTTCCTTCCTTCTTCCTTCCTTCCTCCCTCCCTCCTTCTTCCTCCCTCCTTTTCTTCCTTATTCCTCCCTTCCTTCTTCCTCCATTCCTTCCTTCCTTCCTTCCTCCCTACCTCCCTCCTTTCCTTCCTTCCTTCTTCCTTCCTTTCCTCCCTTCCATCCTCCCTTCCTTCTTCCTCCCTTCCTTCCTTCCTTGACCCGAGGACAACAGGAGGGTTAAGAATGAAGAAGTATCCATGTGTACTTAATACTTAACCCTATATAATGTGTATTGAAGATTTTTAGGCATGTTAGCCTTAAGGTTTTAGGGATGGATGAATTATTTATTCAGTCAGTGGTCGACAACTTTGCTCCAGACAGAAATATCTTCAAGAATATATTAACAGTTTTTTAAATATATCTTTAACCAACTATTAAAACCAGGCGGGGAGTTCCGGTCCTCTGAAATGATGCCAACGCGGAAGTAACTTAAAATTGCATTCTATCAAAAGGCCACCAGGGGGCGACCGTTTTGGTGTCAAAAGTACTTCCGTCTCTATACAAGTCAATGGAGAATTTACCAACTTCTCACTTGATTTCTAATCTCAGTAAACGTTTTCAAAATGTGTTTATGGTCTCAATCGCTAGTTTAAAGCCTTCTTCATTTGTGAAATTTTGGCCTCTCTGATTTTATATTTGACGATAAAGCAGGGTATGCAATTTGGGCGTGGCTACGTCGTGATTGACAGGTTGATTGGTTCACAGGTTCAGGAGGGCGCCTCATGCCCCTCCTGATGCCCATATAAGTAGAATCCGTGTTTTTTTTTTACCCGGCATGCACCGGAGATTTTCAAGACGCCGCTGCCCAGATCCGAAACTATTCGCTTCCAAGCAGCAGTCCACAAACCAATGGGTGACATCACGGATGTTACGTCCATTTTATATACAGTCTATGATTAAAACCCGTTTTTCTTGCTGTAATCATTCCTCCTGTTCATACTGACCATTAGAAGATTCCTTCATAATGCACTTACAATGTAAATGATGGAGGATTAAATCCACAGTTAAAAAAAAAGCTTCAGCAGTCGGAGTTAATTAAATAAATTGGATATCTTCCAATTTAGTTAGTCTTTTTAGTCAAAAATTCCCTTTTTGTGTCTCAGTGGACTGTGTTTCCCTGTTGAGCTGTGGTGGAAGTAAAGTAACAAAAAAGAGGGACTTTGGCACTAAAAAGACTGTAACATTGAAACATAGAAGACTTGATTTGACTCATTTCGATTGCTGAAGCTTCATATTAGCTTCAGATCAACTTTTAAATACTATATTTTTTTGCACAGAAGGAGGAATGTGGATTCTGTCCTCCATCACTTCCATTGTAAGTGCATTATGAAGGGATCTTCTAATGGTCAGTATGAACAGGAGGAATCATTACAGCAAGAAATAACAGGTTTCAAAGTTGTGGTCTCCTGGCACATCTGAATTGCAGCGAAATTTTAGACCTCCAGGTGATGAATCCTAATGATAGGGATTCAGCAGCAAAAACATAAAGAGCTCATTTTTCACCTTTCATTCAGTTTTCTTTTTGTAGGATTCAGCTCCCATTGTTTATAATTATACCATTGAATGTGAGAGGAGGATTTTGTTTAATCCCCTTTAATGGCCTCCTTCCTCCCCTGTACATATCTATCCAATTTTTACTATTGAGCGTGAAGGTCCGTTGTTAGCTTTGGGAATTATGATCATTTTAACCACAACACAAGGTCCACTTACTTACTTTTTCCAGAGCTTTCCTGATGCAGTTTGCACATATTATAAAGAAAAATTGAGGATAGACTCTCAACTTTCTTTTTCTTCTTCTTCTGCATCATCGTCATATTGTCCAAACTTTTTTGTGTTTGTATGGTTTTTGCACAGTCGTCATGGAGATAGCTCACCTTTAAGAGAGCTTTTTGTTTCCTTTCTTTCACCACAGCATGCAAACAGAATAAACCCTTAAAAATAAACAACTGCAGTTACATAATTTCAGAGGTCTGTGTTGCAGCAGTGGATGAGCATGAAAACTGAACCCTTAAACTGACAATTTCTTCTTCTTCTTCCTCTTATTTCCACAGGCCTACTTTCGCCAGGGGGTTGCCCTGCAATACCTGGGTCGCCATGCCGACGCCCTGGCAGCATTCGCCTCCGGCCTCGCCCAGGACCCCAAAAGTCTCCAGCTGCTTGTAGGCATGGTGGAGGCTGCCATGAAATCACCCCTCAGAGGTAAAGTACAATACAGCAACTCAGTTCACATGCTGCCTGTCATTTTTTTCTCTTCCTTTTCTCTCCTCCTGACTCGTTCATCTCTCTTTCATCTTTTTGTTCGCATATTGTACGGCTGATTTCGACAGACAGATGCAGTCAAACAAGCAACAAATGACAAACTCTGCGTTTGAAAGTTGTAGGAGAAGGAGAGTGAGATGTACAGTAGGCAGGGGGTCGGGAATAGGAGGTGGGGGAGCGGACTGTCAAACTGTCAAGTCGCCACTTTTCTTATGTTCTTTTATTTAGTAACCCTCCCCTGAAACTGAGATGAAAAAAAAGTTTAAAAAAAAGACGCCTCTGATGGTTCAGTGAGAGAAATATTAAGATGTAGAACATAAATAAAACAAGTGAGTCAGATGAAATAGAGAAAGAAAGTTATAGAAGTTGAAATTGAACATGGTAAATTTGAGATTGGGCTTCATCATCATCACCATCATCATCAGCAGCAGCAGCAGCAGCATCAGGAGCAGCAGCCACTTGCTTGACTTGGTGAATAAATCCCAGTAGCACCTGTCAGGTACAAACAGTATGATGGAGAAGTGATAAGATAAGATATTCTTTTATTAGTCCCACAGTGGGGAAATGTACAGTATTACAGCAGCAAGTGGATAGCAAAACATAGGAAGAGCATCAATAGAAAGAATAAAGAACAATGAATATTAAGCACACAAACAATAAAAACAATAGTAGTAAAAGATATAGTGAAAATAATCATAACATTATGTACAAGAGAAATATTGATGTTCAATGATAATGGGTCAGTGGCAAATAAGGTTTGGAAGATGAGCAAAAATATCTTAAAAAATAGTTTTAAAAGCAGCATCAGGTTTGTTAAAATGTACATTTAGTATTTTTGTTGGTTTTATATAATTTGAAATGACATTTGCACCATTTTTTACCAAAAGTAAGACTGAATGCTCCTGAAAATGTCAAATGGTGTAACCACAAAAGAATGATACATATTAAATATTTTATCCACCTACAGTGTATTTAAGTGGACTTATACTAATAATGACTTCATTTAAAACATGTAAATGTTTCCTGATCTCCATGATTCCCCAGATGAAATGTAATATTTAGAACAATTGTATTCCATTACCTTTATTTAATATAAAAAGTTATAATGTAAGATAATGCCAAACTAGTTGATATGGTGTTTTATTGAGAATTTAGTGTTTTTAAGCAAGTTGAATTATTTGGTACAAAGTTTTTATGGTTACACCACTTTTCACTAACCCATTTTTGCCATAATCCTTTAATATATTCTCTTAAAAAGAGGATTAAAAGCAGAAATTTGATGCTGGGTCCACAAAAAAAGGATGTGTGCAAGTTATTCATACATTTATTTTCACATTTTAACCCCTTTAAATTTGATTAAAGCACATGGATACAAAAAAAACATAATTGACCCATACATGCACAGTCGAACTGAAGTAATAGTGTACCAAAAATACTGATATTGCACAGTTGCGTACATTTAAAAAGTGCAGTTGTGAAATTGTCCAGATCGAGGAGGTGTGTGAGGTTTACTGGGAGCAGTGCTGGTTGTATAGTCTGTTATTCAGATAAACCCTTACAGTACAATCTATTTGGATAGTAATGTAAATAATTGTGATTAAATCCTTGGTTTTGTATTTATACTTTAGTCTTCCTCTTATCTTTCTCCCAGTTTATCCCAATTGTAAGTCCCCTCACCACTTAAACATTCTCGGGGTCCTAACAGATAGATTTAGGGTCTGTACTTTATCCTGATGGCTTGCACTGAATGGAGTCATCCAGGGTGGCATAATTTCGGATAGTAGCTGCTGGTAGTTTCATAGACTCAAGCAGGCCTCCAAATGATAATCAGTCATGGTGTAAAGGTAATTATGACTTAATAATCTTCATGTGGAAAAAAGGCTGAGTCACATAAATAAGCCGAGCCGAAAAATGCAGTCAGTGAGGTAGCAGATTCCCTCATGCTTGGATAATTTTCCCTGCGTGAATAAATTCAAAAACTGTCCAGTGACTGCAAATGAAGCTTCAGCCTGCAGTGACAAGATCTCATCCTCCAGCAGGGATGAGTTCATATGAAACACTGTTGTGATTTTTTTTGGGAATCAACATCAGCGTTGTCTCCAGATGGACAACACATGCGATCGGCTCGAGTTGAAGCGAAGCCTTGAAAGCGTTTGTCAAAGTCTGGCCGGACATTTTCAATCTGCTCTGAGTAGCGTGTGCTGTCAAGTTACTTCTTGCTTCTCTAGATCAGATGTGATGTTTTTTGGAAGTTGCTCAAATCGTGGCGCTGCAGATTTGAAGACAGCATGTGGTAGTTTTCAATTGAAAGCATTAACCGAGTCGATCATGTCGACCACAGTTTCGTGTTTTCATGGCAGCTTTAAATTAAGTTCATTCAACATGTTGGACATTGGATCTGTTAAAATGCCAAATCTAGCAGTCACTGATCGTCATCAAGTTGTTTGTTTTCTTTATGTGTTGTCCCTGATCTCCAGTTGGAGCTCTCGAAATCTGCCAGAATGTTTCCTTACTCGGCTATCTGACATCGCTGTGTTGCCGGAGGTCAGCGTGGTTGCATTTAGCCTCCTCTAGATACACACCATACAGCTGTCTGTGGAGAGATCATGCCCCAATAGAACAGACGCTTTTCATTGACACATGCATGACCTCCTTCATGTTTAGCATTTTAATTCATTCATTCAAGCTTTATTTAAACTCAAGAATACACTGAGTAGTTAAACTCATTTACAGTGTCGTTGAGTAATTACAATGATGATCAAAGAGGAAAGTATGATAATAATTACAATTTTAACCCTTGCATACTGTTCAGTTGACCCATTTTTAAATTTGAGAGCTGTAAAAACCTGTCCTAATGTGACCCACAATATACAAAAATGGAAATAAAATGCATCATTTTTAAATGTTTGTGCAGCTGATACACATTTTGTGTGTATGCAAATGTACAAATTTGACCTGTGTTTATTACAAAATTCTGTTGTGTTCATCATACTTTATAAAATGTTCTCCTGGACCATAAAATACTGATTGTGAATGCAAAGCAAATAGAAAGATTAATCAAACATTTATGAATGATCGATGGAATTTATGAATGTGAATTGGTGTAGAGACTAATTATGAGTCAGAATATGGACAGTATGTGAAGGGTTTCAGTGGCTCTTGCAGAGTAGTCCATGAGTCAGTGGCACAAAAGCCAAAAGCAGATCTGCCAGGTTCAGTCCACACATAGGGCCTGATTTACTAAGATCCCAAATAGTGGGTACTAAATTGTGTGGACGGTGCAATAGATTGCGCGTGCCGTTTGTGTGTGTTTTGCAGGTGATCTGCTAAGAATAATTGCGTAAATGAAAACAGGTGCAACAGGGTGGAGACAGCAGTATTTAAATGAGGGTTTTGCGTGTCTTTATGTTTGGACGAGCAGAAAGCTGCAAGCACTGTGCTCAGTGCGCAGCCGGTTAATACCTGCCCTTCATAGGTATTATTTATAGATGCAGTTAGCATCAGAAATAATACCTTCGGGTTTGGTAAATCACAATGCGCGTGCTAAATAACATATTTGCATTTTCTCCTCCCTGTATTTTGCGCACTGGGGTTGAAACGCCCCATATTAAATATTCATTATGGTAAACGTACTAAATGGACAGCGCGTACTATCTTGCACAGTTGAAAGACGCAAACCTCAATGCGCTGTGTTAGTAGATCAGCTTGCACATTTTTTGCGGGTGATGTCAAGTTTGCACACGTTTCTACACATGCAAACCTTTAGTAAATCAGGCCCATAGTGTTTGTTGGTGTATTAAGCAGTTATGGTTAAAGAAGTCGGGAAAAGTGTCCTCCTTGCATTTGACAATCAGTCCATTAGAACAACCCACCATCGGCACCAACTTAGACATTGGGATCTGGGATTCGTTAACAAAGTGTCCTCACCCCGAGTGGAGAGATTGTTAATAGATCCACTTTTGCTGTCATGTCTTTGGGCACCATCTTAATGAAAATACACAGATGCATCGTATTGATCCCTGACTTCTTCTAACTGCTGTGAGAAACACTCGCAGCGTGCCATGTCAAGTCATCAACCATCACTTCACAGCACTGTGTAACTGCTTATAGATAACTGAACAGCTTTGATAGTGGATACTATTTCAAGTCTACTGCCTTAACAAAGCCCTCTTTTACCATTTGTCCATCTTGGAAGGACTTCTTATGTTTAACCCTCCTGTTGTCCTCGTGTCAAGGAAGGACAGGAGGAAGGGAAGCAGTAAGGAGGGAGGAAGGAAGGAAGGAAGGAAGGAAGGAAGGAAGGAA
Source organism: Scomber scombrus (assembly GCF_963691925.1). Lineage (NCBI taxonomy): Eukaryota > Metazoa > Chordata > Actinopteri > Scombriformes > Scombridae > Scomber > Scomber scombrus. Next base: position 14,493,487 of record NC_084984.1, read on the forward strand.
GGAAAGGAGGAAAGAAGGAAGGAAGGAAAAGAGTAAAGAGGAAGGAAGGAAGGAAGAAAGGAAAGGAGTAAGGAGGGAGGGAGGAAGGAAAGGAGGAAGGAAAGAAAGGAAGGAGGGAGGGAGGAAAAGAGGAATGAAGGAAGGAAAGGAGTAAGGAGGGAGGGAGTAAGGAAGGAAAAGAGTAAAGCGGAAGGAAGGAAGGAAGAAAGGAAAGGAGTAAGGAGGGAGGAAGGAAGGAAGGAAAGGAGTAAGGAGGGAGGGAGGAAGGGAGGGAGGGAGGGAGGGAGGAAAAGAGGAAGGAAGTAAGGAGAGAAGGAAGGGAGGAAGGAAGGAAGGAAGGAAGTGAGGAAAGAAGTATGGAAGGAGGGGAAGATTGAAGAAAAAATTTAAGAAAGAGGGAGGAAAGAAGGAACAGTCAAAAGAGATGGGGTCAGTTTGACCCAGGAGGACAACAGGAGGGTTAATGATGGTATCTCACCTGGAATGATGCTCAGGTGGTGAATGGACTGTACTCATATAGCGCTTTTTCTAGTCTTTCGACCACTCAAAGCGCTTTTACACAATCATGCATTCACACACATTCATACACCATTGGTGCAGCCATCGGGAGCAATTTGGGGTTAAGAATTTCGACATGTGGACGGAAGGAGCCGGGAATCGAACCATCAATCTTCTGACTAGTGGACGACCCGCTCTACCTCCTGAGCCACAGCTGTCTTTGCTTTTGAATTAGACTGGGTGAAAAGTGACTGCTGTCCAATTGTTTTAGTTCCCTCACGTCTTTTCTCAACTTGTGTTTGGCAGGGAAGTTGCTGTCCTAGTTTTTACGAAGGGTTCAAAAGTGCGTCTCCACGTTTGTTTGATTTTGGAATAAGGATACTAGTTTGGCAGACTGGCAAACTCTAATAAGACATGGTGAAAAATTTCTTCTTCCTATTCCGCGTTGAAGCGATATGTTTTCAGCTCCTTACTTGGTCCTGCACTCATTTTTATATTGTTTTGAATTGGTAGGCTAGGTTGCTATGAATGAATGAGATCAGACTGCTGGCTTTGCATTCAGGGTTTCTGCACATTACTGACAACAGAAGCTGCAAGAGACCTTAATAAATCAGCGGTTTTGTTGACCTCAATGTTCTCAACAGCAGCAGACTGGCTGTGTCTAATGTCAATCAAGTCAGATGTCACGGGTAGAAGGGACTGACATTTTAAAGATCTGGCATTAAAAGACCATTGCAACACCACCGTGACCTTTTCTCTTTTTTTTGTAATATCAAAATACATCATTTCTTCCACACATTGCATCCTGTATAATGTCTTCTAGACAAACAATGCAGTACAAGAGCTCCTATAGGAGATGCAAACCATAACCAGACATAATCTCGTTTATAATCATCCATACAAGTCCAGGTTTGTTTTCTCTTTTTTCCAGTTCTCTCTCCTTATTTCCATTTCCTTCTTACACAATCCTTTTCCTCTTAATGGAAGACATCGAAAAACTTTCAAAACCTTTTCAATTGACTGCTTGATCACGATCGATGTATCAGGAATCCTGATCTAATAGTTCCTGTCCTGTTAAAAACTGTTTAGATCCTGGTTGTTTAAAACTTGGTCTCTTAAGTGTTTACGATATCAGGAACTAGTGTTCCTGATATCGTGTTTAGCCAGTGGTTTAATTAGTGCATCTTAATTGCATTGCCAGAGGAAAGAGACGTATTAATAATAGTGGGCAAAGTGGATCCTAATAACTATAAGAAACTTTTTTTTTTTTTTCAACATTTTGTTGAGTTCCAAATAGGCAAGAGGCTGTTTAGCAGTGTGTATTTATTTACTGAAATGCTAACAGATGTTAGATTCACATTCTTCAGAGGAACCAGAGCCCTCATCAAGGTTTACTGCTAATCGTATTTATGATTTGGTCAAAATCCAGATTTAAGAATCTTAAAACCACTTTACTGTAAAGGGTCTCTGTTGGTTTTACTATGTTTATTAGCACAAATTAGCTTCTCGTGGAGTCCATGATGAAATATTTAAAAGGTAGATTCTTGTGTGTCATTGATCTATCCACCCCACAGATCAGAGTGCACTTTTATGTGCAGGTCTCAACTGCATAAGAAGAAAGAGGAAGAGTGCATACAATCGAGAATGGTTTGCAGGCTAGCATTGGCACAGGATTATGTTTTTGCCCTTCGGCAGTATCAGAATGAGAGCAGGGCTTCTTGGGAATAGCCTCCTGCTTGGCAAGCTACAGCAAATTTTTATGCACATTGAATTTTCCATCTCCTCTCACACTGGAGAGCATATCTGAGTTTAGTATTCACAATTTTTTCCCTTTGAGGTAGAACATTTAGATCCAAATGGAGCGTATTGTGCACAAAGTCTGAGAACAAATGAGCACTGCTTTTGCTTTCTCGCTTTGTTCGAGGAAGATTTTTTTTACAAACAGAAAAGAAAAGGTGTCAAGTTTGAGAAGAAGTGTAGCAATAAGAATAAAGCAGGTGGAGAGAAAACCACAGAGAGTGTGATCAGTAGCAGCAGCTGTGACTTACAGCATTGATAGGCAAGTAGTGGCAAAATCTGACCCCCCAAACAAAAATAGTTGCCTCTACAATGAAAGTTTTCATAGATTATATAAAAGCTCATGTAAATCCCAATAAATGTGACCTGTTAACCTCTTATAAACAACATAGGTAACATAGGTACAACATGATTTTTGCCGTATCAATAACAGCACTTGAGTAAGGAGAAGGTGTTGATTATATATTTCTAGTCTGTGTTCATGTTTATGAGTCTTTTTTTTGCTAAATCAGTATCTGTTTGCCGCCACTTACAAATGGAAATTGATATCTGCCCTAAGATACAACCCAAAGACTGTTTTACAAATCAGTTTTAATCTTGAATGAATTAAAATATATTTGGATATATTGGATTCTGTTTTCTCTGTGCCTGGAAAACATTGGCGTCAAAATAAATCGTGGCCCACGTTTGAACCTGATCGCTGATGACTGACATACAATATGTTAGAGAGTCCTTTCTGAACTACTATAAAACGCTCCTATGCAGATCTGAAGCAAGCCAGGCTCGTAGCTAATAGGCCTCGTATCAAGTGTTACTGGGAGTTGCAATGCTGTAGGTTGGTCCACTGAGAAGGGCCGTACACAGCGAGCATGGGGAGCTGCAGTGTCAACAGCAGAGGGTCTAATTTGGATTATGTCTTTGATGGGTTTGCTGGTGTTTTGATGTTGGGCAGAAGCAGAGCAAGTTGGTAGTCTATTCCGTCTTCATTTGAATAAAGACTGTTCCCAGCCAGCATGTCCATGTGGGCCCCATAAGGGTTAAATTTGGACTGCAGTATAGATCCCACGTTGGCTTGTCTGCAGTTTCCATGGTGACCACACCTGTGTTTGCCCACATGGGCTTCAAGTGGGTTCTGACTGGGTTTCCGGCCCAAGTGGGTGAGTTACACATGTGGGGCCAATGTTTCTGAAACAATATGGGGTCCATACAATTTGCCCTGTTTATGCCCACTTACATCCCTTATGGGGCTCATACAGTCACATGTGGGGCCCATGTTACTGAAACCATGTGGGACCCGCAAAATTTACCCAGTTCAAGCCCATGTCCACGCAGTACCGATGTAGCCTGCATTTATATTTATTTAATTAGATTTTTTTAAATTCATGTTTCATTACAGACAGTAGAACAAACATAACATAATCATCATCATAAAAAAATAAAAACATACATAAAGTTAACTGTCCTCTTTTGAATGAAAACATACATTAAAGAACACATTAACAACAAAAAAACAAGAATAAAAAGTGCCTAACACCTTTAATTTACTTTTGATCTTTAAATTGACCAATCGGTTGCATCTATTACAACAGGCGTGTCACGTCCAGAAACAACAGGACCCCAGAGCAGACCAGAGACAAGAGAAACGATTTAATAATAGGCAGAGTGGGGGTAGTGAGGGAGCAGTGGCTAGGTCTGAGGTAGGGTTCCAGGGAAGGTTGGAGAGGGAATGTCCAGGAGAGGAAGGCAGAACACGAGGAGAGGGATCCAGGGGACAGAGGCAGGGTACCAGCAGGTGGGGAAGGCCAAAACACATGCGTAGCGGAACTATCTGGCGATGAATGGGAAGAAGAACCGGTCCTAAATACTGCAGCAGCTTGTTGAGGTGATTGAGATCAGGTGTGGAGATCAATGATGATGAGATTGAGGCCAGGTGTGGAGAAGCACAGGCAGGGGAGGAACCAGGAGGCCACACACACACAGAGAGACACAAAGGAGAGGGGACAAGACAGACAAGGAAACTCAGGTCACAGCTGGGGCTGTGACAGTACCCCCCCTCCGACGGCCGCCTCCAGGCGGCCCACCCGGCTTGCCGGGGTGATCCCGGTAGAAGTCCACGATGAGGGTGGGGTCCAGGATCAAGCTGCGAGAGAGCCAGGACCGCTCCTCAGGCCCATAGCCCTCCCAGTCAACCAGGAACTGGAAACCCCGGCCACGGCGTCGGACGTCCAGAATCCGGCTGACAGAGAAGGCAGGGTGACCATCCACGAGCCGGGGGGTCGGACGGAGGGTTCAGGGGACAGGAGGAGACCGGCTTGAGCAGGGAGACATGGAAAGTAGGATGGATCTTGAGAGAGCCAGGCAACCTGAGACGCACAGCAGAGGGGTTGATAACTCTTTCCACCAGGAAAGGACCAATGAACCGTGGAGCCAGCTTCCGGGACTCCACCTGCAAAGGCAGGTCCTTGGTGGACAGCCACACCCTCTGACCCGGTTCGTAGACCGGAGCTGGGACCCGACGACGATCAGCCAACCGTTGGTTCCTGGCAGCGGACCTCAGCAATGCGGCCCGGGCCTCCCTCCACACTCCGCGCACCCGTCGCAGATGGCCCTGCACCGAGGGCACGGCAACCTCCTCCTCCTGGGAAGGAAACAGGGGCGGCTGGAACCCCAGCATCACCATAAAGGGAGACATACCAGTTGCCGAACAGGAGAGGGAGTTGTGGGCATATTCAACCCAGGGCAGCTGAAGACTCCAGGAGGCAGGATGACGGGCACACACGCAACGCAAAGCAGCCTACAGGTCTTGGTTCGCCCGCTCCGTCTGGCCTTTGTACTGAGGATGGTACCCGGACGAGAGTCTAGCAGACGCCCCCAGTGTCCTACAAAATGCCCTCCACACGTGGGAAGAGAACTGGGGACCCCGATCGGAAACGATGTCCACCAGGATACCATGGAGGCGGAAGACGTGCAGGACAAGCAGGTCAGCGGTCTCCAGTGCTGAAGGGAGTTTGGGCAGGGGAACAAAATGCACAGCCTTGGAGAACCGGTCTACTATGGTCAGAATAACCGTGTTACCTTTGGAAGGGGGGAGGCCTGTAACAAAATCCACTGCGATGTGGGAACACGGTCGTCGGGGAACGGGTAGCGGGTTGAGCAACCCAGCAGGTGGTTGGTGTGAAGCCTTACTGCGGGCACAGACGGCGCAGGCAGCCACGAACTGGCGTGTGTCACGAGAGATGGAGGGCCACCAGAAACGCTGGCGGAGGAGCTCCAGGGTCCGAGCGGCTCCGGGGTGACACGCCAGACTGGAGGCATGCCCCCACTGCAGCACCTGCGACCTCAGGGGTTCTGAAACAAAGAGACGGTTAGCGGGTCCGTTATCTGGGCTAGGATCATCTCGGATCGCCTCCTTAACCAGCTGCTCAATCTCCCACTGGGAAGCTCTGACGAAGCAGGCGGGAGGCAGGATGGTCTCCGGCAGGGTGCTGGACGGCTGGGGCTCCGTTTGACGGGAGAGGGCATCAGGCTTAATATTGCGGGAGCCAGGTCTGTAAGACAAGGTGAAATTAGAGCGCCCCAGGAAAAGGGCCCACCTGGCCTGCCGTGAATTGAGCCGCTTAGCAGTTTGCAGGTAAACCAGGTTCTTGTGGTCAGTCCAGACAGTAAATGGGGATTTCTGCCCCCTCCAGCCAATGTCTCCACTCCGCCAAGGCCAGCACCACTGCGAGCAGCTCACGGTTTCCAACATCATAGTTTCGTTCTGCAGGTGACAGACGGTAAGAAAAAAAAGCACAGGGATGCAACTTATTATTAGAAAACTGTGAGAGGACAGCGCCAACCCCCGTGTCGGAGGCATCAACCTCCACCACAAACTGTTTGGAGGGGTCGGGGTGAACGAGGACAGGAGCAGAGGAAAACAAGGTCTTTAGTTTGGAAAAAGCCTCATTGGCTTCCGGGGACCAGAAAAATGGTCGGGAGGTTGATGTGAGTTGGGTGAGAGGGGTTACTACCTTGCTGAAGTCCCGAATGAAGCGTCTGTAGAAGTTTGCGAATCCCAGGAACCGCTGGAGCTGCTTGCGGTTTTCTGGGACCGGCCACTCCACCACTGCCTGGACCTTAGCAGGATCAGAGCGGATCTGTCCCCTCTCAATAATGAAACCCAAAAAAGACACAGATTGGATGTGGAAGTCACACTTCTCAGCCTTCACGAAAAGGCTGTTCTCAAGGAGCCTCTGGAGAACTAACCTGACGTGGCTTCGGTGCTCCTCCAGGTCCCGGGAGAAAACCAGGATATCATCCAGGTACACAAAGATGAACCTGTTGAGCATGTCCCGCAGCACGTCGTTGACCAGCGCCTGAAACACAGCTGGAGCGTTAGTCAAACCAAAAGGCATCACTAAGTATTCAAAATGCCCCAACGGAGTGTTGAATGCCGTCTTCCATTCGTCCCCCTCCCGGATGCGAATCACGTGGTAGGCATTCCGGAGGTCAAGCTTAGTGAACACCGTAGCCTGGTGCAGGGAGTGAAATGCTGAGTCAAGCAATGGCAGGGGATATTTGTTCTTTACCGTTATGGTGTTTAATCCTCTGTAGTCAATACAGGGCCTCAAGGTCTTGTCCATTTTATTGACAAAAAAAAACCTGCACCCACCGGAGAGGACGAGGGCCGGATGAGTCCGGCAGCCAGCGACTCCTGGATGTATCTCTCCATGGCCTCTCTCTCCGGCTGGGAAAGGTTGTAGAGACGGCTGGACGGAAGAGGTGCCCCAGGCAGGAGGTCTATGGCGCAGTCATATGGACGGTGAGGTGGTAGGGAAATGGCCCGCTGTTTACTGAATACCTCAGCTAGGTCGTGGTAATCCTCTGGGACCCCAGAGAGATCGGGAGGAGCAGGAGGAGAGACCGCAGGAACCCCTTGGGGAGAGAGAGCAGACAGAAGACAATGGGAATGGCAGGATACACTCCAGCTAGTAATAGTACCTTTGACCCAGTCGATGTGAGGGTTGTGGAGCTTGAGCCATGGGAGTCCAAGAATGAGAGGAGTGTGAGGGGAATAGATGACCAGTAGTTGAATTAGCTCCCGATGGTTACCAGAAGTGACAAGGGAGATAGGGACTGTTTGGTGAGTTACGAGAGCTAACTGCCTGCCATCCAATGCGTTAACTCTCCGGGGTTCAGGTAGCGGGAGGACAGAGATGGCGTTCTGGTCCACCAGATGAGATGCAATGAAGCTTTCGTCGGCACCGGAGTCTACCAAAGGTTTCACCGGAATAGAAACCTGGTTCCACAAGAGGACTGCCTCCAACTTCATTCTCGGGGGGGACGGAGAGCTGGAGGACTGGTTATGGCCCACCTGAGTCACCCCTAGCTCAGGCGGGCCTAGGCTTTTGGGAGACTGGGGCAGTCTAGGCGGACATGGCCTGGCAGCCCGCAGTAAAGGCACAGCCTCTCCTTCATCCTCCTCAGACGTTCTGCAGGTGTCAGGCGGGTGCGTCCTAGCTGCATAGGCTCATCGGGAGCCTGTACAGGAGAATGAAAATCCCCGGACGGGGCCACGGTGGTGTAGCTGGAGGGACAGGCGCCGGAATGAGAATGAGAGGGAGGGATCTGCTGCCTCGCTCGCAGCGCCTCTCCAGCATGCGATTATCCAAGCGGGTGGCAAGGGAGACGAGTTCGGCGAGGGATGTCGTCTCGTCCCGGACCGCCAACTCATCCTTAAGGGATTAGTTAAGGGACCGCAGAAACACCCCCTGCAGGGCCGGCTGATCCCACCTGCTCTCAGTAGCAAGCGTGAGGAATTCCACGGCATAGTCAGCTACCGACCTGGAGCCTTGGCGTAACGACAGGAGACGGCTGGCGGCCTCTTTCCCTCGCACAGGATGGTCAAAAAGTTTCCTCATCTCCGCAGCGCTCCAGCGCCTGGCGCACCGATTCCGGGTCTGCGGGGTCCATATGGCCAGATAGTTCTGTCACGTCCAGAAACAACAGGACCCCAGAGCAGACCAGAGACAAGAGAAACGAACTGTAGGTAACAAAAAAGGGTTTTAATAATAGGCAGAGTGGGGGTAGTGAGGGAGCAGTGGCTTGGTCTGAGGTAGGGTTCCAGGGAAGGTTGGAGAGGGAATGTCCAGGAGAGGAAGGCAGAACACGAGGAGAGGGATCCAGGGGACAGAGGCAGGGTACCAGCAGGTGGGGAAGGCCAAAACACATGCGTAGCGGAACTATCTGGCGATGAATGGGAAGAAGAACCGGTCCTAAATACTGCAGCAGCTTGTTGAGGTGATTGAGTTCAGGTGTCGAGATCAATGATGATGAGATTGAGGCCAGGTGTGGAGAAGCACAGGCAGGGGAGGAACCAGGAGGCCACACACACACAGAGAGACAAAACACAAAGGAGAGGGGACAAGACAGACAAGGAAACTCAGGTCACTGCTGGGGCTGTGACAAGGCGCCCCTTAATTAATCAGACATCCCCTCTATTAATATCAAAAATGAGCCCCACACTTGATTAACCCTCCTGTTGTCCTCGAGTCAAGGAAGGAAGGGAGGAAGAAGGAAGGAAAAGATGGAAGAAGGGAGGAAGAAGAAAGGAAAAGTGGGAGGAAGGAAGGGAGGAAGAAGGAAGGAAAAGAGGGAAGAAGGAAGAAGGAAGGAAAAGAGGGAGGAAGGAAGAAGGAAGGAAAAGAGGGAGGAAGGAAGAAGGAAGGAAAGGAGAGAGGAAGGAAGAAAGGAGGAAGGAAGGAAGGAAGGAAGGAAGGAAGGAAGGAAGGAAGGAAGGAAGGAAGGAAGGAAAGAAGGAACAGTCAAAACAGACGGGGTCAAATTGACCCGGGAGGACGACACAAAGGTTAAAAATATCTTATCTCCCCATTACTCTGTAAGTGACCCGTTCAAATGTCGCCATTGTTGTCATTAGTTCAATAGGAAAAAAAGCGTACCCCACATTTAACCCATATGGGGCCCAGATGGACACGCTGGCTGGGTTTTCACATGTATTCTGGATGTCTAGAAAGGAACAGAGCGCTAAAGAAAAGTGTTTTCTGCTGCTAAACGTGGAATATTACTTCAAGAGAAGAAAGTTTTGGAAGAAGAAGAAGGCAATAAGTGAGGAAATGTTATTCGTATAAAATTAGCTTAATATAAAGATTAGTTGCTGCTTAGTCACTCTTCATCTGTGCGTATCTGATAAAACAGTGCCACCGATTTTACACCTGCTTCTCCTAAACGTCAGACACAATTTCCACACACTCAAAGTGATAAATCACGTCAGTCGAATAACTTTACATTTCCTCCGAGGCATGTCTTAAAATAAATATTGCAAGTGCCAAAACACACTTTCTTTAAAATCTCAGTAAATATCCCCCAGAGTTTGTTGGTTGTCACATGTGAAATACAGCTGGAATATCTCCATCTCTACTGGCTCCACTTTCTTCTGCTACTGTGCCAGTGTTCCTATTGCAGATAAAGGTTTTATATGTAATAACTGTAAGGTAATATATATATTATATAGTTGCCTTATGACCTATTCAATAAAGTGTTTCGCAGTATCACAGTTGGTGGTTTTATTTGAGTGAAATCATCAGCTTTTTGGGGTTAATATCAACTATTTACAGAACCAGTAAATAGTTGGTTGTTACTGTATGGAGCCAAATCTGGGTCGTATGTTTTCTTAATATAGTGCAATATAACTATATACTGTAAATAGTTGATATTACTGCCAAAGGAATGAGGAAATCTACATAATAAATGTATTATCTGAGATCTTCTCTTTCTTATGCACCAGATAAGTAAGTGAATATTGAATCTTTTTATTTATGTAAAGAAAGAAGAAGCCTCTTGGTTGAGCACCTGATTTGTAAAAGTAATGCAAAACTTCAATGCAAAAATGAAGTGCACCATACTAGGGTTTAACTGTGCTGCTACAAACAATCTGCCATTGCAAAATACAGTCAGATATGAACTGCGTTTTGTGCATGAGCCAAACTGTCTTTGCTTCAGCTTATGTTCCACATATACTCCAAATTCTTTCAGTGCAAAGCAGAAATACATAAGCAGGGATGGTATGTGAGGTCACGGCTCTGCTCTCTCTCTGCTCTACATCACTGAGACACCCTCAGGACCAAACATTAGCTCTAATTCTCCATCCAATCAGAAATGATGTACTGATAGTACAACAACCACACGCTTCTTCTGCACACCGACAGGCCTTTCTAGAAGTTTTGTGTAATTTTATGTGTGTTATGAGGTGGTCAAGAAAAAATAAAGTTAGGACTGGGTATTGTTTAAAAAATTACAATACCAGTACCAATCCAAGTACCCTTAAAGTGATACCACTACCAAGTGAGTACTTCATTAGATACTCATCATTCTTTTATCTGGTGTAACAGGCGTGTAGTGTAGACACACTTTAGAGCGTTTAGGTGGCATGTTGGCTGCTGAACTGTTAAGCGCGCTGACTCAAATTCACCACGATTTCACCACCACAGATGGGTTGTAGCTGCTGTGGCAGTGGACCAATGACATGTCGCGTTAAATCGAAGAACGCTTGCTGTTGATTGGCTGTGAGCAAGTCCATACAAATAGTCATAGTTTCTAGCTCTGGGTGCAAAAAGGATCGATTGCAGGTATCGTTTGACGGGAGACGTTTTGATACTAGTTGGTATCAATTTATTTCGGTCAATACCTTAAAGATTTAGAGTACAGGTACCCAGCCCTAATTAAAGTCCTACCTATCTGCTACAACAACATATTTGCTCTGAAATCACTTAAGATTCTTTGATTTCATTGTGGCGCCCCCTAGTTTTACATTATTGTGATTAAATGCTGTTCCATCCTCTGCTCATGTACAGTAGCCAGAGTTCTTATTTGAACACAGCGAATCAAATCTTCATAAAGTAAAAATGGGTCGTTTTATCATAGAGCAGAGCAGATAGTCACACTGAGCCTGATTGCATCCTGATACTCAACACAAGAGCCACAGACTCTGAACAACAACCAACATTATCTTTCCTGCTAAAGTCTCCTTCTTATCTAACTTAGAAGCATGAACACACATCTTTTCCTGCACCTTAGCTTGTTGAAGCACTTTAATTTATTAATTTTAGTCTTGGTTATGTTTTGTAGTTTTATTTCTTACGTTTTGATAATTGTGTTTTGTTTACACATTAAAAAATACTATTACTAATACTATTAACTATTACTATAATCTAAAATACTAATCTTTTTTCTAATGACTTGACACATACACAAATACATTAAGATATGTCAGCTATACGTGAATTTAAAGTAAACAAAAGCGTGTGCAGGTGAGGCTAAAGATAAGATAAACAGAATCACATGAATAGAAATAATGAGGGAAAGGCTACTACAAAATAAGTAATCAGTGTCGGTTGATTAGGATGGGTGAACTATAATTTCCATGTAGTTTTTTTTTGGAGGATGAATAAATTGAACTCTTGAACTCCACCTTGCTCGGGTTTCCTTGATGATCACTTTGTTAAAAAACATCAGATATGTGAGAGCATCCACTGCCTCCTTTAATCATGCAACCACAGCGCACAAGCTAAAGTCTCCAGGTAATATTCAGTTGCTTTTTCATTCTCATGTTTTAGTGTTTGGAGAGTTTCACAACAACCTCAGCATATCTCCTTTCACTCCATCGTGCCAGAGCAAACGGTTCTCCACAGCCAGCGCCTCTCCTCATGCAAACCAAGCATTCTTTACAGTAATCTGAATATAACTGTCACCTCTAAACTGCGTGTTAATCTCAGCAGAAAAATTCATTATAAAAATGATGACTCATCAACCTTTTTTTTTTTTCCCAGGATGAGTTGAAATCCTGTACCATGATGATGATGATCAGTTTTCTTTCACTGAGAAAATCATGCAGAAAATATTATTTTCGAATATTAATCAATGTAATTTGTATTAGAAAATTATCAAGGAAAATGCATGCTTATTGCTGCAGGCGTTTTTTTATTATTTTGACTGGAATTTTGACACTGTCAGCATTAGATAAATGCTAGATGTGAATTAATGCAGCAGCTTCAATTTATATCAAATATGCCTAAATTTTACAAATGAACTCTATAAGCAGTGGTGCCACTCTTTCTAATAAGTTTGACTGACAGGGGACAATATAATATGTCTTACACAGCACAATATTTATGGGTCAATGATGTTTGTTTGTGTCCATGTGGTTTAAAGTGGTTAAAATATGAAAATAAACGTATGAATAACTTGCACACATAATTTTTTGGGGACCCAGCATCAAATGTCTGCTTTTAATCCATTTTGAGAGAATATATTAGAAGATTATGGCAAAAATGTCTAAGTGGTGTAACCATAAAAACTTTGTACCAAATAATTCAACTTAGCTTAAAAACACGAAATTCTCAATAAAACACCATATCAACTAGTTTGGCATGATCTTACATTATGACTTTATATTAAAATATAAAATATTTAATATGTATCATTCTTTTGTGGTTACACCATTTGACATTTTCAGGAGCATTCAGTCTTACTTTTGGTAAAAAATGGTGCAAATGTCATTTCAAATGATATAAAACCGACAACAATACTAAATGTTAATTTTAACAAACCTGATGCTGCATTTAAAACTATTTTTAAAGATATTTTTGGAATTGCTCATCTTACCAACCCTTATTTGTCACTGACCCTTATGTTGTATTCTTCATGATTTACAGTTAAAACCTAAACCCACATGTTCGAGTCTGAGATGAAATATGAGAGCAGACAATGTGAACGACACATAGAAAAAACTTAACAACAACCTTAGCAACAAAGGCACGGATGGCCGGTTTTGGGCATGTGCAATGAGTTGACATCAGCTCATTAACAAGGTAGAATAAACTGCCTCAAACAAAGCATTCAGAGCAGGTTGAAGCTCTGACTTTTGACGGTTGAAGCTCTGACTTTTGAGGTTAAGTAGCTGGACTAATCTTTTGTGTGTGCTTACACTTTCACAGACACACTTGAGCCCACCTACCAGCAGCTGCAGAAGATGAAGCTGGACAAGAGCCCGTTCGTGGTCGTGTCCGTCATCGGTCAGGAGCTGCTGACCCACAGTTTCCACGGAGCGTCGGTCGTGGTGCTGGAGGCAGGGCTGAAGATCGGCACATGCTCGCTAAAGCTGCGCGGATCCGTGTTCTCGGCCCTGAGCTCCGCCTACTGGTCTTTAGGCAACACCGACAAGAGTACGGTCTACATGCAGCAGGACCTGGACGTGGCCAAGACTTTAGGTAAGGAAGAGGAGAAGACCATGGAGTGAAGAGTTTAAACAGATGGTGAACAAGACGGTTTGAATTTCATGTATTTTGCATTTCCTACAGGTGACCAGTCGGGTGAATGTCGTGCTCATGGAAACCTCGGCTCTGCTCTCTTCTCCAAAGCAAACTACAGAGAAGCGTTGGCCAATCACAGAAACCAACTAGTTCTGGCGATGAAGCTCAAGGACAGAGAAGTATGTTTGCATGCATTTGTTGGGTTATGTAATTGTTGAAATGAGAGAATGTCTTCATGCATATTCATTTGATAACTCATGTTGTGCAGATCTGCATCCAGTCTTGGCTTCAGTGTAGTGATCATAACCTGTGTTGGATTTGGCTTGAGTGTTTTTTGCTTTTAAGAGCCAAAACTGACTCCCATTGTTTATGGTACAAACTCCTTTAAAATCACACTTTATATTGATTTGATTATATTGATATGTACAGTTTATGAGTTACTATGAGTTATATTGTATAATGCATTAAAGGCTATGGAAGCTCATTGACTTCCATTCTATCGAAAGTGAAACTCAAGCACCTGTATACAGAACAAACATTTTAATTACAAAAAATGTTCTTAGTGATGAGTGTACAGAGAATTATCAGTGACTCTGCTGCGCCTCTCGGCTTTATGGAGCTTTATATTGAGTTTCAGCTCATTGTTTAGCTGTCCATTTGCAACGTTTACTATTCTGGTTCACTCTCAGCTCTCTCATAGCGTCGTTTTGGGAATCTAAAAAGCCTCTGTACCTGCTCAGCACCAAACAGCAAGCTGACACAGTTAGCTGTAGACTAGCTGGTGAACATAGTGGAGCATTTAGCAGCTAAAGAGTCAGATATTTCCCTCAGGAGTTGGTAGAGAGTAAAAAACAGAGCTAAAAGAGAGTGAATATTGGACTTATATTAAGCAGGTGAATGAAATGAATGATAACGTTGATCAGTAACTGCTGGATGTGGAAATAACTTCAACATATCAACTTAAAGAGGTGATGATATGTCAGTGTTGTTTTCACTGCTTCATTCTGCTGGAAACAAACATTCGTCCAATTTCAGTGTGAGCCAACTGTCCATTACAGCTGTCAATCAACACCTACATGGCAAACATCAAATCTAATATAAGTCTTGAAATCTTATTAACGGAACAATAATAATGTTCCACAGTGACCAGCAGCACACTCATAGAGGGCCTGGATTTAGAGATTGAGATCATGATGTACTGACTTGGTATTTCTATAGGAGAAGTTCAGGCTTTGTGAATGGGAGTCAGTCAGGGAGCCAACACCTAGCAGCCGGCGGTGTCATTGCACCTTTTTTTTTTTCAGTTCAAGTTCACTCTTCAAAGCGGGTGGTAGATGCCCGCTTCGCATTGATTTTTTTTTTAAGTGCACCACCACAGTCAGAATATGAAAGATAAACAAGTTAACGGTTGATCTTTGCAGCCAACTTCGCAGCATTGAGGGAACATTACCAAAACTGAAAGCACAGACTCAGAGTCAGGCTCAGCAGGAAGGAGCAGAGCACATGTTCAAATCCTCATTCTTTTGTTTGTGAAGCATGTTTGCAAAGTATGTGTAAACCTCAGAGTTATACTTAGGTAGTCTATACGTATGATAAGAGAGTGTTATCAGCTCATGCAACACTGTAAACCTCCAGATTACATAATCACCTGAACCCAAATGAACACAAAGAATAAAGTGGGTGCTTTTTTTTTTATATCTTCTTCCCCTCAAACTGCTCCCTCTCTCTTCCTCTCTTTTTTTCCTCTGAAGCAGTTTTTTTTTGCCTCGGGCCGCAGATGAACTCATTGTCTTTTTTCCTCTGAAACACTTTGGACAGTTGTGAGAACCGTACTTAATTAGATTGCTGTTACACATAAGACTTTCGGCCCCTTTATGTCTCACTGAACAGTAAGTAAAGCTGTCAGGTTTGTTTGCGTGTGTGTGTTTACCTTTTGTTTAACTGCTCCCATATGCTCGTGTGAGTCTGCGTGTGTGTGCGTGTCCGCGTATGTGTGCCTTAAATTTCCATCGTGTCACAGCAGATCTAATTACATTGTTTTATTTCATCTAGTGATTTCGTGCCTGGGATGAGATTTGTGGAATATTTTATTGTCTCTTTAATATTGTAGGAGAAATATATAAAGAACCTTGTGTGTGTGTTTGTTGTGGTTAATCGATAATGTTTCATGTTGGCTTTTCTTACGCTTTGTTTGCTTTCTCTGCTGCGATCGTATCTGCTGTGCGTGCATAAGTGCAAATTGTTTCATGTGTGCCAGAATGTGAGTTTGTACATAAATATCTGTGAATAGCAGAATATGACTTTGTTGGTAGTTACATTAACGGCTGCCGGAGTTGATTGATCATCTCTTTGGTCTATAACACACTTCCTGTCTTGTCTTTTATCACCACCAAGACAAAATAGTAACATGAAGAGATCATGTTACTATTTTGTCTTGGTGTCTAGGTTTCTTCTTCACTGAGAGGATCATGTTCAGTTTTTTAGGGTTTTTTAAAATTTTATTTTGATTCTGCATGTTATGTATCGCTGCAGATTGATTCATAATTAGTTTGTAATTTGCTTCACTAGTTGTTGATTATTAGTATTTTTTCACATTTTTCTGTCAGGTTTAAGTATTTTAACCTCCTTCGATCCTGCATCCTCATATCAGGACATTACAATTTGGGTTTGCTGGACCTTAAACTTCATTCTGCTTAACTTTTACCTCTTGTGTTTGTTCGTAAATACGTTTGTGTACCACCTAGTGGTTGCAAAAGCAAAATACAGTGTAAAAATCGATTTATCGTTTATTTATGCTTAATAACGTTTGTAGTTTGATACGCGACTAATTTTAGCAATAGCAACAAGTTACGACACTGCTAAACAGGAAGTACTCCTTTGAGGACATTAGGATTTGGGACAAATAGTTTTATACACTGGTGAATTAATTGTGTTATACAGTAAAATAAAACTATTGTCCCCCATATGAGTCCACTTTCAACTGACCCATCACCTTCAATTATCTCTAAACTAATTATCTAACTCAGCTATAATCAAATAGACTCAGAGCTGATCAAAGCTGATAAATACTCGAAGTGACTCTGGGTGCTGTAGAGGAGCACACAACTTTTCAAAGGAATTAAATAAAGGATGAAAATGAATGCAGAAGCTAAAGCACTCTCCATGTTTTTCAGTTGATTGTCTCCTTCCTGCTCAGAGCAAAGCGAAGTGCTGGCAGAGGTGCACGCTCATCCTCTCCAAAAAAAAAAAAAAAAAAATCCTGCGTAATTCACACACACAGCTGGCAAAGCCTCAATTCCTTCATTAATTATTTAAATCTTCCAGCATTGCACCAGGATTGAACTGTCCTTTCTGAGCTTCTGCGCTCAGCCGAGTCGTCCCAAAAGACTCTAAGTCGCTTTATACAGTGAAATGATTGGAAGTCTTGTGGCTGATGATGAGCAAATTTTGGAGCCTCGTATTTGGTTGTTTGTTTGATAAAATGACAGTTTAAAAGAGTTTTATACATGAAGACTAATGTCTTTATTTGACTTTTAAGTGAGGGTCTTACAATATGTGTCACTCATTACCTTTCAGCGAGATAATAAACGTGGACAAATAGGAAATAATTAGCTGAAGTTTGAGACAGAGAGAAGTTTTCAGACAGAAGATATAACAGCTAAAGAAACATCTACTTTAAATTGAGTGTTGGTGGTGTTATGGATTCAGACGTGACTGATTTATCATGAAATGTTTATGGGAGCTTTAGTTTTCTTTATGTTGACACATTCATCTTTGTTTAACTTTGTTGGCGTCACAAAATCTTTGAATTAATAGCTCAATAATAGTAATAATAACTTAACTTGTATAGCACCTTTCACACAATAAAATAATAAAAATGCAGCTCAAAATGCTTTACAGCAAAATAAATTACAGCTTAAAAAATGTAATACATATAATGTCAATATAAATATACAATATAAAATCAAGTAAAATACAGCATTTTAAAAGCATAATAACTTAATTTTATAGCACCTTTTATACAAGAGATGCAGCTCAATGTGCTTTATAGCAAAATAAATTACATACACCAAGTGCTTCACATTAAAAAGGGCTTAAAGAAGCATAAAACCATGTTTTTTAAAAACCCATTAGTGTAATATAAGATGGAAAATAAAAATAGCAATAATTTGAAGTAAGAATAGTAGAAATAGTGAATAGTAAAAGTAGAATAAATACAATATATAAAATCAAGTAAATACAACATTTAAAAATAAGTTCTGTAGTGCTTAAATGTGAAGATGACTGATTAAAAAGCTAAAGTGAAGAGGTAAGTTTCGGTAGTTTGTTTCATAGTTTTGGGGCATAATTGACTAAAGCCGCAACCCCTGAATTTCTTTCTGTTGCTGTAAAACCTCCAATAAACCAGCAGCAGATAATTGCAGTGTTCTTGAAGGCAAATAGTTAACAAATAAGTTATCACTGTAGCTCACAATCACTAAAAGCAAGTGATAGTGGAGACATTTTTAAAATAAGAGCTGAATGAGAGATTTACTTAGAGCTACAGAAGCTGGTGGAACCAGACAGGAAGTGACATCATGGCTCCACACTAATGGCACTAATGGCCTGTATTGATTTCATATCGTATTGTGATGGATTATATTTATTGGAAATTTGGTTGTGAATCAGTTGATTAATAGAAATCTTTAATAAAACCCTGAAAAATTGCAGTAATTCATCACATTAATGCAGAAGTCCAACTTAACCATAAAAACGTCTTTTAAAATGTTTCAATAGACTCACAGACATTTAGATTTTAAGCTTTATGAAAAAAACCAAACAGGATATAACTTTATTATAAGGATTAGTTAATAATGTCAAGTCAGTTTTATTTATAGCCTGTATCACCAAATAACAACAGAAGTTACCTGCAGGCACTTACAGCCTTTATAATGTTCCTGAAGGCTCCACTAGACCCTCTGAACACATCACACACTCGATATTACACACACACACACACACATACACACGATATTACACACACACACACACACACACACACACACACACACACACACACACACAGTCACTTAATAGCATGTGATTGCATCCTGGATCCAGAGAGGTCGATTGAACACCTGTCACCTGAGGCTGTGAGCGAGTTCATTTCACTGAAAGCAGCGAGCGTCTTAACATTAGAGTCCTGTGTGTATTTCTGTCCATGCATCTTTATTTATTTATTTATTTATCTTTAAAATATTTTGGCTCTTAATTAAAGTGTCTCATTAGCTGTGAGTCATCGGTGCGGCGGCTCACCTTGGAGCTCACAGGCTAGTTTCTCTCTCTGATGTGTAAAACGCAGCACAGACGAGTCTCTGTGCGGTTGGGACAGATGATTATTGAGCTTTTTTCTCCACAGGTGCTCGGTTGGCTTAAAGGCGACTCAAACACGGTCGTGGACAAAAATCTATACATCCCGCTGTGTGTTTGTTTGGCTACGAGGAACATGTGTTTATTTGTTTCCAGACAGCCTCCAAACAAAGACGACGGCGTCTGCAGACAGCTGACGTTTCACCTAAATAAATAATAAAGATGATAAAAACAACATGCTTTTACAGCCGCTTTGCAATTACACAGTTGAAAGAAAATTAATAAATGATTTGGGTTATCAATTAATCGACTGGTTCATTGTAAATTGAATGTTTTTGGCTTTTAACGGTGGACAAAACAAACAATTTTAACCTTCATGTCGTCCTCCCGGGTCAAATTGACTCCGTCTGTTTTGACTGTTCCTTCTTTCCTTCCTTCCTTCTTTCCTCCCTCCTTCTCTCTTTCCTCCCTCCCCTGTTCTTCCTTCCTTCCTTTCCTTCCTCCCTTCCTTCTTTCCTCTGTCCTTCTTTCCTTCGTTCCTCCCTTCCTCTTTTCCTTTCTCCCTCCCTCCCTCCCTCCCTCCTTCCTTCCTTCCGTCCTTCTTTCTTTCCTTCCTTCTACCTCTTTCCTCCCTTCCATCCTTCCTTCCTCCCTCCCTTCTTCCTCCCTCCTTCCTCCCTCCCTCCATCCTTCTTTCCTCCCTCCCTCCCTCCTTCCTTCTTCCTCCCTCCTTTCCTTCCTTCTTCCTCTCTTCCATCCTTCCTTCCTCCCTCCCTCCATCCTTCCTGCCCTCCCTTCCATCCTTCTTTCCTCCCTCCTTCCTTCTTCCCTCCCTCCCTCCCTCCTTCCTTCCTCCTTCCCTTCCTTCTTCCTCCCTTCATTCCTTGACTCGAGGACAACAGGAGGGTTAAGGCCTAACAGAGATCTCTTGAACATTGTGATGAGCATTTTTTGACATTTTAGAGACTAAAAACCATTAATCAGTTCATTTAAAAAGAATCAATCAATTAATAGATAATAAAAATGAATAAATGAATTACCCTTTTTACTTCCCGATAAAGGTCACATCCTGACACATCTTCTACAGCAGCTGATAAAAACAGAGCAGACGAAGATTAAAAGAGAAATAAACAATTCATTTAATAAAACACAAGTGACATCTGAGGTGAAAGCAGCAATTAAAAGCAAAGATGCATTTATTTTTTATTTTATAGTCCAACTTTTCCACCGCCAAATTTCTTTAATACACAATTTGATAATATGCATAAAACAATTAGATGGAAACACACTTGATGATATCAGTGATAAAAAGGGCAAATTTATTATTGAAATTCTTAGTTATATTTGACACAATGAATGCAGAGAAATACATAATTGGCTTTGTTTGATAATATGAATATTATGGTTACATACATGATATTGTGCTAAACCATCAATATAAGCAAATAGATACCATACTGGATGCTTGATGTGTCTATTTGGCTGCTATATAAGGCGTAAACTTTATAATGAGCTGCATGTTTGTTTATATAAATTCAGCTCTGCATGTAAAAAGCAGCATTTATTCTTTGATGGAGATCATCAGGTAGCTGCTTGGACACTGTACAAGTGGCTGTAACCAGGTTTACTGTCAATAAATAGAATAGTAAATTATAATACTTTGTAAATAGAAAAGTCCTGCAGAGATTAACCCTCCTGTTGACCTCGAGTCAAGGAAGGAAGGGAGGAAGAAGGAAGGAAGGAAGGGAGGAAGAAGGAAGGAAAGGATGGAGGAAAGGAGGGAGGAAGGAAGGAAGGAAGAAGGAAGGAAAGGAGGGAGGGAGGGAGGAAGGAAAGGAAGGAAGGAAGGAAATGAGGGAGGAAGGAAGGGAGGAAAGGAGAGAAGGAACGGAGGAAGGAAAGGAAGGAAAGGAGGGAGGGAGGAAAGAAGGAAGGAAGGAAGGAAGGAAGGAAGGAAGGATGGAAGGAAAAGGAGGGAAGGAAGGAAGGGAGGAAGGAAGGAACAGTTAAAACAGACAGGGTCAATTTGACCCGGGAGGACGACAAGAAGGTTAACAGACGCTCAACAGTACTTATATAGTGATAACGGTCTATTAAAATCCAACATGTTGGTTGTAAAATAACTACTCGCCCATGAAATCATTCCTTGTGTCTCAGCTTTAGCGTTTCTTTCTGTCTATAATGGAAAATATAAAGGCAGAATAAAACTCACTCTGCTATTGTCTACTGCAGAGAGCTGCTAGAAGACTGGGTCAATATGGCAGCTCCTGAGATGCATCCCATAGCCTGAATCAAGCATTTATGTGTATATACACTCACTTGCCTCTTTATTAGGAACACCTGTGCAATCTAACTCAATCCAATACAACAGCTCTGCTTTAAATTCTACATTTATGACACTTATACATGCTTTATACATACTATTGACTGGTGCTACTAATATTTTGCCCCTCTCATTGTATATTAACCCTTACATCTGATTCATAATTAGTCTCTACACCAATTCATATCCATAAATTCCCCATCAGTCATTAATACATGTTTGATTAATCCTTCTGTTTGGTTAATCTTATGGAAAAAGGACATTCAAAATCACTATTTTATGGTCCAGGAGAACATTTTATAGAAAATGATGAATACAACATGTGTGAATGCTGATATCAGTTGCACAGAAATTAAAAAATGCTACATTTTATCTCCATTTTTTTCATACTGTGGGTCGCATTAGGGAAGGTCGGACTAAAAGAAATGTGTCTAGGGTGTTTTTTAAAGCTCTAAAACCTAAAAACAATGGGTAAAATGTGACCATGAACAGTATGTAAGGGTTAATGGAGTAGACACAATATGAGGAACACCAGTCAATATAATGCACCACCATCACCCACTATATGACCTCAATAATAACCATAAAGGTGTTCCTAATGAAGTGGCAGGTGAGTGTATATTTATGGCTAAAGTATCTGCTAAAAAGTCATTATTATCACCTGTAGATGATGCTTATAGAGCCAGTTAGTCTGAATATCATAAGGAAATATTGAGATTGCTATTTTTTTGTAATATTATCCCATTTAAATGCTTCTTCTTACATACTTAGATGAGCATGAATGATATTAGAGTCATTGTTTGTAAAAGAAAATGACATTTCAAATTTAAAATGAGGGGACTAACCGATGTTTGCTCAGTATTATAGCTTCCTCAAATCAAATAAAGAGGCGGCCAGAGACGCTAATGTGACCGTCGACAGCTGACGTTAGAGCGGACAAGCACTTACACACACACACACACACACACACACACACACACACACACACACACACACACACACAGATTTGTGGTCGCTCAGAGTCAGACCAACACGAGCCAAGTTAACTCAGGTCTGTCGCTTCCCATCTACCACCCTCACCCCCCCTCTCCTCCTAAAACACAACAGCAGGAGAACTCATTTCTTCCTTTATCGCACGCTGAGGGTGAAAAGCTCACATTTTTTGGGTGATTGAGCATTGCTTCTCAGAGCTCTCCTGCATATCTCTCCTCCTGGCTGGTTTGTTGGAGCACAGCAGCACATGCAGGATGCATTACCACCCCGAAATCCTCCTCTGTCTCCATCTGTCTCCTCTTTTTCTACTCCTCATGCATTCAAGATTTGCTTTTCTACACCTTTTTTATTCACATTGGGGGTTTTTTTCCTCTTCCTTTCACCCGTACAGAATTAGATTAGGTGTTTTTCCCATCATTATTATTTGTAACGACGGGTTCTTTCTGTCTTTTCTCTCTCTTTTATAAAAATATATAAGTAGACATAAGCAAAACACACACGCAGCGGACCGGCTCACAGTCCTAGACACAACATGATTGGATTTTTTTTGTGTTTTCTCTTGTGCAAGAGAGGGGGGGGGGGGGGACGTTGTGTCCTTGAGGGAAATCAAACACTTGTCTGGACGGTCGACTGTACACACACACACACACGCACACACACACACACACACACACACACACACACACACACACACACACAGACACAGAGGCCTCCTCGTCATTTATTAAATCTCCCTTTTATTCCTACCTAGAAGTCCGCCTCGGAGATGTGTCAACTGGATTTTATGTGTTTACACTCGTCACTTTGCGGGGAATTGGGATTTCAGTGGATGTGTGCTTCTGTTTCCATTTTATACACACACACACACACACACACACACACACACACACACACACACACACACACACACACACACACACACACACACACACACACACGAACAGGGATGAAAAGAGCAGGGTTGTGCTGGTGTTAATTAGAAGTGGTAAATTCCACTAAAGGTCAGTTTGGCTGTTTTCAGTGACAGTTTTTAGACTCATTAAAGCTCTGATTTAAAGGAACGTGCATGTGTATTATCCATCCACAGAAAGTATTAAACTAATGATGATTTTTTTATTTAATTTTTTTTATTCTTCAAAGCCAAACTTCACACTGTAAAACAGAATATGTCCCCCATCCTCTTAAACATGAGCCTCTGCTTCTTCTTCTTCTTCTTCTTCTTCTTCTTCTTCTTCTTCTTCTTCTTCTTCTTCTTCTTCTTCTTCTTCTTCTTCTTCTTCTTCTTCTTCTTCTTCTTCTTCTTCTTCTTCTTCTTCTTCTTCTTCTTCTTCTTCTTCTTCTTCTTCTTCTTCTTCTTCTTCTTCTTCTTCTTCTTCTTCTTCTTCTTCTTCTTCTTCTTCTTCTTCTTCTTCTTCTTCTTCTTCTTCTTCTTCTTCCTCTCCTTCTTCTTCTTCTTCTTCTTCTTCTTCTGCTTCTTTTGTGCAACATTCATCTGCTGAAGGAGGAAAGTTTATCTGATCTCACCAGAAATCAAACATATTAAACATGTGTACCTATAGGCAGGATTTATGACATCACTATTAGTTGGAGCTAATCATTGTCCAGTATTAATAGATTATGGATTATTGTTGATGTTGTTGATGGAGAAGGAGTGGATGTTATATTAAGAATTTATTTGCAGAAAAACCATATTAGACACAGATTATTATTCAAAGCAGAGTATTTATATTTATCTCTCAGCGTGTCTGGAAAGGATTTTTAACTCATTATTTCTTATTTATGTTAAAATTTCAGATTTTTTATTTATTATTATGAACATACAAATATTTATTTTAAGATCTCCTCCAGACATAAGAAATACTTTGAATAATAATAATGTGTTTCCACAAACAAAGTTCAGTTAACTAGATAAAAACTTCTTAAAATGACATCTTCTTCCTTCTTGTCCTCATTAAAAATAAGTTTTCTGCTGGACACGAGAGAGAGAGAGAGAGAGAGAGAGAGAGAGAGAGAGAGAGAGAGAGAGAGAGAGAGAGAGAGAGAGAGAGAGAGAGAGAGAGATTGTGATATCAAAAAACATCCTCTTCAATCTACTCTTAACTCTCCATTTTTAAAGTGACTTCTTCCTTCTCCTCATCATGACATCAAATTGTTCATTCCTGCCCTCAAACGTCCATCTGTTTAGTATTGGTTGCTAAGTTTATATTGCAAGTAAAAGAGGATACATTGCTGAATTGGGCTCATCAGGAGGAGGAGGAGGAGGATGCCTTAAAGAGACAGGAGCTAAAACGGCCTGTTTCACACAGAGGCTGAACTGAGGGGCTGCATAAAGGACCAGTAGAAGATAAATAAGGAGTTTTGACTGGAAATCATGCAAAGATATTCCATAAAGCTGCTCCTGTGTGTGATATTAGATAGGTTGCCGGCATCCCAGTCCAGTGTAACACAACAGCGACGGCATCTAGTGTGTATAATCAGACATGACTACCTCCAGTGCTGCATTAATGGCAGAAACCCTAACCCTAACCCTCACCCTAACCCCCCATTCTGTGTTCAAACCTCTTATACAGAACGGCAAAGCAGAATAATGGCACAACATTCCCACCTTAAACAGGCTGTATGAAAGATGTTAGCAGCTAAAACGTCCTGTTTCAGACAGAGGCTGAACTGAGGGGCTGCATAACGGACCAGTAGAAGATAAATAAGGAGTTTTTAACTGGAAATCATGCAAATATATTCCAGTAGAGACACAGAATATAAATATAGAGCAGGAAATATGCACCATACGTCCCCTTTTTAAAAGCTCATCTTTAAGCATCCTGGTGGCCGAGGGGTTACAAGATTTTAACAAGTTGTTTTTCTCTCTTGAACAATGTGATAAAAGCTTTTTCACATGACTCTGTGAAGTGCATTTGGCAAAAACAAAATATCAACATATCAACCTATTTGTTTCTTAAAGGAAGTTTTTTGATAAAGCTGGGATTTTTTATTCTTAAAAGGAAATCTGTGATAGATTTGTAATATTTATGTTAAGAAAAATTAGATTTAATGAGTTACTACTTTCTAAACTGAAACACATTAACACATTAAAACAAAGGATTAAAATGTCTGCAGATAAATAACTTCCTTAAAAAATTATAATTGGCTCCAAATTAGATAAATCCATATATGTACAGTTTATTTCTAAGAGAGTTACTTTAAACATTAAGGCTCACTCTTATGTTTCTGTTGAACAACACTCCTCTGAATCTTCGAGAGGAAGAGATCACGAGGGATATAAATGAATAACGAACATGCTAATAACTCCTCTTTTATAATTCATATCATCCTCTCATCTTCTCTCTCAACCTTCTTTAAACTTGCAAACATTTCATTAAAGTCTCGCACTTTGTTCCTTCAACGTCCATCATTGTGTGTTTTTAAAGGTTAAATTCACGTGTTGTTTTTTCGTGTGTGTGTGTGTATGTGTGTGCTGCCTTTAACTCAGTTACTGTCTCTGTGATTACATCAAGGAGACGGTTCTTACAGTGAGTCTATACCTGAGGACAGGGTTTATTGATAATTACATCACGCTGTGTGTTCACAGATATGAGCTGCGTTACGGTTCGACAGATTAAACTCATTATCAGCTGTGTCGTGTCTCCTGTAAAGGAAACAACATGTTCCTGCAGGCTGTCCTCACTGTTTCTGCATGAAGCTGGAAAAGCTGAAGGGTTTAAAGGGGAAATTTCATGTTTTTTTTTAATTCTCTTTTATGTTTTTTACTGTCAGGATATCCGATGTTAAACATGGTCAAAAGCTTGAGCTGTGTGTATAAATGCTGCCTGCAAGTCAAAAGTCAGGGCATTTTTTTAGGGCTTTAAACGCTTCGTTTGTAATGTTACCTCTACATTGTTCTCGTCAGATTGTTTACACATGTGCACAAACAGTCCTCTCACATATTTCAGGTGAGATTCAGGCTCGAACATGCAGTTATGTTTCCATTACAAGTAAAAGAACGAGGGGAAAACAGGTGAAATCCTGCTGCTATTAGTTTCCATTAAGGAAGTTCCAAGTTTTAGGAGGCGGGAACTCTCAGCCGTTGTGTCTCCATTGCAGAGTAGGAGCTTGATATGACACTCTGAACTCTGGAGGTGATGTAATCATTCTGCAACAGTTTCGATCGTTGCGTAATCGTTGTGCGACAGTTTTGAACATGACGCACCAAAAGCACATCCCGCTATGAGTAAACCCAATCAGCACCGACTCAACCTCAAGCCCCATCCAGGAATTTTTAATACCCAGGGGCAGGGATTCGTTTTGCCCCTCTAAAAGTGCCAGGAGATCATCCTTCAGGGGCGTTTCCTGCTGTGGAGACACATGGGAACGGTCACAGCCCCGTAAAATGACCCCGAAGTTCCTGCACTAGAAACGGCCCTGTAGTTTACTGACATCAAACCCTCAGGAACAGTGTAGATAACTTGACATAGTGGCCAAACTCTGCAATTACAATGACTGTATCAGTCACATGATGCACACTGACCCAGAAAGCAATTTTACTCACACAATCATGGGAAAAGGAGCAGCTGTAAAACAATGAATGATTTATTTTTAGCATTACAACCCCTGTGAAATTACTCATTTTACAGTCAGAATTTGATCCATTTAGTCCGATAACATTTGGAAAATCTAGAAGAGATGCACGAATAAATCATTTAATCCCCGTTCTAGTTAACAAGGAGCCAACTGGAAGTTTGCCAGCTCAGCGTCATTTTGCGGGGGGTTGTGTGACATACAAAACAATTTATCCACCATATTAAAGCTGTCACAGTAGTGACAGAGAAGACTACGATGTGTCCTCCGAGTCAACTGTGTTTGTGTAATTACTCACTGCCAGCAGGGGGAGACAAAAGTCCCACACTGCACCTTTAATTGTTAAAATCTTGCAAACATTTCCAGGAAATTAGTAAAAAAATAAGGAACCTGTAAAATAAAGCCTTACTGCAAAATCTTATAATGTAAAACTATACTAAAGTTCAGTTCAGTTTTATTGTCATTCATACATGTTATACAAAATAAATAAAATTAACAATAGACCCTAATATAAATAATTAAATAACTTAAAAACCTATGTTAAATAGAACACAGTTAAAAAATAGTAATATAGTTTTTTGTTTTTTTTTAAACCTCTTTTTATTGAGAAATATAGGTTACAAACAGAGACACATCAGTACAGTTACATGAGTTTTTCTTTTTTCTTACACACAAAAAACACCCCCCTCCCATCCCACCCCGACTGGACTAAAAATAAAAAAATAAAAACCCCAAACAATACAGACAGTTATAATGGAAAAACGTACTTGAAATTGCAACATGAATGCACAAGTATGATTTCTGTGAAGGATGGCACACTTTCAAAACATGACAACCTTTATGGATTACTATAGTCAGGTTTTTATAGTGTAGCTTGAATATAGAGGGGGGCAGTAATTACTCTAGAGTCAGCCAGGATGTCCACTTACTACATTGGTAGGGCTTGGAGGTTACTAAAATATGACATTAGTGATCCCCACACTGAGAGGAATTTGTTAGAACCTCTAATTGTGAATTTAATCTTCTCTAGATGTAAAAACATCATTACATCTTTAAGCCACTGTGCTGCAGTGGGTGGTGCACTTGATTTCCAAAGCAGTAAGATTTGCCTACGCGCCAATAAAGATACAAATGCTATGATGTTGAGTTGTTTTCGTGTCAAGTTTGTTTCTTCATCTGGTACACCAAATATGGCAATCATAGCGCATGGTTCTAAAGTCATCCCAAGAACTTCAGATAATACATCAAATATAGTTGACCAGTATCCTACTAGTGTGTGGCATGACCAAAACATATGTGTCAAGTCAGCTACATTAACATGACATCTTACACATTTGCTATCTACATTAGGATAGAATGAGGATATCTTAGCTCTACACCAGTGTAGACAATGTACAACCTTGAACTGGATCAAACCCAGTCTTGCACAGGAAGTGCTGTTGTTCACTCTTGTTAGAGCATTAGTCCATACCTCTTCTGAAATTTCAGTTCCAAGTTCCTTTTCCCATGCATTTTTGATCTTGCCTATCTTAACATGATCAAGTAACAATCAATGAATAAGAATGTGCTGTAAAACCTTTCAACCAGGAAGGAACTTCCAAAAGTGAGTCCACTAGGGACTTTGTTGGGAGAGCCGGGAAGTTTGAGCTGTGGCTTTTAGCAAATTGGCGAGCTTGAAAGTAACAAAATAAGTCAGTTTGTGGAAGGTCATACTTGGAAATCAAATCATTAAAGCTAGAAAATATCCCATTCCCATAAAGATCACTAAATATTTGGATCCCTTGCCTATGCCATCTTGCAAAGGCCTGGTCTAATTTGGCTGGTAGAAATGTGTGATTGTTACACAGCGGGCTCTGAATCAAAAGTGTTCCCCTTGTGTTAGTATGCAATCTAAACTGAGTCCATATTCTAAGAGTGGAGATGACCACTGGGTTAGATGTAAACTGTAAAATCTTGATAGGAAGCTAGAGCATGTAGAGAGGTCGACATGCATGACCTGCACTCCAACTCGCACCAATCTGTATCTGGAGATTGCACCCAATATGTTATTTTGTGGATGTCAAGTTATGTGCTGTTGAAGTGTGTACTTGTTGACCACAGCTCTGCCCAAACTTGAAACGGCTGATCAACTGCTGAAGGACACGATGGACAACTCAATTCTGTTCAATCTTGAGTTTTTATTTTGGGTCAGAAGTGGGTGTAACAGAATAGGTTAATAACCTACGATAAACAGAAAGACAAAGGCATTAATACCAAATAATTTCATTTCACACTTCTTAATATAAATAATAAATGAATTAATAAATGTTAATGTTACTTGATAAATGAAATGAAATTAAACTTATTCAGATTAATTCAACTCAAATCATTTCAAAAAGGTTAACAATTAAAGTAACAAGCTACACCAAAGGTCACTATTAGAGTACTAGAAACAAAGCACGAGTACCAAAGTACTTCTATAAAATCATAATAAAGTTTCCAATTTACTCAACAAAAATAACCATTGCAACCACAAACACACAATCAAAGCATTTGGGAAGCATGGCCTCCAAACTTAAACATCTACTGTTCTGTACCAGTGGTGTCTTCAATGGTCGATCAGGAGCTGTGGCTGTGAGGTGTCTCCAGGAGCAGGCAAGAGAGCTGACTGAGCCAGCTCCAAACATTTCAGACCATGCTTCCTGTATGGGTGCGCAGGTGAATGTGCTCCCTCAGGCACTTCCTTCCTCTTACCTGGGGTTCCACCACTGATGTGGTTGCCCCCTGCAGGTTTGGAGTGTCTGGGATCTGAGACTGTGGCTCCTTTCTCAGTGAACCAGGTTTTGACACAACAGTGGATGTTTGCTGCCCAATAATAGTTCCTAAAATTAGGGAGTGCCAACCCACCTACTGCTCTTGGTCGCTGGAGTAAGTCTTTACCTATCCTAGGAATCTTACCATTCCATATGAATTTTGAAATAAATGTATCTATCTGATGGAAAAAAGATTTTGATAAGAAAATAGGGAGACATTGAAACAGACACAGAAACCTTGGTAATACATTCATTTTGACACAATTCACTCTGCCGGCTAAGGTCAAATGTAAGATATCCCACCTTTGTAGGTCTGATTTCAGTTTAACAATAAGTGGGGCAAAATTCTCATCAAAAAGATCTTTGAAGGCAGGAGTTATTTTAATGCCCAAGTATTTAAAACCTGACCTTGATATATGAAATGGTAGAGCCTGATTTGGGATTTCCATCGCTGATTTATTAACAGGTAAGCATTCGCTTTTTGATAAATTAAGTTTGTAGCCAGAAATCTGCCCAAAAGTGTGCAGTAGTGAAAGTATGTAATTGATACCTGACAGTGGGTCTGAGATGTAAAGCAGCATGTCATCTGCATAGAGGGACAGCTTATTTTCCACTCCCCATCTGGGAATACCCTTTATTGAGGGTGTAGATTTTGGGCAAGGGATAGTGGTTCTATTGCTATTGTAAATAAAAGTGGACTAAGTGGGCAACCTTGTCTAGTACCTCTAGATAAAGTAAAACTTTGTGAGCGCAGCTGGTTTGTGACCACTGATGCTTGCGGAGAGAAATAAAGAAGTCGGATCCACTGGCTAAACGTTTTACCAAAACCAAATTGCTTCAAAGTAAAAAAAAGAAAATCCCATTCCACGCGGTCGAATGCTTTTTCCGCATCTAAGGAAACCACAACTTCTGGTACGTCGTCAGGTGAAGGGCTGTAAAGTATATTTAAAAGACGTCGCACATTAGAAAACAAATACCGCCCTCTAATAAAGCCCGTCTGGTCAGTTGAAATCAGGTATGGCAAGGGTGCCTCCAATCTCCTAGCTAACAGTTTAGAGAGTATTTTAACATCAGAATTTAACAGCGACACTGGTCTGTATGATCCGCATTTAGATGCATCCCTACCAGGTTTCAGCAAAAGTGTAATTGATGCTTCAGTAAGGGATCCTGGTAATTTACCTTGGGACAAGGAGTGGTTAAACATATCTAACAGCAGGGGGGCTAGCTGACCAGAAAATTTATTATAAAAATCAATGGGGAAGCCACCAGGCCCTGGGGCCTTCCCATTTTGCATGGCAGAGATGGCTAAGGTAACCTCTTCATGGCTCAGTGGCTGGTCTAATTGCTCTTTGTGGCCATCAGAGAGGGTGGGAACTTGTATTTTCTCAAAAAACTTGTAAAAAAGTGACGTGTCTTTAAATGACTCTGAATTATATAAATCAAAATAGTAGTTTTTAAAGATGGAATTTATTTCTAAAGGGTCTGTGGTCAGCTGTCCTGTAGTATCATCAGTTTGAGAAATGTTTTGTGATGCAGATTTAGATTTTAGTTGATGAGCCAGAAGCCGGCCTGCTTTTTCACCGTGTTCATAAAACATCCCACGTGATCGCATAAGAAGTTGTTCTGTTTCTGAAGTAGAGAGTAAATTATACTGAGTCTGAAGATCTATTCTCTCTTTGTAGAATAGTGGACTTGGCAATGTGGAACATTGCCTATCTAGCTCAAATATTGAATCCATTAACTGCTGTTTTTTCCTCTTTCTCTCTCTATTCTGATAGGCTGAATGTGCTATTATCTCCCCTCTAACAACAACTTTAGGTGTTTCCCAAAGTAATGATGGAGAAACTGAGTCTGTTCTATTTGTTTCTAAAAAGCTATTGATGGCTATAGAGATTAAACTGCAGAACTTCTCATCTGATAATAATGTAGTATTAAAGCGCCACTGAGGACGTCTAGTGCAAATGTGGTTTAAAGAAAGATCCATAAGTACGGGGGCGTGGTCTGATTCTACGATGGCACCATATTCAACCTTCTCTAAGGAGCTCATCAATTTTTTCGATAGGGTATGTACTTTAGGGTTGGATCTGTCTAAGTTTGGGTCCATGACACAGTTAAAGTCACCCCCTAAAATCAAAAAATGAGAATTTAGATCTGGCAGTTTACAGACAAGTTGTTGCACAAACCCTGCATCATCCCAGTTAGGAGCGTACAGGTTCACTAGTACAACAGGGGTATGGAAAATCCGTCCAGAGACAATAACATAGCGGCCTTGTGAATCAGACACAACACCAGAACAGGTGAACTGAATTTTCTTGTGTAGTATTATTGCTGTTCCCCTTGCTTTAGAATTAAAACCAGAGTGAAAGATTTGTCCTACCCGTTGTTTTTTTAGACGTAGTTGGTCAGAATTACGTAGGTGAGTTTCATGAAGAAAAATAATATCAGCTTTTAAATTCTTAAGGTGAGTAAATATTTTAGATCTCTTTACTGGACTGTTGAGCCCTTTAACGTACCATGATGCGAAACTGATAGTTGACCCCCCACACTGGGCGCCCTGTAAACTATTAGT
The DNA here is from genome assembly GCF_963691925.1 of Scomber scombrus. Classification (NCBI taxonomy): domain Eukaryota; kingdom Metazoa; phylum Chordata; class Actinopteri; order Scombriformes; family Scombridae; genus Scomber; species Scomber scombrus. The sequence continues at coordinate 14,525,686 of NC_084984.1, forward strand.
CATAGCCACACAATAAAGTTATAAATGTAGTGTACATGACTCCTTTTGTCCATATTTAACCATGTAGACGTCATGTCTCCCTCCCTCAACAGAAACAAACATAATACAATCCCAAATATGTACAGTATATATAAAAGAAAAAAAAGGTCCAGTCATTAGCCCCAGATCCCCTAGAACATTCCCTTTCTCTGCCAAACTGGCAGCGCGCAGGATTCGTCCCCCTTCTGAACACTTCCAACAAAACACCTTGAGTATCTAAACTTTGCTTTGGAGAGCTCCTGAATATTAATGAAACAAATAAACTCCAACCATAAATCGAAGTTCAGTTTTCAGTCATATGAAATAACACTTAAACATGCCGTAATAAAACAACAAATCCAAAAGTCCTGAGACGGCCGACAACGGTTAATGTATATAGCGTGGCTAAGAATTATGCTACACTGAGTTAGCCGTGGCTGTTACTTTACCCGACGTCATTGATAGCCAGTGTTCAGTTAATCCTCTTGTTCCGGACCATCAGAAATGTCGGCCTTCCTCTCAATCCTCCGAGAGTAGAACGCCTCAGCATCCAATGGTGTCTCGAACATCAGCGTCTCCCCTCCATAAGACAGTAATATAGTTTTATTATACTATTATTACTATTATACTACACTATAAATACAAGCTGCTGCAATTAACTAAGAAATAAATGGAGACATTTTCAACAGCACACATCTAGTTTCTGTGTATTAATGTATTCACAGCATCTGTGTACCAGTGTGTTTGTATGTGTGAACACTTAGACACTCAGTACTTAGTGCGCTGGGATAAATGTGAGATGTGTCGATACAGACTGCTGCTCTTGTCTCCATTTTTCTGCTTAATTTGAATCTGCTCTCAAATATTTCCCATGACTCCTCCGGATGGCCGAACGGATCGATACCAATAACCTTAAGATTAGGTAGCAAATGAGCAGGCAGGCTTCTAATTAGAGAAGAGCAGGACTCGTTCTCATTTCTCCGTCTAATCAGAGAAGCAGACGGCAGTGTTTGTGAGAGGAAACTGACACAATCTGTGTGTTTTGGTGTGTTTTAGTGTGTGTGTGTGTGAGAGAGAGAGAGAGAGAGAGAGAGAGAGAGAGAGAGTTCATGGCCCCGATTTCATGCACGAGTGACGACAACAGCAGCACAAACTGAAACTGAAACGCTCATCAATGATTTGCATGGTATTATGCCTGAAGAAGCCCAGTAATTAGCAGGGCGAGCTCTGCTAGAAATCATTAGACAGCTCAGAGCTGTAAAAGTGTCTCGTGCTAACTGAAACAGAGTAATAATAATAGAAGTGGAGGAACCTGATGTGCAGCAGCAGCAGTGGTGGTGTTGGTGGTGGAGGGTGAGACTCTCACAGCAGGGTCTAATAGGATGGCGAAAGATTAGATTTCACTCCTGTACCCTCCAGTGTGTGTGTGTGTGTATGTGTGTGTGTGTTTGTGTGTTTTCATATAGGACATTATTTCCATTTAGGGATGGGGGAGGGTAACACATGCCTCTCTATTTTTACAATTTGTCTAATTTATCCGCTAAAATATCTCAAAACAAGTTGCCTAAATTGATATAAACCACTTTATTTAAAGGTAAAACTGATTGAGCACAATGTTTATAGTTTAGTAATAGTTATATAGTTATAGCGCCCCCTATATGATTAATCAACAATCTTGATCACTGATTCATCATTTAAGTCGTTGTTTTAATGCAAAAATGTCAAGAATGTAATGTTAGCAGCTTATAAAATGGGAATATTTGCCAGTTTTCCCAATTTTTCATGACAGTAAACTCAACATCTTTGTTTTTTTAACTGTTGGTCAGACAAAACAAGTCATTTAAATATTTTTCTGACACTTCATACACTGAACAATACATCGATTATGAACAGTGAAAAAAAGTGATTGTACAGATGACAATTACAGGATAAGATACTTCTAAAAGATTGTTACATTGAACATGAATCAAAGATACGGCAGTGAAGGACTTTTGAGTAAAGGTGGAAATATGAGTATACGTATCAATAAAGGGGAACGCCACCAATTTTTCACATTAAATTGTGTCTGAACAGCATCACAAGTCTATAGTTTGTCCTCCAGAGAGTTGTGATGAGTTTATTTCAGTATTCAACTCTAAAACAAACCTTATGTAAAGCCTATATATTGTAATTGGACATTTTTTTTGCAAATATACAGTACATTAATATCCTTTTTAGTAAATGGTAAATGCTCTAAAGTGTATTTTTAAGTACTTCCTTTGCTGCTTTTGAACTCTAACTGGTGTATTTTTGTGGTTGTCTGTGATTCCAGGCTGCGTCCACCGCTCTCAGCAGTCTTGGCCATGTGTACACAGCTATCGGTGACTATCCCAACGCGCTGGCCAGCCATAAACAGTGTGTGCTGTTGGCACGACAAACCCAGTGCCAGCTCTCCGAGGCTCGACAGCTGGGCAACATGGGCGCCGTGTACACAGCTCTGGGAGATTTCACCAATGCTGTTCAGTGCCACGAGCAGCACCTGGATATCGCCAAGGTACAGAAATACACCTTATGATGCGTAATGTGTCTGATTGATTCTTGACCAAACCTTCTCAGAGTGACCACAGTGCATGTTTGAGTATACTCAGGTTTGGGAATCTATATATTTTCTGCACTGGGTGACACACACTATAATTTATTTTGACTCATTCCCACACACACCTTCCTGCAGCCAGAAATACTCACTAAAAGCACCAAATGTGGATTCATCCGCCGCTGAAAATAGTCCCCCGACAAATTTACTTTTTCCCGCTGTTTGAGTGATGTTTGCTAAAAAACTACAATGCCCAGATGTTTTAGGGAATTACTGAGCTGTTTATAAACAATGAAACCATATATTTGGGAGCTGTTTTAAAGGACTTACGTCAACAGGCTTGAGGCTGAGAGCCACAGACGGAGGAGGGAGGTCAGAAAGTATTTAGAGACGGACGGACTAACAAATTGTTGGTTTTGGTGCTTTCATGGGATTTGTTGACACTAACTGTAACCCCAGCCTGATCCTTTAACGTCATTTTGCTTCACTGCACGTTCATTTATCATCTTACTTAAAGACACACATTTTTTTATAATGTGTTACTTGAGGGTAACATATTGTAAAAGAGTTAATAGGTTCCCACAACAGCTATCACAGCACGGTAACAACGCTGTAAAACCACAACGGGCCTTTTCTTTGTCCAAGGTCTGTTTTTAACCCTCCTGTTGTCTTCGAGTCAAGGAAGGAAGAAGGAAGGAAAGGAGGAAGGAAGGGAGGAAGGAAGGGAGGAAGAAGGAAGGAAGGGAGGGAGGGAGGAAGAAGGAAGGAAAGGAGGAAGGAAGGGAGGGAGGAAGGAAGAAGAAAGGAAGGGAGGAAGGAAAGGAAGGAAGGACGGAGGAAAGAAGGGAAGGGGGATGAAAGAAGGAAGGAGGGAGGGAGAAAGGAAAAGAGGAAGGAAGGAAAGAAGGGAGGGAGGAAGGTAGGGGGAGGAAAGAAAGAAAGAATGAGGGAGGGAGGAAAGAATGGAGGGAGGAACGAAAGGAAGGAAGGAACGAACGAACGAAAGGAAGGAAGGAAAGAAGGAAGGGAGGAACGAAAGAAGGAAGGGAGGGAGGAAGGAAGGACAGAAGGAAGGAAGAAAGGGGGATGGAGGAAGGAAAGAAGGAAGGGAGCAAAGAAAAGAGGAAGGAAAGAAAGAGAGAAGGAGGGAGGGGAGGAGGGAGAAAGGAAGGAAGGAAGGGAGGAAAGAAGGAACAGTCAAAACAGACGGGGTCAATTTGACCCGGGAGGACGACACGAAGGTTAATTATAATACTGTGCAAATAGTACCTAGTAAAAGTAGCTAAAAATAGAATAAATACAAATAAAACAGAAGATTATTAACATTGACAGAGCATGATAAAAAATATATAATTTGCAAATATCAACAAACATCAAATACAATATTATAAAAGGTGATTTTACACACAGATGTAATAACACAGAAACATGTATTGTGAATTAGAAACACTTATTATTATTTTCATTGGCCCTAAGATGTAAAAAAACACAAACAACAAAACCAAAAAACATAATAAAATGTGTCTGAAGTGTTGTGTTTTCCACCTCGGAGCCTCCGTAGAAACTGAACAGAAAGCCTTCAGCTTCATCCAGTAATTTGATTTTGAATAATTACTGAGATAATCATATTTCAAGTGTTTCAAACTGGAAAATGTGTTGTTTTCTCTCACAGCAGCAGCAGTTATTACACATTTTAGGTGCAGCACTCTGGAGCTCTGCTAATGTTACTGTGTTTTTAGCACATTTGCATAACGCAGTCTTGCGTTCAGAAACTGAAGAACATCATGCGTATTTAGGACACTGTCTTGTTGTAAAGCCTGTAAATATTTAAAGTATCACAGTGCAGCTTTTTATCCAAATGTTACACGAACAAACAAAGACAACAATCTGCACACATTTCGCTCCCGATATTTTTTTTTTGGATGAAGTGCAAATATGTGCAAGCCAGCAAACACTGCAGCCAACATCATCTCAGTGTTTGTAGCTTTCTCTCATAACACACAAATTGACCATCTGTTGACAACTAGATGAGAAGCAGAATAAAGACTCCCTCAAGTGAAATCTTCTGACTACTGAAAGTTTGTGAAGTTACTTTGTTTTAGCGGTTTAAACCCCTGCAGCTGGAAATGTTGCAGCTTGTAATATGAAACTATTTTCCTGTTTTATTCTAAACAGAAATGCTGCTTTCTTTTTTGGTTTTCACTTAGTTGGAGGGAGTTCTGTTATTTCCTCATCTGAGATTATTTTAAAGTTCATTTCTTCATAAAGTACCCATAATATTTTTTTTATATTACCTTTCCATGTATAGACTTTTATATACGTGCAACCATTCATATGCACTTCACTTCACACCAATATTCTGTTTATGGGTCAATGATGTTTTATTGTGTCCATGTGGTTTAGTCAAATTTAAAGGGGTTAAAATGTGAAAATAAACGTATGAATAACTTGCACAAATTCTTTTTTTTGTGGATCCAGCATCACATTTCTGCTTTTAATACATTTTGAGAGAATATATTAGAGGATTATGGTAAACATGTCTAAGTGGTGTAACCATAAAAACTTTGTAACAAATAATTCAACTTGCTTAAAAACACTAAATTCTCAATAAAATACCATATCAACGAGTTCGGCATGATCTTACATTATAACTTTTTATATTAAATAAAGGTAATGGAATACAATTTTTCTAAATATTACATTTAATCTTGGGAATCATGGAGATCAGGAAACATTTACATGTTTTAAATGAAGTAATTATTAGTATAAGTCCACTTAAATACACCGTAGGTGGATAAAATATTTAATATTTATCGTTTTTTTGTGGTTACACAACTTGACATTTTCAGGAGCGTCTTACTTTTGGTTTTAAAATATGGTGCAAATGTCATTTCAAATGATATAATACCAACAAAAATACTAAATGTACATTTTAACAAAGCTCATGCTGCTTTTAAAACTATTTTTTAATATATTTTTGAATTGCTCATCTTGCCAACCCTTATTTGTCACTCACCCTTATAATGTTTGTAATTGTGCAATTTTTAACCCTATTTTGCACTTCTGGTTAGATGACTAACTGCATTTTCTTGTCTCAGTACTCGTACATTGTACAATGACGGTAAGTTGAATGAAATCTAATCAAAAGTTTATTTTTGAAAGCTCTAATACAAGTTACAATGTTTTTTTTTTATCTTAAAAGTTATTTGAGACATTATTTGAAGTTATGTCGGCCTACTGACAAAAAGAAAAGACTGTGGGAAGCATACTAATTATAATTAAAGCCGCAAGCGGCGATGGCGGGCCCTCGCTCACCCATGCCACCGCGGGGCCTGAGGCATGGCGGGGCTGTGGCGTGAAGCAGAAAGTGAGAAAAAACCTGGAAGGAGGCCAAAAATGCAATGTTTCGTTCATCCAGTAGGGGGCAGTCACAGGTAGTTACACATATGGTCTGGTGTGGTCTGGTGTGTTCAGGGCGGCCACTCATCAGTCATGTGAAGTTTGGAGTGAATTGGACAAAGCATGAAGGAGTTATGAGAGGTTGATGGTTCATCCACCAGGGGGCAGTAGAGTGTAACAAAACACAAGCGGTTGCGTTCAGGGTGGGACAGTGATTACACATGTGAAGTTTTGTGGAAATCGCACAATGATGATGTAAAATATGGCACTTCTTGTTTCCACTAGGGGGCGACACGAGTGAGATCGCCTATGAGCGAATGGAGATATTGAGGTCGGCACCCTGGACCTGTGTACCAATTTTCATGATGATACGAGTTCAATAAAGCCATCAAAAAGCCAAACGTATTTTCGCCACACGGACGCCATTACTCGTAGCTTCACAGTCTTCATAATGTAGCTTCACCAACTGGTTCTGAATGAAGTTGATGGGGCAAAGTATGTAATTTTAATGAATCTTAGTTAACTTCCTGTTACCACCGGGGGGCGCTATGACTTACATGTCCAGCAAGTTTGAAGCTGATTGGATGAAGTATGTGGGCGTGAGAGCCACTCGTATGTACATGGCGAGCATGCCAAAGTTAGTTAAGCCCTGGCAGACACGCCCTTTGACCTACAGATGCGCAGAGCACAACTTAAGCTCAGCTAGGTCTGGAGATGTTGCGTACCTAATTTGAACTTGATCGGGCAAACGCTGTGGGAGGAGTTAATTTTAGGCGGTAAAAATCAAAACCAAAATGGCCGACTTCCTGTTGGGTTGAGGTCATGAGGTCAAGAGGCTTTTTTGCATATGTGGGTATAATACATATGTGTACCGAATTTTGTGAGCATAGGACAAAGTTAGCAAAATTCCCTATGGGCATTTTTGGACTTTGTAGGGGGCGCTATTCCGCCATTCTGCGTCGACCATGTGCGACCACCCAAAAATATCGAATTTCGGATGAGGCCGGACGTCCGTGCAAAAGTATAAGCATTTTCGCATTTGGGAAAGGGGCGAAATTGGGGCACGAAATGTCGGAAGAATAATAATAATAATAATAATAATAAAACATTACAATTTCAATAGGGCTTTCGCCAGGCGACTTGCAGTCGCCGCTCGGGCCCTAATAATAAACATTACAATTTCAATAGGGCTTTCGCCAGGCGACTTGTAGTCGCCGCTCGGGCCCTAATAAACATTACAATTTCAATAGGGCTTTCGCCAGGCGACTTGCAGTCGCCGCTCGGGCCCTAATTAAAGCTGCGAGCAGCGATGACCGGGCCCAAGCTCCCTCGCCACGCCACTAATGAGCGAGACTTGGCGCGACGCATCTTCTAATTCAAATGGAAACAAACAGCGCCAAAATCACAAATCCGATTCAAAATGGCCAACTTCCTGTTGGAGCGAGGATATGGGTCCAAGAGACTTTTTAGTGCGTCTTTACACAATACATATATATACCAAATTTTGTTCATCTACGTCAATCTAGAGGGAGGGGCTCAATTTCCTTAATCTTCTACGGGGTGCAGTGCCGCCATTTGGCCAGCAGTTCCTGTTTAATGGCGAAACGGAAAAATTCCTCACATCACCACGAAGCAACCAAACCAGTAATCAAAAAGATTTTGATAACTTTTCATATCCAATGTCTGAAGATGTTTCTGAGTGAATTTGAAGGTGGTCAGATTAAATATCTAGGAGGAGTTTGTTCAAATACGAGGCGTTGAAATCGCCAAAATCACACATATTTTTCAAAATGGCCGACTTCCTGTTGGAGTGAGGGTATGGGTCCAAGAGACTTTTTTGTGCGTCTTTACATAATACATATGTGTACCAAATTTTGTTTATCTATGTCAATCTGAGTTGAGGGGCTCAATTTTTTTTGATTTTCTAGGGTTCGCTTTTGTATCCAGTAGGTGGCGCTATGGAGCTAACACAGTATTGATGCATAGACGTGTTCAGGGTGGGACCTTCTACATGCGTGATTAATTTGGTGTAGATTGGACGATGTCTGTAGGAGTTATAAGGACTTCCTGCTTTTTGGCGAAGGATCGAATGGCGAAGGAAATTGTCTGCACCGCCACGCCCAAACCGAATCCCTAATCAGAAAGTTTTTGATAACTTTTCATCTCCAATGTTTCAAGATGTTTCTGAGTGAATTTGAAGTTGGTCGGATTAAAACCCTAGGACAAGTTCGTTAAAGTACGGGGCGTGGAAATTGCAAAAATCGCACATATTTTTCAAAATGGCCAACTTCCTGTTGGAGTGAGGGTATGGGTTCAAGAGACTTTTTTGTGCGTCTTTACATAATACATATGTGTACCAAATTTCGTTTATATATGTCAATCTGAGTTGAAGGGCTCAATTTTTTTGGATTTTCTACGGTGCGCTTTTGTATCCAGTAGGTGGCGCTATGGAGCTAACACAGTATTGATGCATAGACATGTTCAGGGCGGTACCTTCTACATGCGTGATTAATTTGGTGTAGATCGGACGATGTCTGTAGGAGTTATAAGGACTTCCTGCTTTTTGGCGAAGGATCGAATGGCGAAGGAAATTGTCGGCACCGCCACGTCCAAACCGAATCCCTAATCAGAAAGTTTTTGATAACTTTTCATCTACAATGTGTCAAGATGATTCCGTGCAAATTTGAAGTTGGTCGGATTAAATCCCTAGGACAAGTTCGTTAAAGTACGGTTTTTGATTTTCTAGGGTGCGCTATTGTATCCAGTAGGTGGCGCTGTGGAGCTAACACAGTATTTATGCATAGACGTGTTCAGGGCGGTACCCTCTACATGCGTTATTAATTTGGTGTAGATCGGACGATGTCTGTAGGAGTTATAAGGACTTCCTGCTTTTTGGCGAAGGATCGAATGGCGAAGGAAATTGTCGGCACCGCCACGCCCAAACCAAATCCCTAATCAGAAAGTTTTTGATAACTTTTCATTTACAATGTGTCAAGATGATTCTGTGCAAATTTGAAGTTGGTCGGATTAAATCCCTAGGACAAGTTCGTTAAAGTACGGGGCGTGGAAATCGCCAAAATCGCACATATTTTTCAAAATGGCCGACTTCCTGTTGGAGTGACGTCATGGGTCCCACTGACTTTTTTGTGCGTTGGACATGATACATATATATATACCAAATTTCATTCATGTACGTCAATCTGTCATATTTTTATATTCGTTAGGGGGCGCTATTGAGCCATTTTGCGACGGCCATTTTGGCGGACCATAAAATATCGAATTTTTCGCCGAGTCTGATGGGCGCGCAAATTTTCGTGAGTTTTGGGGCACGTTTAGGCTGTCTAAAAGGCGTTTGTTTTCTATAATAATAATAATCTCTACGATTACAATAGGGCCTTCGCACCTGTAGTGCTTGGGCCCTAATAATAAACATTACAATTTCAATAGGGCTTTCGCCAGGCGACTTGCAGTCACTGCTCGGGCCCTAATTACTCGGACACTCAGCCAGTAACCAAAAAATTTAAACTTTATTGTGGTGTTATTGGAAATTCAGCTAATGATGAGGTGATAATGTCTTTTTTGCAGACTTTGGAAAACCGGCGTGAGGAGTCGCGGGCATACAGCAACCTGGGCAGCGCCTACCACTCTCAGCGGGACTTCGACAAGGCCATATCCTACCATACACGAGTCCTGCAGCTGGCACAGGAGCTGGTAGACAGGCCGATTGAAATGAGAGCATATGCTGGTCTGGGGCACGCTGCCCGATGCATGCAGGTTGGTAGAAAAACCATTTAAAGACACATTACACAGGAATATTGTTACGTTCTGCATGCTTTGTGTGCTGTTAACAGGATAAACAGATATAAAGTCATGATGTAATTGTCACTGTGATCATTAGGACCTGGAGAGAGCTTGGCAGTACCACCAACACCAGCTAGAAATTGCTCAGGAGCTGCAGGACAGAGCAGCACAAGGACGAGCCTCCTCCAACCTGGGTAAGTTTAACTGAGGCTCATTGTGACTGGGTTTGTCCTCATTAGTGGCTAAGTTTAGGCTTTTGTAGTGAGATATGAAAGACACTTTTTCTTATACTATGGCCATTGACTGGAAGGTAACTGGACATCTATGACTCAGGTGTTAGTTTGCAGTTTTAAATCAATGCAGCATTATTTAACTGTAAGTAAGGATAGAAAGAGTGCGGCTTAGTTAAAGAGTTTGGAGGCAGGATTATTTGTGTAGCTACCAACGAAAACACCAAAAAGAAACTGACATTCACAACAAATGTCAGTTCAGGCATGTTTGGTATTTTTGTGAACCTGGAAGTTTAAATCGGTAGTTTAATTCTGGTGGTTTTTAATCCCTGCATCATCCATTACCATCACAGAACATACAAATTGTCTGGGGTACCTTACAGAACTATAGTATATAATGTACAGGAAAAAGAAATATGCATTATATGATGGGAGCAACTTATTTGATTTGACTTACTAATATTAGTATTAGTTCAGTTATAATCCAATTTCTTTTATTGCAATCAGATTTTTTGTCTTCTGTAGTAGTAGTAGTAGCTTTATTGTCATTATATTGAAGGTTACACAACAATATAATTAAATTTAGATAGCACTCCCTGAAGCTTAAAAACATTTAGGACCATTAAAAACAATTTAATACATAAAAAAACATTGGAAATAATCAATACAGTGCAATATCCAGTATTATATTGGATATTAAAAGGTGCAAACAGCAGCTATACTTGTAACACTACGCCACATGTAAATAATTTAAACAATTTTAAGGCACACAGGTTATATTATTACACAATAAAAGAGTTTAGATTTGTCTTTATATTCCTAGTACAGTAACTATTAAAACTTCATTTTGGTTTTGGTGGTGGTGGGTGGTGGTAAACTCACCTGACTAGCCCTCCACTACTCAGTGTCAATTGCGTCCGAACACCCGACACCCACCCAGTTTGATAAATGACAATAACTACCAGCATAACACACCTGAATCTCACACTGTTCTGTTGCCAGTTGAGTTGCATTCTGGGTAATGTAGGCACTAGATTTTGAGCTTTCAGAATAGAAAGGAGTGTTATTAATAACTCTGGTACTTTCCCTGCAATGAAAAGTCAAAATGTCAGCGGTGAGTTCGTTTTTTTAGAAGTGACACTATTGGTTAAACTGTCATCTAGAAGATCTGTCTGTGTGTCTGAGAGGAGAAGACAAGACCAGTTTGAGCCAGTATTGCCTTCAGTTGTTTGCCAAACACCCAAAAATGTTGAAGAATAAGTTAAAAACTCAGAGGAAGAAGACAGAGAGCATGGCAGCAAACTATAATCGAGCTGCACTGTCACCCTGGAGGACGAACACTGCGGATGACAAGCAAGACGAGCGTGGCAGATTACTTCTCTTATGCATTGTGAAGTTTAAAAAAAAAAGCTTCACAGCAAACAAAATAGAAGGTCTGCACATCTGCTGAATAACAGAATTATTCTGTAAAGGATTTGAGAGTCTACAGCAGGCTGGTTCATATTCAGTGCAGTCCGTGATCTGAGCCGACAGTATATTGTTTTGTTTGAAAGGTTCAATAAAAATGCAGCGAGATGACTGAAATAACCACAAACACAGTCACTACAACAAAACACACAGGGGCTTAATGGCTTTCCACAAACTACCTGTTGGTTTTTGAAGTTTATTAAAGGATAAGGCTGGCAGCAAATCTCCTGTGTAGAGCCAAACCAACAATGAACTCATTACTAACAACAGTATTGTTTGTGTACCCAAAGCCTGATATCTCATTCCTCTGTGCCATAGAGCTCCGTTGTTATCCAAAAACTATTAGCCTTTGTGTCGTCCTCCCGGGTCAAATTGACCCCGTCTGTTTTGACTGTTCCTTCTTTCCTCCCTTCCTTCCTTCCGTCTGTACTTCCTCCATCCCCCTTTCTTCCATCCTTCTTTCCTTCCCTCCTTCCTTTCCTTCTTCCCTTCCTTCTTTGCTCCCTCCCTCCTTCTCTCTTTTTTTCCTCTGTCCTTCTTTCCTTCCTTCCTCCCTTCCTCTTTTCCGTTCTCCCTCCTTCCTTCTTTCCTCCATCCCCCTTTCTTCCCTCCTTCTTTCCTTCCCTCTTTCCTTTCCTCCCTCCTTCCTTCCTTCCCTCCTTCCTTCCTCCCTCCTTTCCTTCCTTCTTCCTTCCTCCCTTCTTTCCTTCCCTCCTTCCTTCCCTCCTTTCCTTCCTCCCTCCTTTCCTCCCTTCTTCCTCCCTTCCTTCCTTCCTTCCTTCCTTCCTTCCTCCCTTCCTTCCTTCTTCCTCCCTTCCTTCTTCCTCCCTTCCTTCCTTGACTCGAGGACAACAGGAGGGTTAAAAACACATCAATGGGCCTCGCTGGCTGATGTGTTCCTCTCACCACAAAGAGTTTGGACTCCACAGACTAACAACAGCGATCATGTTTTCAGTCTCTGGAGAGTAGTTCTGTGTAATGCAGAGGCATCTGAGCATGCAGTTTGTATTGTAAGCAGTTCATATTTTTCCATTTCCTTTTAGCTTTTAAACTTGTATGACTTTAGTAAATGAAGTGTTCTGTACCTGGTTGTGGAAACGTCCAGACCACATGATTATATAGGCAACAGAAATTCTACATTTTTCTCTTCCATACCCCATAGTTATATCAGTGGTTGTGACCAAGACTAAGATAACATTAGTTTGAGCTGTTGTTGCCCTCTGTCTCTCCCTCTCATTATATCTATGGGTCAGAGACAAATAAGGTTTGGCAAGATGAGCAATTCAGAAATATCTTTAAAGAATTGTTTTAAAAGCAGCATCAGGTTTGTTAAAATGTACATTTTGTATTATGTTGATTTTATGTCATTTGAAATGTCTGAAAATGTCAAATGGTGTAACCACAAAAGAATGATAAATATTACATATTTTATCACTTACAGTGTATTTAAGTGGACTTATACTAATAATGACTTCATTTAAAAAATGTAAATGTTTCCTGATCTCCATGATTCCCCAGATGAAATGTAATATTTAGAACAATTGTATTCCATTACCTTTATTTAATATAAAAAGTTATAATGTAAGATCATGCCAAACTAGTTGATATGGTGTTTTATTGAGAATTTACTGTTTTTGTAGCAAGTTGAATTATTTAGTACAAAGTTTTTATGGTTACACCACTTTTTTGCCATAATCCTCTAATATATTCTCTCAAAATGGATTAAAAGCAGAAATTTGATGCTGGATCCACAAAAAAAGAATGTGTGCAAGTTATGCATATGTTTATTTTCACATTTTAACCCCTTTAAATTTGACTAAACCACATGGACACAAAGAAACGGTGGTTATGACCAAGTCTAAGATAACATTAGTGTGAGCTGTTGCCCTCTGTCTCTCCCTCTCATTACCTCTATATTGTATTTCCCTCTTCTGAATACTCCAGCTCAGACAAGTACATGACATCCATTTCTTTTTATAAGTCAGACATATATTAATATTCGCTGTATCAATCAGACTCCAACACAGAGATTGTACATTTCTCAAAGGATATCTCTCTGGAGAATGAAAACCAGTTTTTAAGTCTTTGGAGCCGTTTCTAAACAAACTAACATGACCAAACTCTTCATAATGAAGGAACATGTCACACAATGCACCGGTGTGGCTCATTTACATGTTTTTAATAGTTTTTGGACAACAACAGAGATCTACAGCACAGAGGAATAAGATATATCAGACTTTGGAAACACAAACAATACTTGCCACCCATATTCTTTTAACCCTCCTGTTGTCCTCGAGTCAAGGAATGAAGGGAGGAAGAAGGAAGGAAGGGAGGGAGGAAGGAAGGATGGGAGGAAGAAGGAAGTTAAGGGGAGGGAGGGAGGGAGGAAGGAAGGATGGGAGGAAGAAGGAAGGAAAGGGGGGAGGGAAGGAGGGAGGGAGGGAGGGAGGGAGGGAGGAAGGAAGTAAGGGAGGAAGAAGGAAGGAAAGGAGGGAGGAAGGAAGGAGGGAAGGATGGAGGGAAGGAAGGAAAGGAGGGAGGAAGGTAGGGGGGAGGAAAGAAAGAGAGAAGGAGGGAGGGAGGAAGGAAGGAAAGGAAGGAAGGAAAGAAGGAGGGAGGGAGGGAGGAAGGACAGAAGGAAGGAAGAAAAAGGTATGGAGGAAGGAAATAAGGAAGGGAAGAAAAAGAGAGGAAAGAAAAAAGAGAGAAGGAGGGAGGGAGGAAGGAAGGACAGATGGAAGGAGGTTAAATCAGGCCTCACAAAGATAGCAATATAATCACACACACACACACTTCAGAAACCAAACCTATCTCTTTGCAAACTTAAAAGTAAACACTGAGATGTCTTTTTTATTGTATTCTGCATAAATTTCAATTTCAGAACGCGCTGAGAGTGATGCAATTGACTGCAAGAGCAAAAAAGGTGAACGCTATCACAGTTTTCCCTCCGAACTGTAGAACAAAAGCAGAACTCTCTGTTCTGACTGATGAAAAAGCTCCAGTTTGATTTGTTGTTCACAGAGTTTAGATCTCAGCAGCCTTTTAGCATTATGTGAGCTGCTCCCTTCGTTAAACATTGACCCGTTCTGCTTTGTGGCTGCTGTCGCCAGCGTGAAGCCACAAAGCAGAGCGGGTCAATGTTTAACGAAGGGAGCAGCTCTCAAGCTGTCGCCAGCGTGACTCAATAGGATGACTGGGCTCTTGACCTGAGTCTGACCATTGATCTGCAGCACTGAATACACAGACAATGGAGTCTGCTTTGAGATTTCCTTTTAACCCTTCGTGTCGTCCTCCCGGGTCAAATTGACCCTGTCTGTTTTGACTGTTCCTTCTTTCCTCCCTCCCTTCCTTCCTTCCATCTGTCCTTCCTCCCTCCTTCTCTCATTCTTTCTTTCCTCTCTCTTTCCTCCGTTCCTTATTTCCTTCCTCCATCCCCCATTCTTCCTTCTTTCTGTCCTTCCCTCCTCCCTCCCTCCCTCCTTCTTTCCTTCCCTCCTTCCTTCCTCCCTCCCTCCCTCCCTCCCTCCCTCCTTCTCTCTTTCTTTCCTCCCCCTACCTTCCTCCCTTCCTTCTTTCCTCTGTCCTTCTTTCCTTCCTTCCTCCCTTCCTCTTTTCCTTTCTCCCTCCCTCCCTCCCTCCCTCCTTCCCTCCCTCCCTCCTCCTTCCTTCTTTCCTCCCTCCCTCCTACCTTCCGTCCCTCCTTCTTTCCTCTGTCCTTCCTTCCTTCCCTTCCTCCCTTCCTTCTTTCCTTTCCTCCCTTCCTTCCTCCCTCCTTTCATTCCTCCTTCCTTTCCTCCCTTCCTTCCTCCCTCCTTTCCTCCCTTCTTTCCTTCCTTCCCTCCTTCTTTCCTCTGTCCTTCCTTCCTTCCTTCCTCCCTTCCTTCTTTCCTTTCCTCCCTTCCTCCCTCCTTTCATTCCTTCCTTCCTTTCCTCCCTTCCTTCCTCCCTCCTTTCCTCCCTTCTTTCCTTCCTCCCTCCCTCCTTTCCTTCCTTCTTCCCTCCTTCCTTCCTCCCTCCTTTCCTCCCACCCTCCCTCCTTTCCTTCCTTCTTCCTCCCTTCCTTCCTCCTTTCCTCCCTCCCTCCCTCCTTTCCTTCCTTCTTCCTCCCTTCCTTCCTCCTTTCCTTCCATCTTCCTCCCTTCCTTCCTTGATTCGAAGACAACAGGAGGGTTAAGAAAAATGACACAATAGGTACGAGCCATTATGAACAATCCCCTAAACACTGTCTGTACAACACCTTCAAAGCACGCAGAACAATGCTGGCAGTGGGAGGCTCATCGCGCTGAGGTTCAGGAGGCCCTTTGTACCTGCAGCCATCAGGCTTTACAACAATAGAACATAATAGAATAACATCAATAGATAATCACAGAGCTGCAATAACTGTCTCACATCGTAATTTCTTGCTAAAAGTTTCTAGGTTGCTTTTTAATCTACACTTATACCTTCATCTTAACTTCAAGGTCTTTGTATAGATGTTCTTAGTTATTAAGGCCCGAGCGGCGACTGCAAGTCGCCTGGCGAAAGCCCTATTGAAATTGTAATGTTTATTATTAGGGCCCAAGCACTACAGGTGCGAAGGCCCTATTGTAATCGTAGAGATTATTATTATTATAGAAAACAAACGCCTTTTAGACAGCCTAAACGTGCCCCAAAACTCACGAAAATTTGCGCGCCCATCAGACTCGGCGAAAAATTCGATATTTTATGGTCCGCCAAAATGGCCGTCGCAAAATGGCTCAATAGCGCCCCCTAACGAATATAAAAATATGACAGATTGACGTACATGAATGAAATTTGGTATATATATATGTATCATGTCCAACGCACAAAAAAGTCAGTGGGACCCATGACGTCACTCCAACAGGAAGTCGGCCATTTTGAAAAATATGTGCGATTTTGGCGATTTCCACGCCCCGTACTTTAACGAACTTGTCCTAGGGATTTAATCCGACCAACTTCAAATTTGCACAGAATCATCTTGACACATTGTAGATGAAAAGTTATCAAAAACTTTCTGATTAGGGATTTGGTTTGGACGTGGCGGTGCCGACAATTTCCTTCGCCATTCGATCCTTCGCCAAAAAGCAGAAAGTCCTTATAACTCCTACAGACATCGTCCGATCTACACCAAATTAATAACGCATGTAGAGGGTACCGCCCTGAACACGTCTATGCATAAATACTGTGTTAGCTCCACAGCGCCACCTACTGGATACAATAGCGCACCCTAGAAAATCAAAAACCGTACTTTAACGAACTTGTCCTAGGGATTTAATCCGACCAACTTCAAATTTGCACGGAATCATCTTGACACATTGTAGATGAAAAGTTATCAAAAACTTTCTGATTAGGGATTCGGTTTGGACGTGGCGGTGCCGACAATTTCCTTCGCCATTCGATCCTTCGCCAAAAAGCAGGAAGTCCTTATAACTCCTACAGACATCGTCCGATCTACACCAAATTAATCACGCATGTAGAAGGTACCGCCCTGAATACGTCTATGCATCAATACTGTGTTAGCTCCATAGCGCCACCTACTGGATATAAAAGCGCACCGTAGAAAATCCCAAAAAAATTGAGCCCTTCAACTCAGATTGACATATATAAACGAAATTTGGTACACATGTGTATTATGTAAAGACGCACAAAAAAGTCTCTTGAACCCATACCCTCACTCCAACAGGAAGTCGGCCATTTTGAAAAATATGTGCGATTTTAGCGATTTCCACGCCCCGTACGTTAACGAACTTGTCCTAGGGATTTTATCCGACCGACTTCAAATTCACTCAGAAACATCTTGAGACATTGGAGATGAAAAGTTATCAAAACCTATCTGATTAGGGATTCGGTTTGGGCGTGGCGGCGCCGACAATTTCCTTCGCCATTTGATCCTTCGCCAAAAAGCAGGAAGTCCTTATAACTCCTACAAACATCGTCCGATCTACACCAAATTAATCACGCATGTAGAAGGTCCCACCCTGAACACGTATATGTATCAATACTGTGTTAGCTCCATAGCGCCAACTACTGGATACAATAGCGCACCCTAGAAAATCAAAAAAAAATTGAGCCCCTCAACTCAGATTGACATAGATA
Source organism: Scomber scombrus (assembly GCF_963691925.1). Lineage (NCBI taxonomy): Eukaryota > Metazoa > Chordata > Actinopteri > Scombriformes > Scombridae > Scomber > Scomber scombrus. Next base: position 14,543,269 of record NC_084984.1, read on the forward strand.
AACGAAATTCGGTACACATATGTATCATGTAAAGACGCACAAAAAAGTCTCTTGGCCCCATAGCCTCACCCCAACAGGAAGTCGGCCATTTTGAAAAATATGTGCGATTTGGGCGATTTCCACGCCTCATATTTGAACGAACGAACTCCTAGAGATTTAATCTGACCGACTTCAAATTCACTCAGAAACATCTTCAGACATTGGAGATGAAAAGTTATCAAAATCTTTTTGATTACTGGTTTGGTTGCTTCGTGGCGATGTGAGGAATTTTTCCGTTTCGCCATTTAACAGGAACCGCTGGCCAAATGGGGGTACTGCACCCCGTAGAAGATTAAGGAAATTGAGCCCTTCCCTCCAGAGTGACGTAGACAAACGAAATTCGGCACACATATGTATCGTCTAAAGACGCACAAAATAGTCTCTTGGACCCATACCCTCACTCCAACAGGAAGTCGGCCATGTTGAATCGAATTTGCGATATTGGCGCTGTTTGTTTCCATTTGCCCTGGAAGATGCGTCGCGCCAAGTCTCGCTCATTAGTGGCGTGGCGAGGGAGCTTGGGCCCGGTCATCGCTGCTCGCAGCTTTAATTATTATTATTATTCTTCCGACATTTCGTGCCCCAATTTCGCCCCTTTCCCAAATGCGAAAATGCTTATACTTTTGCACGGACGTCCGGCCTCATCCGAAATTCGATATTTTTGGGTGGTCGCACATGGTCGACGCAGAATGGCGGAATAGCGCCCCCTACAAAGTCCAAAATGCCCATAGGGAATTTTGCTAACTTTGTCCTATGCTCACAAAATTCGGTACACATATGTATTATACCCACATATGCAAAAAAGCCTCTTGACCTCATGACCTCAACCCAACAGGAAGTCGGCCATTTTGGTTTTGATTTTTCCTGCCTAAAATTAACTCCTCCCACAGCGTTTGCCCGATCAAGTTCAAATTAGGTACGCAACATCTCCAGACCTAGCTGAGCTTAAGTTGTGCTCTGCGCATCCGCAGGTCAAAGGGCGTGTCTGCCAGGGCTCAACTAACTTTGGCGTGCTCACCATGTACATACGAGTGGCTCTCACGCCCACATACTCCATCCAATCAGCTTCAAACTTGCTGGACATGATGATGGCTCCGCCCTGAACGTCCCGATATATTAACTTCCCACGTAAGTCATAGCGCCCCCCGGTGGTAACAGGAAGTTGACTAAGATTCATTAAAATTACATACTTTGCCCCATCAACTTCATTCAGAACCAGTTGGTGAAGCTACATTATGAAGACTGTGAAGCTACGAGTAATGGCGTCCGTGTGGCGACGCGGCGACCATCAATTCCTCGCCATGAAAATACGTTTGGCTTTTTGATGGCTTTATTGAACTCGTATCATCATGAAAATTGGTACACAGGTCCAGGGTGCCGACCTCAACGTCTCCATTCGCTCATAGGCGATCTCACTCGTGTTGCCCCCTAGTGGAAACAGGAAGTGCCATATTTTACATCATCATTGTGCGATTTCCACAAAACTTCACATGTGTAATCACTGTCCCACCCTGAACGCAACCGCTTGTGTTTTGTTACACTCTACTGCCCCCTGGTGGATGAACCATCAACCTCTCACAACTCCTTCATGCTTTGTCCAATTCACTCCAAACTTCACATGACTGATGAGTGGCCGCCCTGAACACACCAGACCACACCAGACCATATGTGTAACTACCTGTGACTGCCCCCTACTGGATGAACGAAACATTGCATTTTTGGCCTCCTTCCAGGTTTTTTCTCACTTTCTGCTTCACGCCACAGCCCCGCCATGCCTCAGGCCCCGCGGTGGCATGGGTGAGCGAGGGCCCACCATCGCTGCTTGCGGCTTTAATTTATGTATGTGTCTGTATGAGCTACTGGATACCTGAATGTCCCCATAGATAGATTTTCAATCTATCATAGATAGATTTTCAATCTATCTATCTATCTATCTATCTATCTATCTATCTATCTATCTATCTATCTATCTATCTATCTATCTATCTATCTATCTATCTATCCATCCATCCATCCATCCATCCATCCATCCATCCATCCATCCTTGCTTGCTTCTTTGCTTCCTTGCTTCTTTCTTTCCTTCCTTCCTTCTTTCCTTCCTTCCTTCCTTCCTTGCTTCCTTGCTTCTTTCCTTCCTTCCTTCCTTCCTTACTTACTTACTTACTTACTTACTTACTTACTTTCTTGCTTCTTTCTTTCCTTCCTTCCTTCCTTCCTTTCTTCCTTATTTACTTACTTACTTACTGCTGATAGATCAGAAAACACTTATATGTGCCATTCTGAAGTCACATGGTCAAACTGTTTTATTAGCTAGTTTAATTTGGAGGATTTAATGGAACTAACTCTTCATCTCTCTTCATCATGACTGATAGAAACCGTCCATCATGGTTTGTTGTTTTTCTGCAGCAGCCTTTAGTATCACCTGAGCTGCTCCCTTCATTAACCCATTGACCCGCTCTGCTCTTTCGCTGCTGTCGCCAACACGACTCAATAGACTGACTCTGCTCTTGACCAACTCTCCATCTGCATCGATCTGCAGCATTAAATACAACAAACTCTTCATTTATTACATTTGTGAGGCGTTAAAGTTAAAAAAAATAAGCAGCAGTCGCCTCATAAAACAGACGGTATTCTGCTCATCAACCAAAAAACGGAGCATCAGATTGGTTGATTGTCCTTATATCTGCCTTTTATTGAAGGGATCACATGACTGCAAGGAGTGCCTCTCTGGCCAATCAACACTCATGTTTTATTAAGCAGGTTTTGGTTTCTGCGGCCACAGTGATATACGAGAGCCGACGAACACGACACTGCAGCTGAGTGGACAACTCACCGCTCCTTTATCTGTGTGTGTGTGTGTGTGTGTGTGTGTGTGTGTGTGTGTGTGTGTGTGTGTGTGTGTGTGTGTGTGTGTACAACAGGTAAAATAAGCACTTCAGCATCATTCAGTCGAATTCAGAAATGAACAACTTTTATTGTATCCAGCCTTCTCAGCGTGTCATATATATTTTGAGTATCTAATTGAATCCAGATGTGTTCGCTCATCAAACATCTGTATGGTTTGTTTGTCAGTGTGTAGTGAAGCTCTCAGCAGACTAACAGGCTGCTGCTGCTACAGATCAATGATTCAGATCATCTTTTATAGATGAGTACTTTTCTCTCTGAATGCTGACTTGACAACCGTTCATTCTCTCCTCTATCTTCTAATCCTCTCGTTTCCTCCTCCTCCTCTTCCTCCTCCTCTCCGTGTTTTCTTTCACTTGTTTTCTCCTCTTCTTTTCCCTCTTTTTCCTCCTCTCCTCTTTTGTTTCTTTCTCTTCTCTTCTCCCTGATTTCCTCGTCTGCTTTCTTATTTCCTCCTTTCTTCATGTCTCCTCTCCTCCCTTATTTCCTTTTCTCTTATTTCATCATATCTTTTGTACCCTCCTCTCCCCCTTAATTCCTCCTCTCCTTTCTCCTACCTTATTTCCTCCATTCTTGCCTCCTCTCCTCCCCTATTTCTCCTTTCTTCTTCTCTCTTCTCCCTAATTTCTCCTCACATGTTGCCTCCTCTTCTCTCCTCCCTTACTACTCCATTGTTTCATTCTTTCATGTTGCTTCCTCTCCATTGTTATTCCCTCCTTTCTTCTTATCTCCTCTCCTCCCTCATTTTCTCCTCTCATGTTTCCTCCTCTCTCTTATTTTATCCTCTCCTTCCTTATTTATTCCTCTCTTTTGTCATGTCATCTCCGCCCTTATTTACTCCTCTCCTCTCTTATTTCCTCTTTTCTTGTCTCCTCTCCTCCCTATTTTTTTCCACTCATGTTGCCTCCCCTCTTCCTTTATTTTTCATCTCCTTTCTCCTCCCCTCCCTTATTTGTTCTTCTCTTTTGATATCTCCTTTCTTCCACCTCTCCTACCTTATTTTCTGCTTTCTCATTTCCTCCTTTCTTCTTGTCTCCTCTCCTCCCTAATTTTATCCTCTCATGTTTCCTCCTCTACTCTCTTCTTCACCTATCTTCTGCTTCCTACTGTTTCATCTCCTCTCATCTCCTGTAATCTGGTCTTCTCTTATCTCTTTGTTTCCTTTCCTCTCTTCTCCTCTCCTCTCCTTTCTCCTCCCTTATTTCTTCCTCCCTTTTGGCTTATCCTCTCTTCCCTTATTCCTTCCTCTCTTATTTCCTCCTTTCTTCTTGACCTCTTTACTCCCTTATTTCCTTGTTTCTTCTCCTCAATAATTTCATCCTGTCATGTTGCCTCCCTCAGTATTTCTTCTCCTTTCTCCTCTCCTCTATTATTTCCTCACAAACTTGTTGCCTCCTCTCCTCATTCATTTCCACCTCTTTCCTCTTGCTCCTCCTTTCCTCTCCTTTGGTGGCATCTCCTCTCCTCTCCTCTCTTTGTTTACTTTCCACTCCTCCCTTACTCTCTCCTCTCCTGTCCTTTCCCTTTCTCTCCTCTCCCCTCCTCTCTTCTCCTTGCGTATTTTCTCCTCTCCTCTCTTTGTTTACTCTCCTCTCCTCCCTCACTTTCTCCTCCTCTACCCTTTCTCTCCTCTCCTCCTTTCTCCAGTATAAAACCAGACTCAGTATCTAAATCAGATGACACCAAACTTCAAAAACTATTTGCACATTTTGCACAGCGGCGTCCAAAAATATCTCAAACAGACCGTTGGCAGTTTCCCAGTTATCTGCGATGGGAACATTTAAAGCGTATTTACTACTTCTTCTTTTCTTCTAAATTCCAGTAAGACTTCCCTTTGTAGGTACTTTTCTTTTACCTTGTTTTCAGCTGCTTTTGACTTGGTGGGATTTCTGTTTTCCAGTCTTTTTGAAATCAGGTTCCAATTCAGCTGCGGCTTCTCAAAGCAGCTCCTTTATATTCAGTAAGAGCAGATCAATGCTCAGATCTCGTGTGATTCAGAGCAGAAAATAAATGATTCACAAATGTAAGTTAACCAAAACACTGAGAGAAGTTTCACTGTAGTTTGTTCAACACTGAAATGTTCTCCTGTCGGCACAGTTTTCCCCAAAAAGACTCAGCGATCGTTTCCTTCAGAGATTTTTCATTTGGTCAGTTCAATCAAACGAGATGCTTCTTCATCTCACACTAATGGGACTTTCAAACTTTCAACATCGGCTCGTTCTCTGGTGAAATCATAACAATCACATAACTGAAGCACTTTTTTACAAACTCATCTTCACTGTACAAGTTTTAGGGAAAAGCTGAACTCTTGGTAAATCTGCAGGAAATTGGCCCTCATAATTAGGAAATGATTGTATGTATATGAATAAAACAAATACTAGAAATTAAAGTAGCATTAATAGATTTTTGTTAGGCAACTTGGGTCAGCTGAAAAAGCTTTAAATACAAGTACATACTGTACATAAATATCTGGATGTTAGAATATAATGTAAAACATACTAATACATAAAACTGCTTAATGGGGACAGTAAATAAATATCAAATAAAATCATCATACAAAGCAGATTTCTTCTTCTATTGCTTACAACAGATTTGCAGGTGAAGCTGACAGAAACACATGAGAAAAGGTCATCATACAAGGAGAAAATAATAAAAACACAATGATAGGAATAAAATGGTAATGTGAAACCAAAAGAAACTGATTAAATTATCACAAAACTTTTGGTTGTGTTGGTAATAGGTGTTAATAGTTAGGCTGAGTTCCCAGCATGCCTTACAATATTCTCTCATACATTTCCATCTAAATGCAGCCTGAAATATTTTTAGTCATCGACATTATTGTAATTTTTTCAGCTTGTCCGTCTTGTCCCATTCTAGTGAACGCAATCTCTCAGACACACCTTGAGGGTATTTCTCAAAATTGCTTTGAAGCGTTCTCTTGCTGTGAAGTGTGAACTAACTAGATTTATGAGGTCAAAGGTCAAAGTCACTGTAACGTCACATCTGTCCCATTTTGGTGAACGTGATATCTCAGGAACACCTGGAAGGATTTTCATTATATCTGGCACAAACGTCCACTCGGACTCGAGGATGAACTCTGTAGAATATGGTGGTCAAAGGTCAAAGATCAAGGCCACTATGACCTCACAAAGCATGTTTTTGGCCATAACTGCATAGTCTATTAAAATCAGCTTTCTTGGCTAAGCACATGATCACATACAGATAAAATACACGTAATATATTTGAGTCTTCACTATTAATATTATAAGTGAAATTATGCAGCATATATGTAAATCTGTAAATATGTAAATGTGTTTCTCTTGTGAAATCTTAATCTCTTTTTTTACTTTCCTTTTAATAATCTTGGTTTCTCTTTTTCCTTCGATTATGTAACCCTCACACTGGAGAGTAATAACTTTATTTATATAGCACCTTTCAGAAACAAAGTTCACAAAGTGCTTTGACAGACAAGACAAGTAAAAGCATTACAATAAAAAATTAAAGCCGCAAGCAGCGATGGCGGGCCCTCGCTCACCCATGCCACCGTGGGGCCTGAGGCATGGCGGGGCTGTGGCGTGAAGCAGAAAGTGAGAAAAAACCTGGAGGGAGGCCAAAAATGCAATGTTTCGTTCATCCAGTAGGGGGCAGTCACAGGTAGTTACACATATGGTCTGGTGTGGTCTGGTGTGTTCAGGGTGGCCACTCATCAGTCATGTGAAGTTTGGAGTGAATTGGACAAAGCATGAAGGAGTTATGAGAGGTTGATGGTTCATCCACCAGGGGGCAGTAATGGGATGCATGCAGGTGTGTTCAGGGTCAGTCCCTCATCACACATGTGAAGTTTCGTGGAAATCGGACAATGTTGATGCAAAAAATGGCACTTCCTGTTTCCACTAGGGGGCGACATGAGCGACACCCCTATCAGATGGAAGAGGTCTCCACCCTGGACCTGTGTATCAATTTTCATGATGATACGTGTTCAATAAAGCCATTCATGGCGAGGAATTGATGGTAGCCACGCCCCCACAGGCACGCCATTACTCGTAGCTTCACAGTGTTCATAATGTAGCTTCACCAACTGGTTCTGCATGTTTTAGAAGTGGAATGAAGTTGATGGGGTCAACTATGTATTTTTCATGAATTTAAGTTCACTTCCTGTTACCACCGGGGGGCGCTATGAGTTACGTGGGAAGTTAATATATCGGGAGGTTCAGGGCGGAGCCATCATCATGTCCAGCAAGTTTGAAGCTGATTGGATGAAGTATGTGGGCGTGAGAGCCACTCGTATGTACATGGCGAGCACGCCAAAGTTAGTTGAGCCCTTGCAGACACGCCCTTTGATCTACGGATGCGCAGAGCACAACTTAAGCTCAGCTAGGTCTGGAGATGTTGCGTACCTAATTTGAACTTGATCGGGCGAACGCTGTGGGAGGAGTTAATTTTAGGCGGGAAAAATCAAAACCAAAATGGCCGACTTCCTGTTGGGTTGAGGTCATGAGGTCAAGAGGCTTTTTTGCATATGTGGGTATAATACATATGTGTACCGAATTTTGTGAGCATAGGACAAAGTTATCAAAATTCCCTATGGGCATTTTTGGACTTTGTAGGGGGCGCTATTCCGCCATTCTGCGTCGACCATGTGCGACCACCCAAAAATATCGAATTTCGGATGAGGCCGGACGTCCGTGCAAAAGTATAAGCATTTTCGCATTTGGGAAAGTGGCGAAATTGGGGCACGAAATGTCGGAATAATAATAATAATAATAATAATAATAATAATAATAATAATAATAAACATTACAATTTCAATAGGGCTTTCGCCAGGCGACTTGCAGTCACCGCTCGGGCCCTAATAATAATAATAATAATAATAATAATAAACATTACAATTTCAATAGGGCTTTCGCCAGGCGACTTGCAGTCGCCTCTCGGGCCCTAATAATAATAATAATAATAATAATAATAATAATAATAATAATAATGATAATAATAATAATAATAAACATTACAATTTCAATAGGGCTTTCGCCAGGCGACTTGCAGTCGCCGCTCAGGCCCTAATAATAAACATTACAATTTCAATAGGGCTTTCGCCAGGCGACTTGCAGTCGCCGCTCGGGCCCTAATAAATAAGACAAAGTAAAAATAAGATTAAATAAAAGACAGTAGCAATAAGCAAAACGAACAAACAAGCAGATGACATCATATAAAGCTAGTCTGTAGAAATGAGTTATAATGACCATGGATGCACAGTACAGGAAAACTAGCCTAAAGCTTATTTAGAAACCCTACAGCGTAGAGCTCAATGCTCTTCTTCAGCCCCTTTGCATGGAGCTCTAAACATCACTGGTGGTATCTTATTAAATCTACCTGCATTGGAAGCTGCAGCGTGTGGACATTTCTTCTTGCTTTTACAGTTCTTGCTTTTATTAAAATAGTCGCCAATTACCTTTACATCCATCAACTAATCGATTCATCATTGCATCTCTAACTAGCTAAGCCACACACATGCAGGCGAAGATGCATGTGTGTCCTCTGTGTCTCCTGGTTCAGCTCATTGATGACGGAGCCTTTTCCATCCGTCTGTGGAGAAAAGAGACCGGAGATCACAACTCTTCTCCTCTAATCTCTGTGCTGTCTCAGCCAAAATACCCCCGTCATCAGATCTCAGCTAATTTTCCACACCTCTAATCCTCACGGCTCTGCTCTCTCTCTTAACCCCCCACTACACGATGGGGATTCCCAAAGTCCTGCAGAGTATCTCCACATAGCTGGCACCCTTACACCTCGCAGAAGTGTAGAGTTGTTTTTGCCTTAAGGGAGATTCAGCATGTGTGTGTTTTGTGTGTGTGTTTGTGTGTGTGCTCTGAACTCCTGTGTTGGCTGTGTTTAGGAGGAGGGGTGTCAGTGTACTCCGCTCCAACAGCCAGCCAACTCTGCAGGCTGCTCTATAATCCTCTTAAGGAAAGGGAGACCCCAACGAGCGATGTCTCTCTTTCCTTATCAGCATCCACCTACTCTTCCTTGTGTAACCCTTCTTCCTACAAATTGTTGGAAACAGAGCTTATGTGAGTCTAAAAGCACAGTGTGTGTCAGGTGCATTTTGTTGAGGATTTCACCAAATAGTCAGCTCCGGGTTTTTATCTTTCTGCACCTTTACTGTTGAGAACTGCAGTCTGACTTCATAAGTAAGACATATAAGACCTGTATGCACCAAAAAAGAAAGAGAAAGAGGAAAAAAAGCATGCATATAAAAGGACTCACACATAAGCCGGTATCTATAAAACCAGAACATGCCGTAAGAATGTGTGAATCCTACTGCAGACTTCAGGCCATGTGTACACAAGTGTTTCTACAGTGTGATGTGAAGTGGGGGAAAATGCTCAAAATTAAGATGTTGCATATTTTACCAGCATTTGGTGTTAATTTTTCTGCCTTTTAAGTGCAATTTTGAGGTACTTGTACTTTACTGTATATTTCCATGTGATGCTACTTTCTACATCTCAGAGGGAAATATTGTACTTTCTACTCCACTACATTTATTTAACAGCTTTAGTTACTTTTCAGATGAAGATTTGACACAATGGATAATATAACAAGCTTTTAAAATACAACACATTGTTAAAGATGAAACCAAAAAGCAGTGTGTAGTCGGGCTCACATTTCAGATGTCTATGAGTTGTTAACAGCTCCACCAAATAGTGATTTTTCCCTCTAAACTTCTCACATGGTTTCATTTCAATAAATGTTCAAATGATCCAATATTTCAGCAAAAATCAAAGATTAGAGAAAAAGTCCAAAAACTGAAAACACATTTGTGTATCAGAACTTAGTTGTTTCTTCTTTCCTCTCCCATTAATCATCCCACCACCCCTCACATTTATCTGCTGACCCTTCGGAGGGGCCCCAACCCTAGGTTGGGAACCACTGGACTAAACTAGCTAACTGTATATAAAGTAGTGTAAACTAGCTTCACCTCCAGCAGCTACAACAGTAACATGCTGCTCTAACACTGATGCTTCACTATTAATAATCTAATGATGTCAAATATAATAATATATCAGTCAGAGGGACCAAACCAATGGAAACGGAAACAAAGAAAATAATAATGAGACAGAGAATCAAACATGCATCATTATTTTTTAAAGATTGTTTAGTTTTCCAGTTTTGCAGCGTGAGACTAATGTTTCTTGTATTGTTTTATACCCATCTATAATCTGCTGATTAAAGATGCGGTTATAAATTTAATTTTAATTAATTATTTTTGTGTGCAGAGTTTTATTGTCTTTTCGTTCGCTCGGCTCCTGTTGTTTTTCATTTGTCCTCATTTTTATTTGCCTGTGTTAATGTTTTCTTCATGAATTCGGTGCTCTAGTGAGTATTTCTGGCAGCAGGATGTTGTGTGTGTGTGTGTGTGTGTGTGTGTGTGTGTGTGTGTGTGTGTGTGTGTGTGTGTGTGTGTGTGTGTGTGTGTGTGATCTCCCAGTGTTTTTAATGGTTTTTAACATCAGTAAAGGTTTTGGATACATAGGCATCACTGCTCAATAGATCAAATCATTGCTGGGTCTTTTAAATAGATTTATTAACAATAAGGAAAGTATAGTAGAATATCAGTAGCCTCGTCCCTCATTGTACAACAGAGCTGGAAATGTGCCAGTATGTTTTTGGAAGACGGACTCAGTCTCTCTCTCTGTGTGTCTGACATGAAAGCCACATGTAACCTCTTCCATCTGGTGTCTCGACACCCCCTGTATCCCCCCGTTTCCTCTCCCGTAACCCCTCTTTCATCCGTCCATCCCCCTCTCTGTCTTTACTGTAGGAATAACAATGTATTTTGATATATAATACGTATGTTTTTTCTCATCTGAAGCTTTTTCACAGTGCATTGGCAGCTTCTTGAGGCGGTTTAACAGACAGTGGCTTTATAGTGTTTGGCGTGGATCAGATGGTCGGTTTTAAGGGTTTCCTATGTGTGGCAGATTGTGATCAGGCTGAGTACTGTAAATAACAAAATAAACACCTACATGGATCACAATGACTCATTTCCAATAAGACCTTGAGTTTGATAACGGATTGTTCACTTAACCAATATAAAATAAGAGTAAGATAATCAGTATATAAAGAGGATTTTGTCTATTTTTTTTTTTGCCAGGATGCTATTAGTAGCTCTGCCCTGCTTTCATTAGATTTAACCCTCCTGTTGTCCTCAGGTCAAGGGAAGGAAGGAAGGAAGGAAGGAAGGAAGGAAAGAAAGAAAGAAAGAAAGAAAGAAAGAAAGAAAGAAAGAAAGAAAGAAAGAAAGAAAGAAAGAAAGAAGGAAGGAATGAGGAAAGAAAGGAGTATGGAGGGAGGGAGGGCGGAAAAGAGGAAGGAAGTAAGAAGAGAAGGAAGGGAGGAAGGAAATGAGGAAGGAAGGTAGGAAGTGAGGAAAGAAGGAAGGAAGGAAGGAAGGAAAGGAAAGGAAAGGAAAGGAAAGGAAAGGAAAGGAGGAAGGAGGGAGGGAGGGAGGAAAAGAGGAAGGAAGTAAGGAGAGAAGGAAGGGAGGAAGGAAAGGAGGAAGGAAGGAAGGGAGGGAGGAAGTGAGGAAAGAAGTATGGAAGGAGGAGGGAGCAAAGAAAAAGGGAAGGAGGGGAAGAACGAAGGAAAATTTAAAGAAAGAGGGAGGAAGGAAGGAAAGAAGGAAGGAAGGAAAGAAGGAACAGTCAAAAGAGATGGGGTCAATTTGACCCGGGAAGACAACAGGAGGGTTAAGGAGGTTTACACTCCAGTTAAACTTTTTTACCTGAGATGGGTTAAATAGTCTTCATCCCCAAAGCCTTTTCTCTTAACATAGCATTCATCTTTATTGTCCAGTATATTTTCTGCATCTTCCCAACAGGGTTATGTTAGAACAAATAACAGAAAAGCACATTTATATTAATAATACTATACTATAATATGGTTAACTAGCCCTGCAGTAAAAGAACAATGCTGCTCCTTTATTTAAATGTCTTCTACCATGATATTATATAGTCTATAAAGCCATAAAGGGTGAATTATTCCTTTTTATATTGTCCATCCATCTGTCCATTTTCTTTACTGCTTATCTAGAGGATCACAGAGGAGCTGGAGTCAATCTCAGCTGACACAGGACGAGGTTTTATTACTTTATTTTTAATTTTAAGAAGCTGTAAACTTAAAAAGTCATGCTGAGACAGTTTTTAAACTACTCAGGAAGTTAACGCAGTATTTCTCATCCTTTTTCGGGCCAGCACCCTTCCTCCTCCATCCATTATTCAGGTCCCAATTAAAATGTAAGCTAATTGTCTTCCCTAAATATTAATGTTGATTATTATTCTGTTATATCTTTTTTTTTTTTTTAAAAGCATGTCACCAAGAGCCAGATAGCAGATTTGATTTAACTGGACAGCAGGAATATCATTATCATTAGTTTCCCAGAGAGCAAAAAAAAGTAATATGAATAGAAATTATACTTATGAGTTGTTAAACAAATGCAATAGTTAGAAACTTTAATTAGGTTTTGTTATATTATCTCGATCACAAACAGCAGAAAGCGGTAATTTAGTATCTGTGCCAGACAAGAAGCATTCTTATTCATTGTAATTTTGTCTATATGATATGATTGTTGTAGTTTTATGATGCTATCCAGCTGATTAAATGATCTGATCTGCAGTAGTTTGGTAGAAACTCTGAACTAAAGTAACTATAATAAGTTTAAGGGGGTCACAATGGTTTTGGTGGGGGGGTTTAGTTGTTCTCCACCAAGAAAATCGGATGTTTTTTGACTAAAACGATGCATTTTCTCATAATTTTTTTCCTATTATAATTACAATATTTATTAAAATAAACAAACTGTGTGCCATAAAAATAAAAATCATAAAACATTGGTAATAGTCATAGTGAATTGATTTGATTTTCTCATCCTCCCATAGTCAAGCTGGAGCCACTAACAAGCTGCAGGGACGAATATGGTTCAAATTTTATCTTTATCTAATTTATATTCCTTCTTTTTAAAGAATAAATTCAGAACAGGATTAGAAAAGGTTGTTGTTTTTTTTTTAAATACAACAAAATATTATTTGTACAGTAGGAACAGTAATGTATCCATCAGCAAAGTCTCCACATAAATTAAATATAAATAAATATATAATACATACATAATATATAATACATAAATATCTCACTGGTATGAAATGAAAAAAGTCAGTAAAATGAAAAACAATAATCATAATAATAATGAATAATGAATAATAATCAGAACAACACAGACATCAGTCAGCATCTTCCTGCTGTCCTCTGTCTTCCTCCCTCTGCTGCTGGTTCAGAGGAGGGGCTGCTTTCAGTCAGTAACTAAGTTTATAAGAATTTACCAAATTTTAATACACTTTACAAACTAAACTGAACACAAACACTGACAAATAAAGCAGAGGAGCGGACAGAGGAGCTAGTGCATGTCTGTGTAGAAAGCAGAGCAGCATCAGAGTTCTCCATGTGTCTACTCAGAAAACGTTCAGGTTCAGTGTTGCGTAGGTCATCTACATTTTGGAAGCACTCAAAGCCATGTAAAAACTGTGGAAAAAAACCCTAAAGTCTAATGATAAAATTGTGAAAATGTGTATCTGAGTGTAGCTGACATTAAAAACAGACACCCTCCTTACAAAAACATTGCTTCTAGTGCTCCCCAACATCCTCTGAACGCCCCCTGAGAAATGCTAAGTTAACGTTTTTAGCTAGTTAGCTACAGCTGATAAAACTACAAGCAGCAGTAGTCATGTCAGCCCATAAAACATCATTATGATCAGCTAAGAAAACATTAAAGAAGTCTGATTTTGTTCACTTAAGTGTGAAATTATTACCCTAAATTTAGGGGGGAAATGTGACATTGTATTCATTGTGAACTATGTTGTGTTAGCATGGAAAGCTTGATATGTAGCAACAATAACCAAGGTTTAGCAAACTGTCAGTTGGCTCATTGTCCGAAAAAACCCCCACAGTAGCAGTAGTAAGTAGGTAAGAAAATGTGTAAGAATATATAAATAAAGTAAAGTAGAAGGATTTTACCTGTCAGGACATTTCTTGCACATGTGAACCATTAGCCTATAATGAAGTAAATCAAGACTAAAAAGATGCAACATGTGCAACACTAACTTGAAGAATAGTTCAGTAATCCAGGTTTGTTAATCTAGTTACATTTGCTCTGATTTGTACTTTAATTCACCTGAGATAACCCTGTTAAGGTGTTTTCATGAGAGCTGCAATAATCACACCATTGCCTCAATCTGGTTATAATCAAGTTATTTTCTTGCATGTAAACACAATAACAGTAGGAAGGCAGATGAAGGTTAACTTCGTCTCCAAACAGACATAAAAACAAGCTCAGGATTTTTGTTTTTGAGAGTCTTGTGTGTAAACGTATGTATTTCCCAGTATTCATCAGCACACTATAAACTCCCCTGTGCTCAACTTTCCTAACTTTCTTTCAGCTACTGTCTGCCTCTCTTGTGTCCCAATCTTATTCCTTAACTTGTCCTCCCTTTTCCAACTTTTGCCTTACTTTTGGCTTCGTAAACTAGGTTGTTGATAGCTGGGAAAGACTCATCGTCACTCAGAAAGTTGGGAAGGCCACTGGGAACCGAGTTACTCAGCTCCTTTTTCCCCGGACAGAGAGACAGAGGAAGTCTTCGTGACTCTCCTCTGGATTTCTGCATATGTAGTTCTGAAGCTGGAGGATCCACAGCAGCAAATATTATTATTAGATTTGTTTAATTTCCCACTGTAGCATTTCAATTATTTACTATTCTGCACTCATGTTTCTCAAGGTTCCGAGAAGCATGTGCACATATCTATAGTCATATATACATATACATATATACATATATACATGGTACCTTCTTTTGCATGTTGAGTATTTATATCTCTGTGCATCATTTGGGGAATTTACCATGTTCATAACCCTCCATGTGCAGCAAAAGCTGTTTGATTTTCACTACATATCAAATCAGTGTTGGGTAAACCAATCACCAGAGATGTAGACTAGAGACTTGGTGCCGTTACAGAAGCTTGAGATACGATTTAATTTGGCTGCCATCACACTAACTCACTATTTGACTTGACTTGAGATTTGAATACATCCGCATCTTAAGTTTTTGACCCAGTAAAATATCATTAAACATTTAACAAGAGTAAAATTGCATAGCTAAATACCTTGCATGTGTTCTATTGGGGCCAGTGCTTTGCAAGAACTCAGTCTAAGCTACATAAAAAACACAGATTTGAAAGGAAAATGTTCAAAAGTTTAATTTTAATGGTCAGCATTCAGACATGAAATACTTGATTATTCTTGATTAGCAACAAAAAAAAAGACTTGGGGTTAAACTTGGACTTTGTCTTACCTCCTAATTAAAACATCTCTGTTGATAGATGTAGAACTTGACTTGGACTTGTCTAAAAACACTTAAGTTGTCATCAGATATGTCTCAATTGACTTTAGACCTCATTTGACTCCTGAAATTACTTAGACTTAAATTACTTGAAACCTGATTTGGTCTTTTGCCTCAAATGATCCGACTGTTGATTTGAACACATTTATCTACTGGTAGACTCAAGACTTTGGCTCTTCTGATAGACTAAAGGGCTTGACTTGGACTTGCCCCAAAAGACTAAAATTACTCTGTTGACAACCTTAAAACTTGGCAGACTTGTCTCAAATGACTCTCAAGACTTGGCTTGTACCTCTTTCAAATGACTTTGACATTGCCCCAAAAACCTTTCAGCATCTTTAAAACTCAATCAGCTCAATCCTGTAAAGGAGCTTTAATTTCATGTTGCTTTCCAGCATCTCAATTTCTTCTTTTCTCTTCTATACGTCTGTTTCAGGCATCATACACCAGATGAAGGGAGAGTATGACAGAGCACTGAAGCTCCACAAAGCCCACCTGTCCTTCGCCCAGGAGCTGGGTGATTACGCTGCTCAGGGGAGGGCGTATGGTAACATGGGAAATGCCTACCACGCACTGGGCATCTACGACCAAGCTGTTCGATACCACCGACAAGAACTACAGATCTCATTGGAGGTGAATCCCAACACTCTTCGCAAGCAACATTGCGGCACTGATATGGAAGGAAACAGAATTTGTGAAATACAGTATCTTTGTGTTTCAGGTGAATGATCGTCCGTCTCAGGCCTCCACACATGGTAACCTAGCTGTGGCGTACCAGGCGCTGGGCGCTCATGACCGAGCTCTGCAGCATTACCTTCACCACCTGACCATCGCTCGAGAGCTCCAGGACACTCAAAGTGAAGCGAGAGCGCTAGGTAAGTTAGAAAAGAAGGAGATGGGTTTGGGAAAGAAATGCAACAAGTTCAATTGATGAATGTAATTTTTTTCCCTTTTACAGCAAACTTGGGTAACTTCCACAGCTGGAGAGGTGAGTACGCTCAGGCCTTGCCGTACTACCAGCAGTACCTGGCTCTGGCACCGGGCCTACAGGACCTGGAGGGAGAAGGAAAGGTTTGCCACAACCTCGGCTATGCTCACTACTGCCTTGGACAGTACCGAGACGCTGTCAGGTCAGAGACAAAATCAATCTCACACATACTTTACATACTTTACACATATATATACTTGTTTTTCTTTTTTAAAAGCACTTAAACCTCATATCCCTGTTGGTGTGTCAGTCATTATAAACTCATGATGGACAGCAGCCCAACATCGCTCCAATCCAAAGAACTTTTTAGGGCATTTTCAGACATATAAAGCTTAAGCTTGGTGTGTTTCCCCCTTGTTTTGACTCATTTTGACACAGAAAAATCCAAGCAAACATAATTGCATCACTACAAGCCACATGAGAACATTAACTCCACTCATTGGTCAGATGTGTCCTGAAGAAGGTTGTGAGCGTGATTACCTTAGTCCAGGTCGGATCTTGATTCAACTTTGATGTTAGCAAAGAGGTTTTAGTCTTTTGGGGCAAGTCCAAGTCAAGCCTTCTAGTCTATCAGAAGAGCAGCTTCAAAGTCTTTCGAATCAACTCCAATCAAGTCTGAAGTCATTTGAGACAAGTCTGAGTTAAGTCTTTAGTCTAGTAGTAGACACATTTTAAAAGGCAAGTCCATATGCACTGTCACTTTTTTGCACTACCGCCATAGTACACATTCTATCATATCACCCTGCAACACCATTTCCACTATGCATACTTCCTGGTATCTGTAAGCATCTCACAGCTGTCTTCTGTGAGTGTTCTTTTGCATTTGTATGTGTGCAAATTTATGTCATATAGCTACTGGATGCCTTAATTTCCTTTGGGATGAATAAGGTATTTATCTGAATCAAGTTTAATGCTGTTTGAGACCATTTCAAATCAAGTCTCAGGTCATTTGAGATGTTGATTTCACTCATCTGGCTTCAGGAGACTTTAAGCTCAAACTTGCAGATTACACCTGGTAGTTCAGCCTCTGCAAACAAACCTCTCAGCAGTAAATTTGGGACCAAACTGAGATCACCTCCTCAAAGGGTCTTGGTGAGGTTATTTTGGTCGACACCTGAGTGTGATTGCTACATTTAGAGTTGCCCAAACACATCATACAAAGGTAGAAAATCAAGCAGAGTCTTATTAAACCAGACTTAACAGTGCAAATCTGAAAATACCCATAAATTCTAATTGGGGATCCTAAACTTTCTCAAAATGTGATGAAATGGTGCAGTCATAAAAAAACATGGAGTCTTTGGTTTTTACTGTTTCCCCTCAGTCTCAACTTCACATTGTTTTAATGAAGAGCTGGAAGAAGCTCATATAGAAGATACACTGTATATGATACTGTCAACCTTAAAAGAACATACTGTATCTTCATAAATGTATGTTCTGGTAATGAAAGACACTATACTTTCCTTCTGTTTGTGCTGTGTTTACATGTAAATGCTTACTTCCCTAGGTATTATGAGCAGGACCTGGCCTTGGCGAAGGACCTCCAAGACAAATTAGCCCAAGCAAAAGCCTATTGTAACCTGGGTCTGGCCTACAAAGCACTTGGGGAGTACAACAAGGCAGAGGAGTGCCAGAGATACCTGCTCTCTATAACGCAAGCCTTGGATAACACACAGGTCAACCACTAATGCTGAATTCACTCAATAAACTGTAAAAAATGTATCTTTTACAAGGGAAGTGGTTGTTAATCAGCGTCTGTGTGGTTGTATTTGTCAGCAGGCGGTTTTCAGGGCGTTTGGGAACCTCGGGGATGTGTGTGTGTGTCGGGGTGATCTTCCAGGAGCTGTAAGGTTTTATCAGCAGCAGTTAGCTCTGGCTCAGAAAGTCAACGATCAGAAGATGGAGGCTGACGCATACTCAGCACTTGGATCAGTTCACAGGTAATAACATCAACAAAAAGGTTCAGCTGTGATTCAGGCAGTGGAAAGTTGCTAAGTACATTTACTTAAGTACTGTACTAAATTCAATTTTGTAGTCCTTGTATTTAATATTTCAGTTTGATTCTACTTTATACTTCTACACCACTTTTATTTGACAGCTTTAGTTACTTTTCAGATGAAGATTTGACACAATGGATAATATAACGAGCTTTTAAAATACAACACGTTGTTAAAGATGAAACCAAAAAGCAGTGTGTAGTCGGCTCACATTTCAGATGTCTATGAGTTGTTAACAGCTCCAACAAATAGTGATTTTTCCCTCTAAACTTCTCACATGGATTCATTTCAATAAATGTTCAAATGATCCAATATTTCAGCAAAAATCAAAGATTAGAGAAAAAGTCCAAAAACTGAAAACACATTTGTGTATCAGAACTTAGTTGTTTCTTCTTTCCTCTCCCATTAATCATCTCACCACCCCTCACATTTATGTGCTGACCCTTTGGAGGGGCCCCACCCCTAGGTTGGGAACCACTGGACTAAACTAGCTAATTGTATATAAAGTAGTGTAAACTAGCTCCACCTCCAGCAGCTACAACAGTAACATGCTGCTCTAACACTGATGCTTCACTATTAATAATCTAATGATGTCATATATAATAATATATCAGTCAGAGGGACCAAACCACTACTTTTACTGTAATACTGCATACTACATCACTCATAATACTGCAGTACTTTTACTGTAATACTGCATACTACATCACTCATAATACTGCAGTACTTTTACTGTAATACTGCATACTACATCACTCATAATACTGCAGTACTTTTACTGTAATACTGCATACTACATCACTCATTATACTGCAGTACTTTTACTGTAATACTGCATACTACATCACTCATAATACTGCAGTACTTTTACTGTAATACTGCATACTACATCACTCATAATACTGCATACTACATCACTCATAATACTGCAGTACTTTTACTGTAATACTTCAACTAAATGTTGCTGCTAGTGGCTGATTTAGTATATTCACATCCCCAGAAAGATATATAATGTATATATACTACATTTCATTCTCACCCTTTATTTCCACTTCAGGCTGCTCCGCCAGCTGGATACAGCGTTGTCCTTTCACAGCCAGGAACTGACTGTCCGTAAGGATCTAGGTGATCAGGAGGGGGAGTGTCGCGCTCTTGGCCACCTGGCAGCGGTGCACATGGCTCTGGGAGACTACGCCACAACCTTCCAGTGCTATCAGGCCCAGCTCGGCCTGGCGCAGGGGCTCAGGGATGCCCGTCTGGAGGCCCAGGTTCACGGGAACATGGGCATCACCAAAATGAACATGGGAGTGTTTGAGGAAGCTATTGGTTATTTTGAGCAGCAGCTGGCTATGCTGCAGCAGCTGAGCGGGACTGAGAGCATGTTGGATAGAGGAAGAGCCTACGGGAATCTGGCTGACTGCTACGATGCTCTGGGAGACTACGAGGAGGCTATTCAGTACTATGAGAAGTACCTGACGGTGGCTCAGAGTCTAAACCACGTCAAGGATCAGGAGAAAGCCTACAGAGGACTCGGCAATGCACACAGGTGGGCAAAACAACATTTAAATGGATGGTTTGACATTTTGAGAAATGCACTTTTTAAATGTGCTTTCTTGCTGAGAGTTAGATGAGAAGTCGACACCGCTCAAGTTAACTGTATGGTTAATATAAAGCTAAAGCCAGGAGACACCTTTAAACGCACTAATTAACGAATTAAATCTTGTTTCTGTACAAAAATCTAAGTGTGGAAGCATCAATGGTTGCCTGGCAACCTCACAGTGACTACAGGTCTCCAGGAAGTAACTGCATCCAGCCGAGAAATAGTCCTGCACATAACCTCCCATAAATGTACAACTTGTCATGTTTACAGTTACGTTTTTGTACAAGATAAACAAACTAGCTAAATTCTAGCCCACCAAAATCTAAGTTCAGGTGTTTTTCATGGATACATAATTTATAAGGGAGATAATTTCTTATAAAGCCAGATTTATCTCTCATTTGAAAATGTATTCATTAGTTCATGTAGATTTTGGAATATAAAATAAAGATATTTGATGAATAAAGTGTGTTTAATTGGTACTGTGACTCCATTTAAGCCCATATGTGCTCCAAATAAACTCACGTCATGATTTATTTACTAAATATATATAAAAATATTGATTTTTAGAGAAATAAAAACAGCAATATATGTATTCAGTTACATGTTACATTTTTAAAAATGAGGAAAAAACTCCTGAGCAAAATCGCTGTTACATGTAACTAGTTACTCACCAACATTGGCTATAATGTGATAACTAGTGAGCTTTAGAAGTGTTTTTTACATTTTTGACAGAGCCAGGCTAGCAGATTCCCTTTGTTTCCAGTCGTTGTGCTAAGCTAAGCTAACCATCTCCCAGCTTTATAGTTACAGTACAGACATGAAAGTTTTGTTAATCTAACTCTCAGCAACGAAAGCAAATACATGCCTCCCACAAAATGTCAAATTATTGCTTTAGTGTTTGTAAAGAATAGATTAGTTTTCTTTGTATTTTTCAGTTCTCCTTTGTATTTTGTACCTGTTCTGTGTGGCAGCGGAGTCACAAAGCTTTAGGGCATGATTTGCATCAGCTTTATTTGAAACTTGTTGGACATATGAAATTAATTACATACGCTACCGCTGCAGTCTGGAATACAGCAAACAAGAGGAAAGACATATGTTAGATTTCTATTAACACTGTTTAAATGTGAGCAAAATTAATAATATGGATGTTTTTTTTCTTGTTTAGTCTATTAATAATCTATTTTTAGCTTTAACTTTACACCTTGCAGCCATTCAGTTTCAATACTCTACACTTTTATTAACATTTATGTCATGTATATATTTATGTAATGTGCTTTTTCATTTGTTTGAATGTCACCTTTAGGGATTGCAATGCAGCATTCATGCAAGAATCTGAAATGAGCTTTTCTTGCCTCAAGCGTACCACTTTTTAAATTAGAGACATAATGATAATCAAAATAACTATAATTCACTAACAGTAATAATAGTAACAAGCAGCAGCAACAATGGGAGCAGGGGCAGCTCCTTTCTTCTTCTTTTTTATGGCCTTTTTTTTAATATACAAGTAATGTTCAGTGACAGAGACAATGAAGCTTAATGATGGGTTTCCTTTATCCATCTGTTGTAGTCTGTTTTGTGCTCTCTGGAGTGTAAATGAGATGGTAATGAGGAGAGAGGAGAGTCACTGATTTATCTCAATGAACACAGCCTTTGTAGTTCTTCTTTTACACTTTCTCTCTGAGGATGCTGAGATACTGATACTGGGAGTTGTTTTATTTTTTATTTTTGGCAGCACAAAATCAAAAATATCCTCTTTTTATGAACCAATTTGCTGTCTTGTTTGCTTTCTTAAATTGCCTTTATGGGCCCCCTTTAAAAAAAAACCATAAATAAATTAAAAAACGAGGGCTTTGATATTGGAAGAACCAGCGTTAAGAGTGTTTTCCGTCTCCTCTCTGCAGGGCGATGGGGAGCCTCCAGCAGGCACTGGTTTGCTTTGAGAAGAGGCTTGTAGTCGCCCATGAGCTGGGTGGAGAAGGAGGGGGCAAGGCTCAAGCTTACGGGGAGCTGGGCACCTTACACAGCCAGCTGGGCAACTACGAGCAGGCTCTGTCTTGCCTGGAGCACCAGCTTAACATCGCACGCACAGCAGGGGTAAGGATTTACCTACTGAAAGGTTGTTTCAGCTGATGATTTATCCTCTTTTTTCTTTATACTGAAACATGATCTGCTTTATGAAAAAAGTAAAAGAAAAATGTTGTAAATCCTATTTTGACTGTCAGGATAAATCACTGGAGGCAGAGGCAAGCGATATACTCGGAGGCGTCTATCAGCTGATGGCAGACAACGAGACAGCGCTACAGGTTTGTGCAGATTCGCAACGCATCACGATCAAGTATTTCACATCCATATGTCAATTTAACCCTAACATACTGCTCAGAGTCAAATTTGACCCATCTTAAAACATTTCTTTTAGCTTGACTTTTCCTAGTGTGACCCACAGTATACAAAAATGGCAATAAAATGCATCATTTTTAAAAAATGTGTGCAGCTGATACACATTTTTATATATGCAAATGTGAATTTGACCTGTGTTTCAGCATGAAAGCATGTTGTAGTATTCGTCATATTCTATAAAATGTTCACCTGGACCATAAAATAGTGATTGTGAATGTCTTTTTTTTTATATATATAAGATTAATAAAC
The DNA here is from genome assembly GCF_963691925.1 of Scomber scombrus. Taxonomy (NCBI): domain Eukaryota; kingdom Metazoa; phylum Chordata; class Actinopteri; order Scombriformes; family Scombridae; genus Scomber; species Scomber scombrus. Next base: position 14,565,880 of record NC_084984.1, read on the forward strand.
CAAACATTTATGCTTCAGTATGTAAGTGTTGAAGTAATCATGTTCTCCTGCTTTAGTGGCACCAGAGGGCTTTGGATATAGCAGAACAGATGGGATGCGTGAGGAGCCAGGGCCGAGCCTACGGGAACCTGGGGCTGACCTACGAAGCGTTAGGAAAGTTCGAGAGGGCCGTGGTGTTTCAGGAGCAGCACCTGAGCGTGGCGGCGCAGACCAATGATCTGATAGCTAAAACTCTGGCCTACAGCAGTCTGGGGAGGATCCACCATGCACTGCAGAACTATGCACAGGCTGTGATGTATCTACAAGAAGGTAAGAAACGAGCTGTTGAATGGTCTGAAAGGAGCATATAGACATTGGGATTTTCTTAAACTTAGGACATCTGAAAATTACAAAATATGCTATAACATGATCACATAAACTTTTCTAAACATAAGCTGAAAACAAAATAATTTAGATTGTCGTTGTAATTTAGATCAGTATGTGTAACTTGAGCCGTCTCAGTCACACTGTGAGAACTGTATTTTATGAAGGAATATAGAACAAAGCATCAACAAAGCGTACAGTAAATAGCATGAAACAAATTAAATTACAAAATGAATAAAATGCATTTACTAATAAAGCAAAATACCTTGTTGGCCACTTATTATAAAAACAGATTCTTAAGTCCTTAAAGTGTTTGAAAGTCCTTTTAACTGTCTACTTTGGCTTCAGACATCATTTATTTATTGAGTCATGAACATATTATTTATGCTACAGCACTTAGAGAATGAATACATGTTTAATGTTGTAATCAAGAAAGCAAGCTTGTAATGTTCAAAACAGGAAATAACTTTATTCTAGAAGCATAAAAACTATTATTTTAATCTTTGATTATTAGTATCTTGAATAAGGATTTAGACAATAGTCAATAACTCCCAATACAAGTAACTTGTTGCTGAGGCAGATTTTTCCCACTGATCAGTGATTGACTAATCTACTAGTCATTTCAGCTCTAATCCATAACACAGTTTAAAGTAAAGAATACAGTCTAAATCTTCTCTTTGTGAAAAGTGCCTTGAGATGACTTTTGTTATGATTTGGCGCTATATAAATAAAGATTGATTGATTGACAGTTCATTGAAATGACCACACAAATATACAGATGGGATTTGTTCTTGGTGTCAACCATCAGCTGTACTGCATGGACACAACTCACAAAGTGATGGAGGACAAAATCCAACGTCCTACTTTGTGCAGAAATGTATTTAAAAGTTTATCTGAAGCTAATATGAAGCTTCAGCCATCCAAATGAGTCAAATCAAGTAGATATCTTGCAAAGTTATTGTCTTTTTGTTATGATTCTTCCTTTCTTCAGATAAACTTTTAAATACATTTTTTAGCACAGAAGGAGGACTGTGGATTTAATCCTCCATCACTTCCATTGTAAAAATTATGAAGGGATCTTCTAATGGTCAGTATGAACAGGAGGAATGATTACAGCAAGAAAAACTGCTTTAAAGTTCATTTGGGCTCCTGACTGTTGTTTTTAAGACAGACTTGAAAAATTGTGAACTTGTCCTTTAAGGCAAGGCAGCTTTATTTATAGCACATTTCATACCCAGGGGTAACTCAATGTACTTTTACATAAAAACAAAACATTTAACAGTAAGAATTGGAAACAAAGAACATAAAAACATACAATTAAAAAAATAAAACAAATAAAACCCAAAGAACAGAACAATAGCATGTTTCGTAGCACAATTCAGCTATAATATTACTATTACATATAATCTGCTGTATGAACTTAACCTTCATGTCGTCCTCCCGGGTCAAATTGACCCCGTCTGTTTTGACTGTTCCTTCTTTCCTCCCTTTCTTCCTTCTGTCTGTCCTTCCTCCCTCCCTCCTTCTCTCTTTCTTTCCTTCCTCTCTTTCCTACCTTCCTTCCTCCATCCCCCTTTCTTGCTTCCTTCTGTCCTTCTTTCTTTCCCTCCTTCCTTCCTTCCTTCCTTCCTTTCCTTCCTTCTTTCCTCTGTCTTACTTTCCTTCCTTCCTCCCTTCCTCTTTTCCTTTCTCCCTCCCTCCTACCTTCCTTCCTCCCTTCTTTCCTCCATCCTTCCTTCCTTCCTCCCTTCCTTCTTTCCTTTCCTCCCTTCTTTCCTCCCTCCCTCCTTCCTTCCTTCTTCCATCCTCCCTCCTTTCCTTCCTTCTTCTTTCCTCCCTCCTTTCCTTCCTTCCTCCTCCCTTCCTCCCTTCCTTCCTTGACTCGAGGACAACAGGAGGGTTAAATCATATTAGAACATAAATAACATTACAGAACATTTATCAAAGTTGATGCAAAGCAGTGGACTGAGGGTCACAGAGGATTGTAATCATACCCCAAAAAAATATATATTATGCAGCGTGTGTCTGTTGTGATTTTTGGATAGTTCAAAAGCGATCTGGATTTTGACAGGTATCAACAGACTCTATGCGTCTCGTGATGAGAAAAAAAAGTCACAGTCACAGTTTTACCTTCCCCTGCAGTCATACCAGCTTCCAATTAGGAGGAAAGCTCTGACTCTCAGCACAGACTTTGATGTACGTGTGGTTATCTTATTTAGAAGTCAGAGCTGTTTAGGCCCGAGAACAGTGCGAGTTGTATTTCTGAAACTCCCTCCAGGAAGCATGAAGGGTATTCATGAGTCGGACACACAGGCTAATAGAAGATCAGTGCTGGCATGTTTACCCTGGAGTGTTGTTTCCTTCAGGCAAGCTTGTTGTCAATAATCCTGTTTGATTTCACTTATTCTCTAACTCGACTGCTCTTCTAAACACGTTTACTAAAACTGCATTCTTGTTGAGAATAATCCAGTTTTGATTATGTATGAAAGAAAGGTACTTAAACATGCACGTCCATGTGGTTAAAGGGGTTAAAATGTGAAACATTCTTTTTTTGTTGACCCAGCATCAAATTTCTGCTTTTAATCCATTTTGAGAGAATATATTAGAGGATTATGGCAAAAATGTCTAAGTGGTGTAACCATAAAAACTTTGTACCAAATAATTCAACTTGCTTAAAAACAGTAAATTGTCAATAAAACACCATATCAACTAGTTTGGCATGATCTTACATTATAACTTTTTTAATTAAATAAAGGTAATGGAATACAATTGTTGAAAATATTACATTTAATCTGGGGAATCATGGAGATCAGGAAACATTAACATTGTTTAAATGAAGTCATTATTAGTATAAGTCCACTTAAATACACTGTAGGTGGATAAAATATGTAATATGTATCATTCTTTTGTGGTTACACCATTTGACATTTTCAGGAGCATTCAGTCTTGGTTAAAACATAAAGATATGTTTGAATTGCTCATCTTGCCAACCCTTATTTGTCACTGACCCACACAAAGTAAAGCTGAGACAAATGAAAATTCAGCCTAATTGTAATGGATATGTGAATTGAGTGGTCGGGTTTATTTATGAACTCCTTCAGGCTCCATCGGGCTTGTAAGACACGGTCACAGTTTGTCACTTAAAACTTAGCGACGCTCCGGATTTTAATTGATCATTAACTCAACAAGCAGCAAAGAATCCGATTCAGAGTTGAGGTGAGGACGGAGCCAGAGATACATTTGCATACGTTCGCCTCCAATTAACCTCCCTCCTCCTCCTCTCCCCCAAACTGAAAAAAACAGATGCAGAACATCACAGAGAGACAGACAAGAGACAGAGAGGCAGAATCAAGCATCAGATGAGATTCAGCTCCAATCTGAGAGTCTAATGAGAACTAAATACAACCTGCCATGACTGTCTGCTCCTGCACGGCGGGGGGGAGATGAAATACATCTGAGACAAGCTGAGAAGCAGAGAGAAATACAGGATCTGTCAGTTTGAACTGGCAGAAGAAGGCAAAGAAAGACAAAAAAAAAGGAACAATGAGATGGAAAACAATGGCAAATGCGAGCGCCTTCGGGCTGAGTGCGAGCTCGCTTCAATCCAGCAACAGTTGTCAGAAGCGTCAAAGAGCTGATTTACAGATCAGCCTTTAGGAAGTAGCGTCTAATCTCCTCTGCTGTCTGTCTCTCTCTCTCCTCCTCCTCCTCAGGTCTGCGTCTAGCGGAGCAGTTAGGTCGGAGAGAAGATGAAGCAAAGATACGCCATCGCCTTGGTTTGTCTCTGTGGGCCGGCGGAAACCTGGAAGAGGCTCAACACCAGGTGTGTGTGTGTGTGTGTTCGCAGCTGCATTATCATAACTCGTCTTCGCTTCAGAACTTACTGTACAGTGAGTCTGGTGTGAAGACGGGATCAGGGATTGATTGCTGCAGGTATGTAGGGATGTTTTTGGATGTTTGTTCCATTTTTAGGATGGCACCCGCTGCCTCGCCCCTCTCCTTGGCATCATCATCATCACACTTCTCATCTCTCTTGATATCCCCCCCCCTTAAGAAAAACAATTCCTGCACTGCACATGTTTCGGGCTCCACGTTGAGAGTGCAGCACCTCTAAAGAGAGAGAATAGATGAGATCAGTGATGGTTTTTGAAGACAACATAAATGAACAATTTGTCTGGTTTTGTTTAGAGAAGCTTTTTTTTAAGCCATCAGTGTTTTAAAAAATCCCCTCCAGACATGTTTTAAAGAGATTTAACAGCTCTATATTTATATTCTGGGGCTCTACTGGAATATCTTTGCATGATTCAGTTAAAAACTCCTTATTTATCTTTATGCAGCCCCTCAGTTCAGCCTCTGACTGCAACAGGCCGTTTTAGCTCCTGTCTCTTTAAACCAGTTGGTAACAGTATTTAGTTGGTTTCAGTCTACAACTTCACTGCTAAATGCCACTAAATCTTACACACTGGACCTTTATCTTCTTTTTTCCTCATTCTTATTACAGTATGAAAATAACAAAACATAAATAAAGCATATGTTGCCTTTAAGACACATAAAAAACTCAGCTTTGAATATTAATAATATGTGACTAATATGGTTTTTATCTCCTTTAATTGTAAAAAAAGCTCCCGCAACATCTCGCTCACTAGTGTAGTTTTAATAAGTTACAACATCCTTCATCAGGCTTATCATGGGCAGCATTTTCACACTTTAATATACAATCATGGCCACAGAAATTGGCACTCCTGCACCCCTTCTGTCAGATAATGCAACACATCTCCCAGAAAATTATTGCAATTACAAATGCTTTGGTGTTCACATGTTTATTTCTTGTGTTTGCATTGGAACAAAAAAACAGAGAAAAAAAAGTCAAACTTGATAAAATTCCACACAGAACTCACGAAATGGACTGGACACAATTATTGGCACCCTCAGCTTGATATTTGGTAGTACACCCTTTGGAGAAAAAAAAAATCAAATCAACGGAAATCAACGCTTCCTGTGACTATGAGTGAGTTTCTTGCATCTCTCTACTGGAATTTTGGACCACTTCATCTCTTGCAAAATTGCTCCAGGTCTTTCAGATTTGAAGGATGCCTTCACTTCTCCCAGCTGCTGTTTTGAGATCTCTACACAGCTGTTCTCTGAGATTCACATCTGGACTCATTGTTGGCCATGTCAGAACTCTGCAGTACTTTGTCTTTAACCATTTCTGAGTGCTTTTTGACGTGTGTTTTTGGTCATTGTCCTGCTGGAAGACCCATGAACTCTGGTAGAGATGCTGCTTTCTGACACTGGGCATTACATTGCACACATAGACTGTATATAAGGAATGGACGTAACATCCGTGACGTCACCCATTGGTTTGTGGACTGCTGTGCGGAAGCCAATAGTATCTGATCTGAGCAGCGCCATCTTGAAAATTTCCGGTGCATGCCGGGAAAAATAAAAACACGGATTCTACTTATATGGGCATCAGGAGGAGCAAGAAGTGCCCTCCTGAACCTGTGAACCAATCAACCTGTCAATCACGACGTAGCCACGCCATAATGCATACCCTACTTTATCGTCAAATATAAAATCAGGGAGGCCAAAATTTGAACATCATACTGCATTGAAGAAGGCTTTAAAATAGCGATTGAGACCATAAACACATTTTGAAAACGTTTACTGAGGTTAGAAATCAAGTGAGAAGTTGGTGAATTCTCCATTGACTTGTATAGAGACGGAAGTCCTTTTGACACCAAAACGGTCGCCCCCTGGTGGCCTTTTGATAGAATGCAGTTTTAAGTTACTTCCGCGTTGGTCTCATTTCAGAAGACCGGAACTACCCACCTGATTGCACCTCAGCTTTCATGATGCCATTCACACAGTCAAGGCGTCCGGTGCCAGAAGCAGCAAAGTAACCCCAAAACATCTGTGAACCTCCACCATGTTTGACCAAATGGGCCGTGTTCTTTCCTTTGAAGGCCTAGTTTCGTTTTCTGTAATCAGTACCATGATGTACTTTACCAAAAAGCTCTAGTTTGGTCTCATCTGTCCACAGTACGTTTTCCCAGAAGGATTTTGGACTGTATACTGTATACAAACAAGAGCTGCCTCAATCATCCAATGAGAAGACTTGAAAGATCACTGGCTATGTTTCGTTAAAAAGTTAAAAATTGGTAATGATAGTTTCATCATAATTCATACAAGATTTAAAATATCTTAGTTTAAAATGTATAATTTAGTAATGTGTACATGATAAAAATGTTCTGTGTCTTTAAATTCTTTGCTATGATGTCACTGTACAGTTGTACCTGTGACCGAATGTAACAGTTTTCAGTTTGGAGTCAGATAATGGTGGAAGCAACACAGTCTTTTGACCGTGCATCAGACATTGTAATTTACTTTCAAGTTTTCAAGTAAACATTATAAAGCCAAAGGAAAGTTGTCATGTCTCATTGTTCGCGTAACAAAACAGTGTTGGTGGACTGACTTCAACAAGTGGTACAACAAAGCTTAGTGAGAACGGAATACCACTACATTTAGTCAAAAGACTTAGCTAACGATAGCTGCAGCATGCTAGGAGAGTGAAGCTTGCTGCTCAGAAGAAAAGAATTAGAGCTCAACAAAAGAAGCTGATGCAGAGACGGGTCATCTTCTGAAGTATTCTCCAAGACAAGCTGAAGCATTTACTCTGCAAATAAGATGGCTAACGTAGAGGAGAAAGGAGGTCTCGAGGATACACTGGAACAGAGAAGGTCACATAAGCTAACAGAGAAAGCAAAAGAGGAGAAACTGCAAAGGTGCATAACAATGAGGAGACGCACATTGGTAGCTCTGACAAGTAAAATGAAAGATGTGGAGACACTGATGAGTGAAGCTCAAAATGTAAGACATGTGGAAGAGGAGATGGAAAATGATTTTGCACCTTCTTTAAATGAGTTTACATGCCTCAACAACGAAGTCGCCAGTCTTTTGTCTGAAGATGAACAAATATCTGATCAGGAGAAATGGTTTGAACCCAAAATGGCATCCATTAAAAAATTCATGAAAGAAACTAAAAAATGGATTGCAGAAGTTCATGAATATGCACTGCAAAAAGAAAAGGATGATGAGGTTGACCTGCAAGATACTGTTAAAATAAGTGAAAGTGTTTCACAAATTGGTGTCAACGATGCTCGGCACGTCCGCACGAATGGATCTCAAGTTAGTTCCTCATCAGCCATATCACGAGTCAACACGTGTTAAACAAGAAGCTGAACATGCAGCCCTGCTGGAACGTATGGCTGCACAGAAGAAAAGACAGCAGATTGAAATTGAAATGGCCAGACTCAAGGTTGTAAAGGAAGAACTTGAGCTGGAGACTGCATTAGCGGAAAGTAGTGCAAAACTAAAAGTGCTCAAAGAATATGAGAAATCAGAAGATGGTTCGAATAGCCACACATCAGCCAAAAAGCTGCGAGTTGAGAACCGGAAGCGAGAAGGAACCATCTTTTCACTTCTTCAAGCAGACAACGCAAACTTTCACACACCACCACAAATGCTGCAATCCGTGGTTCAACATGACTTGAATTATAACACACAAACCAACAGAGGTGACGAAATACTGAAAGTCATGCAAAATCAAAATGTAATTACTGAGCTCCTTGTAAAACAACAGAAGCAATCTCAGCTACCAATGAAGGATATTCCTTTCTTCAAGGGTGATGCACTGCAATACAAGTCCTTCATCAGAGTGTTCGAACATTCAATAGAAAAAGACGGACAATGATCAAGACAAATTGTATTTTTTGGAACAGTTTACAGTAGGTGAACCCCAAGAATTAGTTCGCAGCTGTGCACACATGCCACCCGGCAAAGGCTACTATGAGGCAAAGCGACTGCTTCAGAAGCACTATGGGGATGAACTACAGATTGCCAGCGCGTACATTGAAAAGGCACTGAAGTGGCCACAGATCAAGTCCGATGATGGGACAGCATTGAATGCCTATGCAATGTTCTTGGTTGGATGTCGCAACACTATGGACGACATAGACTTCCTAGAAGAGATGGACAACCCTACCAACCTACGGACGGTGGTGTCTAAACTACCCTACAAAATGAAAGAACGTTGGCGTGTTGAAGCATACGATATCAAAGAGCGAAGAGGCAGAAGAGCAAAGTTTGCCGACTTAGTGCGCTACATAGGCCGTCAAGCTAAAATAATGATAGACCCTCTCTTTGGTAATATACCAGACAGCCGCCCAAGCACAACTGGGAAAACTGAATACAAAGAAAGGCTTCCTGCAAAGAGAGAGGTCTGTGGAAGCAGCTTCGCAACCAATGTTTCAACTGAAAAACAACAGCCTTCAGGAACATGTGTGAAATCAGCGAACCCAAGCAAAACTGGGACCGCCTTTGAGAAGCCATGTTTGTACTGCCAGCAGTCTCACACCCTAGCTTCATGCAACAAAATCAAAATGCAGCCACACAAGGATCGCATGGAGTTCTTGAAGTCGAAAGGCTTATGTTTTGGATGCTTAACCTATGGCCATCTCAGCAAGTTCTGCAAAAGAAGAATTGAATGCACAGATTGTGCGTTAAGGCATCAAGACATTCTACATATAGTAAAAAAGGAAAGTTCTGTCTTTCCTGAGAAGAATGATGGTGCTCACGGAAACAAAGACGGTTCTGTATCATCTGAGAAGGATTATGGAGCTCACGGAGATGAAGTGTCATGTGCTCAAGTTTCTGTCACGTAAGAATCCTGTAGCCTTACGGGGGCCGGAGAACCTGAATGTGTGCTGTCAATTGTACCGGTGAAGATTAAGTCAAAAAAGAGCGACAAATATGTGGAAACGTTCGCCTTTATGGACCCGGGAAGTACAGCAACATTCTGCACGGGAGACTTGCAAAAGAAATTGAACATTAAAGGGAAACCAACAAAAATACTTCTTAGCACAATGGGTCAAAATGAACCTGGAGAACAGAAAGTCATGAACAGTTATGTGATATCGGACCTGGAAGTGTGTGGACTGGAAGACACCAAGTGTATGGACTTGCCCAAGGTGTACACACACAGCAACATACCTGTTCATACCGACAACATACCTAAACAGTCAGATATTGAGGAGTGGCCTTATCTCAAAGAGGTACACTTGCCAGAATTGAAAGCAGATGTAGGCCTACTCATTGGAGCAAACTGTCCAAAAGCTATGGAGCCGTGGCATATCATCAACAGCAGAGACGGAGGCCCTTATGCCGTGAAAACTGCCATTGGCTGGATCGTCAATGGGCCCATGAGAAAGGAATTGGATGACACAGAGAACAAGCCACCTCAGTGTTCAGTGAACAGGATCTCTGTGATGGAAATTGAGAAGCTGCTGGTTCAACAATACAAAACTGACTTCTCAGAGTGCAACTACAATGAAAAAGAAGAGTTGTCACAAGAAGACAAACTGTTCATGCAGTCTGTGCAGAAAACAACCACTCTGGTGAACGGACATTACAGCATTGGATTACCACTCAGAAACAGGAAGCTCCAAATGCCTAATAACCGTTGTGTGGCAGAACAGCGCATAGTCAGTTTGCTCAGAAAATTACAGAAGAATCCTGTGTTCTTTGAAGAGTACAAAGACTTCATGGATACCATCATTGGCAAAGGCTACGCTGTCAAAGTTCCAGCACATCAGCTTAACCGTAATGACAAGAAGGTGTTCTACATACCGCACCATGGGGTGTATCATCCCAAGAAAAGAAAGCTACGAGTGGTCTTCGACTGCACAGCCTCGTTTCAGGGCCGGTCTCTGAATGGAGAGTTACTTCAGGGACCCGACTTGACCAACACACTGGTTGGTGTCCTCTTAAGATTTCGGGAGGAGCCAATAGCCATGATGGCAGACATCGAGTCGATGTTTTATCAAGTCAACGTCCCAGAAGAGGACGTGGATCTCCTCCGCTTTCTTTGGTGGCCTGATGGCAAATTGGATGAGCCCTTGGAAGAATTTAGGATGACAGTGCACCTCTTCGGTGCCACCTCATCACCAAGTGTCGCTTCATATGCGCTGAGAAGAACCGCAGAGGACCACAAAGCCACTGCATCCCCAGAAGCTGTGCAAACAGTCTTACGTAGCTTCTATGTAGATGACTGTCTGACAAGCTTAGCTACAGAAAATGATGCAGTGACCTTGGCTAGTGACCTTCGCACTTTGTGTGCTAGTGGAGGCTTCACTTTAACAAAATGGATGAGTCACAGCAGGAAGGTGTTAATGTCCATCCCAGAAGTACACCGAGCCAGTGAAGCAAAAGACCTGTTAACAAACTATGCTTGTTGGAAGAAGCAGTGTCAGAAGAGAAGATTTGAAAAAAGGAAGAATCAAAGAACATCAGTTTCAGTGGGACAGTTCATGGACATTTTAAGTCTAGTATTTTGAGTCTTAATGTTTAAGTTTGTAATTGTTTAGTCCCCCTGCCTAACCAATTAGGGGCCGGGTAATGTAAGGGCCAATAAGTTAATAATTGAATGGTAATAATTTCGTTAAAAACAGTTAAAAATTGGTAATGATAGTTTCATCATAATTCATACAATCAACCTGTCAATCACGACGTAGCCACGCCATAATGCATACCCTGCTTTATCATCAAATATAAAATCAGGGAGGCCAAAATTTCACAAATGAACATCATACTGCATTGAAGAAGGCTTTAAAACAGCGATTGAGACCATAAACACATTTTGAAAACGTTTACTGAGGTTAGAAATCAAGTGAGAAGTTGGTGAATTCTCCATTGACTTGTATAGAGACGGAAGTCCTTTTGACACCAAAACGGTCGCCCCCTGGTGGCCTTTTGATAGAATGCAGTTTTAAGTTACTTCCGCGTTGGTCTCATTTCAGAAGACCGGAACTACCCACCTGATTGCACCTCAGCTTTCATGATGCCATTCACACAGTCAAGGCATCCGGTGCCAGAAGCAGCAAAGTAACCCCAAAACATCTGTGAACCTCCACCATGTTTGACCAAATGGGCCGTGTTCTTTCCTTTGAAGGCCTAGTTTCGTTTTCTGTAATCAGTACCATGATGTACTTTACCAAAAAGCTCTAGTTTGGTCTCATCTGTCCACAGTACGTTTTCCCAGAAGGATTTTGGACTGTATACTGTATACAAACAAGAGCTGCCTCAATCATCCAATGAGAAGACTTGAAAGATCACTGGCTACGTAAGGGCCAATAAGTTAATAATTTAATGGTAATAATTTCGTTAAAAACAGTTAAAAATTGGTAATGATAGTTTCATCATAATTCATACAAGATTTAAAATATCTTTGTTTAAAATGTATAATTTAGTAATGTGTACATGATAAAAATGTTCTGTGTCTTTAAATTCTTTGCTATGATGTCACTGTGCAGTTGTACCTGTGACCGAATGTAACAGTTTTCAGTTTGGAGTCAGATAATGGTGGAAGCAACACAGTCTTTTGACCGTGCATCAGACATTGTAATTTACTTTCAAGTTTCCAAGTAAACATTATAAAGCCAAAGGAAAGTTGTCATGTCTCATTGTTCGCGTAACAAAACAGTGTTGGTGGACTGACTTCAACAAGTGGTACAACAAAGCTTAGTGAGAACGGAATACCACTACAGGCTAATTGATGAGCACCTGCAATCACTCGGCCACTTACACATAATCACACAGACTCCATGATTAGTAAGAGAAAGATAAGAAAAGTACCCTGTATCACAAGAACAAAACCATGTTAGAGTGCTTAAAATTACATTTCCTCCTTAAAATTCCATCCAGAATCTGTGAATATGCAAATATATGTAGTGTAAAAAAGTTAACAGCTGGATACAAGATGTTTCCTCCTTCACTGTGAAGTCCATTCTCAGTGTTTGTGTAATGAAGGCTTCAAGTTTCCACATCACACTTGGTGTAAGTTGAATATTGGATCACGATTGGCTCCAGACTAGCTGAGATGTCCCAAATTCAGCTCGTTGAACTGAGATTTTAAGGTGAAGCTCAGAGAAACTTTCCTCCTTCAGCAGATGAATGAAAACAAACACAGAGAAGAAGAACAAACATCCAACTGAAGAAAAGATTTGAGTGTGGAGGGAGACTTTAAAGGCATCAGAAAGGGTTGCTAGGAGATACAGAATAGAGATACAGCCTTGAGAAGTAGTTGATGTAACGGATTGAATTTGGCCTGAAACCAACAATATATTCAACAATTAATAATTTAGTCCATAAGACGTCAGAAAACAGTGAAACATGCTCATCAAAGCTTCCTAAAACCTTTTTTTTTGTTTTCCCGACCAGCTCCCAACACCTAAAAAAAGAGAAATATTCAGTTTGTATTGTTTCAAATAAGACGAGAAAACAAGAGAAAGAAAAGAAAAGCAGCAAATCCTCGTACATGAGAAGCTGGAATCAACAGATGATGAGAGTTGTTGATTAGAAAATCGTGCCAATACTTAATCAATTACCACAGTTGTTGCTAATTAATTGTGTAATTGTTTCAGCTCTAGATTGAATGTTTAACAGGTGGATTTAATTAAAGGTATGGACAATCAATCAACAAGTTGGTCACTTCATATATATATAATTGTTCCTTTTTTAAGTGATACATTAGTTATTTAGTGTTTTATTTGAATTCGTTTCTGAATAATTTTTGCATGTGATCTCTAATTTTCTATGTTTTTTAAGTAAAATGATATTTTTCTGATTATTTTTTTGGTATTCAGGCCTTTATTAGATAATGGGCAGTTAAGGGATTGACAGGAAACAAGGGGAGAGAGAGAGAGAGAGAGAGGGAGGGAGAGAGAGAGAGAGAGAGACAGAGAGAGAGAGAAAGGTATGACATGCAACAAATGCACAGTAACCATTCGGCTATCAGGGTTGCTAATTCAAAACAGAAGCATAAAGTCAAAGCTTTCAGAGGCAGCATGATTACCAATCAGATGTGATGACACCATGTTTGCTTAAGTTTATGATGGACAGCTCAGTTTGATGGAGAATAAAACAAAACAAAAAGAAAAGATCACTTCCCCTGCAGCTATCCTGACTCTGCAGACTGTTGTGTATGTGTACTGCCACCCAGTGGTCAGTAATGTAACTATATGCTCACTGTGGTTTATGAGGTTCATGTTTGGCACTGAGATATGATCATTATGTTTTAAAATAATGTGGTTTGGCTCAAAAAAATTGCATGACAGATATTTATTACACATACTACCACTGGTGGATAAAGAAGCAAAAAGCAGGAAATGACTGAGTAAAGAGCTGCCAACAATCCTTCAAGTGATAGATATAGTTCAGGAAATTTATGTTAAGGAATGACTGACTTTCCAATTGAGACATGCCACTAAAACATGTGGAAAAATACTGAGGATTTGAATCTGAAATCATTTCTTTACTGTGTATTTATCTATTTGTATGTAATCTTTATTTAATCAAGTTGTCTCATTGAGGTTTAGGTTTTTAATAGAGATGCAGGAATGAGAAACCTTCATAAGACAAGCACACGATCAGCAGACAAAAATATCATACCTTTGTTTAATTATGTATTATGTTGTCCTCCCATCTCTTTTGACTGTTCCTTCTTTCCTCCCTCTTTCTTTAATTTTTCCTTTGTTCTCCCCCTCCTTCCCTCTTTCTTTGCTCCCTCCTCCTTCCTTCATTCCTTCCTTCTTTCCTCCCTTCCTCCTTTCCTTCCTTCCTTCCTTCCTTCCTTCCTTCCTTCCTTCCTTCCTTCCTCCTTCCTTCCTTTCCTTTCCTTCCTTCCTTCCTTCCTCCTTCCTTCCTTTCCTTTCCTTCCTTCCTTCCTTCCTTCCTTCTTTCTTCCCTTCCTCCTGTCCTTTCTTGACCTGAGGACAACAGGTGGGTTAAAACAAAACAAGGCAACTAAGGCCAGATGGCTTCAACCAACAAAGGATTAATAAAAAACAGTTACAAGTGTCATAAAAACGTCAAATAATAAAGCTTTAAAAACTCAGAGAGGAATAAAAGACTCAAGTTTGAGGGCAGTTTGTCATTTATTTAATTTGAAAGGGGCCTGAAAGCCGTTCTGGCAAGATTAGTGTGAAAACATAAGAGATTTAAAGTAGTTAGTGGATTGTGTACTATAGTTGTGAGGTACTTTTAAAGCTTTATAGAAGAATAAGTCCATCCAACCATGTGATACAGAGATTGATGATGAGAATGAAATATGTCATTAATGATAAAAGTGAGGTGCACTGTGATAAACAGCCACTGAAATCATGACAGACATGACAGATGCTAGACATCTATAATCAAGTACAGACATTAAAGTGGACTTCACAGTAGTTTTATAGTGTGGAAAAGGATTCTTTAAATGTTTGACTCAGATGTTGAATATGAATGTTGAATGACAGTCCTCTTAAATATGTATGTATAAATATGCATGACTCAGCAGGAGGGATGTGAGAATAACATGTATTTGGTCTTTTCTGCATTTAAAACCAGTCTGTGGTTAATAAGTTATAATTGAAAACCATCAAAGTGAGACTGAAGATCATCACTGGATCATAGGGACCTATTTCATCATTTTTAAAGGACAATCATGGACTTAAAAGACCAACTGATCATGATACTTTCTTTTCCTGTCTTTTACATGATGTTAAACATTTTACTTTACCTTTATCTGTTGTCCTTGACTTAGCTTTTATCAAAAATAATAACAATATTTTAAAAAATAATGTGGTTTATATAGAAAGAAGGTTGACAAATTAAAGGAAAAAGCTGAATAAATGAGTAAAAAACCACCAGATCTCGACACAACTGAGCACATGTGTCTGGATTTATCTCTTTAGTCCAGTGGCATTTTTATGTGTAAAAATGTGGTGGGGCACCAACCACTTCAATAGATACCGATACATACCAAGAAAACCACAGTACAGGTTTTTGTTACTGATGTGTTTATTTTTTAACACATCATGGATCCATACATGGCTCCACGAAACACTGTAAAGTAAAAAGTGGTTTTCTTCTAGCAGGTCTTGTACACGAACACAGGAAGAGAGAGAGATAGGAAAGCTACACAAGTCACATTACAACTGTCACAAACCTAAATCAAGACTTAACCCTCCTGTCGCCCTCCCGGGTCAAATTGACCCCATTTGTTCTGACTGTTCCTTCTTTCCTCCCTCCCTCCCTCCTTCTTTCCTTCCTCCCTCCCTCCTTCTTTCCTTCCCTCCTTCCTTCCTTTCCTTCCTCCCTTCCTTCCGTCCGTCTGTCCTTCCTTCCTCCCTTCCTTCTTTCCTCTGTCCTTCTTTCATTCCTTCCTCCCTTCCTTTTTCCCTCCCTCCCTCCTACCTTATTTCTTTATTTCCTCAGTCCTTCCTTTCCTTCCTCCCTTCCTTCATTCCTTCCCTCCTTTCCTTCCTTCTTCCTTCCTTCCTTCCTTCCTTCCCTCTTTCTTTCCTTCCTTCCTTCCTCCCTCCCTCCCTCCTTTCCTTCCTTCTTCCTCCTTTACTTCCTTCCTTCTTCCTCCCTTCCTTCCTTCCTTCGTCCCTTCCATCCTTCCTGTCCTTCCTCCCTCCTTTCCTTCCTTCCTTCTTTCCCTCCTTTCCTTCCTTCTACCTTTCTTCCTTCCTTCCTTCCTTCCTTCCTTCGTTCCTTCCTTCCTTCCTTCCTTCCTCCCTCCCTCCTTTCCTTCCTTCTTCCTTCCTTCCTTCCTTCCTTCCTTCCTTCCTCCCTCCCTCATTTACTTCCTTCTTCTTCCTTTCCTTCCTCCTTTCCTTCCTCCCTTCCTTCCTTATTCCTCCCTTCATTCCTTCATTCCTTCCTTCCTTCCTTCCTCCCTTCCTTCCTTATTCCTTCCTTCCTTCCTTCTTCCTCCTTTCCTTTCTTTTCTTCCTTCCTTCCTTCCTTCTTTCCTTGACTCGAGGACAACAGGAGGGTTAAATACTCTGTCGTTATAAACCGACACATCCAAGCTCAAAAGAAATGAGTCTACAAGGCCTCGACAGCAAAGAGCTCAACACTACTGAAAGCCATAACAAAGCTTTTTAAGGACATCAATCCAACCTGTGACAACCACCTTCATAGATAAGCATGAACACACTGACACTCATCTCCATCTATGGCTACAGGCTGTCCGTCCCACTTGTCGTCAATTTTGTGTGATCTATATTTAATTCAGTAACGCTCTGAGCATGTGTATTCATACTCGCTCAGAGTCAGCAACAAAGAAGGGGAATAACACAAGCTTCTGAAATAACATTTATTATCAAGTGCCAATAAAATAATGTTAGTCAGCTAAGTCAGTTATTAATGCAATGTTTGACACATCTGGCTGGTGGTGGTCTGAAAGGAAGAGAAAAGATAGATAGATAGATAGATAGATAGATAGATAGATAGATAGATAGATAGATAGATAGATATATAGATAGATAGATAGATAGATAGATAGATAGATAGATAGATAGATAGATAGATAGATAGATAGATAGATAGATAGATAGATTTTACTTTATTAATCCCCGAGGGGTAATTTAAAATGTCCAAGCAGCAATACAGAGAATTGCCAGAAGGGTCTCACGACGGTCTAAACCCAGCTCACGTTCCCTATTAGTGGGTGAACAATCCAACGCTTGGTGAATTCTGCTTCACCAAGCATACATGGCACAAACATGGCACAAAGACAACAAACATAGAAATCACACAAAATACCTAAGAATATAAAAACACAAAAAAAACACACCCTCCCACCCTCAGCATTGCTAGAACCCAGTATTAAAGCGCAATGAGTATATAGATAAAAGTGCATGTAAAGGCACAATAAATACATAGGTAAAAGTGCATGTAAAATAGTTAGTCAGGGTGCATTTATGTAAGTGAGGCATTAAGAGAGAGAGACATTAGCAAAGAAACCACCTAAATATGCTGAGACCTAAACTACTTAGGTGCAAGTAGTTTCCTTAACATCCTCTTCTAACCTCACCCACTGGCTGCTGGGCCAGGAAGCCAAAGCACAGTGAGGAATGGAGGACACTACTCACTTAGCCAATGTGACATGAATAGCCTCTTAGCTGCTAATGTGAAGTGTGGCAATACTAAGGTCAAAGGTCATGTCCATGTATCATATGATAAGTCCATATATAGACATGATGATGCTGTTAATTACGATAATTATTGTAACAGGCCTAAAACGAACCCCCTTTAAAAACGTCCAGGTTCACCATCCAACTGGCAACTCAAGAACATACTAATACCATATTATACATTTACAATGTCATTTTACCATTAATTGAAACCAAACTGAATTTTGGTTGTACAATACACATTGCATTGTGAGAGATGGACCAGCCACAGATTCACACCGGCCTACTGAGAACATGAATCAGGAAAACCAATCTGAAGCAGCAAGACAGGGACCAATAACCATGAACTAAAATCCTAACACTAATGACATAATGCAATTTAGGAAGATGCTGTATTCATAGATAACAAATTATAGCAGATAATAACATCTTCGTTTTTTCTGGTGACATCAGGGTGCACAGTCCCTCCTGCCCCTAATTACCAGCCGGTAGTGCTTCAGTCTATGAGTGTCAACCTGATGTATGTTTGATTTCTGTGTGTTCCAGCTGTACAGAGCGTCCACGTTATTTGAGACGATTCGTCATGAGACGCAGCACAATACGGACTACAGGCTGTCCCTGTTTGATCTGCAGACCAGCTCGTACCAGGCTCTCCAGAGAGTCCTCGTCAGCCTGGGTGAATTAACTGTCCTCTCCTCTCCTCTTGTCTTGTGTTGTTATTTTGCATTGTTTCATGGCTTTGTTTGTGAAGTGTTCTCACCTCTCCTCTCTCGGCTTCACACTTATCTCTGCGTGCATGTTCGCAGTGCATAAATTATCACCTTACCAGGAGATTTTGTTTGTGCATCTGCTTCATAAATCATCCAAAAACTGAAAACACATTTGCTTGCATCCCAGATGTTAGCAGCTTTAAGTGAACAAATATATGAGATTACCTTTATCGTTTGGTTATTGGTCCCGGTTTCCAGCCGCAGCCCTGTATTATTAATACATTTTAATAATTTATCTTTTAATAACCAAAAGCACTCCTACCAGATACCCAACAGTTATATCAAAACTTGCAGGACATCCAACAGTGTAATTTATTTTGGACACCTGAAGTAACTGTTCCCACTTTGCCTCTTTTTATCTTGTTTATCTATTATATTAAGTGTTATAAGTTATAAAAACAACATATCATAGCATTTATAGTTTGAGCTAATTTGTAATGTATGTTTTTGATATAACCAGACATTAATCTTGTTTTCCTTGTTCTCAGGCCGCCATGACGAGGCGCTGGCTATAGCAGAGCGAGGGCGAACACGTGCCTTTGCGGACCTCCTGGTTGAACGCCAGAAAGGAAGTCAGCAAGCAGCGAGCTCTGACCCGTATATTCCGGTTACTGTAGAGCACATCCTTGAGACAGTCAATGGTCAGAGGGCAATGGTCCTCTACTACTCTCTGGCTGGAGGATTCCTGTACAGCTGGCTGATCTCTCCAGGCACAGGTACGCAATTAAAAACACTTAAAGACACTTAAACACATCACACAGTCACAGGTACACACTTAAACACACTTAATCACACTTAAACACATCACACAGTCACAGGTACACACTTAAACACACTTAAACACATCACACAGTAACTGGTACACACTTAAACACACTTAAACACATCACACAGTCACAGGTACACACTTAAACACACTTAAACACATCACACAGTCACAGGTACACACTTAAACACATCACACAGTCACAGGTACACACTTAAACACACTTAAATACATCACACAGTCACAGGTACACACTTAAACACACTTAAAGACACTTAAACACATCACACAGTCACAGGTACACACTTAAACACACTTAAACACATCACACAGTCACAGGTACACACTTAAACACACTTAAATACATCACACAGTCACAGGTACACACTTAAACACATCACACAGTCACAGGTACACACTTAAACACATCACACAGTCACAGGTACACACTTAAACACACTTAAATACATCACACAGTCACAGGTACACACTTAAACACATCAAACAGTCACAGGTACACACTTAAACACACTTAAACACATCACACAGTCACAGGTACACACTTAAACACACTTAAACACATCACACAGTCACAGGTACACACTTAAACACATCACACAGTCACAGGTACACACTTAAACACACTTAAATACATCACACAGTCACAGGTACACACTTAGACACACTTAAAGACACTTAAACACATCACACAGTCACAGGTACACACTTAAACACACTTAAACACACTTAAACACATCACACAGTCACAGGTACACACTTAAACACATCACACAGTCACAGGTACACACTTAAACACATCACACAGTCACAGGTACACACTTAAATACACTTAAACACACTTAAACACATCACACAGTCACAGGTACACACTTAAACACATCACACAGTCACAGGTACACACTTAAACACATCACACAGTCACAGGTACACACTTAAACACACTTAAATACATCACACAGTCACAGGTACACACTTAAACACATCACAAAGTCACAGGTACACACTTAAACACACTTAAACACATCACACAGTCACAGGTACACACTTAAACACACTTAAATACATCACACAGTCACAGGTACACACTTAAACACATCACACAGTCACAGGTACACACTTAAACACATCACACAGTCACAGGTACACACTTAAACACACTTAAATACATCACACAGTCACAGGTACACACTTAAACACACTTAAACACATCAAACAGTCACAGGTACACACTTAAATACACTTAAACACATCACACAGTCACAGGTACACACTTAAACACATTTAAACACATCACACAGTCACAGGTACACACTTAAACACATCACACAGTCACAGGTACACACTTAAAGACACTTAAACACATCACACAGTCACAGGTACACACTTAAACACACTTAAATACATCACACAGTCACAGGTACACACTTAAAGACATCACACAGTCACAGGTACACACTTAAAGACACTTAAACACATCACACAGTCACAGGTACACACTTAAACACACTTAAATACATCACACAGTCACAGGTACACACTTAAACACATCACACAGTCACAGGTACACACTTAAACACACTTAAACACATCACACAGTCACAGGTACACACTTAAACACACTTAAATACATCACACAGTCACAGGTACACACTTAAACACATCACACAGTCACAGGTACACACTTAAACACACTTAAACACATCACACAGTCACAGGTACACACTTAAACACATCACACAGTCACAGGTACACACTTAAACACACTTAAACACACTTAAACACATCACACAGTCACAGGTACACACTTAAACACATCACACAGTCACAGGTACACACTTAAACACACTTAAACACATCACACAGTCACAGGTACACACTTAAACACACTTAAATACATCACACAGTCACAGGTACACACTTAAACACATCACACAGTCACAGGTACACACTTAAAGACACTTAAACACATCACACAGTCACAGGTACACACTTAAACACACTTAAACACATCACACAGTCACAGGTACACACTTAAACACACTTAAATACATCACACAGTCACAGGTACACACTTAAACACATCACACAGTCACAGGTACACACTTAAACACATCACACAGTCACAGGTACACACTTAAACACACTTAAATACATCACACAGTCACAGGTACACACTTAAACACACTTAAACACATCAAACAGTCACAGGTACACACTTAAACACACTTAAACACATCACACAGTCACAGGTACACACTTAAACACATTTAAACACATCACACAGTCACAGGTACACACTTAAACACATCACACAGTCACAGGTACACACTTAAACACACTTAAATACATCACACAGTCACAGGTACACACTTAAACACACTTAAACACATCACACAGTCACAGGTACACACTTAAACACACTTAAATACATCACACAGTCACAGGTACACACTTAAAGACATCACACAGTCACAGGTACACACTTAAAGACACTTAAACACATCACACAGTCACAGGTACACACTTAAACACACTTAAATACATCACACAGTCACAGGTACACACTTAAACACATCACACAGTCACAGGTACACACTTAAACACACTTAAACACATCACACAGTCACAGGTACACACTTAAACACACTTAAATACATCACACAGTCACAGGTACACACTTAAACACATCACACAGTCACAGGTACACACTTAAACACACTTAAATACATCACACAGTCACAGGTACACACTTAAACACACTTAAACACATCAAACAGTCACAGGTACACACTTAAACACACTTAAACACATCACACAGTCACAGGTACACACTTAAACACATTTAAACACATCACACAGTCACAGGTACACACTTAAACACATCACACAGTCACAGGTACACACTTAAAGACACTTAAACACATCACACAGTCACAGGTACACACTTAAACACACTTAAATACATCACACAGTCACAGGTACACACTTAAAGACATCACACAGTCACAGGTACACACTTAAAGACACTTAAACACATCACACAGTCACAGGTACACACTTAAACACACTTAAATACATCACACAGTCACAGGTACACACTTAAACACATCACACAGTCACAGGTACACACTTAAACACACTTAAACACATCACACAGTCACAGGTACACACTTAAACACATCACACAGTCACAGGTACACACTTAAACACACTTAAACACATCACACAGTCACAGGTACACACTTAAACACATCACACAGTCACAGGTACACACTTAAACACACTTAAACACATCACACAGTCACAGGTACACACTTAAACACACTTAAATACATCACACAGTCACAGGTACACACTTAAACACATCACACAGTCACAGGTACACACTTAAACACACTTAAACACATCACACAGTCACAGGTACACACTTAAACACACTTAAACACATCACACAGTCACAGGTACACACTTAAACACACTTAAATACATCACACAGTCACAGGTACACACTTAAACACATCACACAGTCACAGGTACACACTTAAACACATCACACAGTCACAGGTACACACTTAAACACACTTAAATACATCACACAGTCACAGGTACACACTTAAACACACTTAAACACATCAAACAGTCACAGGTACACACTTAAACACACTTAAACACATCACACAGTCACAGGTACACACTTAAACACATTTAAACACATCACACAGTCACAGGTACACACTTAAACACATCACACAGTCACAGGTACACACTTAAAGACACTTAAACACATCACACAGTCACAGGTACACACTTAAACACACTTAAATACATCACACAGTCACAGGTACACACTTAAAGACATCACACAGTCACAGGTACACACTTAAAGACACTTAAACACATCACACAGTCACAGGTACACACTTAAACACACTTAAATACATCACACAGTCACAGGTACACACTTAAACACATCACACAGTCACAGGTACACACTTAAACACACTTAAACACATCACACAGTCACAGGTACACACTTAAACACACTTAAATACATCACACAGTCACAGGTACACACTTAAACACACTTAAAGACATCACACAGTCACAGGTACACACTTAAAGACACTTAAACACATCACACAGTCACAGGTACACACTTAAACACACTTAAATACATCACACAGTCACAGGTACACACTTAAACACATCACACAGTCACAGGTACACACTTAAACACACTTAAACACATCACACAGTCACAGGTACACACTTAAACACACTTAAACACATCACACAGTCACAGGTACACACTTAAACACACTTAAACACATCACACAGTCACAGGTACACACTTAAACACACTTAAATACATCACACAGTCACAGGTACACACTTAAACACATCACACAGTCACAGGTACACACTTAAACACATCACACAGTCACAGGTACACACTTAAACACACTTAAATACATCACACAGTCACAGGTACACACTTAAACACACTTAAACACATCAAACAGTCACAGGTACACACTTAAACACACTTAAACACATCACACAGTCACAGGTACACACTTAAACACATTTAAACACATCACACAGTCACAGGTACACACTTAAACACATCACACAGTCACAGGTACACACTTAAAGACACTTAAACACATCACACAGTCACAGGTACACACTTAAACACACTTAA
Source organism: Scomber scombrus (assembly GCF_963691925.1). Classification (NCBI taxonomy): domain Eukaryota; kingdom Metazoa; phylum Chordata; class Actinopteri; order Scombriformes; family Scombridae; genus Scomber; species Scomber scombrus. The sequence goes on from NC_084984.1 coordinate 14,589,526, forward strand.
ATACATCACACAGTCACAGGTACACACTTAAAGACATCACACAGTCACAGGTACACACTTAAAGACACTTAAACACATCACACAGTCACAGGTACACACTTAAACACACTTAAATACATCACACAGTCACAGGTACACACTTAAACACATCACACAGTCACAGGTACACACTTAAACACACTTAAATACATCACACAGTCACAGGTACACACTTAAACACACTTAAACACATCACACAGTCACAGGTACACACTTAAACACACTTAAATACATCACACAGTCACAGGTACACACTTAAACACATCACACAGTCACAGGTACACACTTAAACACATCACACAGTCACAGGTACACACTTAAACACACTTAAATACATCACACAGTCACAGGTACACACTTAAACACACTTAAACACATCAAACAGTCACAGGTACACACTTAAACACACTTAAACACATCACACAGTCACAGGTACACACTTAAACACACTTAAATACATCACACAGTCACAGGTACACACTTAAACACATCAAACAGTCACAGGTACACACTTAAACACACTTAAACACATCACACAGTCACAGGTACACACTTAAACACATTTAAACACATCACACAGTCACAGGTACACACTTAAACACATCACACAGTCACAGGTACACACTTAAAGACACTTAAACACATCACACAGTCACAGGTACACACTTAAACACACTTAAATACATCACACAGTCACAGGTACACACTTAAAGACATCACACAGTCACAGGTACACACTTAAAGACATCACACAGTCACAGGTACACACTTAAACACACTTAAACACATCACACAGTCACAGGTACACACTTAAACACATTTAAACACATCACACAGTCACAGGTACACACTTAAACACATCACACAGTCACAGGTACACACTTAAAGACACTTAAACACATCACACAGTCACAGGTACACACTTAAACACACTTAAATACATCACACAGTCACAGGTACACACTTAAAGACATCACACAGTCACAGGTACACACTTAAACACATCACACAGTCACAGGTACACACTTAAAGACACTTAAACACATCACACAGTCACAGGTACACACTTAAACACACTTAAATACATCACACAGTCACAGGTACACACTTAAAGACATCACACAGTCACAGGTACACACTTAAAGACACTTAAACACATCACACAGTCACAGGTACACACTTAAACACACTTAAATACATCACACAGTCACAGGTACACACTTAAACACATCACACAGTCACAGGTACACACTTAAACACACTTAAACACATCACACAGTCACAGGTACACACTTAAACACACTTAAATACATCACACAGTCACAGGTACACACTTAAACACATCACACAGTCACAGGTACACACTTAAACACACTTAAATACATCACACAGTCACAGGTACACACTTAAACACACTTAAACACATCAAACAGTCACAGGTACACACTTAAACACACTTAAACACATCACACAGTCACAGGTACACACTTAAACACACTTAAATACATCACACAGTCACAGGTACACACTTAAACACATCAAACAGTCACAGGTACACACTTAAACACACTTAAACACATCACACAGTCACAGGTACACACTTAAACACATTTAAACACATCACACAGTCACAGGTACACACTTAAACACATCACACAGTCACAGGTACACACTTAAAGACACTTAAACACATCACACAGTCACAGGTACACACTTAAACACACTTAAATACATCACACAGTCACAGGTACACACTTAAAGACATCACACAGTCACAGGTACACACTTAAAGACACTTAAACACATCACACAGTCACAGGTACACACTTAAACACACTTAAATACATCACACAGTCACAGGTACACACTTAAACACATCACACAGTCACAGGTACACACTTAAACACATTTAAACACATCACACAGTCACAGGTACACACTTAAACACATCACACAGTCACAGGTACACACTTAAAGACACTTAAACACATCACACAGTCACAGGTACACACTTAAACACACTTAAATACATCACACAGTCACAGGTACACACTTAAAGACATCACACAGTCACAGGTACACACTTAAACACATCACACAGTCACAGGTACACACTTAAAGACACTTAAACACATCACACAGTCACAGGTACACACTTAAACACACTTAAATACATCACACAGTCACAGGTACACACTTAAAGACATCACACAGTCACAGGTACACACTTAAAGACACTTAAACACATCACACAGTCACAGGTACACACTTAAACACACTTAAATACATCACACAGTCACAGGTACACACTTAAACACATCACACAGTCACAGGTACACACTTAAACACACTTAAACACATCACACAGTCACAGGTACACACTTAAACACACTTAAATACATCACACAGTCACAGGTACACACTTAAACACATCACACAGTCACAGGTACACACTTAAACACACTTAAATACATCACACAGTCACAGGTACACACTTAAACACACTTAAACACATCAAACAGTCACAGGTACACACTTAAACACACTTAAACACATCACACAGTCACAGGTACACACTTAAACACACTTAAATACATCACACAGTCACAGGTACACACTTAAACACATCACACAGTCACAGGTACACACTTAAACACACTTAAATACATCACACAGTCACAGGTACACACTTAAATACATCACACAGTCACAGGTACACACTTAAACACATCAAACAGTCACAGGTACACACTTAAACACACTTAAACACATCACACAGTCACAGGTACACACTTAAACACACTTAAATACATCACACAGTCACAGGTACACACTTAAACACATCACACAGTCACAGGTACACACTTAAACACATCACACAGTCACAGGTACACACTTAAACACACTTAAACACATCACACAGTCACAGGTACACACTTAAACACATCACACAGTCACAGTTACACACTTAAACACACTTAAACACACTTTAAGACATTTAAACACACTTAAACACACTTAAACACACTTAAACACACTTAAACACAGTTTGAGTTCATTCAGAAAATGCTCCTTCTCTAAATGAGGTTACTCCATCATCAGGCACAAACTTAGTTTGTACAAATATATCAGTGGCCCAGTTTCAATGTAGGCTTAAAATAGCTATAATCAATATTTCAAATCAATATTTTTTTTTTTAACAATGGATGAGCTGTCAGTGTGTAATGTGTTGGTCGTGGCTCATATTGATACATTTACAGAGAATTATCAGTGACTCTGCAGCTCCTTTCAGCTTTATGGAGCTTTAAAGTGAGATTCAGCTCATTGTTTGGCTGTCCGGCTGCAAAAGCCACTTTTTGGTAGATTTTGATTTGACAGTTTGATGCATTGTATTAAAATATATGTCCAGGGGGGGGGGGGGTTCAAACCCAAAATCCATCCCTTACAAAGGCCTCAAAAGAGCCATGAAGCACAGAGTTCACAGCTTCAAGCCTTTACTGCAGTGTGGGTCAAAATCTAATACACTGATTGTCATGACATTTACTGAGTGCATTCATTCTCCTCAGAGGATAAACTCTCTTATTCAGGACTCCCAGTGATACTCCCCTTTCCTCCATCGCAACCTTCAGGCCCCAAAATGTCAACTCATATCTCATAATGTAATTCTCATGACATTTGAAGACATTTATACACCCAGGGGTTTAAACCTTTTGGATTTTAATCACTTTTTGACCTTAACGACCACATGTCCTTTTCTCTAAGGCCAACAACCCTCAAGAAATCTTTCCATTTTTTAGCCCCACTTTTGCATTGGGGGTTGCACCCTCTAAGATCTACTAGATATTGCAGCTTTAGACTTTTAGCCTTGTGAAAACTGAGTTTGGAACAATTTTGCATGCAGATTTGTTTTGCAGTGCCACTCAAGTAGATTTAAAATTGATTTTAGTCCCAGTTTTTCTATTTATCTTAATATTTATACCCAAATATAACATATAACGTGCGCTAATTCTTCCTAATTTAATGCTACGACAGGTATTGTGAAGTTTAACGAGGTGTATCTCGGAGAAGGCGGATACGAGGCGTCTGAGTTCCAGGACCGCGGGAGCCCACATGGTGGAGGAGTCGGTGGAGGTCCTATGTCTCTGGATCAGTACATCGGCAACACCAGAGAGGCTTTGGGAGTGGACAGCCACTACAGCAGGTAGTGCTTTTTATTTATGATTTCATCTGATTTGATTCTGTTATAATCAACATACACATCAAATATCCACAGAGGAAACACTCAAGAACGGATCAGGACTTGAACATGAGAAAAAATATCAAGTCTACTACACTCTACTTAACCCTATATGCAATGTTTAACCTTTTTAATCATTCGTTCTTTACTTAAATTGGATTTTTATTGTTAAAAAATCATAGAACAATCTTTTTTCATGCAATCTGTAAGCAGACTTAGAAAGACCATAGTGATAGAAATTACATGCAATTCTTGCTTTTTATCATAGCCATACAAAATGTTTTCTTGCAACTAATATTAAGGAACTTTCTTTTCTGTATTTACACATTTTAGACAGATATTAGACTTCAGAATAGTTTTGAATCATAGAGTTACCAGGTTACTTTTAATTAATGGTGTGCCTGGTAACCTACAGGTTAAGACGTCTGCAGTTCAAATCCTGCAGCAGACACTTGTTGCATGTTGTTCCCTTCTTTTCCTTAACTTAAAAAAGAGACCATGTTCAAACCCAAAACCAGCGTGAACTGAAGTCCTGCTGGTTACTGTAGAAATGTTGAAATAAATAAAGTAGGGAGTTAGCTGTAATGCACCAATGTCACTTTTCCACTTATACAGATTCCATGATACTTCATTGCCAAATTAATCTATTTTTGAGTAAAATTGAAGAAGTTGAGAAGAAGCTTCTTCCTTGTGTGGAAATAAGCAAAAACCGGATCTGACTTTGTAGAAAATAATCAGCGATCCCTTACTTCAGACTTGGATCTCATCAGGATCGGTTAGCGGTGCATCTTTACAGGTTTTATCTTTGCAAAACATGACATATTACACATTATCTTCTCGCTCTTTTTGAGAAAAAACAAACAGTTCAAGAAAAAAGCACAATTAAAAAATGTAAAAACATGCTACAAACGTTAAGCTGTCTTTACTGTCGCAACAATAAAGACATAAAATGTCTCAAAAGCCACTTATTCCACATAATATAATATAATAATTACTGAAATGTTCTACTTCATCACTCGACTTCTTTCTAGTTTCCAGCGTGGTTTTATAAATATCGATGTCGGTATGTCAACTGGTCCGTCACTTTAATCCAAACTGAAAAAATCTCTACAACTATTGGATGGATTGTCATAAAAGTTCGCACAGACATTTATGGCGTCCAGGGGTTGGATGTTATTGAGTTTCGTGGTCCTCTGACATTTCCTCTTGTGTCACCATGAGGTTAACATTTGTGGTTTTGAGTGAAATGTCTCAACAACTATTCATGTCAACATTCATGTCCCCCTCGGGATGAACTGTAGTCACTTTACTGATCACTTAATTTATCATTTAGCATCATCATCATGCTAAAATTTCAATTTATAAAGTACTTAAAACTAGTAAAGTCACACACACAGAGCTGCTAGCACGGCCCTAGACTCTTAATATTGTTATTTGTCCGTCTTCACACATCAAAGCTCGAGGGAGAAAGTGGGTAAAATAAGACGAAGGAGCCGCACGCCGTTTGTCATCTGTCTTCCTCTTCTCCAACTCTATCCTGCCATATTTCCTTATCCTCAATTATCCTGCCCACAACTTCAGGCCTTGGTTGGCTCAACTCAACTACTCTGTAAATTACTACCATGTGTGGTGTCAGCAAATGTTCCCCCACACAAACTGCGCCTCAACTTTCTGTGAAAACCACTGCAGCGAGGTCACTGTAGCCAGCAGCGATTCATTACCTCTGTCCTGGTGTGTGTGTGTGTGTGTGTGTGTGTGTGTGTGTGTGTGTGTGTGTGTGTGTGTGTGTGTGTGTGTGTGTGTTTTAAAGCTGTGGCGAGCTTGGTGTCTCCGTCCATTAAAGCACGTCAGTTTATGTGTGTGATTATTATGAATCCATCTCATCCACAACTTGGGAAGTATTTGCACACAGGCAACATTAAAATGCTTTTCCAACCCACTGGTAACGTTTTACAACCTCCTAACATGTATCCAGGCAGCAGAAACAGCTATTTAAGAGATCAAATCTCCCTGAGCGTGTGAAATGTGCAGCCAGAGGATTCCATAAAAAGTAATGGTGTTTGCTAATGGCAAACAAAAACTCTGTGAGCCGTCAGTACAGTACAACAAGGCCCGAGTCCTCTGATTAATCGCTGCTGATTTCTTCCTTCTGTGTGAAAACACTTGTTATTCTTGTAGAGAGGTGTTAGTGCCGGTGTTGAGTTGCCAAAAAAACTGCAAGGTTGAATTATTTCATAAAGAAAATCCTTATTGTTTGCATCCGGTTTTGTCCACACACATTTAAAAAAAGAGTTGATCTATCTTTAACTTTTGGCAGAAGCAACACATTCATCTTCTTATAAATGAAAACATTTTAATTCACAAGAGATTAACCCTCCTGTTGTCCTGGAGTCAAGGAAGGAAGGGAAGAAGGAAGGGAGGAAATAGGAAGGAAAGGAGGGAGGAAGGAAGGAAGGGAGGAAGAAGGAAGGGAAGAAGAAGGAAGGAAAGGAGGGAGGGAGGGAGGGAGGGAGGGAGGAAGGAGGGAAGGAAGGAAGGAAGGAAGGAAGAAAAGGAGGAAAGAAGGACAGAGGAAAGAAAGGAGGAAGGGAGGGAGGAAGGAAGGTAGGACGGAGGGAGGAAAAAAGGAAAGAAGGAGGGAGGTAGGAAGGAAGGAAGAAAGGAATGAAGGGAGGAAGGAAAGGAGGGAGGGAGAAAGGAAGAAAGAAAGGAAGGAAGGAGGGAAGGACAGAATGAGGGAGGGAGGACAGAAGTAAAGGAAGAAAGGGGGATGGAGGGAAAGAAGGGAGGGAGGAAAGATAGAAGGAGGAAGGGAGGAAAGAAGGAACAGTCAAAACAGACAGGGTCAATTTGAACCAGGAGGACGACACGAAGTTCTTCTGGTATTTCCAGATATTTACCAGATGACCAGTGCACTTCACACACTAGACAAATTGTAAATGTGCCAGTTTACCTATAATGCCTTATTTTCATCTGCAGTCCCTGGTGAGGTATAATGACAGCTATAAAAGACACATAGAAACATTCACTTTGTCCGAAATCATGCTTTTTTTAGACACACTGAGCTGTAATTATTACTTCCTTAGAGCCTCCTTGCCAGCCGTAACCATGGTAACCTGTGCCAACCATAAAGTCTGAACTAATTTTAAAAATATAGTATACCTAACATAAAAAACTGAAATCGCTTTGCGCCATTGTCTTTCATACTGTTTTTATCATCACTCATGCATTGCATTGAGGGATATTTAAGCCGCCCTAGTGTCCAGTGTTTGCATACTTTAATATTTCCCCGGAAGAGTATGCACTACTCATACTATTGGTTTCATACTACGGTTTTGGACATACTAAAAAAGATCTCACATACTGTTTTAGCGCACTAAACAGCATCTTAGTGTTAGTGTTGAGTTTCTGGTGCAGCAAGAAGTAGGCTACTTTACATATAGGAACACATAAAATACTTTAAAACAAGGACAATACATAAAACAAAGCACAATTCAGGTAATTTGCATTTGCTTGATTGTCTTTTAACCATGATTTTATAATACTTCTAAATGAACGAAGTTTCTTTATTTAACAGTGAATTAAAGCTGTTAATGACTTCCTGTTCCTGTCTATGTTGCAGAGTTGGCTCCAGCAGTGAGACGGAGAGTGAAGCAGGAGATCTGTTGGAGCAACAGTTCGAGGAGCTGAACAATAAACTCACCTCAGCCACCGACCCAACAGGCTACCTCCGCATGGTGTCCAGGAACAACCTCTTCAACAGGTCAGATTTGGGTTTTTGAGGTTTGATTCGTTTTCAGTCGCACTAGCTGCATCACTTTAATGGTGGTCAGTTTGTCGGTTGGTCCACCACTTTGGGACAAACTGAAATATCTCAACAATTATTCAATGGATTAACATGAAACTTTGTACAGACATTCATGGTTCCTAGAGGATACTTCTTATTGATTTTGGTGATCCTCTGATGTTTGGTGTTGTGCCACCATGAGATTTAAATTTGTGGTTTTGAGTGCGATATCTCAACTACAATTGAATGGTGTGCAATAAGATTTGGCACAAACATTCATGCCCCAATGAGGATGAATTTTAATAACCATGGTAATTCCCAGACTTTTCATCTAGTGCTTGCAAAACTAATAACATTTCCATAAGCCTCAATTGTACTTTGGGTTTAGTGCTGCTTAAGTGTTAGCATACTAACTCATTGAAGTAAGATGGTTAACATACCTTTCTCAACGTTAGCATTTGTAACATGTATAAAATATATATAAGAAATACATCAATTGATGAGTTTAAAGCACCACTGTACCTCAGTACAGCCTCACAGAGCTGCAAGGACAGTTGTACACTTTAAATATTCTTACTTTATCAATTTAAAACAGACTAAATGTGTGTATTTGTGTCTGTCTCGTGTTTTTTGGTCTTTAACAGAAGCTGTAGCAGTATGACCAGCCTCTACAGTGCAACAGTCTCTCCAGCGAAGGACAGTTTATCATCTCCTCCTTACCGGCCGAGTAACATCGGCAAACCTCCTCTACGAGCCCTTTATGACTTACTCATAGCACCGATGGAAGGGGTGAGTGCTGTATATGTGTTTCCTGGTAAAGACTGATACATGCATTGACTTTTTTGTTCTTTTTTTTTTTACCTTAAAGGATAGGTAAAAAAAATAGCAAGCTGCCTTTTTATATATATTTATTGCTGTTATCATTCCTTCTGTTCATCCTGGCCAATTCAAAGATAATTTCCTAACATGCCTTTTAATGTAAGTGATGGGGAACAACATCTAAAGTCCTCCTTGGGTGCAAAGATATATTTAAAAGTTAATCTGAAGCTTTATCCGTCTACTTCAAGTGGATTTTTTTAGTACCAGCTTACATTCCTGGTTGATTGCCTTGTAATGTGGACGCTGTATTTCCACTGTTAAGCTCACAATCGTAGTGACAAAACATAAACTTGTTGCCACCATGGTAAATTCCCAGGGTTGTAAAATCCTCACTGTGAGTATTACAAACTGTTGTGGAAGGTTTTGGTTTTCTAATAAGCCTTTAAATGCTTTAATCTGTTTCTCCAACTGGACTCCCTGGATCGTACATCATTGTCTCACTGGTTCTTTAAACAACAAGCCCTCACCAGCATGTTGATTGTTGAAATAACGGAGCTGTTTTCAGTCGGAATCCCTGCTAACTCAGACTCCTGAAGCCTCATATAAGCTTCAGATAAACTAATGAGGACTCCCATCACTTTCCATTAAAGCAGATTAATAAGGGATATTTTAAAGAGGAAGTATCATGCACATTTTCAGCTCTGTATTTATATTCTGGGGCTCTACTGGAATATATTTGCATGATTTCCAGTTAAAAACTCCTCATTTATCTTCTACTGGTCCTTTATGAAGCCCCTCAGTTCAGCCTCTGTCTGTAACAGGCCGTTTTAGCTCCTGTCTCTTTAAGACACCCCTCCTCCTCCTGATGAGCCCACTCTGCTCTGATTGGTTATCTTCAGGAAGCTTCGTCCAGCTCTGGAGGCTACGTAAACGAACTATAATAGCAGGATTTCACTTCTTCTCCTCCTTTACTCAAAACGTCAACTTTTCAAATACATCTGTACGTTGGAGCTTAATATGATCCCTAAAGAGCATTTTTTCATATGTTCATCTCAAGTTTTGGAACTTTTTGGAACTATAATACCATAAAAATCACACAAAAAATCACAAAAAGCAGGTTAAATGTCAGTATGAACAACTGGAATGATTACAGCAAGCAAAACTATGTTCATTTAGGCTCCTGTCCTTTAATCTTTTTGTAATATTTGCTCTACATTTCTCTCTCCAGGGCCTGATGCACAGCAGTGGACCTGTTGGCAGACACCGACAGCTCGTTTTAGTGCTGGAGGGAGAGTTGTACCTGATCCCGTTTGCCTTGCTCAAAGGCAGCTCCTCCAACGAATATCTGTATGAGAGGTTCAGTCTCATTTCTGTACCTTCTTTAGCCAGCCTGGGAGCAAATATCAAGGTAAGAGAGTCATATTTCTGCAAAGTAACTGTCATGAAACTATGAACACAGATATGTGATTGCCTGTTTCAACCCACAGCCTCATCCTCGCCGTGGAGGTCCTTTACTTTGCTCCGATGGAGGTTCGGTGGCGGCTGTGGTCGGAGCTCCGCGTCTCCCCCACAGTGTGATGGATCGCTGGCTGTGGGGTCCTTTACCTTCAGCCCAGGATGAGGCTCTTTGGCTGGGGGAGCAGCTGGGATGTCACCCCCTCACCGGAGCCAACGCCACTAAAGAGCGCGTCCTCTCCGCTCTGAGTCAGGCTGAGTGCATTCACTTTGCGACTCACATATCCTGGAAACTCGCCGCTTTGGTCCTCGCCCCCGGACAGGAGCACAGCGCGGGAGACGGGGCAGGAAGCAGACCCAAAGATAAGTCACCGTGCGGGGCGTCGATGTCAGGAGACACCGCTGACCAGGATGGAAGAGTCAAGAGTTCGTTTATGAAGAGTCGCGGCAGCCCGGAGAGACTCAGATCAGCTGATGAAATGAGCGAGGACGGCGAGAGAGCGTGTGAGGTGGAAAGTGTGTGCGACAGTCCGGCACTTCAAGACTTCCTCCTCACTGCTGCTGATATACTGGACCTGTGCTTGACGGTCAAACTCGTGGTTCTGAGGTACTTTCACACAGTAAAAACTCTATGGGCCTCACTCGTAGATTTTTGGGGCTTTTCCACTAAACAGTTCTAGCACTACTCGACTCAACTCTACTTGGTTTTTTTTGCGTTTCCATCAGGGAAAGTACCTGGTACCTGGTACTTTTTTAGTACCTACTCTGGTGAGGTTCCAAGCGAGCCGAGCCAATACTAAAATGTGACGTCAACAGACTGCCGGCCACTGATTGGTCAGAGAGTCACTGGAAGAGTCATGAGCCGTCCCACACAAGAATCAAACCCGGCATTTTTAAATACCGGCAACAGCATTACAGCGATTCGTTTCTCTTCTCTTGCTTTGTGTGTGACAGAAAGCCTCATACAGCAGCAAGTACACCATCGCCTCCATTAACTCCATTGTTTATGTGTTTGTGTTGCGTATAAAACAAAGTCACGGCAGTTTCGCGAAGCCGTGCTATGACGACCCCGCCCACGTTGAGGAGGAACTATAGTAATGGAAAAGGTTCCTGGTACCAAACCGAGTCGAGCCGAGTAGTGCTAGAATTGTATAGTGGAGAAGCGGCATTTGTTTGTGCCAAAGAGAAAATCCTAAATACAAGAAAATTGGTGAAAGCTGCAAGTTCTAGTAAATCTATTATAGACGTAATTTAACCCTCCTGTTGTCCTCGAATCAAGGAAGGAAGGGAGGAAGAAGGAAGGAAAGGTGGGAGGGAGGAAGGAGGGAAGGAAGGGAGGGAGGGAGGAAGGAAGGAGGGAAGGAAAGAAGGAAGGAAAGGAAGGAGGAAGGAATGAAGGAAAGGAAATACGGAAGGGAGGAAGGAAAGGAAGGAAGGACGGAGGAAAGAAAGAAGGTAGAAGGGAGGGAGGAAAGAAGGAAGGAGGAGGGAGTAAGGACAGACGGAAGGAAGGGAGGAAAGAAGGAACAGTAAAAACAGACGGGCTCAACGACGACACGAAGGTTAAGAGCAATTCTGTGCATACGAGTGTGTTTTACAGAATCCTTTCATGTCTGTAAAGATCCACTTGACCTCTGACCTCCGCTTCCTCTCAGGTTATACCCAGAGTCCAGCAGCAGGGTGACAGCCGACGGCGTGGTGGGTCTGACCCGAGCCTTCCTGGCTGCGGGGGTCCAGTGTGTGTGCGTGTCTCTGTGGCCTGTACCGATCGCTGCCTCCAAACTGTTCACACACACCTTCTACACAGCGCTGCTCAATGGGACCAAAGCCAGCGCCGCTCTGACTGAAGCCATGAAGTCGCTTCAGAGCAGCAAACACTTCTCACACCCGTCGAACTGGGCCGGTGAGGGAAAACACATAAAACTCTCAACTGTGTTTTACTGTGTCGTCATTTATTATGTTTATACAACAGCAGCAACTTATGAGAGTCCACAGGAGGAGTTATAGTTGTCGACTAATGCATTAATAAACTCTTATATCTGCTAACAAATACATTATAATGCACTACAAAGCATTTATTAACTATTTACATGCTGATTATAACTGCTAAATAGGCGATCTTTAAGTGTTACTCTTGAGCTGCACGGCTACATTCACATTTTTGTGCTGTATTAAAATGTAATTAAACTTTTCGAGGTGAGTTTGTGTCACATGTCGGTCTATCTGTAATTTGATTGGCTGTTTTCAAATCAATGCATACAACTTTTCAATTAACTGCAGTGAGCGATATGTAGTGCAAATGTTGATGTTATTCAGTTGCATAAAACCAAGCAGCATGAAAAAGTACAAAACTGTAATGATTAATTGATGAATAGATTAGTGTAAATAGATTAATTGCCAACTATTTTAATAATGGATTAATCATTTTGAGTCATTCTTTAGGAAAAATTTCTAAATTCTCTAATTTCGGCTTCTCAAATATGAATATTTTCTGGTTTCTTTAGTTTTATGGCAAGGCAGCTTTATTTATATAGCGCATTTCATACACAATGGCAGCTCAATGTGCTTTACATAAAATAAACATTTAACAGTAAGAATTGGAAACAAAAAACATGCCCCCACTAATAATAAAAAATAAAATAAAAACAAAGTACAGAAAAATAGAATGACGGAGTAAAGTAAATAAATAAAGTTGAATATCTATCTAAATATGGCCCGTTGGTCAATATAAAAGAAGATGACACCTTGGGCTTTGGGAAACATTTTCTGACATTTGTAGACCAAATAATTAATTGGTTAATCAAGAAAATAACCAACAGATTAATTGGTAATGAAAATTATTAGTTGTAGCCCTAAAAAGATGTCATGTGGACCTCAAACAAGGATAAAAAGCCAATTGGATCTCAAGATGATTGATTTTTCCCTAAATGTTTTGGGGCCACATCTTTCTGTACCATTATTGTATTTTTTTGTTTGATGTGTTTTATAATATTTTACTGTTGTATACTGAGGCTCCTTAATCCCAGAAAACAAATAATTCAATCAACTTTTCCTCCATTTCTTCTTTTTTGCTGAAGAGGATCCATTCATAGCTGAACTAAACAGGCCTGTTTTTAAATCACAACATGCAGAAATCTAAAAAAAAACCCCAAAAAAGTCCTTATCTAGTGTTTAACCTTTGTGTCGTCCTCCTGGGTCAAATTGACCCCGTCTGTTTTGACTGTTCCTTCTTTCCTCCCTTCCTTCCTTCCTTCTGTCCTTCCTCCCTCCCTCCTTCTCTTTTTCTTTCCTTCCTTCCTTCTTTCTTTCCTCCATCCCCCTTTCTTCCTTCCTTCTGTCCTTCCTTCCTTCCCCTCCTTCCTTCCTTCCTTCTTTCCTTCCTTCCTCCCTTCCTCTTTTCCTTCCTCCATCCCCCTTTCTTCCTTCCTTCTATCCTTCCTTCCTTCCTTCCTTCTTTCCTTCCTTCCTCCCTTCCTTCCTTCCTCCTTTCCTTCCTTCCTTCTTCATTCCTCCTTCCTCCCTTCCTTTCCTTCTTTCCTCCCTCCTTTCCTTCCTTTTTCCTCCCTCCCTTCCTTCCTTCCTCCTTTCCTTCCTTCCTCCCTCCTTTCCTTCCTTCTTCATCCCTTCCATCCATCCTTCCTCCCTCCCTTCCCCCCTTCCTTCCTTGACTCGAGGACAACAGGAGGGTTAAAAGCCTGTGTGTGTTTTCCTTGCAGGTTACATGCTGATTGGCAGTGACGTGAAGCTGAACAGCCCGATGTCTCTGGTTGGTCAGGCGCTGGCAGAGATCCTGCAGTATCCGGACAGAGCCAGAGACGCTCTCAGAGTGCTGCTACACCTGGTGAGTCTCACTAATACAATCACTACTTCTGCAGAGAGCGAGACAAATTAAAGGAAAAAGCAACAGAAATTGGCTTATGATACACATCATTTTCATACTCATCTAACTATTCAGTGACCCCTCGTTCCTTATGGATGAAAGAGTCAACTCCCATCAGGATGGAAATGCTTCATCATAAGATAAAGCTGATCACTGAGAACTACTTTGTATTGATTTGCAGTGACTCTTCCCTCATAAATGGGGCAAGTTCACCCAAATCCTGTAATGCTTTTTCCTTTAATTTGTCACCTGTCTGTATGTGACTGTGTCTATATGAGCCTCGACAACAGCTACATTGATTAGTTCATCAGTTGATGGACAAAAACAACTATTATCACTATAATACTAACCTATTTTGATAATTGATTGATCGTTTTAGTGGTTTTTCAAGCAAAAATGTCAGATATTTGCTGCTTCCAGCTTCTTAATATGATGATTTTATGCTTTAATTTGTCATATATGATAGTAAACTGAATATATTTAGGTTTTGGACTGTTGGTTGAATAATAATAATGATGTTAAAACAGGCATTTCTCACTGTTTTCTAACATTTTAAAGACACATTACAATATTATTTATTGCTTGATCAAGAAAATCATTGACAGATTCATTGATAATGGAAATAATTATTGGTTGCTGCTCTATAGTCTGAATCCATCACAGTTTATTCAACATAAATGAACATAAATCCATAATTTAACTGTTAATACAGAATAAAAACATGATTTTATAAACATTGAAACACCTGCTATAACTTTTTCAGTGACTGCAGCTAAAGTTTTGCACCATTTTGCATTTTTAAATATACATTTTTAATATTAATCAATGTCACCTTTCCTAAATATTGAATATATCTCCATGTCATCGTCGTCCAGCAGCTTCATGATTTACAGTCACACTAAATTGCTTTTTTTCCCCCCAGCGAGTGTCCTTCCTTCTCCTCTTCTGCTGCTTTTGATGCATCACTTTTCCTCCGTCTGCTGACAAAAATTACACTTTTAAATCAATACAAATGTGCTACAGCGCAAACTGAGCTCCATCAATCACCTCTCCATCAGAGCGTGTTGCTAAATGTTCCAGACTGAAATGTTATAGATGGTAGCTCAGTGTGCATCAGGAAATCTTATAGTGTTTTAGACTAATGGCAAAAACTGCTTTTTTGTCCTCTATGTGCCTCTTTCTTTCTTATTATTTATAATTTAACCCTCCTGTCGTCCTCCCGGGTCAAATTGACCCCATCTCTTTTGACTGTTCCTTCTTTCCTTCCTTCCTCCCTCTTTCTTTAATTTTTTCTTCATTCTTCCCCTCATTCCCTCTTTCTTTGCTCCCTCCTTCTTCCATACTTATTTCCTCACTTCCTTCCTTCCTCCTCTCCTTACTTCCTTCCTCTTTTCCTCCCTCCTTACTCTTTTCCTTCCTTCCTTACTTCCTTACTCATTTCTTCCTTCCTTCTTTCCTCCCTTCCTTCCTCCTGTCCTTCCTTCCCCCTTTCCTTCCTCCCTTCCTTATTTCCTCACTTCCTTCCTTCCTTCCTTTCTCTTTTCCTCCCTACCTCCTTACTCCTTTCCTTCCTTCCTTCTTTCCTCACTCCTTCCTTCCTTCCTTCCTTCCTCTTTTCCTCCCTCCCTCCCTCCTTACTCCTTTCCTTCCTTCCTTCCTTCCTTCCTTCCTTCCTTCCTTCCTTCCGTCCTTCCTTCCTTCCTTCCTTCCTTCCATCCTTCCTTCCTCCTTTCCTTCCTTCCTCTTTTCCTTCCTCCCTTCCTTCTTTCCTCACTTCCTTCCTTCCTCACTCACTTCCTTCCTTCCTTCCTTCCTTCCTTCCTTCCTTCCTTCCTTCCTTCCTCTTTTCCTCTTTTCCTCCCTCCCTCCCTCCTTAGTGCTTTCCTTCCTTCCTTCCTCACTCCTTCCTTTCTTCCTTCCTTCCTTCCTTCCTTCCTTCCTTCCTTCCTTCCTTCCTTCCTTCCTTCCTTCCTTCCTTCCTTCCTTGACCTGAGGACAACAGGAGGGTTAAATATGGACATGTTGCATATTTTCTCTTTTTAGAACAACAATCACCTTATTTAATGTGATATTTGTGCATTCAAGATTTGTAATGGATTATAAATATGAAGAATGTAGGTTTACTTTGAACAATACTGCTAAAAACTTGATTTTATTAGAGCATATTTATTCTAATGATGTCAAATAATACAACAGTAATGCAACTATAAACAATAAAGTCTGTGAGCTTCTACACAATCAACTACAGTCTCATAATCATTGCCAAATTCTGAGTAAAAACAACATTTTTAAGTTTATTGATCTTCATTATGTAAAACTCATGTCTAACCCTAATCCTGTCTATATGAATTGTATCTGTCCCCATAAATAAAGCATTATGATAATAATAATAATCAGTAAATAACACAGTTGAATCAGATAAAGTCCAATAAAGTAACTTTTTACTCAAGAAACAACCAAACTTTAATACACAAACATCACTGGGATTGCTTTAATAACATATATAAAACTAAATGTTAAAGCTCATTTTACTTGTAAGGATCAAGAGTATTTATATGTTAATTGATTAATTGGACTTAATTTTATTTATACAACTGCTTTTTATTTTATGTTTTAGTCTGTTTTACTCCTTTTTATTCTGTTTTTATTCCTGATTGTTTTCCACCTTTCATGTCTGGTTTCACTTCATCACATTTCCTCTTTTAAAGGAAATTTGTTTTATTTTTTCAATTTCCTCTTATATTTGTTTTCCTTTTTTTTTAATACCCCACCTCACATTTCTGGTTTTACTCACTTTATTTTATAGTGACTCTATTTTATAACAGTATTTACTTATTATATTTTTATTAATATTTTATTATCTGGGTATTCTTTACATTTTAACATTTTTATTCTACCTCTCGTGTTTTCTCACTGCAGATTAATGAGATGTTTTTACTGAGTCATGTATGAGTATTATGTATAAAATGTGCTATACAAATAAAGTCTGACTGATCAATTGATGACGAGATAGACCAACCAGCTTTAATTTGAAGCTTTAATTTAACACTGACTGGGATGCTTGTTTTCCACTGGGACTGACCAGGTTTTTAACTGGGGTTTCTTTCTCTTCTCTCCAGATTGAGAAGTCTCTGCAGAGGATTCAGAGCGGTCAGTGTAACCCGATGTACACATCACAACAGAGCGTAGAGAATAAGGTCAGGGTCTGAGTCTTTCTCTCTCTTTCATCTTCATAAAAATCAACCTTTAAGTCTCCTCCACTCACATCCCTGCATCCTCTCTCTCCTCCTCTCCTCAGGTCGGTGGGGTTCCCGGGTGGCAGGCCCTCCTCTCTGCTGTGGGTTTCCGGTTGGATTTCTCCGGTAGCGGTGCTGGTCTCCCCGCGGCGGTTTTCTTCCCCACGTCAGACCCTGGAGACCGGCTGCAGCAGTGCAGCACCACTCTACAGTCTCTGCTCGGTACCTCAGCTGTTCAATTATTCATCACATCTCTCCCGTCAGTCACAGTGACAGAATAACGACATGTTTTTGTCCCTGCAGGATCTGTGAGAAACAGGCGCTCCCATGAAACAGCATTTATTTAGTGTCAGAACGATGCTCGGTTTATTCAGGAAACATGTGCTCCCAAAAATCTCCCAGTAGAGTCCACTTATGAAATCTAGTTTCTAATGGATGCTCTGGTGTGACAAGTTAACAGCTGAGCTCCTCAATTCAGCTTGTATTAAAGGGTCAGACCTCATTCAGCTTGTATTAAAGGGTCAGACCTCTATAAAAATAACACATTAGCTTTGTCCCAACACCCACACTTTGAGTCTTGAGTACATAAGTTGGTGTGGGGGCGGCTGTGGCTCAGGAGGGAGATCAGGTCATCCACTAATCTGAAGATCAGCGTTTCAATTCCCGGCTCCTCCAGTCCGCATGTCAAAGTGTCCTTGGGCAAGACACTGAATCCCTAATTGCTCCCGATGGCTGCGCCAATGGTGTGTGAGTGTGTGTGTGATGAGCAGGTTGGCCCCCTGCACGGTAGCTCCTCCATCAGTGTATGAATGTGTGTGTGAATGGTCAAAAAGACTAGAAAAGTGCAATATAAGTACAGTTCATTTAAACTCTCATGTTATAAGTTCACAGCTGAGCTTCTCAAATGCTCCTTTTAATTCTCTGAGGTTGTATTAAAATCTCTGTTGGGTTTGTCCCAACACACACACCTGCAGCTTTGAACACATAAGTTAGTTTTTATGTGTTTGTCCCACATCTTTTTTTTCCCCTTCTTTTTTTGCTTGAATATAATTATTTCTTTCCACATAAAATAAGGACATAAAAAGTGAAAAAATAACCATCAGATAATGAACCCTGCTGTAAAATCCAGCTAGAACCAGCTTCAAACTACAGCTGCTCATTAGCTGGTGTTGCTGGATTTACCTGCTGAGACAGCTTACTCAAACTCAAGCTGGTTTAACTGGTTATGAGCTGGTAGACCAGTTTAGTGTAGCTGTTTCAACATAAGATAAGATTCCTTTATTGTCACTGTACTTTAAATACAATGAGATTACTAGTGTCCATCACAGTGGTATTTTGACATACTACTGCATACGTACACACATACATACATTCAGCAACACACACAATCAATCATGACCTTTTATAAAACTATACAACAAAACAAAACAAAGGCAGGTAAAATAAAACAAAGGCAGGTAAGTAAAAAATGAAGTGCTGTGAGTGCAAGAGTCTGTAAACTATTATATAATGAAGTTCTAAAGTGGTTGAAGAGTCACAGTGTGTGTTTGTTGAGAGTCTGGATGGCTTTGGGAAAGAAACTGTTCAACAACCTCCTCCTCCTCCTCCTCCTCCTCCTCCTCCTCCTCCTTCTCCTCTAAAAGCCCAATGATGGAGGTAAAACAAACAAAACTAAATGTTTGGGACTCCAACAAATTAGGAAATCTTGTTGAGTTGTGGCAGCAGAAGCCATTACCATGACTACCCCAAGAAGAACGATGCTAAGCTTCATTGTTTATCACCAAAGCGGCGCAGGTGGATGATGTATGCTGATGACGTTTTCTTCTATATTAAGTTGCATCATAGCCTACAGTCTACACATATCAAACATGATGTCATAGTCAAGTTTATTAGATTCATGTTGCACAGTGCGGCTTTAATTAAACTTATAAGACTGCTGAAATCTCACAGAGTCCAGAGAGACGCCATTATTTGGTCAGTTTGTGGAGATTAAACAAAAATAACAAAGCTTATGAGCTCAGTTGAGTTGTATTATGGTGTTTTCACGAGCCACAGAACTCCTAATAAATTAATAAAGCTTGTTCCAGTGAGCTGTGATTAGCCTCCACACAGCTGCAGCTTTAATGAGCACTGGGACACTGTTGGCAAGTTATTAGCAATTCATAACAGTGTAGAGACTGAAGTAGAGACTTCACTACTCTCCAAATCACATGTGTGGGTATTTAGACAGAAGCATTATTAGTTAGTTAGATTGTTTTGGTTTTAACGAAGTGAATTAATGTTTTTATTTTCTTTAAACTAATAATCAGGATGCTAAATCTCTGCTTGAAGATCTAATCCGACCTCCTGTGTGTCCGCAGGTTTGACTCCTCCAGCTCTGCAGGCTCTCTGTAAACTGGTCACAGCGTCTGAAGCCGGAGAGCAGCTCATTCATAAGGTACTGATGTGTTGTGTAGTAGTGACTCTGTTGTTCATATCAGTGGTGGAAGAAGTATTCAGATCCTTTATTTAACCCTCCTGTTGTCCTCAGGTCAAGGAAGGACAGGAGGAAGGAAGGAAGGAAGGGAGGAAAGAAGGAAAGAAGGAATGAGGAAGGACAGGAGTAAGGAGGGAGGGAGGGAGGAAAAGAGGAAGGAAGTAAGGAGAGAAGGAAGGGAGGAAGGAAAGGAGGAAGGAATGAGGAAGGAAGGAAGTGAGGAAAGAAGTATGGAAGGAGGAGGGAGCAAAGAAAGAGGGAAGGAGGGGAAGAACGAAGGAAAATTAAAGAAAGAGGGAGGAAGGAAGGAAAGATGGAACAGTCAAAAGAGATGGGGTCAATTTGACCCGGGAGGACAACAGGAGGGTTAAGTAAAAGTACCAATATAGCAATGTTAAGATACTCCATTACAAGTAAAAGTTTAATTTTCAATATCTTACTTAAGTAAAAGTACATAATAAATGGTTTAACACAATATAATATATACATATTTTACATTATTACAACTATGTTTTTACTATATTTTCATTCATTATGTGTTAATACAGCAGCAAACGCTTGTGAGTGTCATTAATAAACACATGAATCTGCTTACAACTACATTATAGTTTGTTATAAACAATTTATTAACGGTTTATAAACTGCTTATGACTTCTAAATAGGGGGAGTTAAAGTCAACTTTTTCTTTAGTTGGACATTTTGAAAGGGGAAATGTCTCTTTGGTGATACTGCTGATAAGCAATACATGTCTAAAGCTACAGATCGAAGCTAGATGCTGTTTTTTTGTTAAAGGGCCACAATCCAAAAAGGTTGGGAAACACTGGTTTAGTCTTTAACAATTTCTTAAATTTCAAAAGCTTGTCATTCAGTTTTTTAATATACAATTTTACAGCTGTCAAATAACTGAAAGTGCAATATTTCCCTCTGAAATGTAGAAAGTAGAATCACATGGAAATACTACAGTAAAGTACCTCAAAATTGTACTTTAGTACAACACTTTTATAAACAAACTTGATTACTTTCCACCACTGCTTCACACCAACATATTCACATCTGAACAGTGCATGTGTGTTGTTGTTTTGGTATGAAATGACCTGAAATAAACGTTTTGCATTGTTTCACCCCAAAAAACAAAAACAAAAAAAAACTAAATTTTTTGCTATGATTTTTTTTTTCATTTCCAGCTGTTTATGACCTTATTATACTGAGAATAATACTAAAAAATGGCAATAACAATAATTAAAAACGTGTATTTATATAGCACTAAAATCAGCAATTAAAAATGCTTGAGGAGCGTTTTGGTAGTTGAGTGGTTATTGTGCATGCCACATAATCCCAGCGTCCATGGTTCGACTCTGGCAAGGGACCTTAGCTGCATGTCATTCCTCTCTCTCTCTCTCTCTCTCTCCTCTCTCTCTCTCTCTCTCTCTCTCTCTCTCTCTCTCTCTCTCTCTCTCTCTCTCTCTCTCTCTCTTTCTCCTCTCCTCTCCCTCTCTCTCTATCCTCTCCTCTCTCTCTTCTCTCTCTCTTCTCTCGTTTCTCCTCTCCTTTCCTCTCTGTCTCTCTCTCTCTCTTCTCTCTCTCTCTCTCTCTCTCACTCCTCTCTCTCTCTCACTCTCTCCCTCTCTCTCTCTTTCTCCTCTCCCCTCTCTCTCTGTCTCTCTCTCTTTCTTTCTCCTCTCCTCTCTCTCTCTCTCTCGTTTTTCTCTCTCTTTCTCCTCTCCTCTCCCTCTCTCTCTCTTCTCTCTCTCCTCTCATCTCTCTCTCATTCTCTCTCTCTCTCTCTCTCTCTCTCTCTCTTTTTCCTCTCCTCTCCCCCCCCCCTCTCTCTCTCTCTATGTCAGCCTCGTTCTATGCCATCTACTGTCAAATTAAGGTAGAAATGCCCCCAAAAAAGTGCTTGAAAAAGGGGCAGACATGAGGCGAACAGTAAGAAATACACGTAGTCACTCAACCTCACACACCTGCACGTGAGCTACATTAGATGGGATTATAAAAAAGCTTCACGATAAAACTCAGCCATTACATCACTCTTTGCAAGTCATGGTTCCCCTTTTTTTTAACAATGTGCATGACCTCCACGGCATGTAGGTATCATCGACATCAGCAAAACCATGCGTCCATCATGCATGACTGGGTTTGCTCTGACTCAAATAAACCTCTAAAGTTCTGTTTCCTCCTTCTCTCTCTCTCTCAAAAAAACCCACCTCACAAAAGGCGGTTAAAAGCATGGTGGGAATGGTAAGTGTTTCATGATGAAATTGCTTGACTGGAGTTCAAAGAAAGTGTAAGACTGATCAGAGTAGGCACAACAACAGAGATAACACCGACGAATTTTCCGCACTTAAGTCTAAATGTTTTATTTGGGGGAGATCTTTGTGATGTCAATGCTACATCAATCTTACTTTAATGAGAATTTCTTACTCAATAGACTCATTAGTTGTACCTTGATATGAAACCTGGAGAATTAATCAGAAGCAGAAAAGAATGAATTATATTTGAATTATATTATCTCCTTTAAAATGTTAACTTCTACACATACTACAGTAGCTGTCCTCTCTTTCTATCTCATCCCTGCCCCTTCCTTTACAATCATCATTATCGCCTCTTTTCCTTCCCCAACAGCTTCATCAAGTGCTGGTGCAGTTGCAGTCGGGCGACAAGGAGCAGGACTTTTCACTGGCTCCCATTCAAGTGTCGATAAGTGTGCAGCTGTGGAGGCTTCCAGGCTGCCACGAGTTCCTGGCTGCACTCGGTGAGTCATCAGCAGCAGCACAGTGAAAGAAAAGATACGGCTGCAGAGTTTCTGTATTTTTTTCCCTCATTGATAACAAATCCGACGTGCAGAGCCGAACGAAGAATGAGCCGATCTACATGCAAGTATTGTGTGTGTATCTAAATGTCTGATATATCTTATTCCACTGTTGTTGTCCAAAAACTGTTAAAAACACATCAGTGAGCCTCACAGCTGCACTGGGTGACATGTTCCTTCATTATGATGGAGCGGTTATTGTAGTTTGTTTAGAAACGGCTCCAAAGACTAAAAGACAGATAACCATAAAGATAAAGATGTGGGCATCCACACTTATGAACTGTAACTTCCTGTAAACAGCGGTGCTAAACACCCGCTGCTGGTTCCAGCTGTGTCTGCAGCTAGTGAAAATAGATACTGATGAGATGTTACTGCTGTATGTTGGACAGAGAGATAAAAAGAAAAGCAGAAGGGTTCACAGGCAGCTGCTGATTCAATGTGTTGATCAGAAGTATTTCAGACACTAGCTGCTGTAATGTTTCAGTATTTACAGACTAAACTGCACCAAACTGATGATTCACGATGTGTAAAAGACGACCAGCTTTTATTAAATGCTATTAGAACACACTTGAAGTCTAAAAGGTTCACTAACTTTGTAGTTTTTGACACAGTATATTAGAGATCAAAATTCCAGCATCACTGTCTAGTTTAGTTTAGATTATTTCAGACATTAAACTCAAATACACATGTATAAATAAAGTAAATAATCATATGTCCTTGTTTTTCTTCATCTCCCTTAGAAATAGTAACAAATCAAAAGGAAAGAAAGAATAGTATTTGCTTATAACAGTAACCCTTTCTACAGTAGTATTTCGAATAGAGCTCAATGTACATAAACATTAACTGTATAATAAAGAGAGACAAAACTATCTAAAGATATCACCTCTGGGTGTCATTCTGCTCTGATTTGAAGTGCGTCAGTCAGTTTCCAGAACACCTGATATATGAAGTTATTGAAGTTTTACTGTAAATATCAGGCTGGATTTTCTCGTGCTGTGTGGTTTATAGGAATGATTTTGATTGGCTGTCACTGTTTCTAGCGTTCATCAAATCGTTCTGAAAGTGATCCAATGATATCATTCAACACTGTCGATGTCGTTATATTTGTGGTTTGAAATTCACCTTCCACTAGTGCTAAAACGACTTTTAAAATGATATAGTCATAGTTATCCTTATAGTTCTTGGTGTTGGCAGCCCTCAGTTACTAATACAAAATTGTCGGGAACCATAATGTATAAATAAATAGACAATACTGGAGTAAAAAGCAGAATATTTTCCTCTGAAATGCAGCGAAGTACAAGTATAAAGTAGCTTAAAAGAGAATAAAGTACCTGAAAAGTGTATTGAAGTTCAGTACTTGAGTAAATGGATGTAGTACATAGTTAATGTCCATCCTTTAACATTAACTGCATTAGTTTTATCAGTTTATTTTGTGTCCTCCTGCTCAGGGACTGCAGATGTAAATGAGCTAATTGGGTACCACACATTTCTTCTCCTTATGTGAGATGAATGTCTTTTGTTCCCAGACAAATAGAGAGAGAGATAGAGACTGAAGTACATCGAAGTTCAATACCTTGAGTAAATGTACGTAGTTAATTAAGCCTCTGTGTCTCTCTCAGGGTTTGACCTGTGCGAGGTGGGTCAGGAGGAAGTGGTGTTGAAAACTGGGAAGCAGGCCAGCAGGCGGACCATGCATTTCGCCCTTCAGTCTCTTCTGGCACTCTTTGGTGAGAATAAAGCATACAAACATTTAAGACTTCTAAACTGAATCTAATCCCTGATGTTTGATATTATTTCTCTCAAATGTCAAACTGAACTCTTCAACTCTCTTTTTTTTTTTTTTTTAGACTCCACAGAGCTTCCCAAACGCCTGAGCATGGACAGCTCTTCCTCTCTGGAGTCTCTCTCATCGTCCCAGTCGGCGTCCCAACCCCAATCTTTACCCCTCTCCTTCAGCTGTTACCCACCTCAGCCCTCCTTCTTACCCCCCGTCTGCCCCGACAACCTCTCCTGCGATGCCATCTCCGTCTACAGCCTCAGCTCCCTCGCCTCCTCTCTCAGCTTCCTGTCCCGGCCCGAGCCCGCGGGAAGTGACATCATCAGCCAGCGGTCGCATCAGCAGGAGCTGGAGAGGCCTCGGGGAGGTGGGGGGGGTCTGTACGCCTCGCACCGGCAATCAGGAGGCCTGTCGAGGCGGCTGACGGGTCACGGAGGAGGGTTAGGAGGAGAGGCGGAGGACGAGGAGTACGAGGGGTATTCCATCATAAGCAGTGAGCCTCTGGGACGAGGAGGAGGAGGAGGAGGAGGAGGAGGAGGAGGAGGATGTGACACGCTGCCTCTACCTGCAGGACACCGCCAAGGCAGAGGTGGTGCAGGGAGAGGATCTGGCAGGGGTCACGGGTATCCGATCACAGTTTCCTCTAAAGGAAGCATCAGCACACCCACGTCTCCGATTAAAGCTCCGCCGCTGCCCCCGAATGTTCCTACCAGCCCCAAACCCAAACAGGAAATGTGAGTTTAAATCTGTATCCTTTAGTCAGGAAGAATTCATTATTGTTATCCTCTCTGAGATGCACTGGAGAGAGGTGGGAAAGTGGGAAGAATTGCTGTAAATTTCCATTTTTATGTTGATAATATGTCTTTTGATATGTGAGGAGTCTTGTCAGTATTGTGCACATTTATTGGGAGTCAGTGCTCGAATTCAACCCTTCACCGTTCACTTGATCATGCTCACTGTAATCTAACACACTTGTACAGTAGATATGTACAAAGCTTTTATGCACATATAGAAATTGTAGCTATAGTGATAATCACCACACAGTCCATTATGTTCAGAACAGAATGAGTTAATGCACATGTTTGTGGCATTTTATTCATATTTTTTCCCTCTTTAAGCATTTTCTATCTAAATATCCTAAGTACATTTACCCAAGTACTGTCCTTAAGTACACATTTTGAGGTACTTGTACTTTTACTGTAGTATTTCCATGTGATGCTACTTTCTACATTTCAGAGGTAAATATTGTACTTTCTACTCCACTAGATTTATTTGACAGCTTTAGTTACTTTTCAGATGCAGATTTGACACAATGGATAATATAACAAGCTTTTAAAATACAACACATTGTTAAAGATGAAACTAAAAAGCAGTGTGTAGGTGGCTCACATTTCAGATGCCTATGAGTTGTTAACAGCTCCACCAAATAGTGATTTTTCCCTCTAAACTTCTCACATGCTTTCATTTCAATAAATGTTCAAATGATCCAATTTTTCAGCAAAATCAAAGATTAGAGAAAAAGTCCAAAAACTGAAAACACATATGCTGGAATCTCAGATGTTACCAGCTTTAAGTGAACAAATATATGAGACTATCTTTATTGTTTCGTTATTGGTCCCGGTTTCCAGGTGGTGCCCCGTATTATTAATACATTTTAATAATTTATCTTTTAATAACCAAACATACTCAAACCAGATACCCAAAAGTGATATTAAAACTTGCAGGACATCCAAACATCATTGTCATTTATTTTGGACACCTGAAGTAACTCTTCCTACTTTGCCTCCTTTTATCTTTTGGCCTTGTTTATTTATTATATTAAGTGTTATAAGTTATAAAAACAACATATCATATATCATAGCATGTACAGTTTGAGCTGATTAGTAATGCCTGTTTTGATATAACCAGACATTAATCTCTTTTATTTCTTCACTTTTTCTAGCTCATCCCCTCAGAGAACCGGCAAAGGGAAGGTTAGCAGCTCTGAGTCGGACCAGTCGAGTACCGAGACGGACAGCACGGTCAAGTCTCAGGAGGAGAGGATGGGTCCTGCGGGTCAGCTGGACCCTCAGGAGCTGGCCCAGAAGATCCTGGAGGAGACGCAGAGCCACATGCAAGCTGTGGAGAGCCTCCAGAAAGCAAACATTAGAGGGAAGACACTGACTCTGAGAGGACCTGAGGGAAGAGAGGAGGCACAAGCCAGAAAACCTTCCCTCTCCACCCCCACAACCCCGACTCTGACGCCCACAGGAGGAGCACGAGGGTTTCAGCCGTCCGAGACCAGCGCGTTCAGCCGACCTCCCAGCAGAGCCAGTCTAAAAGCTTGTTCCTCTCCTCTTTCCGTCCGTAGTCCTCTTTCGCCACTCTCCCCCTCTGTTTCAACACCTCCTCCGACTCGACCCAAACCTCCGTCCCGCTCCTCCTCTCTACAGAAGATCAGCTCGGGCTACAGCAGCCCCGCTCGCTCCTCTCCATCTTTATCTCTCTCTGTGAAGGATTCCCCAGATGTGCACGCGCAGCCCAAACTGAAATACCCTACCTCACCTTACACCGCCCACATCTCGCCCTCCCACTCTCCCGCCGGCAGCGTCCCATCGCCGGCCCTCTCCTACTCCTCCACCGGCTCCGTTTCAGCCTCCTCCAGCCCCGCAAACACCCCCGAACTCCCCCAGTCCAAACACGACAACAAAGTCCAGGCAATCCACAACTTAAAAACCTTCTGGGCCAACGCCGCCCAGAAACACGAGGTGCCCTGCCCCGCCAGTCTGCTCCGAGGCGGGAATAAAAAAATGAGCACGGTTCAGAAAGATGTTTTGGGTTTGCTGAACCTCTCGCCGAGACACGAGCCTGCGAGCAAAGACGTGGAAGCATCCGAGAGTCAGAACACTGGTGACAGACTCAACGTTCACCACCAAAAACTGGAGGCCAAACCTCCTCCTCCATCACCTCCCTCCTCTAAACCTAAAGGCACTAAACTTCACTCTGGGAACGGCTACAAGTTTCTCTCACCTGGACATTTTTTTCCATCTTCTAAATGTTGAGAATTGGGATATTTTAGAGTCATTAGGCCAATCCTCTGTTTGAATTCTCTGTGTTTTTACTATGACAGAAGCTGTCCGTTTTGTCAGCAAAACCACATTGTAGCAATACCTGCTGAATGACGAGGATGAAGGAGGAGTGCTGTTAACGTTTTATTGTAAAGGGATTTTACACTAAAAGTTTTTTGAATGTGATGACTGTGCCTTCTTCTGGAGAGAGCTGGAAGGAGAGAAGAAAAAAGAGCGGAGGGAGCGTCGATCCTCTGGCTTTAAATGTGTTTTTAATGACTGACAAGAGAGCATGTGTCTCGATGCCTCCGTGTACACTGAAAATGAACGTTGACTGAATGCCCGTCACCATTACAGAGGAAAAAAGGGGGGAAGGTTTTTTTTTTCTGTCAACCTAAACGCTCGCTATGTTTGTGTAAGTTGATTAGCTACCTGAATTGGATTTTATTGTGTAATAATTATTGTTAAATGTCTTTACCGATGCTTATTGTTGTCATTTATTTTGTTACGTAAACTGTGTTTTGCAGTCATTATTACACATTTTATAAAGACAAATAAACCAATGAAGAAGTAATGAAACTCTTTTTGATATATATTTTTTTTCTTAACGCAGATTCGATTTGTTTTTTAATAACTTCTTAATGTACAATTTTGCAGCAGACTTCTATTCAGAGATATCTACATTCTCAGTGAATAAAATGTTCCTTTTCTGGTCTTTCTTTCATGATATAAATCAATTCTGAAGCGGAAGAAAAAATTCAGCACACATTCTGTGATCATGAAACTGTGAATCTTAGAATTTAACACATATGAGGAGAAGTAGAGTTTATTTTGCACACTATGTCCTAACAGACTTGTACAGTAGATGTATAGAGAGCTTTTATGTACATGTACAAGTTGTATCTATAGTATATTTGTAGGCACTTGTTTTTCTGTCATGTGATCGTCCACCGGGCCACAGCAGTGGTGGAAAGTAAGTAATTACATTTATTCAAGTACTGTCCTTAAGTACAATTTTGAGGTACTTGTACTTTACTGTAGTATTTCCATGTGATGCTACTTTCTACATTTCAGAGGGAAATATTGTACTTTCTACTCCACAACATTTATTTGACAGCTTTAGTTACTTTTCAGATGAAGATTTGACACAATGAATAATATAACAAGCTTTTAAAATACAACACATTATTAAAGATGAAACTAGTGGTGTCCAACCTTTTTGTCTTTTAACATCTTACAAAAAGCAGTGTGTAGTCTGGCTCACATTTCAGATGTCTATGAGTTGTTAACAGCTCCACCAAATAGTGATTTGTCCCTCTAAACTTCTCACATGGTTTCATTTCAATAAATGATCCAATATTTCAGCAACAATCAAAGATTAGAGAAAAAGTCCAAAAACTGAAAACACATTTGTGTATTAGAACTTAGTTTTATCTTCTTTCCTCTCCCATTAATCATCTCACCACCCCTCACATTTATGTGCTGACCCTTTGGAGGGGCCCCACCCCTAGGTTGGGAACCACTGGACTAAACTAGCTAATTGTATATAAAGTAGTGTAAACTAGCTCCACCTCCAGCAGCTACAACATTAACATGCTGCTCTAACACTGATGCTTCACTATTAATAATCTAATGATGTCATATATAATAATATATCAGTCAGAGGGACCAAACCACTACTTTTACTGTAATACTGCATACTACATCACTCATAATACTGCAGTACTTTTACTGTAATACTGCATACTACATCACTCATAATACTGCAATACTGCATACTAAATCAAGCTCATAATACTTATGTACTTTTACTACATCAAAGTCATAATACTTATGTACTTTTACTGTAATACTTGTACTACATCAAGCTCATAATACTTATGTACTTTTACTGCATCGAGCTCATAGTACTTATGTACTTTTACTGTAATACTTTTACTGCATCAAGCTCATAACACTGATGTACTTTAACTTTTATTAATAGGGTTAGGGTTAGGGTTAGTAATTTTTTACATTTTACATAAATCTGAGTCCTTCCACTGTGATTAGCAGGCAGTGTAGTGATTCAATGGTGTGGACCGCTCAGCCAATCAGATCTCTTCCGGAGGGCGGGACTAACGTGTTGATAATTCTCTCTGGTGTCGCCTCCTACCGCGCAGCCGCAGCCCGAGTGACGAAGATGGTGCTCATCAAGGAATAGTGAGTCTGAAGTCTCTTTTTTAAAACAAAAATCTCTTTTAAATGCATTTATAACCACATTTCCACCCATCCGACACCATATCCCACATTGCTAAAGACTTGTGTATGGAATCGCGGTGTCGTTTGGCTGTATTTCGTCGCGATATAACCCGTAAAAAGCCATGTTTAAGCGGGGTGGATAACGGGACACACCGGTCTTTTTTTAGGCGTTGCTAGCATCGCGAAGCTAACGTTAGCGTCAGGAGCAGCAGCAAGATAATTAGCGTCTTAATGGACAAAAAACGTTACATAAATACAAAAAATACTGCACACACACACATGCAAAAATACAATCTACACATTAAGACACTTAGCAATGATTTGATGCTTTAACATATTGCTATTATTACCGTTTTCGGGCCTGTTATGCGTGTTTTTAAAGAGCCGTAATGTTAAGCTTTGTGACAGATTAAAGGCTAGCAGCGGCTCTGTTAGCTGCTAGCATGACACATTATCCTCACCATCTCTAACACACATTATTTAAGCATTATATAACACATTTATTGCATGTATTTTGAATGCATTACCATAGTGCTAACGCCGAAATTATGGTGAATATAGTGTGTGAATTGTGTTGTTGTTGTTTTGTGGCCCTTGCTTGACTTAGGTGGGTAGCTTCAGGGTTATGAAAGGACTACTTTAACAGGGAGGATAATACTAACTAACTAACTAAGTGTTATTTAATGAGGCTGCAGGTTGCACATACATCTGTGGTCTTTCTTCCACTTTTCCCTTTTTCCTCAGCATGCAGCTAAGTTAACCTGTATCTGCTGTAAATAACGGTACCTGTTGTAAGCAGTGCTGCAAAGTAGCTAAATGCATTTACTTTAATACTGTAGTTAAGGTGCAATTTTGATGTGCTTGTACCTTTACTGTAGTATTTCCATGTGATGCTACTTTCTATATTTCAGAGGGAAATATTGTACTTTCTACTCCACTACATGTATTTGTAGACATTATGTGTTATAATTAACCAAACTACAGCAAATAACATGTGTTCATAATGCAGTGATGAAAAATAACTACATACATTTATTCAAATATTGCAATTAAGTGCAATTTTGAGGTATTTGTTTGATGCTACTTTCTACATCTCAGAGGGAAATATTGTACTTTCTACTCCACTACATTTATTTGACAGCTTTAGTTAATTTTCAGATAAAGATTTGACACAATGGATAATATAACAAGCTTTTATAATACAACACATTGTTAAAGATGAAACCAGTGGTTTCCAACCTTTTGGTCTTTAAACATCTTACAAAAAGCAGTGTGTAGTCTGGCTCACATTTCAGATGTACTTTTACTGTAATACTTTAACTACATCAACTTTCTACATTTCAGAGGGAAATATTGTGCTTTCTACTCCACTACATTCATTTGTAGACATGTGTTATAATTAACCAATAACATCATTATGCTTCACTATTAATAATCTAATGATGTCATATATAATAATATATCAGTCAGAGGGACCAAACCACTACTTTTACTGTAATACTGCATACTACATCACTCATAATACTGCAGTACTTTTACTGTAATACTGCATACTACATCACTCATAATACTGCAGTACTTTTACTGTAATACTGCATACTACATCACTCATAATACTGCAGTACTTTTAGTGTAATACTGCATACTACATCACTCATAATACTGCAGTACTTTTACTGTAATACTACATACTACATCACTCATAATACTGCAGTACTTTTACTGTAATACTTATATAATAATGCTTA
The DNA here is from genome assembly GCF_963691925.1 of Scomber scombrus. NCBI lineage: Eukaryota > Metazoa > Chordata > Actinopteri > Scombriformes > Scombridae > Scomber > Scomber scombrus. The sequence continues at coordinate 14,621,077 of NC_084984.1, forward strand.
CATTTTCTTACTTAGTAGGGTTTTTCATGCAGGACTTTTACTTGTAATGGAGGATTTTTACACTGTTTTATTTGTAGTTTTATTTAAGTAAAGGATCTGAGTACTTCATGCATGCTTGTATAGCTGGGATGTGTAGTTAGGTTAAGAAAACCCTCCACCTCTGTGTACATGCAGCAGTTCTTATAACTTAAATCACAGCAAGAAAATCTGTTCAACTGTAGCTGATTTTCAAACAACAACAATGTTTTCATATGAATCGAACACCAGTATAAATATTAATAAAGCTGGTGTGGACAAAGTCAATATCACAAGATTTTTGACCAAATACCTCAATATTGATATTGAGGTAATATTATAGGGAGGACTACTGGTGTATTTACACAATGAGATTTGTGATAAAAGATCATTAATAGTGTGGATTAAAAGACTAAGTGGATTAAAGTGGTAAAAAAAAAGGGATAAATAATAGAAAAAACGGAAGATTGGCATGTTCAGAAAGTGTAATACAGCCTTTAAAAAGACCATATCACATCACAGTATCTGAAATATAAGATGATATCTAATCTCATATCATGGTATCAATATGATATTGATATAAAGCCCAGCTCTTATAAAACCTCAGTCATTTGCATACCTTTTTTAAATTTTATTTGGACTAATAATCCATCCTTCATAAATGTGTTTTCCAGCTCGCTGTAACAGGCACAGTGTGTCTCCACAGCTCAGATATCTATTCATCGCTGTGTTGTATAATTTTCCTGCAATCTGGTCTCATCTCACTCCACAATATAACCAGAAAGCAGACGGACCACATTCTAAATAATCATGTCTTTTATGTCAGTGTAGTCAGGGTTTTTTTTATTGTGGGGGACTTTAACTGCTGCATTAGAAAGTCAGCTTAATATTTTTTTATTTATGTAATTGAATTTGAGGATATAAGAGATTTATAACACTCTTAAGGATTGTATCTGTAGTGAACATTTGTGTTGATCTGTTGTAGTCTCAGAGGCCGTGTGAAGTAGATTTGTGAGAAATTATATGGAAGTTTTGATGTAAACTGTCTATACTTTTATCAGGGGGCCCAGATATGTTTGCTGCAGGGCCCATTTTGGTCCACGAGCGCTGTTTGCCCACCACTGCCATTTCACTTACATGCTCCAACCTCAAAATTCATGACCGCTTTGAATAATTAACAATTAATTCCTTAAAAAGAAGCTTATTAATTTATACAGAAGATAATTTTATGAATGGAAAAGTCTGTTAAATATCCCCAAAATGTTTAATTTACATTTTACAATAAAACACATTTTATTTTTTAAGATTTTCATGCATATTTGTTTGGCATGTGAATGTAAATTATGTAGAAAATGGCCAGTGTGACTGAAGTGAAACAGCTTAACCCTTCTAACCCATACTGTATTATGTAAGAGTTGTTATCTTGTTGTGAAATTCAGTTACGTTCATGACTGATCGACACATTAGGTGTGTGTGTGTGTGTGTGTGTGTGTGTGTGTGTGTGTGTGTGTGTGTGTGTGTGTGTGTGTGTGTGTGTGTGTGTGTGTGTGTGTGTGTGTGTGTGTGTGTGTGTGTGTGTGTGTGTGTGTGTGTGTGTGTGTGTGTGTGTGTGTGTGTTTTCTGATGTAATTCAAAACAGAAACTAATGATAATGAATGACAGTGCAGATTATTCCTGCACTTTTTAATTCATTTTTTTTAGTCTATAAAATTGTGAAAAATGTCCAAAAAGACTTTGAAATTGCTTTTTTCTTCTTCTAACAAATATTAAAACCCCAAATACATGAATTTTACTTCATTTATGTTAACAAAAAGCAGCAAATATCCAGCTCTGTGTGACTAAATGAGTGTTAAAGAACATAAACGGTTCATTAAAGTGATTAAATTAAATACATGATACTGAATATTATAGATGTGAATGACAGTTAGAGATCAAAGTACATTTATATGCATCTCCGCGTTGAACAATCGACTGGGCCACGTGTTCCTGATACAGAACGATCCGTTTCCTTTATCAGCAGTTAATCAATAACTGATTAATCATTAACGTACCTGTCGTTGTAAGAGAGCGGGATCCTTACTATTTTCATTTTAGAAGTATGAGGTTTAAGCACAACTCCAATCAACTCTACACTAAACTTAAATTTAAAGTTAGTCATGGTCACTTTTGATCTTTTTTTTTTTATTATGCTTTTAATGAATGTTCATATACAACAAATAAAACCCAATTAAACTATAATCATAATATTTCACTACCTAAATAACCGTCAGTCTACACTTTAGTCTTAACCTTTCAATATCCTTATTTTTCATACTGTCATCATATCATTTTATGCATCTTGCACATGTAATTATATTTGAAAGAGTCCTCGTTGTTTAACTTCGGTCATTAAGGTTTTCAATTTTCCTCAAGAGCAGAAAGCATCTAAGCCAAAAATAAAAACTTTTGTTTTCTAGAAGGAAAAACAACAGATTTTGATTTATAATCCTTCTGGGAATCTTTTTTTTTTTATGTGAAATTTAAGCTTCTTGACTTTTGGGAAACATTGCCACAGAAAACTTGTCATGACTGTTACAATGAAGATGAAGTAAATGAGTCACTGCTGGTTTTTATGCTGTAATTTCTCATCTTGTGCTGCTGAAATGTGACAAACAGGGAGATAACCACACATGTAGACTTCTTTAGGAGTTGTTTTTTACTTTTTTACTCCATTTATAGCTTAAATTATTCAGAATTTAACACTTGTATTTAAATGTCTATATTTTGCCACGTGTTGCTTTTATATGTCCTATCTTGAAGCATTTTATGTTTTTTAGGTAAGATTAAGGATTAAAAATACATTTAATTATAAAATAAATATAGATAAAACATTTAATTGGTGCAATGTGCTGTAATTTTTTATATTTATTACATTCAGCAAAGTATTTTACAGCTTCAACAATTACCTATAAAATTAACTATTTTTTGTAATTATTTACGCTTCAGCTTCTCAAATGCAAAGATTTGTTGCTTTTCTCTGTTTTAAAAAAAAAAATCAATATACAAAGATTATGTTTTAGGTTTGCAGCTGCTTTTTATTAAATCCAAATTTTAAGCTTAATCTTTTAAAGTACACTGTAATTCTTTATTCTCCTGTTTTCATCTGTACATTTACTCTATTTTTTAGCTTAATTATATTCAGAATTTAACACTTTTAATCACATTTTACTGTCTTTTTTTATTTGCCACGTGTTGCTTTTTATATTCTCTCTTGATGCTTTTTGTTTTTTAAGTAAAGTGCTTATCTTCCTGTTGAAATGTGCTATAGGATTAAATCTGGACTGTAGGAAAATATAAAGCCCATTTTCACTCTGACATTTTAATATTTAAAATTAAATATTTAAACGATTATTGCAGCATTAAAGTATTTTCCATTACTCTTATACACACTCATATTTTAGTTTTAGTGTCTGCTGTTTTTTTAATAACATAATCCCTTATTTATTCCCCTGTGGCTTTTAAATCCATCATATTTGCTTTCAAGTCATTTAAAAAAAAAAAAAAATATTTATAGCCGTTTTTTGTTTGTTTCTGCTCTAAATTCAGCGTGTCTTGCCGCATATTTTCAGCTATCTTCATCAATCAGCGTGTGTGTTTAGGTTATGGGTGGAGGGTTGAATCTGCCAATCTCAGTGAAGGTTTGTTTGGAGGAGGAGGAAGAGGAGGAGGAGGAAGACTGGAAACTCCCTGTATGCTTCTGTAGTGAATCCTCTCATCTCATAATTAAACTGTGATGTCTTTATATGGAGCTGCTGCTGTGTATAATCAAGCCTGAGTATTACTGCAGACTAGTGAGCAGCTGATCCAGGCTGTTTTTAACCTTTTTATTTATTTCACTGCTGTGTGTTGGGTTTTTTTTTTTTGCTTAAAATAATTAATTGATTCAAGCGTGTTGTGTTCGGTAAATTAAAATACTTGTTTTTGAATGCTTGCTTGGAAATAATCATGACATATGACCTGACGAAACTAATTAAAAGCATAACAATCTAATCTGTCATGTTGACACGAGAAAAATGGAAGAAATATTGAACTTTTTAGAAGTTATATTAGATATATGTATTCTTATCCTGTGTGATTTGAGTCTGTTTTTGAAGATATTACTTTTTTTTTTTTTTTTTTACACTTCATTACACTCTTACATGAGCTTTGGTGAAAAAAATCATCTGCAGCAATTTTGATAATCTTTTAAGTAATTTTTTTAGTAAAGAAGGTAGAAATTCACATTTTCCAGCATCTTAAATGTCTATATTTCTAGGTTTTCTTTTATTCTCTGATATAAAACTGAATATTTTGGGATTTTGTGGCTGTTTGCTGTACAAAACAAGACATTTGAAGACGTCAACTTGCACTCAACTTATGACTATCTGATATTTTATAGACCAAACGATCAATAGATTAACAAAGAAAATAATGTGTACTGTTAGTTGCAGCTACAGTACAATAATGTGCTGTATCTAAATGACTAAAGCAGAGTTTAATGTTGTTAATAATAATAGTAACAAACTTTATTTAAAAAGCACTTTTCAAAATCCAAGTCACAGTGCTTTTTGCGTAATGACACAATAATTTAACAGTTTTATTAGACTTTGAGTGTAAAAAGTGACACTACACTTGTCCGATGTACCGTTCCATTTATTTAAACATTTTAACATCAGCATTTTACTCCTGTGTTTATATTAATGACATCACTAATGTGTTGTTTGTTTCTCTCCCTGTTTTCTCTCCTTCCTGCTCTCAGCCGCGTAGTGTTGCCGATCTCTGTGGAAGAGGTGAGTATCGTTACCGTTGTACTTTCTTTAATATTGTATAACAGATTATTTTAAGCCATACATTGTGATTTAACACAACAACAACAAACAAGGGGGGAAAAATCATTAAAAATATGAACTCAGGAAACGCTATCATAACTCTCAAGGATCTGTAATGAGGAAACACAATTACCAAATATAATAAAAACTGGAAAGAACTGGAAAGAACCCAATTATAATAAAAAATAAAACAAAATACAGAAAAATAGAGAGAAAGAAAACAAAATACAGAAAAATAGAGAGAAAGAAAACAAAAAGCTAGACTAAAATAGAGCATAAAATAATGATTTGCATTAAAATTACAGTGTAAATTACAGCTGTTGCATGTTAGTTTTGATAGTTTAATGTAAATGTTCTCTTGCAGACAGGCAGCTCATCACTCCGGCTGTAGTCTGGGGCTCATACTAAAACAATAGCCTTTGTTGGAGATGTTTATTGGTGTGTCAGGCTGGTACAGGAGAGCTGGACCGGCCTCAACCTAGAAAAACTACAATCTCTTGTGTTATCTTGCTTTAATAGCCGTCACATATTTGTACCCAGTTTTGTGCGTGTGTGTGTGCGATTGACTTACCCTCAAAAATGTTTTTCTCTCTTTATTTGATTAGTTTTTATTTGAGCCCCGAGCCCTGTTGTGATGTTCGATGACATCATGCTTTGGCTCCAGTTCACAGTCTCCTCTAATGGGAAGGAAAAACATTGTGGCTGCTAGTCAGAGCGTTTTTTTAAGGTTTTATGAGGAATAATTGTGTTTTTCTGTAGATTGAACACAACAAGAAGGTTTCTCTACTTCTGGTTGTCCTTAACGATAAAAACAACCAATAACATCTTTACAAAAGCAGGTTAATGTTATGTAATATTATCACAGAGTCATTGGTGGCATAGATCTCTGCTTGTGTACATTAGATTTTTTAGGTGTTTTTACATCTTTTACATATTTTTAAATACTGCAGGGAACTTATACTGGCACTGTTTTGCACACGTATTTTATTATGTTTAATGCACATTAGGGCCTGACCTATAATGGGTTTTTGGGGCTGATGCCAATTTAAGGACGGGAAACAAAAACAAAAAGTTTAACTGTAAACTTTATTGTATAAAATGACAGTAAACTTCACTGGGAATTTAATAACTATAAATTCCTATAAATAATAAAACACACACAGCAAACACACATGTAAATATATATTAAAATTGAATAAAGAAAAGGATGAAATCTACATACAATTCTGCCTATATAGCTTTAAAAAAAGAATATTGGTGCATATTGGACAACATATATGCTTATACCAATATATCTGTAATAGGCTGATAATATCAGTCTGTCTCTAATACTTTATCTGTTTTATTAGAACAATTTTGGGGTATTTTAGTAATTATTTTAGTTTATTTCTTCCTGTATATAGTTGCAGAAGGTGTTTTTATTTTATGTGTAGCTGCAGCAACCAAGTTATTTCCGGAGAAGGATCAATAATGTTTCTGTTTATCTAAATAATAACTACCGTAATAAAAGAGGCCTGCAGAGCCCAGGAGGTGTCACACAGAGTTAAAAAAACACCAAATATACGCTCTTGATGTTATAATTTGTATGCATTATTTAGAAATGTGTGCTCTACATTAAACATCTCGTGCACACAAATAACTAATCTGTAGTTTTTTGTCTTCAGGCTCTTTGCTTCACTCTCACGCTACCCAAACAAATCTCACACTAAATAATGTCAAATAATAAGACAAAGCTGCTCTGTAGTGAAACATATATACAGTAGTACAGTTGTATTCCTTTAACCAGGCCTCAGCACAGCTACACTGGACTTCCTCTTACTGGGTGGAGCCTGAAAACGGAATGAGTCATTTTTATGCACAAGTGGTTTAATCATTCATACAAAGTCATTGTTCTCTTCCATGAAACAATGGATTACAACAAGTTCAGTTCAGTTTTATTGTCATTCATACTTGTTAAAAACATGAAGGAATGAAATTTGTTACTCAGGTCCAGCAGTGTACAAAATAAATAACACGAATAATAGACCCTAATATAAATAATTAAAATATCCTAAAAACTAGGAATGGGGGAAAAAATGGATACAGCATAATATCACGATATTTTGCATGGCAATATATGACTGCGAATGAAAATTGAAGGTTTTTTTTGCCTTTGGGGTTAGTATAATTTGCAGGTGAAAAAAGGTAATGAATTGCAGTATATCGCAATATATATTTAAAATCGCAATCGTGATAATATCGTATCGTGGAGCCTCTGCTAAAAACCTATGATAATAAATAGAACATACAGTTGAAATAATAGTTTTTAAAAAAAAAAATACAATTGTTGTTTATTATTAGAATAATATAATTAAGTGGTTTCTCCCATTAACTGTAGAAAAACAAATGGTAAAAGATTGTTTTGAAGCCCTTTTTGTTGATAATGGATTAAAAAATACTGGATTAAGTGTCATTAAATAGCAAAAAAACATCACAATTGAGCAGCTTAGGCTTCTGTCAATTAACATTCACCCCAACATATTTTAGAGCCTTAAATATATATATTTTATTGCTATGTTAAAACTATTATTAGAATCATAGGTGAAGACAAATCTTGGTACTGCAGTGGTTTCAGGGAACTCGCTCAGTCTTTAATCACAGGATGAAATCAGCAGTTTTGTGTCGCTGTAGATTCAGTTTTTCAATCTCCGTCTTCTGTCTCCTCCCTTCTTTTTTCCCTTTTTCTCTCGCAGTATCAAGTCGGGCAGCTGTACTCTGTGGCTGAGGCCAGCAAAAATGAGACAGGAGGAGGAGAAGGCATCGAGGTACTGAAGAACGAACCCTACGAGAAGGATGGAGAAAAGGGACAATACACACATAAAATATACCACCTAAAGAGGCAAGTATTTAAAAATTAGCCCAACTTTTTATACAGCATTTAATCTCTGAAGTTTCCTTTTATACTTATCATTTATCCAGCTGTACATCCCAGTAAGAACCAGTAAGATGTAATGGTAATGGTAAAAGTCCATTTTTATCTTTTTCATAGTTCTCAGATCCTGCTTAGTCTCGTTAAATGTGCTTTTATGTAACTATATGACACCTGTTGTACATTTTGTAAAATCATCTAATCCTTGGAGTTTCCTTATACTTATCATATATCCAAACATATGTCCGGAAAATAGTAAGTTATTGTTTTAAATAGTACATTTTTTATCTATCTCATAGTTCTCAGATCCTGTTTTTATGTAAATTTGTGACACTGGTTGTACATTTTGTAAAAGAAGTCATTAATCTCTAAAAGCGTCTTGGTTAACTAAAGATTGAATGAAAATATATATATTTAAAAAAGAGTGTTAACATGTTCGTAAGGTGGACGAAATAATGGAAACCTAAGATAAGATAACCCTTTATTAGACCAACGATGGGGAAATTTACAGTGTTACAGCAACAAAAATAGAAAGATCAATAAAAAAGAATAAAGAACAGTGTATAATAAGTAAATAAACGAGCAATAAGAATAATTAGAGATAAAATATAGTAACATTATATACAAGACGATGATATTGACATTAGTGAGAGTTTAATTGAATAGAGATTGGCAGGATGTTTGCTTTAAAATTAGTTATAACAGCTTCTGTCACACATAAGCAGGTGTGTCTTTTAATTAAAGCCTCACCCACAAGGATGCATGGACCACTGAGCTGAGCTGTTCATACAGAACTGACTGCTATAAATATCAGCTTCACCAATCTAGTACTCATAAATAAACATTATGTAAAGATACCAGCTTCACAAAGCCGGCATTAATAGCTTTTATTGTCTTCTTTCTGGACAACGCCCCCAAACAGGTAACCTGAGTCAGTTAAACCTGGCAGCAGAAAGACCAAAAGAGGAACTTGATATGACTTTTTTTGCCCCCATCTGGACGTGTTTGTTTTTTGATAATAGGAAACCGTTAGGCTGTCGGACGCTTGTTGCCAACTGTTTAATGGTGATGGTAAAACTAATACTGGTAATAATGGTAGCTATCTGAGGAGAGACATTAGGTGTCAAATGAACTATTAGATTAGATGGAGCACCTTTTTAGCAGCCTTTTTATAATTGAGCTTGTATATTTTGGGCTTTTTGCCTTTTTTTTTTATTTGAACGTAGCTGGCATAGAGGCCAACAGGAAAATGCATTTATGTGGCATGCACGATAACCACTTGGCAACCAAAGCACTATGCTGATTTTGTTTTTGTGTAGTTTTTCTGCACTATACACCTTGCGTTTTTTCAGGAGCGCCATGAATTCCTCAAGCTGATCTATTTAAAACAAAACAAACCAAGAAAAAGTACCTGAAGTAGTTTGTGTTTCTTCCCTTTATCCAATAATAGATAATGAATTGAAAGGCGGGACTTCTGTGGTGATAAAGACAAAGTTTATCATTATATTGTTTAGTTATAAAGCAACAAGTTTCACATCTACACCTATCAGATTTTTTAGGCTGTAAATATTATGGGTGATATAAGTATTGATAAACATAAAACGCCACAAACAGATGTAATTAGTGGTCATTTTTGTGATGCTAGTCCTGATGATTGACAGCTGATAGTCAAACTGTTCCCATCTCATCCTAAAATAAGCCTTGAACCACACAAAGCTCCTGGATCAGCTAATAGTTTGTCGTCTTTTTGAGGGTCTCATGAACCCACATGGTTCCCTGTTTCTGTGTATCCAACATATTTAGGAGCAGCTTCTTTTCCTTAATCAGAGCCAGATCAGTCGCCCTCAGCCTGTCCATTTTCTGTCTACTAACGAGGGAGTTTAGAGTTTAGAGAGCCAAAATAAAAGCTACAGCTGTGAGTTTACTTGACAGCAAAATACCAGTTAGACTCAAGTGATTCAATGGTTTCCTAGCAACAACAAAAAAGAGACAGCAAGCTCCAAATTGTAGGCTTCAACCAAAAAAAGAAGCCTTGCAGTCTGCCTCGTGTTTTACAACCTGTAAGAAGCACTCTGTTATATTGGGAGTACAAACACTGTGCCTCCGTTCACACACACACACACACACACACACACACACACACACACACACACACACACACACACACACACACACGCTGCCAAATACATTAAACATCAGTCTGTGATGAGACATTTCCTCTTTGGCCCCTCGAATAATTTGATATCCAAACTGAATGTTTATGCAACATAACAAGGAGATGAAGCTTGTCCTACCTCTTGTCAGGTGTTTCCTCTTTATTATTTTGTCCATCTGTATATTGTGTGAATGGTTCTTTTGATTCTTCAGGAAATAGGTGTCGGATATAGCTTCGAGCTTTAAAACAGAACCAACAACAACAACAACAAAGAACAATTGATTACAAATGGATTCAACCTTCATAAAAATGCTGAGGATACTAAATCTTTGGATATAAGCTGACAAGATGAAAGAACTTATCTGAAGTTTTAAGTTTATTTCTTTCTGTCTTTCTTTTTTCTCCCTCTTTAGTAAAGTCCCAGGTTATGTGAAGATGATTGCACCAGAAGGAGCGTTAGTTTTTCACGAAAAGGCCTGGAACGCCTACCCATACTGTCGCACTAGTAAGTTTCATCTTAACAGCAGATTCATTCATTCTTGGTGTCATTTCACTGCAGTGTGTTTGTATATCATCAACCAAGATGTCTGTAATCATGGTTTAACTTAAAGGAGTACTCCAGCAGGTGGTGATTTCGGAGCAGACCAGGGCTGATTTAGGGTTATTATCTCAGACTTGATGCAGCTGCTTTCAGAGCTACAGACATTATATGCATTTATTTGCATTTATTTAAATTACTAAAATGACCTAAATGTGTAAAATTGATGGAGCACTCCTTTTTAAATTGACCTTAAATATGTAATTTGAACCTGTTTTTAGTTTTTCAAACATGATAAATTTGATACTAATGCTCTTTTTCTCTCTCTCCTTTGTTTTACTTCTTCTTCTGCAGTTGTGACGGTGAGTTTTTCATCTTTAACTCATCACCACGCACACTTTCACTGATCATTTTTGGCAGATAATTTAATGCCTCCATCTGTCTTTTGTCGAGCGTTATCACAGAGCCCCGATTACTCTCCGTACCCGTACTTGCAAACAAACTACTATCAGATTTTTAAAAATAGCTTCCGAGCTGAGCGGTACAACATCACCGGTGTGTCGTGTGAGTCTAAACGTCTGATTGGTTAATTGGATTTAGCTGTAGGGGTTTAAGTACACCTCTCAGAACTCTCCATTCATGATGTTCTCTGCACCGATTTCTTTTTGGCCGCAATCACACGCACCTGTCGCCATTTAAGTTGAGGAGTGATACTGATTTCTGAGGGTCAGAAAGAGTTGAAGACTAAAAACACGGGGGCCAAAATGTTGCTACTTTTTCTCCTTCTTTCGTGTAATCTGTGTTTTCTGCTGCTTTTTTCAGAATGAGTACATGAAGGACGACTTCATGATTAAGATCGAGACGTGGCACAAACCTGACATGGGAACAATAGAAAATGTAAGTGAGGAGGAGGGAAGACGCAGTGTGGGGGCGTGTTGTTGTTAAAGGGGCAGTCCAGCTATTTAGTATTTCACATCCATTAACCTAACTAGTAGATTTAATACTTTTACTAACATTATTATTTTCTTCTTTATTACCGGTACTACTCTGAATGCTTATAAATCATAATAACTTAAACTTTTAGTAATTTTTTTTAGGATTATTTTTAATATCAGATGAAAGTTATCATCTTGGCTACCTCAGTGTTTACTAATGTGCACTGTTTCTGTTAAAAATCAATAAATAACTAATTAAATAAAGACAGAAATGGAAGCAGCAGAGACTTTATATCCCATGAATGTATTGTAAGAGCTGGATAGTAGACAATTTTCCCCCAGTGGTCACTTGCGGTATTGCAGCTAAAATCCCTCTACAACCCAAAAAGCATTTTCCCCATAGACCACCATTGTAAAAGAGCTGCAGTAAAACTGTTAACAGGACACCTCGAACTGCAAAGAAGCTCAATTATGACTCTTTGTTTTATGATGTTTTGATCTATGTAGGTTGTATATGTGTAAAACTATCTTATGTCAAGAAAAGCAATTTTAAAATCCATGACGTCGTCACAATGTAAAGTCTATTGGCTGAGAGTAATCAAGTGTCACTTGGTGTAACCAGTATTTTTTCATAAAATCCTATTATATACAGGAAAATAAATGTGAACTACAATGTGGAATTATTATAATCCACTTCTAGCAACGCAACACTATGTTTTCTGACAAATTTTTCGTAATTACTCAAAAACAATTAAGTCAAAATTGTTGTTTTTAGGATATGCCCTGCTCAATATTGACAAAATGCTTTAAAATGTATATGTAGAAATACTCCAAAAACTTATTTTCATTTGAAGTTTTTTTTAAATTTAAGTAATTATTTTTTACAAGTGTACTTAAATACACTTAAATATATAATATGTATCATTCTTTTGTGGTTACGCCATTTGACATTTTCAGGAGCATTCAGTATTACTTTTGGTAAAAAATGGTTCAAATGTCATTTGAAATTATATAAAACCAACAAAAATATAAAATTTAAATTTTAACAAACCTGATGCTGCTTTTAAAACTATTTTTTTAAAGATATTTTTGAATTGCTCATCTTGCCAACCCTTATTTGTCACTTATTTGTGTAGAGTGAAGATGTTTTTATTCTGTACAGTTAAAATTGCCTGTTAATGTTTATGAATGCCAATAAAGTTAAAGAATGATAGAAGTTATAGTTCTCCTCATGGTGAGTTAACTTCATGTGTAAAATCCGAAGCAAAACTAACTCAATCTTACCTTCATTCTTTAAAGCGGGCAGCTTTTCTTGTTCTTTTGCATGTGCAGCAGCCTGTGTTGGCCCAACACGCACATGCAAAGAAAAAAGAAGGTACACCTGTGTGCTTTTAAATTTTAAATCTGATTAGATTCACTCTCAGCACAGATTTGAATAAGGCTTCCTGGAAGAAACACAATGTCCCTCTCGCTGCCTTAACGATCTTCTACATCATGGGGTTAATTGCTCGTGTCTCTCCGTGCCAGGTTCATGACCTGGATGAGCAGACGTGGAGGACTGTGGAGGTGGTTCCCATAGATATCGCAAGCAAAGAAGAAGTGGCATCCGCGGTGAGTTCTTTTAAACCCGCTCAACTAAGAAGGGAAAAGAGTGAGTAAGTGGATGAGTAGTTGTTGCCACACAGCCTGATAAAACAAATGTTTGTAAGTGACGCCTGTAATCTACAGAAGCTTGTCTCCACCCGGAGGAAGGGTGCGATCACACAGGTTGACAGGAGGTTACCGAAGCGCCAGGATAGCCATCACGCTTAATTTATCTGGTGATCATCCTCCATAAAGCCTCACTGAACACAGTGAAATACTTTAACTACACTAACAGGCTTCAAGTAGGCCAAGAAGTTCATGAGTAGATGAGGACTTGTTGTTGTTTGTCACATGAATATTTAAAAAGGTTGTTAAGTTAACAGATGAGGAAATGTTGTAGAGGGGCAGAACTCCTGTGGATCCTTTTTAAAAGTCTTAAAAAGTTACATTAGATTTTCATATTTTTTAAGGTTATAAATGTGTTTAAAAAGTCTTGTTTTTAATCTTAAATTTTGAGGTGATGCCTGGTTGCAGGAGAAACATAAAAAAAACAGCCTACTCTGTGAATGTGAGAACTTTCTCTTTTTAAAGTGTTTCCAAGCAAATTTTTATTAAAACTGAAATTTTGTAATTAAAAAGCTTTATTTTTTTAACACAGCATAACACTGGGACATAGCTGATTGCATTTGCCAATCGGGCGCATCCAGTATATAAAAAAGCTGAATTTGGACCAAATAACTAAATCTATAACAGCAGAAAAAGCTGCACAAAGTAGCTCCCAATGCAGGTATAATGTCATAGAATATCATAGGAAATTATACCTGCATTGAGAGCTACAGTGTGCAGACTTTTATATGCTATTTTTTTGCGATTTTTACATATATTGTTATATGGAGACACAATTTTAATTTATTGACATTAATGTCAAATTGATTTTAAGCATAACGTTTAGCCTAAATGTGCGTTCATTTTGCTGTGGAAAGGGTTTTACATTTCTTTTCTGTCGAGGTCTTAAAACCTCCACAATGATGAGAATCTCTCCTCTGTTGGTGTTTTTAACTTTTATTTCAGATCTTTTCTTGTGGAAATTTCGTATTTTAACCGCCTCTACATCAAAAGTCTGTTTCCAGAGATCTTTATTACTCACAGAATCACAGAGGACATAAATCATAGTGCTATAAAACATTCATATAATCGACTCCAGCTTTTAAACAAATGTGGTGGGAAACCGTTCATTGTTATAGCTCCAAAAAATGTATTGCAGCTTCCTGGTAGTCTAGTTTAGTTTTCTTCTTATTTTTCTATTTTAACACAACACTCAGATGCTTTTTGGCCATGTAGTGATCCTTACCCAGCTAATGCAAAACACACAAGGAACTAAAATCCACCCAGACATGAATGAGTGTCACTTTTTGATGTCTGTCCACTGACAGAGATTTGGTAAATGAGTGTCGCTAATACAGTGCAGAAGCTTTAGGAAAACGTCCCTCGGCTGTGAATCTTAAAACATGTGCATGTGTGACAGTAAAATAGCAGCTGGTTCCATTATTCACTGTCAATTGTAGCAGCTTTTAAGAGATGAATTATCTATTAAATTATCTATTTCATGACATTATAATCTTTGTCTTTGCTCTTCTGACTTTTTCAAATGAACTCTGAGCTGTATGATAATGTAGAAAAGAGCTTGAGAATTGATTTAGATTGCATTTAAGACAATATATAAGAAAAATATTGGAGGATAATGCTTCTCTAAAGCACTGACAGGCTCATATTTTGTCAAATGTCATGAAACCACTGATGAATACAACTCCCCAGCTGTCTTTTTTTCTTATTTAAAGCTGCTTATTAGTCCACCGGGGGACAGTTTTCAGTGAGTAACACTTCAACCGTCATGTCGCCTGTGATTTAAAAGTCTAAAAGGAGGCATTAAGCCATTTTCCTCCAGGTGGGTCACAGTTGTCCCGGAGCCACAGCGTTTCTTCCACCCGCTCCTTTTACTATAATGACTTAAGTGGATCAGTGTTGAGGCCAAGGCTTAATCTGACTGTCCATCTGCTCCAGGTATTCGCCACTCTTTTCCCAACAGATCTGATGGATTAAAACAGCACAGCAAGCCGTAAGCTCAGGGGGGTTGAGGGGTCAGGATTGTGGGGAGGGGCTGCAGTAAAAATACAGTCTTGGGTGTTGGTGATTCTTCGAAGATCCTGGAGAGGATTCTTGAACACATGCTGGAAAGGTTGAAGTCTGACTAAACAGCTTCAGTATGTGTGAGTCAGCAGTGACGAGTATAAGCTTGTTCTCTTCTTTTAAGATACACATGGAGCGAATGGAATCAGAGACTGCTCCATGTTTATATTGACAACACAATAACATTTAGATTACTTTTTCATGCTTTAAAGCAACAATATCAAAGATTTTCATTTAACCCTCCTGTTGTCCTCGAGTCAAGGGAGGAAGAAGGAAGGAAGGGAGGGAGGGAGGAAGGAAGGATGGACGAGGGAAGGAAAAGAGGGAGGAAGGAGGAAGGAAAGGAGTGAGGAAGAAGGAAGGAAAAGAGGAAGGAAGAAAGGAGGGAGGAAAGAGAGAGAAGGAGGGAGAAAAAAAGAGGAAGGGAGGAAGGAAGCTAGGGGAGGAAAGAAAGAGAAGGAGGGAGGGAGGAAGGAAGGAAGGAAAGAAGAAGGGAGGAGCGAGGGAGGAAGGACAGACGGAAGGAAGGAAGGGAAGAAGGAACATTCAAAACAGATGGGGACAATTTGACCCGGGAGGATGACAGGAAGGTTAAATAAACATCTGTAAGTCACTCTCTGCTATCCGATCACAACTGAATAGCACTAATTATGAGTGTAAACAAACCTCCAAGACGCATTGTGATCCGATCACTCACTCAAACCACTTCCTGAGGTGGTGTGTGATGCATTTCACCATATATTTATATTACTTTTGTAGTGTAAACTCTAAACTATGTGTCCTGATGCGTCCATGGCAAGGCTGCAATAGGACAATACTTCCATCAATGCAAGATGTGAAGGTTGTGGCGATATCCCCGGGAAAAATCACAAGCAGGACACAGATAGTGACACGTTTTCCATCATCCAGCAGCCGTTGGCTGTAGAGACAATATATGGAGCTTAAAGCAACAGATTTGCTCTTTAAGTCGAGTGTGAAGCATCTTTATTATTGTTACTTTAAGAATAACATCCTAGTTTTCAGCTCAATTTTAAAAAGTAGAGAGATTATCTAAACTGTTTTTAAGGAGCATGTGACCTCCATGTTGTCTTGCTGCAATGTTTGTCCTCCTGGGTCAAAATTTACCCGATCTGGTTTGACTCTTTTATGAAGTATACGGTATAAATTATCATCCAATTCTGTGTTAGATCTTTTTAGCCAACTTTGTTCCAACCTATCACCAAAGGTTTTGCACATATTTTTTTGTAAATTATGATCAATAGGTCTCCATTTAAATGAAAGTATACCTTCATTTTGAGTTTATGCCTGTCGTCCATCTGGGTCAAAATTGACCCGAGGAAAGCCCTGTGGTGTTTTTTTGAACACTAGTTTATATTATATATATATATATATATATATATATATATATAATATTGAAAAACAGATAAAAGAGTCAGAGATTTGGCTACATCGATACACTACTGCACATACAACCTAAATTCTGCACCAGATTTGGAAGACGAGTCAAAAACCAAAAACGGACAAATTACTAAGAACACTTTTCAATATATTACACTACCACACACTGTGATAAACATAAAGTAAAATGATCACCAAAAACTGGGAGTGTATACGCTTCATAAAAGTAGAATTTATGTTGGAGCTGTTGTATTGGATTGCATGAGATTGCATACATGTTCCTATTAAAGTGCTTGGTGAGGGCATGTCTCGGCTTTAATCTCAGGAATTTGCTTCTGAGCACATTTTCTGGCGTCAACAAACAGAATCAAATAAAACATCCAGGATTCACAATCTTGAAGCTGTGTGACGCATCACAGTGTGCAGAAGCATTGAAAGTAGCAGCTGTGTTCGACAGGTGGGTCTCAGTTACACCCTGTTTCCTGCGAGATCTTCAACGTTCACATGCTGAGTTTCTTTTTTTTTTGTTCTGTTGCAGGACTACAAACCAGAAGAAGATCCTTCTCTTTACCACTCAGCCAAGACGGGCAGAGGACCTCTGGGACCTGAATGGAAGGTACCTGGCACAGTAACGGGAAGTAAAGATGACCATCTGTGATTAATGAGCAGCACTTTAACCTCTTTTGTTATCTTTTTCTTTTCTTTTTTTTCTCTCTTCCTTTGCAGAACGAGCTGAAGACAGATTGTCCTTACATGTGTGCATACAAACTGGTCACTGTCAAGTTCAGATGGTGGGGTCTGCAGACCAAAGTGGAAAGTTTCATCCAGAGGGTAAATGCACTAATCTGAAGTATTAAGATAAGATAAGATATATTAAGATGGTCCTTTATTAGTCCCGAGATGGGGAAATTTACAGTTTTACAGCAGCAAAAGTAGAAAGAGCATCAATAAAAAGAATAAAGAACAATACATAATAAGTAAAACAAGCAATAAGAACAATTAGAAATTTAAAAAATAGACTTTTAGTGCTGCTAATGAATAATTAATACTGTTTATTAAAGGATAGGTTCATTATATTACCTTAAAACGATACTCTCATATGTACAATGCAAAGAGGGGGGGGGGGGTGACGAAGACGAATAAACAACACGAAAATGCAAAATACTCGCCTTGACTGAACCAAAGTAGTTTGCATGTTGGCGCCACGGGAAGAAATCCACAGTGTTTGTGAATCAATATGTTGATTCATTGGTTTCATTTCCCCCGTTCCACCATAGCAAGTGACTCTACTTGTCTACCTGCAGTGAAACAGGCGAGCTTACAGACACACTGGGAGCTGATTAATCAAGATAGATAGATAGATACTTTATTAATCCTTTTATAGGAAATTGCTTGGTTTACAGCAGCTACATTCACACTTAAGACAGCTACACATAACATCACATCACAACGCTTCAGGACAGTGAGAGCACGCACTAATAGATTAAAAAACAGTTTTTATGCTAAAACCATAACTGCACTAAACTGCACTAAATAATGCCTCTTTTTTTTTAAAGCAATTATGTATTTATTGTTTTCTGCAATTTTAAGGACTGCATCTCAATTTCGTTGTGCTTTGTACAATGACAATAAAGACACATTCTAAACACATCTATAACTAATCAATGGGGGGAAAAAAACTTATTACTTAAAATACCCAAAAGTTGTACTAATAAAACAAATATAATTGTTTTATAGTTGTTGTGAATGATAAACACTTGAAGGTGGATATGTATATGTAATAAAAAATGATAAAAATAAATAAAACCACATACAGGAGGATATTCAATCCCTCCACAAGGGCCTTCGCAATCAACAGCTGTCTGAGGAAATTAAGCTTTGTGATTGGCTTTTATTCGCTGTGTGAAAACTCAAAAAATCGACCTCGTTCCCCAAAAAAAAAAAAAAGTTTAAATTTAAATTTGTTTTTATGCCTCAAGTGATGGGGGTAAAATCTACAGTTAAAGTTGTTTTTACACTCTGTCAGAACTGCTTGAGGGATGATAGAATAGCTCTAGAAATCTCCTCCCTCCGTCACCTTTCCGACAACAGATTAAAAGGGGCTAATCTGCCAGTTTTTGTCCAAAACCGTCAATCTGTCATTCACACCCTGATTGAACAGAGACGTGTGGAGCTGAGAGCAGAAATCACAGTTTCAACTTCTCTCTCTTCTACTCCTAAGTACTGGTTTTTCCATTCTTGACACAAACTCTTTTTGCCTTTTTTTTAATGTGAGATGCAACACAATGAGAGAACTGTGTAAAAAAAATTACCTCTTAATATTCCTCCCCAATTTAACAACATCACATCACCTTCCTCTTTATGACGGTTGGCTTCTCGCTCCACCTTCAAGTGTTTGCCGTCCAGAACAACTATAAACACTTTTTGGATTTCCGACACCATTGGAAAATAACGTCATATGATGAACTAAGGCTTTGTGTGTGAGCATAACCAGGCCCCTTATGTACTATTAAATCCAGCTGAAGCTATTTTAAGACTTCAGTAAGTCAAATCACAAAAGGTATTTTCCAAAGTTTGTCCTTTTTAGCAGGAAATTCCCTCTTTGTGTGTTACCGTCCTGCTGCTGCTGCATGAAGGAAACTCTGGAGGAAATGTCAAACTATATAAAGACTTCACAGGCAGGAGGAGTGATTACAGTAACTAAAAACTCTTTCTTTGTGCATTATCTATGCTTTAAATCAGTATAAGCATCCGTTTTATTTATCTAACATTAATCATTAGGATGTTTTTTGTCAGTTTCATCCTCCAGGTCTCCGTCAGTGACTTGTGGTGTTCTTATATTGCTCAGCAGAGGGAGACAAAGCTCAAAGAAATGTTTGTGTTTCTTACTTAATCTCTGCACCTGTTGAAAGGAGAAATTACACTGAGGAGAAAAAGCACAGTTCAGTTCAGGGAAGAAATCAATCAATCAATCAGTCTTTATTTATTTATATATAGCAGCTTTCATACAGGTTAATATAGTTTAAAGTGCTTTACATTTAGTTGATTGACAAGCTGATAATGAGACAAGAACAAGTGACAACATAAAGAAAATTAATACATAAAAAAGGAAGAACCAATTAAAAGACAAAAATTGAGACTAATGTATGCAAAAGAAAATAAGAATGATAAAATGCAAATGTATATATCAATAGATAAAATAATTAAATAAGAGCAAATATGATAATAAAGGTTTATTAAAAGTTAAAGTAAAAAAACTAGGTTAAAATAGATTAAAAAGACAAAAGAAACAGACAAATAAAATTGATAATTATTAAACTTACAGAAAGATAATAAAATAGAGTAAAATAAGTAGGGAAAAAAAAGAAAAATATCAAAACAAATCCAATAAAAGCACTATAAATAGTAATAAAATCAAAAGCCAGGTTGAACAGGCAGGTTTTGAGTTTACCTTTTTAAAAAAAAAAAAAAAAAAAGAAAGTCCACACTTGAGAATTATGTAAATGGTGGAAAAACACCCAAAATCTCTTCATATTATTGTTCTTCTTTTAATTAATTTTTCAATATCTTATAGCCCCAATTTTTTTCCTTCTTCTTTCCACAGCAAGAAAAGCGTATTTTCACCAACTTCCACCGCCAGCTGTTCTGCTGGATTGACAAATGGGTGGGTTTGACCATGGAGGACATCAGGCGGATGGAAGAGGAGACTCAAAAAGAGCTTGAGGAGGTAATTACTCTCACCGAATGCACAACTACCCTCCTGAAGTTACACTGCACCAATAATATGTCTTCTTCATAGTGTGGTGAATGAAGTTCAAGTTAGATGTAATCGAGTTGCTTTTGTCTTTTGATCAAGTTTCATTTAAAAAGCTAAAAGGTGGTCCACGATAAGAGCGATAACTATAATAATGTTGTGAGCGTCCACACTTATGATCTATAACTTCCTTTAAACAGCTGCTGGTTCCAGATGTGTCTGCAGCTAATGAAAACTGATTATAGATGAGCTGTTACTGCTGTATGTTGGACAGAGAGATAAAAAGAAAAGCAGAAAGGTTCACAGGCGGCTGCTGATTCAGTGTGTTGATCAGAAGTATTTCAGACAATAGTTGCTGTGATGTTTCAGTATTTACAGAACAAACTGAGTCACAGCAGAGACACACAGTATGAGCACAGATCGGAAGCCTTAAATATTCACTTACTTTGTTGTTTTTTCACATTATAATAGAGAACAAAGCTCCAGCATCTTTGTATAATAAAGAGAGACAAACCTCTCTAATCTAAATAAATCAGCTCTGGTTGTCATTCTGCTCCAATCTGTGCTGAGAGAGCAGCAAAGCTGCATTAAAATAAATAAATATAACTAAATAAAGTAATCAGTTTCCCAAAGTTAAGATGATATTTGAAGGTTTTGAAGTTTTACTGTAAATGTCAGGCTGCCGTTTGGTTTAAAGGAAGGATTTTAATTGGCTGTCAGTGTTTCTATCGTTAATCAAATCGCTCTGAAAGTGATCCAGTGATATTGTTCAACACTGTTGTTATCGTTATATTTGTGGTGTGAACTCCACCATTCACTGGAGTTAAAACAATTTTTTAAAACGATATATTTGTAGTCATAGCTATAGTTATTGTTCTTGGTGTGGATGAACCTTAAAGCGATGGTTCGGTGTAATTTCGACCTAGCTTCATATGCACCATGAGGTCTATCTGATCACTTTATTTAGCAGTAGCAGCAGAGTAAAAGCCATCAGGTAAGTGTTTATTTTAATAAACTCCTGGTGTACTTACAAACTTTCCAATGCATGGATTTATGAGTAAAGACCCTATTTGTACTACTGTAGAAGTTTGATAACAACCCAGGCATTATTAGTGGGGTAATTTACGAGATACACTGGTGGTTCCGTTAGCGCCTGTACTAAGCCATTCGGCTGATGGCTCTAACTCCACTATTTTGCGACCAAATGGAAAAAAAATGGCTGAGGCGGTGATTAGATAGACCTCATGGTGCATATGATGCTAGGTCGAAATTACGCCGAACCATCGCTTTAAGAAGGACACATGTGCAGGATTCAGGTGTGAATAATGAATGATAAACTGTATAAATGATCATTGCTTTGTGTTCAGAAGACTGCCGGAGGAGACACACACACACACACACACACACACACACACACACACACACACACACACACACACACACACACACACACACACACACACACACACTGCAAATGTAATTTACTCGATTTTTTAACCCCTTTTAACTCCCTGAATTTCACATCAGATGCGTCAGAAGGGAGACGTGCGAGGCACCTCTGCAACAGACGAGTAGAGGCCCGTCGCTGTAGGTCAAACACTAGAGGCAGGCTGAGTAAGTCTCGACCGAAGGAGAGGTGGTGGCTCTGCATGGATCATTGTCCGCTGATGTCTGCCTGCTGTCTTAACTCATCTGTTTGTCCATTTATGGAAGTGTCCACTTTGTTTTTTCTTTGTGCTTTGACGTCTTTTTTTTTAGCCCTGCGACCTGTTTTCATTGAACTCCTCTGTTTTCATGTCTTCAATCATACTCTTCCTCTGTTTTCATCTCATATGACTCTGTTCTTCAGACGCGGCGCTGCTGATGGCACAACTGCTTTGTTAATCTTCAGGTTAAGAGTCTCAGATCAATCTTAAATAATAAGGTTATTTTTACTTTGAAATAAAGGCAACATGAGTAGAATCAAACCTATAATCAGCATTAATGTAGAGCTGAAACATTTAACTGATTTGGCGATTGACAGAAAATTAATCTGCAACTATTTTTATAATTTGAATAATCATTTAAAGTAATTTGTCAAGCATAAAATGTTAAACTTTTGCTGATTCAAAGCTCTTTAAATGTGAAAATGTTTCTTTTCTTTCTGTAAAGTTAATATTTTGTTGTTTTGGATTATAGGTTTGACATAATAATCGGTTTATAAATAGTAAAGTTAGTTACAGTCCTAATTTTTGATCGTTTTGAATATTTTTCTTAGTTCAGCTTCAGTTTCCAGCATCATAAATGTGAAGATTTGCAGCTTTTCTTTGTCATATATGACACTAAACTGAATATCTTTGGGTTTTAGACTGTTTGACAATTGAAAATGTCACCTCAAGCTTTAAGAAAGCCATTTTTCACTATTGGCTGAAATTTAAAAAAAACAAAACAAATATTAATGGATAATAAAAAATAATTATATAGTTATAGCTTGACGTTATGTGATTGGCTGAGTGCTGATTGTACTTTTGCTACAGAAAGACTGATAAAAGCCTGAAAGTTAAAAGCTGATCAACCATCTTAAACATATTCTAACACTGCAATGAAACCCTGCCAGAACACTTAAATTTAGATTTGAAACAATACATTTAACTCAAATTAACTGCTGTATGCAATTTATACTCCTGTTAAAGTACATTTTAGTGATTTAAATGACAAAATGTAGTTAAAATTAAAGCTGCGAGCAGCGTTGGGCGGGACCTCGCCCCCTTGCGCAGGTCGGGCCGCGGCGAAGCGGAAAGGTTTCCGTCAGGTGCATTTAGACGCATTCAGACCCGGGCATTTATTGGACACTGCAATAAGTAGATATACGTTACACACACGATCTCTCTCTCTGTCTGTGTAGACATTTGGACTGACCACTGAAATGAACTGCCACTTTGATGAGTCAAACAGGAGAGGAACTTATTTCCAGTGAAACCTGTAGATATGTTTGTAGTTCATGCTCATGTAATTTGTGTTTGATCTAGACTTTGACAGCAATGTCAGTGAAATAGTTGACAGACTGCACAGATATCTAAAATCATAATAATACAGTCAATAAACTTGAACTAGAATCAAAAAACTTCTTTATCAGGTATCATGACAAGTTTTCTCCACTGGGTGGCACACTAAGACCACAAATGAACCTGGCTCAGCCAACTGCATACACACACACACACACACAGTCGTTGCCATGGTAGTTAACGACTGCAGAGCATTGGCAGACAGAATGGAGATGTGGGATTGAATGGGAGAGGAACAGGGTGCACATGTGTGTCCGCAGATCAAAAAGTGTAAAACATAGCCGCCCCAAATAACACACATCTATAGATGAGACTTGTGGCTACATTTCGACGTTTGAATGAAGTCTATAGCTGAAAGTATGAAGGAATAATATATATATTTAGAAAAAGCCTGAAAAATCGTCCAAAATCATACATTTAAAGGCAAACTGTGCACTTCCTGTTGGATTTAGGTCAGTGGTGTCAGCGTGTGATTTGTAGGTCTTGATAAGACAAACAATTGAGTTTTGGTTTGATCTTTCTACGACATTCCTATCAGGCGTAGTGGCCGTTTTAGTGTTTCTAGGTGGCGCTAGAGAGTTCGACGTTGTTTGTTTTTCCATTTTATTGAACTTATGGCCAGACCTGATGTGCATTCCACATTTGGTGAGTTTTGGAGCAGGTTTAGGGGGTCAAATTAAGGCGCAAAGAGGCGGTTGAAGAAACATAATAATAAATGGCACACTAAGACCACAAATGAACCTGGCTGAGCCACACACACAGTCGTTGCCATGGTAGTTAACAACTGGAGCGCATGAGGACAGAGCATGCACAGACAGCAGGCAGAGTACTGATTGAATGGGAGAGGAACAGTGTGCGCATGTGGGGCTGCAGATCAAAAAGTATAAAACCTAGCCAGACCAAATTACACACATCTATAGATGAGACTTGTGGCTACATTTTGACGTTTGAATGGAGTCTGTAACTGAAAGTATGCAGGAATAATATATATATTTTGAAAAGCCTGAAAAATCGTCGAAAATCCCACATGTAACGGCAAATTGTGCACTTCCTGTTGGGTTTAGGTCAGGGGTGTCAGCGCGTGATTTGTAGGTCTTGATAAGACAAACAATTGAGTTTTGGTTTGATCTTTCTACGACATTCCTATCAGGCGAAGTGGCCATTTTACTGTTTCTAGGTGGCTGAAAAATCGTTGAAGATCCCACATGTAACGGCAAACTGTACACTTCCTGTTGGATTTAGGTCAGTGGTGTCAGCGCGTGATTTGTAGGTCTTGATAAGACACACAATTGAGTTTTGGTTTGATCTTTCTACGCCATTCCTATCAGGCGTAGTGGCCGTTTTACTGTTTCTAGGTGGTGCTAGAGCCGTTTTACTGTTTCTAGGTGGCGCTAGAGAGCCCATTTTGGCACTTTTGGGGTTAATTTTTCCATTTTATCAAATTTATGGACAGGCCTGATGTGCGTGTTGAATTTGGTCTGTCCTGGAGCATGTTTAGGTGGTCAAATTTAGGGTCAAAGTGGCATTAGACTCTCCTTCCATTCATCGTCTATGGGAGCGTTTTGGCGAGGGTTTTTGGGCACTTGACCTTTGAGGGCTTCTAAAGTCCAAACCGGACGAGTAATGAAAAAGTTGTTCAGAACGTTTGTGCAGCAGGGTGTGCTCAGTCAGCTATTTAAGTTTGAAGCCGCCACGATGAACGCCCTCGGACAAGATAACGTTTGTAGCAGGCCAAGAATCGTCAAAAATCCCACATGTAACAGCAAATTGTGCACTTCCTGTTGGATTTAGGTCAGGGGTGTCAGCGCGTGATTTGTAGGTCTTGATAAGACAAAAAAAGTTTTGGTTTGATCTTTCTACGACATTCCTATCAGGCGTAGTGGCCGTTTAGTGTTTCTAGGTGGCGCTAGAGAGTTCGATGTTGTTTGTTTTTCCATTTTATAGAATTTTTCGCCAGACTTGATGTGTGTTCCGAGTTTGGTGAGTTTTGGAGCAGGTTTAGGGGGTCAAATTAAGGCGCAAAGAGGCGGTAGAAGAATAATAATAATAGGGGAAAAAAACGGTACAAATTCAATAGGGCAAGAGGGCGAGGACTCCAGAGGAGTCCTCGCCCTCTTGCCTTTCGGCTCGGTCCCTAAAAAGCTCCATAAATCAGAAACCCTCAGCTAACAGTACCTCAAACAAAAGCATGTTAAGAAATTATGCTTTAGGATGTTTCTGTTAGTTTAAACTGGAATATTTCAACAACTATTTAATAGATAGGCATACAATTTGGTGCTGATATGGTATTGATGTTGCCTAAAGGAGGCATCCTAATGACTTTTCACTTTTCCTCTAGCGCCACCATGAGGTTGACATTTGTGGTTTTTGAGTGAAACATCTCGACAGCCATCGGATGTACTGCCATGAAGTTTGATTCAGATGTTCATGTTCCCTTTAAGGATGAACTGTAATAACTCTTAACTTTTCATCTGGTGCCATCATAAGGCCAAAACCTTAAATTCGTCTAATACTTAGTTTAATGACCCACATTTCCATCAGTCTCAGCTGTACTTTATGTTCAGTGCTGATCAGATAATGTTAGCCTTGTGAAGCTCTTGAAGAACAGGGTTGTGTTCTGAGTCATTTCCCCCTTCCTGCCTGCTGTTGATTCAACTCACATTTTTCATTTCTCACTCAAAGATTTTTAACATTTTCTTACAGCTGCTTCTCACTAAACACATCACTTTGTGCTTTCAGTTTGTTCTTCTGCCTGATAACAGCTCACCCTGCTGCTCACCTAATCTGTTCCCTTTTGATTTGTTTTTGGTTTTTTTGAAGCACACAGATTTTCCTGCATGTGCAATGCTTAAAGGATGAGTACACAAGTTTCAAAGTGTGTCCTAAAACAACAGTCAGGAGCTCAAATTAACATTTTAAAGGTGTTTTTTCTTGCTGTAATGATTCCTCCTGTTCATACTGACCATTAGAAGATCCCTTCATAATGCACTTACAATTGAAGTGATGGAGGACTAAATCCACAGTCCTTCTGTGCTAAATAAATGCATTTAAAAGGTGATCTGAAGCTAATATGAAGCTTCAGCTGTCCAAATGAGTCAAATCACGTAGATATTAGGGCTGGGCAATAAATTGATATATTGAGATTGTGATATTTTATAGATATCGTCTTAGGTTTTTAATATTGTGATATGAAATGTGTCTTTTCCTGCTTTTAAAGGCTGCATTACAGTAAATATGTAACTTTCTGAGCTTAACACTCTTTTATTATCTGTCTTTTATCTACTTAGTCATTATATCCACATTACTGATGATTATTTATCAAAAATCTCATTGTGTGATTATTTTGTGAAAGCACCGATAGTCATCCCTACAATATTGTTTCAAAATCAAGGTATTTGGCAAAAAAAAATTGTGATATTTGATTTTGTCCATATCGCTCAGCCCTAGTAGATTTGTTTCAACATTACAGTGTTTTTAGTACCAAAGTCTTTTTGTTACTATACTTCCACCATAGCTCAACAGGGAAACACTAAGAGGGAATCTGATGCTAAAAAGACTGTAAATGTGTCAGATATCACTTGATATGACTAACTCAGACTGCTGAAACTCAATAGAAGCTGATCATCTACTTTTAAATGCATCACTTTACATTGAAAGCACATTTAAAGGAGATCTTTTAATAGTCAGTATGAACAGGAGGAATGATTACAGCAAAGGAAAACCTCTTTCACTGCTCATATAGACACCTGACTGCTGCTTTAAGACCCATCCTTGAACTCTTCTATCCTTTTATATATTATCAAACTGAAAACTAAACCTGACTCTCTCCTTCTTCTCCTCCTCTCTCTCTCTCTCAGCTGCGTAAAACAGGTCCGATTCGAGGCACCAGTGCTGCTCATGAGCAATGAGGCAAATCAACCAAACCCTGTCATGATGATGTCATCAGAGACACGTCCACCACGATGAGGAAGTGGCCCCGACGTCGCCTCTTCTCTTCTTCTGTCTCACATGATTCATTGGGGGGTTTGACAAGATTGGTTAACAGTACTGTACAGATTCTACCCCAATCACAAGCCTCCTGTTCACTCAGAAAAAAAATACAAACAAACAAACAATACATGGTTTTGCATACATATAAAAAGAAAAAAAAACTCTTTGCACAGAACATAAATTGCCTGATATGTAATTGTTAGTTGATTATCACAATGGGCTTTGTTTTTATTCAGGTGTGTAAACCGTGACTCAGAAAAGTCAAGCCTTTTAAATTAATTAGAATGTTCTTTTTAGCTTAAACAGGTTCCCACCAAAAAAAAAAAAAAAATTGGTTATAAGAAGACTTTAGCAGGTATTGGAATATTTACGCCCCTCTCCCCTTTTACCTTCCCTTGTATTATAACTGTCTGTCTCTACTTTAATCCTTGTCTCTCCCCTCAGTATTGTCTTTATTATTGTCCTGGTAAAGAAATTAGTCTAGATCTCCCCCTTGTCTCACTGTCCCCCTCTGTCTGGCATTTAGTCAGGATGATGTTTTTTGTTCTTTTCTTTTTTTTTTTTTTTTTTTTTTTTTTTTTTTTATAGTTTTGAGGCTAATCCATGCCTGTTATATGGTTCAAAATGAATATAAAGCTCAAGCATGATAGATAATTCTTTGCTTTCCCAAAACCACACATACACACACGTCCCACATTTCCAACAAACATGCACACCGGCCATCCTCCTCCTCCTTTTCCTCCTCCTTCCTCCTTCCGTCACAAGTGCATGTGGACAACAGCAACTCCTCACTAAACTGTCATTGCATGTGTATAGTTGCTGCAATGCAGCTTCGCTCAAGTGGATCGTTTATGTTGATTTTAGAGAGAAAGCGCGAGAGAGAGGGTCGGCATCCTCCAGGAGAGTCGTGTGTGTGTGTGTGTGTGTGTGTGTGTGTGTGTGTGTGTGTGTGTGTGTGTGTGTGTGTGTGTGTGTGTGTGTGTGTGTGTGTGTGTGTGTGTGTGTGTGTGTGTGTGTGTGTGTGTGTGTGTGTGCGCTTGTTTGTGTTATCAACTCCCTTCAAGGACTGTCACTCTTTGGACTGAGATGGATAACGTTCAGCTTATTAATATCGAGGCTCCACGAGCAGCCGGTTAGATGAACTCGCCTCATGCTGTCACTGCATGTCCTTCCTCCTTGGCTTTTAGAGCTTTAACTGGAAGCTTCCCCGCAGCCTCCATAAAGATTTTGTCTAAAACTAAAACAAATGAGGATGAAAGTCTGTGCGTCGCTGTGTGCATGAATTGAGGTAGTTTGGTTTTTTTTATATATATATATAAATATCTGTGTTGAACTACCGTTTCCTCTCTGAACTGACAGCGAATGGGTCCAGGCAGATCTGAGAAGTTTGTGGGCTGGGTTTATAGTTTTTAATTTTTATTTTCACCATGTATAGTGATTTTCTTTTCTTTTTTAAATCCATTTACCTAAACTGTAAGAAAGTATGTGGTCAGTCTGAAATGTATCTTGACGAATTCTAGCTCAAGGGTGAAATCGCTTTTGGCAAAGATTAAAGTTATGCTATGCGGGATTTTCCATTTTTCAACAATGTATAAACTCGTACAACAGTAATCACTCTCAGTCAACACTTACGACCCACTAGAAGTGAGGCAGTGTATTTATCTTAAGAGGCTCTGCTATCTTTCTGTATCTTCTTAATATCTTACTGTATTAGGGACGTTTCTGGGTGTCAGCCTTTTTTGGGGCGGTGAGTTTGTAGCCTCCAGTTAATAATAACAGCGTGCAGGGTTTGAGGTCAGGACTCGTAGCGTAGTGAAGCTCTGCATTGGTGTTGGCGTTATTTATTTGTGCTTTTTTTTTCTTTTTAAGAACGCAAACTGCTGTAAAACAATCAGAAAATAACGTTTTTATTTATCTGGTTCGCGGCTTTTGTTCTCGCTAGCGTCGCTCGCTCTCTTCATTCACTCTCTTCGCTCGCTCGACCACCGCCGCTCTCCCGCTCTTCTTGCTTACTCGCTCACTAACCCGCGGAGGAGGGTCCAACTTTTGAAGGCTGTATTGTTTACAAAATACTAACTGACAAATCCTGCATAGTATATCTTTTTTTAAAGTAACAATCTCAAAGATCTGTGTCGTTGTCTTTGGCGCCTCCTGTGGTGATAAGCTGTAATTACAGGTGTTGTTTGGGAGTTTTTTTGGATTTCGCTTACTAGAGATCCAAAGAGTGTCTCCTGTGTGATTTCAAACAGTTGGCAACAAGGTTGAAGAGTGAGTCTGTTCCGTTATCTGGTAAAATACTGCTGTCGGAGATGGAAAACACGTCGCTAACTACGTTGCTTGTGATTTTTCTTTCCCGGGAATATCACCAACAACATCCTGTTTGTAATACTGCTAATGAAAGAAGCACTGGAGCGATTTAGATAGTGACTCACAGACATTTACTTAAGATAGTCTTTGAGATTATTACTTACAATAAATCCGACCCTTTTTACTTACAATAAATCTGACCCTTTTTAGATTAGAGTTGGGTGATATAGTGCGAGCCTTGATTTAGAAAAAAGGAGGCATCTTTACTTTTTTTTGTTAATTTTTGGGCTGTTCGGACTTGAGGTCGCAGCCGTTTTATCACAGCAAGAAGAGCTCAGTTTTTAGCCGTCTTTTTGCTTTTTTTTTTTTTCTTTGTTTGAGCTTAATGCAGATCCCGTCGGGCTTTAGCGCAAAAATATTTTTTGATGTTTTATATGATCATGACTTAGCTTAGCGCGCAGTTGTGATGAACGTGTCAGTGTATTTCCGATCAGGTATGAGAGCGAACGTCTCCGAACTTTAGGTTTTTGTTGTAACCTATCTATCTGTGTGTGTGCGTGTGTGTTTGTGTGTGTGTGTTGACAGGTTTTAAAAAGAGAGTCAGAAGTGTACTTTATAAATAGACCCATTATAGAAATGGACAAACTGTACATATTAAAAAAAGAAAACGGACTTGAATGGGATATACACAGCTACCAAGCGCTATCATTCGATACTCTACTGCTAAAAAATAAAAAAGAAGTAACTTTAGGTAAGATGTAATATTTTTTCCGAGCAGGTAATGTCAGCTGTGTGGACAGTGTGCTGTAAAAAAAAAAAAAAAAAAAAAGAAGCAAACTGTCCACGTCGCTCATACCACGATTTTTAAACAAAAAAACTGTACCTCATCTGTGCTTTTTACAAATGTACAGCTTACAGTGAACGAGGAGATTGGACGTGTCTAATGTTTCCGAACTGCAACGTCGTGTTTTTACCACCTGTAACAAGCATGATATGAAACTCCATGATATCATCGACACATGAGGACAAACAACATTTACAGAAACAACTCTTTTAATAGAGATTTGGATCTGCATGCTCAACACACTTCTTTTTTTTTTTAGTCTTTAAAAATCTTTCCTTGCTTTTTTTTTTTTTTCTTTCTGTGTGTTTGTGTGTCTCGGTTTGTTTGATCAGTGCATCGGTGCTTTTTTTGTTTTTTTTAAGAAGCTCTTGCTTGAACTGCATCAGACAAGAAGGGAAATCCTCTTTCTTTTTTTCTTTCTTTTTCTTTTCTTTTAATAAAAAAAAAAAGGAGGGGGGCGGCTTCTCCTCAAAATCAAACTGGATTCAGCTTGACCTCGTTTTAACCGCTGAGGAGTGAAAAGCCTGACTGAGTTTGACGCTGACGGGGAGTCGCCCCTGTTTTTAGACTAGAATAGGCTGCGTGATGTACAGTTTTTGTAGCATTGCCAGTGATGCCAGCCAGGGTATGACTGTGAGGGGAGGGATAGACGCCTAGGGAACAGATGGAGTCCAAAATACTGTTTTTGTTTTGTTTTTTTTCTTTATTGTAATCATGAATAAGCACTTGCGAAATCTACTGTTTTGTTTTTTCTTTTGTTTCTTTTATGTTTTGTTGGTTTTTGAAAGACAAAGATTCACAATGTATTCAAGTTTCTCTTTTTCTGATAAGGCAAAATTCAGGGGAATTAGTACTGAATGTAATACAATTAGTTCCTTTTTTTGTTTTGTTTTTCTCTTTTCACAGCTTTCAGGCTGTGACTGAAGGTCTAGACAATGGAACATAACAGAATATCTAATAAATTTGAACAAATAAGAGAATTGATGTGTTTGTTTCTTTGTTTTGTGTGTGTGTGTGTATGTGTGTAGGAGCGTGTCTCTTAAGGTGAGTATCTCCTTTTTATTACATGGTTATAATCTCTCCATCACACAAGTCACATCAGTGTCATAATGAGTTATTTATTTTAAATATATAAATCAATATATGCAAGATAAAGATAACTAGTTAATGCATTGATATTTCATATAGATAATTAGACTGGATATATGGGTGAATAAGAATTATAAGAAATTTCATATAAATGCATGTGTGTGGGTCAATGACGTGACTATGACATTTTCAGTCTAACTGCATTTTTTTCAGTTAGAAAAAGGTTTAAATTGATTTTTAAAAAAATACCATATATATGTAGTACCTTTCCTTTATATGAAATCACTTTAACTTTTCAAAAACCACAAGTTATTAGTAATTTTTCTGTTATTTAAAGTGACAAAACATCATGTGGAGTAAAATATCACTTTTAATATTAATCACTGACACAGTATGCTTAACTGAATTGTATTTTTAAATTTTTTCAATCATTTTTAAGCAATTTACAGGAAAAATAAGTCTTACATACATTTAAGAAGGCAACCGTGACATAATAGAACATAAATATGAGATTATTATTTACAAAAACTTAAAGGACATGCAAATAATTTGTTTCGAAACACTTAAATTCATTAATTTTAAGATAGATCATGGTCGGACCACATGACTTTTTTAAGGTCCGTTCTAATTCATCGAGATGGAAAAACACATAAAACACCTAATTTACTATTTTAATATGTATTTATGTGTACTCAACCTTTCTTAATGTTTGAATTACTGCAATAGATATTTCCATATTTATTATTTTTAAATAAATCCTTATACGTCATTGACCCGTGTACGTAATATGTAGGACACAATGTATGGCAAAAATTGCAGATAAAGACAATTGGTTCATTAATGAGTCAATTTATGTATACTAAATAATTAGAATTTAATGTATATGTCTATAAAATAAAGAACTAGTTAGTACATTTATGTTTTATATATGATAAAGATAATTAGTCAATGTATATATGGGTATCATATGGGTGTCATAAATAACAGGAATGTATGAATATATATCAGAATATATGGAAACAAGTTAAAATATAAAGAAACAATGAAGAGTGGAGAAGGATTAGGATAAAATACATTTAACTTCTTCCTACATTTCGGGCATGTAAATGTGTGTGTTTCTAAGAGTTAGTTTATTGGAAGTTAAAATGTTATAAAGTCTTTGTAAGTAATAACTCAACTGTTTGGGATGAAAGAGACAATAAAAAATGTCACTTGCTCCCAACACAACAGTACAGTAGATAATAAAACACAGAATAAAGAAACTGATGCTGAAGCTTATTTTTTCCTATTACTCATCACATCATGTAAGTTTTACACTGTTTCCAACACAATAATGCCAACTTGTTGCTCTGATCTCTTATTTCTAAATGTGTGCAATGTGGTAAAAATGTCCAATAAATTCATCCTTTTAGCAGAAATTAAATGCTTTTTTTCTTCTACATTCATTGTCCTGACTCTTTGTTTCATAAACATGCAGATTCATCTCAAATCATATTTCTGTTCTCTCACTTTAAGCAACATTTATATATTTTCATGTGTTGTTGTTGTTTTTTTGTTTTTTTGTGTGTTGCTGAACTATGACCCACTTCATAAGCTTTTATCTCATCTAATCTTCTTAGTAATGTTAGGCTGCTTCATTTTGTTGATGCTTTACTGTCACAACATCTGAAGCAGGAACGGGTTAGGGTTAGCAGAAAAGCAGTGATGGTGTGAAGACCAACATCTGGTTCTGTAACATATTATATATCCATTAATACATAATGACTGGAGTAATTAAATACATTATTATTTATTTAAGTCCTATTAACTTCCACAAAGTGATTGATAGTCTTGCAGGTCCATACAACAACATCAACAATACAACAAACTGCAATATTAAATCAAATTGATCAATAAGAGATGAAAAATCAAAACACGACAGAATATACAGATTATATGTTAAATAACTGAAAATGTAGACAATACACTAGCAATGAAAGCAAAATGAATTACATACTGTGTGTAATGGGCAGAAACAAAATGCTTCTCAATCATTTTCTACATGTGAGCCACAATAAGTTTTTGCCTTAATTGTAGTTTTCCATTTGGATGAAGGTTTTCACAATTACAATCAACAATATTTACACATTCATAGATTCAGGATCGAGGGAAAGTAATATGTCATTTAAAAAAATGTTAACAAGGTGATTAAACTGTTTTTGTGGAAAAACCACAGCAGACAAATTATGTCTTGAACTACAAATCAGGGAAGGATACAACATTAAATGAAAAACAACTTTAAAAAGGTTTAGAGTTCAAACATGTTTGGGCATACAATTAAAGGACACTTTCACAACTTTTCAGTCTTGAAACAATAGTCAATAAAGCTGTTTTTCTTGCTATAATCATTCCTCCTGTTCATACTGACCATTAGATGATTACTTCATAATACACTTACAATGGAAGTGATGGAAGACTAAATCCACAGTCCTCCTTTTGAAGCTAATATGAAGCTTCAGCCGTACAAATGAGTCAAATCTTCATCTTCTATGTTTCAACGTTACAGTGTTTTTAGTACCAACGTCTTTTTGTTACTATACTTCCACCACAGCTCAACAGGGAAACACTAAGAGGGAATTTGATGCTAAAAAGACTGTAAATGTGTCAGATATCTGAATAGAAGCTGATCATCTACTTTTGAACTCATTTTTGCACTTAAAAGAGGATGTTCCTCCATCACTTTACATCAAAAGCACATTTGAAGGAGATCTTTTAATAGTCAGTATGAACAGGAGGAATAATTACAGAGAGTTAAACCTCTTTCACTGCTCATATGGTTTAAAACACACGTTTAAAAATGTTTCTCAAACATGAGGCCCGCGGGCCAGAACTGGCCTGCCGAGGAGTCCAATCCGGCCACTTTCTTTTCCTTCCATCTTTCCTTCCTTCCTTCCATCTGTCCTTTCTTTCTTTCTTTCTGTCTTTTGTTCCTTTCTTTTGTTCCTTTCTTCCATCTTTCCTTCCTTCCTTCCTTCCTTCCTTCTTTCCTTCCTTCCTTCCATCCTTCCTTCCTTCCTTCCCTCTTTCCTTCCATCCTTCCTTCCTTCCATCTGTCTTTCTTTCCTTCCTTCCATTTTTCCTTCCTTCCTTCTCTTCCTTCCTTCTTTCTTTCCTCCCTGTCTTCTCTTCCTTCCTTCCATCTGTCCTTTCTTTCTTTCTTTCTTTCTTTCTTTCTTTCTTTCTTTCTTTCTTTCTTTCTTTCTTTCTTTCTTTCTTTCTTCCATCTGTCCTTTCTTTCTTTCCTTCCTTCCTTCTTTCCATCTTTCCTTACATCCATCCATCCTTCCTTCCTTCCTTCCTTCCATATTTCCTTCCTTCCTTCTCTTCCTTCCTTCCTCCCTACCATCTTTCCTTCCTTCCTTCCTCCCTCCCTTCCTTCCTTCCATGTCCTTCCTTCCTTCTCTTCCTTCTCTTCCTTCCTTCCTTCCTTCCTTCCTTCCTTCCATCTTTCCTTCCTTCCTTCTCTTCCTCCCTCCCTCCCTTCCTTCCTTCCTTCCTTCCTTCCATCTTTTTAATGGCCCCTTAAATGAAGATGAGTTTGACCCCCCCAACTCCCCACCCCTGCTTTAATAACAACCTTTAATCTCTCCTACAGGCATCGCTCAGTGCGCATGCGTGAACATTTTCCCCCAGCAGGTAAACTCCACCATGGCGGCGAGAGGCCATGTGCAAGACCCCAACGACAGGCGGCTCAGACCCATATACGGTGAGGACTCAATGGGGACTTACACATTTATCCGTGTGTGGAGCTTTGGTAACACATTGCGGTGCTCTGTGCTGATGCATGCACCTTAAACTAGCGGTGTGTGTTTAGAGTCAGGAGGGTAGTAGTGAGGCCCTCCCCCCCCATCCTCCAGCTGCATCCACGGGCTCTAGTGGCTGCAGCGGCCCGATGACAGTGCACCTTACCCGGCCTGCTGCTGAGCCGTGAGTGGGGGGGGGGGGGGGTAAACTCTGCCTGGCTGTACAAGTTGACTGGATGAAACTGTGTGTGTGTGTCCAGGTGAAGCTTGTCGATGTTATCAGTAGTGTTATTGTGTTAAAGTGAGCTTTTTTGGGAAGACGAGTCTCTGTTTGACAGCTAGCTACCCGGCTAATGTGTCAGCTAGCCGGGCAGCCACTGAGCAAGAGGACGCTCTGTATAAACTCCCTCTTTTTGTTCAAAATAAAAAGTTAATATCTTATTCTGACAGGTTATTCTGTTGCTGATAGCTGTCTGGGTCCCAGCATGTAGTTAAACATGTTACACGGTTAGCTTTCCCTGCTACCATCAAGGTTCATAACACTTTAAAGGACAATGCTGCAGAGCTAGCATGCTAGGTGGCTAACTAGCATGCTAGCTGTCAGCTGGAGGCTGAATGAGCACAGCTACATAAACTGACTTATTTAGTGTTTTATCGGTGTTTAATGTTTATTTTATGACTTTATGTCAGTGTGTGAAGAACTACCAGGATCTACTACTGTTTAGTTGATGTTTTACTCTTCATCAGTGGTGTAAAATTACTAAAAAAAAAACTACTCAGAAACTGTACTACTTGTGCTTTACTGTAGTATTTCTATGTGATGCTACTTTCTATGTTAAAGAGGGAAATATTGTACTTTCTACTCCACTACATTTATGTGTAGACATTATGTGTTTATAACGAACCAAACTACAGCTAATAACATTTGTTCATTTATCTGTGTTTAATTGTTATGTTAATGTGTTAAAAACAGCTACTAGGATCTATTACTGTTTAGCAGATGTTTTACACTGTTTTACTCTTCATCAGTGGTGTAAAATTACTAGAAACGTACCTATATTCTAGTTTTTAGGTATTTGTACTTTTACTGTAGTATTTCCATGTGATGCTACTTTCTATATTAAAGAGGGAAATATTGTACTTTCTACTCCACTACATTTATTTGACAGCTTTAGTTACTTTTCAGATGAAGTCGGGCTCACATTTCAGATGTCTATGAGTTGTTAACAGCTCCACCAAATAGTGATTTCTCTCTCTAAACTTCTCACATGGTTTCATTTCAATAATTTAATAATCACATTTGTGTATCAGAACTTAGTTTTTTCTTCTTTCCTCTCCCATTAATCATCTCACCACTCCTCACATTTACTGTAATACTGCATACTACATCACTCATAATACTGCAGTACTTTTACTGTAATACTGCATACTACATCACTCATAATACTGCAGTACTTTTACTTTCATGGACCCAAAATAAGAATAAAGATGTAATATTAGGAATGATACTTTGGATTATATTATTTTTTAGCAGCAGCTCTTCAGTAGCAGTGAATTATAAACATATTTTATTATAAATCTCTATTTCTCTGCATAGTTACTGTGTATCATCGCAGCTGCAGCTTCAGCGCCGCTCAGTTTGGCAGCAGACTGTGAACTTATCATCTCTGGATGTAAATTATAAATCACGGGTCATCGAGACAGGTTTCTGTGGGCTTTGGCCAACTTTTGTCTCATCTGTGACGACAGTTTGAACAGAAAGAATAGACGTGACATAATCACAGCGAACTGTCTGGCACAGTTAATTTTGGCACCCAGCTGTCCTGAAGAGGCTGAACTGAAGTGTGTGTGATTGTATACACACAATTCATTCACCAACCATTCAAAAACACAGATATTATTATGGTGACAGCATTTTCTGTTCATAAACTAATCAATTAGTCTACATT
Organism: Scomber scombrus; assembly: GCF_963691925.1. Lineage (NCBI taxonomy): Eukaryota > Metazoa > Chordata > Actinopteri > Scombriformes > Scombridae > Scomber > Scomber scombrus. The sequence continues at coordinate 14,658,403 of NC_084984.1, forward strand.
ATCATCTAATGGTGAAAGCAGCCTCTGTATAGCTTTTAAAGCAAAGTTAATGTCTTATTTTAAACTTAAAAAGCAACAATTTACTATCATGTAAGACAAAGTAAAAGTAGAGTTTCAGCAATTAGTTGATGGACAGAAAATTAACCTGCAACTATTCTGATAATCAAATAATAGTTAATCATTGTTTTGAGAAGCTTTGTCAGTTTTTCTGTGTCCTACATGATATTAAACAGAATATTATTGGATTTTGGGCTTTTTATGAGACCAAACAAGACATTTGTGATGTATCAACAATTATTAGCAGATGAAATGTTGATTATTTGTTAGTTATAGCTGTAAAGATAAGCCTCAAATTCTCTTCTTTTAGAAGCTGGAACTAGACTGTCTTTGGTATTTTTGCTTTAAAATTACTTAAATGAGTAGTAGTCAACTAATCATTTTATTTCTAAGCTTTACATGTCATTATAAACACTGTACATACTGTTACCCCTTTGAATTTGAGTCAAATATTATAAGTGATTATCTGTATTAATGTATTATTGTCGTCCTTTGTGTGTTTCCACAGATTATCTTGATAATGGCAACAATAAGATGGCGATACAGCAGGCAGATAAACTGCTGAAGAAACATAAAGATCTGCATTGTGCCAAGGTGGGTGACTAACTAACTATTATCACTGTGTTTGTTTTATTTGGTTAATTTGTTTATGATGCCGACTTTCACTGTTGACAGAAGTCGACATCAATCTTATAAAAAAGCACATTTCTTTTTGGAAACGGGGCAATCAGAACAGCTATTTGTGCTGTAATATAAGCCTTAAAAATTAATGCTTTTAGACAGTTTTCTTGTATGTTGCTGCACGGTTTTATTTTGATCTCTCTCTCTTTCCGTCCTTTCAGGTCCTAAAGGCCATCGGTCTTCAGAGGACCGGGAAGCAGGATGAAGCTTTCACTTTGGCCCAGGAAGTGACAACTCTGGAGCCCACCGATGACAACTCGTTACAGGCTCTGACCATCCTGTACAGAGAAATGCATCGCCGTGAGTACACACACATACACACACACACGCACACACACACTCTCCCTCTCTCTCTCTCTTAATAATATAACAACAATAACTAGAAACATGTAGTTTTAAAAGTTGTTCTAACTCCAGTGGATGGTGGAGTCCTCACCACAACTATAACAACAGTGTTGAATGATATCATTGGACACTTTCAGAGCGATTTGATGAACGATAGAAACACTGACAGCCAATCAAAATCTTTCCTACAAACCACACAGCACGACAAAATCTGCGTCCAGCTTTATATTTACAGTAAAACTTAAAAACCTGCAAATATCATCTGAATTCTGGAAACTGACTGATGACTTTATTTATTTATATTAATAATCTCACCACGGACTGACGCACTGTAAATTGAAGCAGAATGACACCCAGAGGTGATTTCTTTAGAGAGGTTTGTCTCTCTTTATTATACAAAGATGCTGCAGCTTTGTTTTCTATTATAATGTGAAAAAACAACAAAGTTAGTGAATATTTAAGGCTTCAGATGTGTGCTCATACTGTGTGTCTCTGCTTCAACATGTGCTGCTGTGGCTCAGTTTGGTCTGTAAATACTGAAACATCACAACAACTAGTGTCTGAAATACTGAACAACATACAGCAGAAACAGCTCATCAATAATTAGCTGCAGACACAGTTGGAACCAGCAGCTGTTTACAGGACGTTACAGTTCATAAGTGTGAATTCTCACATCGTTATTGTTATAGTTATCGCTCTTGGTGTGGAAGGCCCTGAAAGCTGCTAATAAATGCTGCACTGACTGACTGTAAATGACGTTTCCTGTTGTTAACAGCGGAGTTGGTCACCAAACTGTACGAAGCTGCGGTGAAGAAGGTTCCTCTCAGCGAGGAGTATCACTCTCACCTGTTCATGGCGTACGCTCGTGTGGGCGAGTACAAGAAGATGCAGCAGGTGAGAAACACACACACACACGACTTACAGCTGTGGCTTTAATGATGAAGAGGATGATGATGATGAAGGGTCCATGTCTGCTCTTTACAGGCAGGAATGGCTTTGTATAAAATCGTCCCCAAGAATCCGTATTACTTCTGGTCTGTCATGAGTCTGGTGATGCAGGTATGAGCTCAGTTCTCGTCTGTACGTTCATATTCTTTACATATATATATTTTGAATAATTCTGAAAATAATAATAAATGTGTTGTTTTTTGGGGTTTTTTAAGGCCGTCTCAGCACAAGATGAAAAACTGGCCCAGACCATGTTTCTGCCTCTGGCTGAACGCATGGTAGAGAAAATGGTCAAAGAGGAAAAGATTGAAGCAGAAGCAGAGGTGAGCAGAGTGTCTCCACGGCAACAAAAAACATTAAAATATTAGTTTATCTGCTGCACTAGTTAGCTCAGAGGTTAAAACTCCAACTCTGGCTCAAGTAAGGCCTTAAAACATGATTTTTATTTAAGCTTAAGGTCTTGACTGTTGAAGCAAACTGCATTCTGACACTTCTAGTATCAAAGAAATAGAAGTTAGTGTCTTAACAGGAAGATCTAAATCAAATGTTTCAAATCTGAAGCTTTATGGAGCTCTATAGATTAGATTAGATTGCTACTCTGGGACTATAGGACTGTTTATATTCAGTCATGTTGTTGGAGGAGGGAGATGACAGAAAGAAAGTTAAAGCACAGCGACAGTCTTGGAAATCGAAATAAAAACCCTTATTTCATCAAAAAAAGTTGCAGAAACTGATAAACCAGAGGAAATAATCTAAGGAAATGAAAGTCTCTGTTATGAAATCCAGTTGAAAAATAGTATAGATCGGAAAATTGGACCCATGCTGATTGAAAAAATTGAAGGCAGCATTTTAAACGTTGTATTAACACATTAAAAAAACAACAACAAAGAGTCGTCCTGTTGCTCTTTGTGTTTACTGTAGTGTGACTATGAATTAAAAAGAAGAAGCACAGAGGAGGAAATAAAAGTGCTTATCTCAACAGTAAATCACCCGCTAAGTATCTGATGATGATCAGCTGATTTTAAAAGCGAAACCGCCACAAAACATCAGAAAGAAGTTTTATTCCTTTCTACTCTTTTTCTTTCTTCTTCTCTGCAGAAGTCGACAAAAATAGCCTGCCTTTATTTTTGTTCTTAAACAAACGATGAGGAATGTCTACTTCTCATCCTAATATAAATACTATAGAGTACTTCCTTGTTTTATGAATGAAGTGGCACACACCTCATACTGTGCTATCAGCCATGTTTTATATGATGAGTGGTTGATGTATATTCAGCATTTAATGAAACATAAATGAACACTTAACACAGACACACAGGATTAAAGCTTATAAAATATGAAAATGTGTCTTTAAATTCAGTTTTAGATCTTTTTAAAATTAGACTTTTACTCTAGTTAGTTAAGTTTAGCAAAACAAAACAAATAGGCAGTGTTTTTTTATAGCCAAAAAATAATAATAGAATTTTTTTTTAAACAACATATACACATACATATTTATATATATATATATATATATATACATATATACACACACACACACACACACAAACACATATTTTCCTTCCTTTTTCTTTTTTTTTCTTTTTCCTTTTCTTTCCTTTCTTTCTTTCTTCCTCCTTTTTAATTTTTTTTCTTTCTTACTTTCCTCTTTCAGGCATACAACAAACAATAAATATCTGATTTTTCTAGTCCTACCCCTTTTTTTACCCTTTTTATTTTTACTTTTTTAATTTTTAGACCCTTATCAGTCACTTCCAAGCTAAAGAAGAGAACAAAAAAAGGGAAAACTAAAACTAAACTAAAACAAAGAGAATACAGAACATACAAACAAAACAAAAAAACATCCAAGCATTCAAAACAATACAAGTGAATAATAATAACAAAACAAAACACACTCCTTTTATTTAACCCTTACATACTGTTCATACTGTTTTTCTATTTAAGAGCTGTAAAAACACTGTATGCACATTTCTTTTTTGCTGGACTTTTCCTAATGTGACCCACAGTATAAAAAATGGGAACTAAAATAAATCCTTTTTTACATTTTTGTGCAGCTGATACACATTTAAATATATGCAAATGTGCAAATTTGACCTGTGTTTATTTAAAAAACAAATCTAAAATCAGCTTTCAAACTTGTTTTAACCCTCCTGTTGTCCTCGAGTCAAGGAAGGAAGGATGGAAGGGAGGAAGAAGGAAGGAAAGGAGGGAGGGAGGGAGGAAGGAAGGAAGGAAAGGAAAGGAAAGAAGGAAGGACAGGAAGGAAGGAAGGAAGGTAGGAGAGAGGGAGGAAAAAAGGAACGGGGGGAGGGAGAAAGGAAAAGAGGAAGGAAGGAAGGAAGGGAGGAAGGAAAGGAAGGGAGGAAGAAGAAGGAAAGGAGGAAGGAAGGAAAGGAGGGAGGAAGGAAGGAAGGGAAGGTTAATCAAACATTTATTAACGACTGATGGGGAATTCATGTGTGTAAAATGGTGTAGAGACTAATTACGAGTCAGAAAATGAACAGTATGTAAAGGGTTAACTAGCAGAGTTATTTGTAGTATTTACACTTGTTTCTTGGTGTTTTTCTTTAACTGTAGGTGCAGCTGTATTATATGATCCTGGAGCGTTTGGGAAAGTGTGTCGAGGCTCTTGAAGTGATCAGAGGTCCACTCGGGGGTAAGTGTGTGTTTCTCTTCTCTTCCATATCGCTACACTCACTCTACATAATATACCTTTGTGCTATTTCTAATCTGTTTGGTGTATCATTTAACCCTCCTGTTGTCCTCAAGTCAAGGAAGGGAAGAAGGACGGAGGAAAGAAGGGAGGAGGAAAGGAGGAATGAAGGAAAGGATGAAGGAAGGAAAGGAGGGAGGAAGGAAAGAGGGAACGAAAGAAGGAAGGCAGAAGGACAGAAGGAAGGAAGGAAGGGGTTGGAGGAAGGAAAGAAGGAAGGGAGGAAAGAGAGAGGAAGGAAAGAAAGAGAGAAGGAGGGAGGAAAGAAGGAACAGTCAAAACAGACGGGGTCAATTTGACCCGGGAGGACGACGACACAACGGTTAAACTCCTCCTGACTGACTCTGTGTGTTTTTTATGCGTCTCCTCACAGAAAAGCTGACCAGCGAGCTGCAGAGCCGAGAAACCAAATGTATGATGCTTTATCAGCGGCTGCAGCGCTGGCCCGAGTGTAACGCCCTGGCTCACAAGCTGCTGCTCAAAAAGTGAGTTTTAGCACTTTTATATTCACTTTATGAGCCAAAAACTATAGATTACAAGTAGAGCCTGACTGATGTGGGAGTTTAATGGGGGGGGGGGAACATTTCAGCCTTTATCCATTAGTGATTTATTTATTTTAATGGAATGAAAGTAGAGCTTTTCTATGTGGATTATTTTAGATATATCTTTAATGTCACTGTTAAAATACAGTGGAAGTCAGCAAAATATAGATAATTTGAAACATGAAGAACTACTACTTATCTTTTAGTCTATTTGTTGTGCATCTTATTGTTCTGTATCTTTAGTTTTTAATTGTTTTTAATTGTTTTTAATGTGTTAATTTAATATTTCTCCCCTATTTATGCTTGTCCTTTTTTAAATTGTGTGTTTGTGTATGTTATTCTCTTTATTTTATGTTGCTTAGATGGTGAATATTGGATTATGTGAAGCACCTTGTAACCTCAGTTTGGAGAGATACTATATAAATAAAGCTTATTATTATAATTATTGACCAATTTTGCACTGATATGATGATGCAAGGTACTCAAGGTACTCAGAGGGGCTGCTTTCTTATACAAATAACTTTATTAAAGCATATTTAACATTATTATACATCATTAACCAATTTTAGAAATGAATACTGAGAAAATAAAAAAACGAAATAGCTAAATAAAACATCAGTACTGTGCAATATTTGATCACAAGAAATGTTTAATGTGTCTCTCTTTCTGTTTCCAGTCCTGATGATTGGCAGTTTTATCCTTCCTACTTCGACTCTCTCTTCCATCTGATCGATCAGTCGTGGAGTCCGCCGGAGGAAGGAGAACAGTGAGTACAGAGTCATTATCTGCTTTGTCTGGTTAACCTTAAAATAATTAATTAACTGTCATTTATTACAAAGGGAAAAAATAGCAAATCATCACATTCAAGGAGCTGGAACCAGACGATCAATCGGATAGATGGATAGATACTTTATTGATCCTTCACAGGAAATTGATTAGTTACAGCAGCTACAGCCACATAGAATATGATATAGGTAAGATATAAGATTTATAATACAAATCCAAAATAAAAAAAATAAGAGAAAATAAAAATAATAATAAAGTAAGATAAGTTAAAAAGTAAAATAAAGCAATAAAAGCTAGACTAAAACTATGTTAAAATAAATTAAAAAAGACAAAACAAAAGTTAAATAAAGTTAGATAAAGATAAAGTTTGAGTAATAATAAAATAAAGTACTATGAGTTAAAAAGTAAAATAAAGTAATAAAAGCTTGACCAAAAACTAGGTTATAAAAGGCTAAAAAGACAATAGAAACATGATATTTGGTGTTTTTCTCTTTCTGTTGTCTCAGTAGATAATTATCATGTTATCCACAGTGTTAAACCTTTGTGTGTCTGCAGCTGTTCGGAAGGAGCGGTTCATTACACTGTGGCTGAGGTCATAAGGTTTGTGGAAGAAAGAATTAAAGGGGAGGACGGCAAAGAGTCTCGCTCGCTCAGAGGACCCTACTTAGCTCGGCTTGAATTAATACACAGACTGAGAGAACGAGGCTGTCCTGAAGAAAGCCTGCTCGGTAAAAACACCTGGATTTCAATTATTATTTAAAAAAAAAAAAAGGTTTCACCCTTTTCCAGATGTTTAAACCCTTCTTTGTTGTTTGTCTTTGAACAGGTGAGCCTTTAGAGTTGATGGTGCAGTTCTTCGGGAAGTTCGGAGACAAACCGTGCTGCATCACTGACCTAAAAATATACCTTCACCTGCTTTCTGCTGACCAGCACGTTCAGGTGAGGCGGAGGAGGCAGCATCACAGCAGCACCGAGTAAGCAGAATGTGAAATTAATTCTCTCTCTCTCTTTTTTTTTTTAGTTCATTAACCGTCTGAGTGAAGCGGTGCCGCTCGGGGAGCAGGGAGACGATGGATTCGCTTTCCCAGACGACACCAAAGCGCTGCAGAGGCATTTGTGTGTGTGTCAGCTGAGCCGCGCGCTCGGACTGCATCAGCGACTCGACGTGGACGGAAAACTGCGGCTCATCACGGAGCTCAAAGCTCACTATCATCACGGGCTGAAGTTTGGTGAGAACATCACTGCTGTTCATGTATAGCTGGGAATCTGATTATAAACAGAGCAAAGAATATTTACATTTAGTTGTTACTTACACTCAATAGTCTAAACCACATATATTTGTGACTTAGTTAACGACAAAGTATCAATGAATTGTTTCCAAGGGACCGGAAAAAATAGAAACTCTTGTTTAAAGGCCGTCCACACTAAGAACAATAACTATGAAAGTAATGATCACTATAACGTTCCAGATGTGTCTGCAGCTAATGAAAATAGATACTGATGACGAGCTGTTACTGCTGTATGTTGTACAGAGAGATAAAAAGAAAAGATAAGATATTCCTTTATTAGTCCCACAATGGGGACATTTGCATTGTTACAGCAGCAAGTGGACATTAAAATAGAATATAAGAGCAGCAATAAGAAAAGAATAAAGACAGACACTAGTTGCTGCGATGTTTCAGTATTTACAGACCAGACTGAGCCACAGCAGCAGATGTTGAAGCAGTAACACACAGTATGAGCACAGATCTGAAGTCTAAAAGATTCACTAACTTTGTCGTTTTTACGCATTATAATATAGAAAAAAAGTTCCAGCATCTTTGTATAATAAAGAGAGACAAACCTCTCTACAGAAATCCCCTCTGGGTTTCATTTTACAGCAAAACAGACACGTGTGTGTCTGTAGCAGCAACTGTTAAAAAGTACTGAAAGTTGAAAGTTCAGAATTTTGCAGCTTTCACAAAGGTTGATATTTATATTCCTCAAAGTAAGTCATGTAAAACATCATTTTGTGCTCATGTACTGAAACTCAGTAGGTGTCACACTGGTGCTGAAATGAGAATATTTAAAACAGTAGTCAGGCATAAGCTGGTTGCTATGGTTAGTTAATGAAGGTAATATTAGTATTGATGCTTTCCTATGAACTATATGTGCGATTCCACTTGTTTTTATACAGCTTTTTACTTTATGCATAAAACATCAGAAGAAAGTGGTGAATAAGTTATTTTTCAAAGTTATATGGATGAGGAGGGGCTTTTGTTAACAGGCTGGTTTTATTTATTTTTGACACCAGGTGAATATTTTTGGTTGTAAATAAATTTGGGATAGTTGTTTATGAATTATATAGATGAGTTAATGGAGGATTTGTAAGAAAAAAAGGTAGGAATTTATTTAAGTATATACTTCTTCCTGCTCCTTTTTGAACACAGTTTTTCTTGCTTTGTTTTTTATTCTCATGTTCGAAATGAATAAATTCAAATCAAAAAGAGGATAAATGATAATAAATCAATAAAGAAATGATGATGTACATGAAGCATCTGACTAACGTTCCTCAATTGAATAGATGAAACTAACATAAATATCATATTTCCATCATGTTTTCCATCGTTTGAGCTTGAGCCTCCTTCAACCTTCATGTCGTCCTCCCGGGTCAAATTGACCCTGTCTGTTTTGACTGTCCTTCTTTCTTCTCTTCCTTCCTTCCTTCCGTCTGTCCTTCCTCCCTCCCTCCTTCTCTCTTTTTTTCCTTCCTCTCTCTTTCCTTCCTTCCTTCCTTCCTTCTTTCCCTCCTTCTTTCCTTCACTCCTTCTTTCCTTCCATCTGTCCTTCCTCCCTCCTTCTCTTTCTTTCCTTCCTCCCTCTTTCCTCCCTTCCTTCTTTTCTTTCCTTCCTCCCTTCCTTCCTCCTTTCCTTCCTTCTTCCTCCCTTCCATCCTCCCATCCTCACTCCCTCCTTTCCTTCCTCCCTTCCATCCTTCCTTCCTTCCTCCCTCCTTTCCTTCCTTCCCTCCCTCCTTCTTTCCTCCTCCCTTCCATCCTTCCATCCTCACTCCCTCCTCTCCTTCCTTCCTTCTATCCTTCCTCCCTTTCTTCTTCCTCCCTTCCTTCTTCCTCCCTTCCTTCCTTGACTCGATGACAACAGGAGGGTTAATGACGTCACCTTTTTTTTCTTTTTTTTTAACAGGGAAAACCGCTCTGAAGACGGAGCTGCAGTTCTCTGATATGTATTGTCTCATGGCAGCTCATGTATATGTCGACTTATGGATGGACACCAGTGAGTGTTTCTCTTAAATTGTCCAGTAAACTTAATTCTTAATGCCAAAAAAATCAACAAACATCTCAAATATAACGTAGTTAAAAAGTGTTTGTGTGTTTTTCAGGGGATGAAAACATGGTGTGGCAGTGTTTGGGGCTCCTGCAGGAAGGATTGACTCACAGCGCCTCCAACGCTCAGTTCAAGCTGCTGCTGCTGCTCCTCTACTGTCGTCTGGGAGCCTTCGAGCCCGTCGTGGATCTTTACTCCAGTTTAGACGCCAAACACGTACAGCACGACACCATCGGGTCAGTATGAGGGTCAGTGAGGGTTTAGTCAAATTTAAAGGGGTTAAAATGTGGAAATAAATGTATGAATAACTTGCACAAATTCTTTTTTTGTGGACCCAGCATCAAATTTCTGCTTTTAATACATTTTGAGAGAATATATTAGAGGATTATGGTAAAAATGTCTAAGTGGTGTAACCATAAAAACTTTGTACCAAATAATTCAACTTGCTTAAAAACAGTAAATTGTCAATAAAACACTATGACAACTAGTTTGGCATGATCTTACATTATAACTTTTTATATTAAATAAAGGTAATGAAATACAATCGTTCTAAATATTACATTTCATCTGGGGAATCATGGAGATCAGGAAACATTTACATGTTTTAAATGAAGTCATTATTAGTATAAGTCCACTTAAATACACTAAGTGATAAAATATTTAATATTTATCATTCTTTTATGGTTACTTATCTTTCTTTCCTTTTTTCTTTTTCCTCTTTCTTTTCTTTCTCTTTCTTTCTTTCCTCTCCTTTTTTCCTCCTTTTTCTGTCTCTTTCCTCCTTTTTCTTTCTTTCCTCCTTTTTCTTTCTTTCTTTCTTTCTTTTCTTTCCTTTTTTCATCTTTCTTTCTTTCCTCCTTTTTCTTTGTTTCTTCCTCATTTTTCTTTTATTTCTTTCTTTCTTTCTTTTCTTTCTTCCTCCTTTTTCTTTCTTTTCTTTCCTCCCTTTTCTTTCTTTTCTTCCTCACTTTCTTTCTTTCTCTCTGGGTGAATAAAACATTTAATATGTATCATTCTTTTGTGGTTACACCATTTGACATTTTCAGGAGCATTCAGTCTTACTTTTGGTAAAAAATGGTGCAAATGTCATTTCAAATGATATAAAACCAACAAAAATACTAAATGTACATTTTAACAAACCTGATGCTGCTTTTAAAACTATTTTTGAATTGCTCATCTTGCCAACCTTTTATTTGTCACTGATCCTTATATAAACACACAGTTACCTCCAGTTACATCTAATCTGTATTAATCATATATATATTATTTTATTATTATATTATGACTGTTTCTTTCTGTTATTTTCAGGTTTCTGTTAACACGTTACGCTGAGTCGTTGGGTCAGTTCGCTGCAGCCTCCCAGTCCTGTAACTTCTCCCTCAGGTTTTTCCACTCTAACCAGAAAGATGTGAGTTTAAGCCCACTTCTTCATTTTTATTTCTGCTACAAAATCTAGCTCATAAACTCTTCCATTTTCATCCATCTTCATTATTTTTTCTTCTCGTCTTCTCCGCAGACCTCAGAGTATATCATCCAGGCGTATAAATACGGAGCGTTTGAGAAAATCCCAGAGTTTATCGCTCTCAGGAACAGGTTGAACCAATCGCTGCACTTTGCCCAAGTCCGCACAGAGAGGATGCTGCTGGACCTGTTCCTCGAGGCAGATATGTGAGAATAAACACACACAAAAGAACTACACATTAAAATATATAAACACTGTGCTGTGGAGTTAAACGTCTTCATTTGGGTGTTTTGTGTTTCAGTGTGTTGAGTCTGGAGGAGAGTGTGAAGGCCATGTCTTTGTCTGCAGAGGAGGACGACATCCCCTGGGATAATATGAGGGACAACAGAGACCTTACTGTTTTTACCAGCTGGGACCCAAAAGAGAGGTATTTACTTTCATACGCTGTGCAGAAAAAGAGGCACATGTACTGTCAACTCATACCGGGAGCGTTATGGCAGCGGAGCTCTGGGAGAGAAATCTGCCTTTTAAAATGAATTTGCACTGTTAACCCTCATGTTGTCCTCGAGTCAAGGAAGGAAGGAAGGGAGGAAGGAAGAAGGAAGGAGTGAAGGAAGGAAGGAAAGAAGGAAGGGAGGGAGAGAGGAAATGAGGGAGAAGGGAAGGAAGGGAGGGAGGAAGGTAGGAGGGTAGGAGGGAGGGAGGAAATAAGGAAGGAAGGAAGTAAGGAAAGAAAGAAGGAAGGGAGGAAGGGAGGAAGGAAGGAGGGAGGTAGAAAGGGAAGGAAGCAAAGAAGGACAGAGGAAAGAAGGAAGGGAGGAAGGAGGGAAGGAATGAAGGAAGGTAGGAGGGAGGGAGCAAAGAAAGAAGGAGGGAGGGAGGGAGAAATGAAAAGAGGAAGGGAGGAAGGTAGGGGGGAGGAAAAAAGAGAGAAGGAGGGAGAGAGGAAGGAAGGAAGGAAGGAAGGAAAGAATGAGGGAGGGAGGAAGGAAGGAAGAAAGGGAGGAAAAAGAGGAAGGAAAGAGAAGGAGGGAGGGAGGAAGGACAGACGGAAGGGAGGAAAGAAGGAACAGTCGGGAGGACGACAAGAAGGTTAATACAGTAATTACAGCAGCCCAATCAAATCCGAACGAGTGCCTTTTTTGTTTGTTTTTAGTCAACAACATTAGTGTTTAATCTAGTTTTGTCAGATAAATTACAGTCAAATTGTCACATGTTTAACTTCTATGTCTTGCAATAATTTGGAGGATAAACCTGCTGCTATGTCTGATGGTTTTTCTTGATAAAAGCATTTCAAATCAACCTTGTGTACCTTTTCTTTCTCACAGAAGTCTAACTGAGGAGCACAGACGTCGCTCTCTGGAGGAGGAGACCGTCTGGCTGCGGATACGCTCCCTGACGCTTCGCCTCCTCGCCTCTTTGGCCACGCTGGGACACACGCCGTCGCCACAGAACTCCGAGGTCCCCAACGAGAACGGCGTCGGGGACAAGACCTCGATCCTCGGCAGCCTGCTCGCTCAGCTCAACCAGAATCTGCAGGCGGCGGCTCAGATAGCAGAGAAACGCACCCAGGTAAGTTTCACACACTGGTAGATACAGATTTGTATATATTTGCAGCTTATTTGAATGAGATATGTGGAGTTTATTATTGTAATCGTGTGTTTCTGGTGCTGTAGTATCCATTCCTGGGGCCGCCCTCCACCCGCCTGGCCGCGGCTCTGTCCAGTGGGAGCTGTCAGTGTCAGGCTGCGGCCTTCCAGCTGTCTGTCCACCTGCAGGAGCTGGAGACCTTCGGACTCGGTAAGAAGAAGAAGAGATGACATGAAATTCAGATCAGCCGATGTTGGGTTAATCATGGTTTTTGGTGGTTTAGTCAAATTTAAAGTGTGTGAAAATGTGAAAATAAACGTATGAATAACTTGCACACATTCTTGTTTTGTTGACCCAGCATCAAATTTCTGCTCTTAATCCATTTGAGAGAATATATTAAGAGGATTATGGCAAAAATGTCTAAGTGGTGTAACCATAAAAACTTTGTACCAAATAATTCAACTTGCTTAAAAACAGTAAATTGTCATTAAAACACCATATCAACTAGTTTGGCATGATCTTACATTATAACTTGTTATATTAAATAAAGGTAATGGAATACAATTGTTCTAAATATTACATTTCATCTGGGGAATCATGGAGATCAGGAAACATTTACATGTTTTAAATGAAGTCATTATTAGTATAAGTCCACTTAAATACACTGTAGGTGGATAAAATATGTAATATTGATCATTCTTTTGTGGTTACTTTTCTTTCTTTCCTTTTTTCTTTTTCTTTCTTTCCCTTTTTCTTCCTTTCTTTTCTTTTTCTTTCCCTTTTTCTTCCTTTCTCTTTCTTTCTTTCTTTCTTTTTCTTTCCTTTTTTCCTCCTTTTTCTTTTTCTTTCCCCCCTTTTCTTTCTTTCTTTCATTCTATTTCTTTCTTTATTTCTTTCTCTTTCTTTCTTTATTTCTTTTTCTTTCCTTTTTTCCTCCTTTTTCTTTTTCTTTCCCCCCTTTTCTTTTTCTTTCATTCTATTTCTTTCTTTATTTCATTCTTTTTCTTTCTTTCTTCCTCCTTTTTCTTTCTCTTTCCTCCTTTTTTCCTCTTTCTTTCTTACTTCCTCTTTTTTATTTTTCTTTCCTCTTTTTTCTTTCTTTCATTCTTTCTTTCTTCCTCCTCTTTCTTTTCTTTCCTCCTTTTTCTTTCTTTCTTTCATTCTTTCTTTCTTCCTCCTCTTTCTTTTCTTTCCTTCCTTTTTCTATCTTTTCCTCCTCCCTTTTCTTTCTCTCTAGGTGGATAAAATATTTAATATTTATCATTCTTTTGTGGTTACACCATTTTCAGACATTCAGTTTTATTTTTGGTTTTAAAAAATGCTACAAATGTCATTTCAAAATGACATAAAACCAACAAAAATACAAAATATACATTTTAACAAACCTGATGCTGCTTTTAAAACTATTTTTTTAAAAACATTTTTGAATTGCTCATCTTGCCAACCCTTATTTGTTCCAGACCCTGTCGCTTTTACACTAACTTTTTCTTCTTCTTTTTTTTTACCTTCCTTCCTAGACGAGTCCTCCGAGCTTCAAACACAGATCTGTAACGCTTTCAAATCATTAGTAGTTCAGCTTCAAGGTGAGTTTGCAGCATTAAACAACAACAAAAGTTTATTCTGTGTCTGTTTTTACTTCATGTTTTCCTCTTTTTACACCCACAGAAATTCTGAATAAATGCAAAGGGGATTTATTGGAAATGAAAGAGGGCAAATTAAAAACCTGGCCCTCCTTATTAGAAACCCTAGTCTTCTTTGTTGAGGTGAGAAATCTCTGCTTCTACACTTGAGTTTATATTTCCTACCTGCACAGAATCAGATGTTATAGAGGTATAATATATTATTATTATTATTATTATTATTATAACTCTATACAGGCGGTGTGCATAGTCTTGTGGATGGCTAGTTACTGTGCGAAGATCCTCCGACCACTCAAGACAAGTCTACAGAAGAAGAAGAAGAAGAAAAAGGATACAAACACAGCTCTGGTACAGCTCCTCTTTTTATATTTCATTTATCCACATCTTTTCATTTTATACACCTTGACAATGTGATTAGGTGTGTAACAAATTATTAATATGGCAATTATTTAAAGTAAATCAAGAAGACAAGATATCAACACAGATTTTTAATTATTGCAGAATATTGTGAGCATTTTTAATTCATAGAAAAATTAATAGGAAAAAAATGAATAAATTAAAAAAAGGAAAACAATTCAACTTGGTTTTATTTCATATTTTAAAGTGTCCACCTTCCTCAAGAGCAACAATCATAAAAATAAAAAAAAGATAATTTAAACACAACAAATAATTAATATGGCAATTATTTAAAGTAAATCAACAACAAGATATCCAGCACAGATTTTAATTATTACAGAATATTGTGGTCATTTTTAATTAATAGAAATAAAATAAGTAGAATAATAGAAAATAAATAAATAATTACAATTAAAGGAAGGATGGAAGGGAGGAAGAAGGAAGGAAAGGAGGCAAGAAAGGAGGGAGGAAGGAAGGAAAGAAAGGAGGGAGGAAGAAGGTAAATTAAATATGAACAAATAAAAAAAAGGGAAAAAATTCAACTTGGTTTTATTTCATATTTAAAAGTTTCCACAAAAAAGAATTAAAAACAAACCCTTTTTAATCCTCTTATACGTCCCTGATATATTGTAGCTGTATGTCTATGTGCTGATGATGATGACGATGATGACGATGATGACGATGATGATGATGCTGATGATGCTGATGATGGTTTGTGTCTCTTGCAGCCAGCGGTGATGTGTGGCTTCCAGGAACTGACGGGAGGCTTGCAGGACCTGCTTAACCAGGCTGTGGAGCATATAAAGGAGCAAGAGACCGGCATCACGGCCCTTAAACTGGCCAGTTTAACTTTGGAAGGAAACACAGAGGTTAGTGTGCAGAAACAAACACAGTTTCTCTTTGACTATCTGAAATCTTTCTCTCTCTCATTCAGGAAAAATGCTGATTGTAAACAATTAAACCTTAACACCCACCCCAACCGGTTCACCTACCTCCTCCTGTAGCACACACACACACACAGAGGACTAAACGTGTTGCATTCACTCATTTTAACTTAGTTCAGACATGCATGTTTATACAGGTATGATGGTTGCTAAGTTGCAGTGTGGTGAACAATGTGCATGCACTGTAAAGTCATAACTGATCAATAACTTATAGACAAGCCATCACAGCGACGTCATGGCAGTGAATGCACCGATGCTGCAAGGCTGCTTTTGATGTTTTTTGCAAAGTGAGGGACATGTTTGATAATGTTTATTTTATTTTTTAAAGACACCTTTTAACAGGTTTAAATTTATTACAATGGTTGCTGCTATTTTCCTTTTGTTGTATGTTGTTTTTTTAATGTTGTGTAGAGTTGGTGTATGTTTTTAATGTCTTCATGATATGTGTATGTGTATTGTTTGTATTTTTTAATGTATTGGAGGAAGCTGAAGACACATTTCCATTAAGGTGGAAAATAAAGACAGTTCAATTCAACCCAACAATTAAGATAGATGATGTATATACTACACACCCCTAATTTATATACATTGAGCTCTGACAATAATGAATAAATAGATAAATTAATATATCTTTGTCATTGCAAGTATACAACAAAACTGTTTGAGCAGCATAAAAATAAAATAAAAAATAAGATATATACACATAACACTGATCACTTAAATGTAAATAAATAAATACGGGGCAATAACTTACAGAAGTTGATGTTCAGGCTTTGAATAAAAGGAGCAGTTTTATGTTATATGTTCTTAATGTTATGTAAAGGTTATGTTGTGTATAATCAGCTGACATTCTTTGTTTATTTTCTGTGTTTTTTCAGGAGGAAGCGTCATTTGCGAAGGCTGCTATGGACAAAGTGCACAGCAGTTACCTGCGCTCGCTACAGGAAGTGGGAGATCTGCTGAAGAAGAGAGCAGAAACTCTAAAGAGCCTCAAGATCTGAACACCATCAAACACACACACACACACACACACACACACACACACACACACACACACACACACACACACACACACACACACACACACACACACGAACCCCCCACCACCCACTCCTGAATCAAGATGACTGTACACCCACCATGAGCCCCTCCACCACCTCTTCTTCCTCTCCTCCTCCTCCTCCTCCTCCTCCTCCCACCACCTCTAGCCCCCCAGCTAACCCACTTGTCCTCTTCTTCCTCCTCTTCCTCGCTGGTCCAACAAACCTTCCTCCTCTCCTCCTCCTCTTCCTCCTGCTGCTGCGTCTTTCTCACTGTTTTTGTGAGTTTGAGAGCTCTCAGTCTGGATTTCTCCTTTTTTTAACTCTTTTTTTCTTATCTTTTTTTTTTTTAAGTTTCTATCTCTCTCTCTTTCACTCACTTCAACACACACCTCTGGAACATTTGCAACTCTTATAGCACATAAACTTGTAAGTAAAACCCATGAATTTATACAATACAGCAATTATAATAAAAAGAAAAAAAGAAAACAAAAAAAAGAGAGAAAATAATAGATACACGCTCCTTTAAAAGAAAAATAGAGAAAAATTAGGAATGAAATACGCAGTTTTAGATGAAAAAAACTAATACATTATTGTATATAGTAAGAAGAAAAAAGAGAAACTACCACAACAGCAACTCCTCGACTTCCTGAAAATATAAAGACACAATAAACCACTACTGTTTGTTGGTCCGTTACGTTTCCTCCTTTTTTATTCCTAACTTTTTTTCTTTTTTTTTTCTGGTGACTCTTGAGAACAATCACAATAAACACACTCACACACACACTGGGACTCTGAAGAGGATATTTGTTGTTTTTTTTCCAGCTGTTTTTTTTTCTTTGTCTTTTCTTTTTAAAGCTTCAAGAGAAAGCAGGCACAATGTCACAAATAACTGACTAACTCTCTTTCTGTGTGTGTGTGTGTGTGTGTGTGTGTGTGTGTGTGTGTGTGTTGAAATATGGACTCATGGCTACCAGCAGAAGGCCTTCAGACTGAAGTGTCCCCTTCAAACAACCATTTCTTTTTATTTTAGTTCTTTTTTTTTCATTATTTTTTTTGCTTTCTGTATATCGTGTGTGTGTGTGTCGCTTTGGTACTGAAACCTGAAAGTTGAACCACCTCTGTATAGTTGCAGTATTATTATTATTGTTTTTATTATTATTATTATTATTATATAAAGAGCTAAAAGTTGGGATGAGTTGAAATAACAAGAACTTCTTTCTTCTTCTTTTTCTTTTGGGTCACACCAGTAAAAAAAACAAAAGCAGTGCTCGTTAAACACGTGAGGAAGAAAGTAGCTTTTTTCTTTTTTAATCTGTTAATTCAAGTTTCACAGAGACAAATCATGATCCAAACCTTTCCATCTATATATATATATATATATATGATAATCTTGGGGCACTCTGGTGATTTAAGAAGCAAATCATTGCATAAATATATAAATAAATGCAACATCCACATCACATTCGGACACTTGTTGCATGTTACACAACATTCTATCTATTCCTTTTATGTCTCGTTACACTGACTCTCAAAATAAAGGCCCCCAAAAATACACACATATACATATATATGATGGGATTGGCTCGCTCTCCTTTCCGTCATCAGCAGCTCTTTAAAACACAGAGGTGTGTTTCACAGACGACGAATATCGGACCTAATTGTAAATAATAATAGTAATAAATGTGGAGCCTTTTGAGATGCAGTGTGCAAGGACATTAGTGTGTGTGTGTGTGTTTTAAAAAGCAGCTGCAAATTAGATGATATTAAGATTTGTCCCATGTTTATAGTATTTTTTTGTCATTTCCCCTTTAAGATAAAAAAAGTCTCATGAACCAAAATCTGTAGCATCTTTTTTTTCCTTCTTTTTTTTGAGACTTTGCTGTTTAGAAATAAACCATTAAATAAATAAAATAACCCAAATATTAAAAAGCAGACAGTTTACAATTTAAAGGAGCACTGATGGATGACTGCTTTTTTCTTCCTTTTTTGTTTTTTTTAAAAAATTATTTTTATTTAAAAATTTGGCAAAAGAAATGTGAAAATGTGAGTAAACAGTGAGTCCTCCATTCCATCCTTCCTTCATCCTTCTCTCTGTTGGTCTTGTATATGCACACAATCACATATACTGCTAATAAATGCCTTTTTTTTCTTTTTCTCTCTTCCTTTTTGATGACTCGAGCCCCCTTCTTCTTCCTCCTCCTCTCTTCTTTCTTCCCCCAAAAATAGAAATGTTTGCAACAGAGCTGTGTGTGTGTGTGTGTGTGTGTGTGTGTGTGTGTGTGTGTGTGTGTGTGTGTGTGAGTGTGAGAGTGTGAGAGTGTGAGAGTGTGAGAGTGAGAGTGTGAGAGAGAGAGTGTGAGAGAGAGAGTGTGAGAGAGAGAGAGTGTGAGAGAGAGAGTGTGAGAGAGAGAGTGTGAGAGAGAGAGTGTGAGAGAGAGTGAGATCCGACCACGTGTTTTATTGTCATCGTTGTTACTGTCGAGGTTTTTTCAGAATAATGGTTTGACAATCTGGAGTGTCATCTCTCACCCTCACCCCTTTTTCTTTCTTTTTGTTAGAAAATGGAAAACAGAAACACTGGAATGTCAAAAGCTTTTTTTAGAATAAAAAAAAGGTAAATGTGAGAGGTTTTTTTGTTTCAAGCTGCTTTTGTTTTTTGGTCATATATGATGATGAACTGATTATTTTTTAGGTTGGGTCGAACAAAAAGAGGAATTTGAAGACATCACATCGGCCTCTGGGAAGAAGCTGAAGGCATTTTTCACAATTGTCTTCGGTTTTACACACAAAACAGCTGATTAATACTGTAATTAATTGTTAGTTGCAGCCCTAAAAAGTGGTTACATGAATGATTTATTTGCATGGCACTTTTAAATTCTTTAATATGAGGATTAAAGTGCATTTTGGCAAAATGATTGATTAATACTAGAAATAATTGTTAGTTTAAAGCCCTAAAAAGTTCTAACATGAATGATTTATTTGCATAGCACTTTTATAATGCATTCTGACAATTGATTGGAAGCCAAAAGAGGACATAACAGTTGGAATTATGTTGAAATTTCACCTTTTTCTGACTTTTTATAGAGCTTAAAACTAATGAAACCAATCATTAGTTAGTATATAGAGTATTTCTTCAGGTAGTGTGTTTCTAGTTTAAGGGCCTGATCACAAATAATTATATTGTCATTTCTTTCAAGGCTTTAAACTTTATATAAAATAGTTCCTCTGGTTATATGGAGCTGCAGTATGAATATAAACCATTAATGAGAAACCAGTGGTGGAAGAAGTGTTTGGATTGTTTACTTCACTAAAAAATACCACTACAGCAATATAAAAATACTACATTACAAGTAAAAGTACTGCAGTATTATGAGTTATGTAGTATGCAGTATTACAGTAAAAGTACTGCAGTATTATGAGTGATGTAGTATGCAGTATTACAGTAAAAGTACTGCAGTATTATGAGTTATGTAGTATGCAGTATTACAGTAAAAGTACTGCACTATTATGAGTGATGTAGTATGTAGTATTACAGTAAATGTATTGTAGTATTATGAATGATGTAGAATGCAGTATTACAGTAAAAGTACTGCAGTAGTGATGTAGTATGCAGTATTACAGTAAAAGTACTGCAGTGTTATGAGTGATGTAGTATGCAGTATTACAGTAAAAGTACTGCACTATTATGAGTGATGTAGTATGCAGTATTACAGTAAAAGTACTGCAGTATTATGAGTGATGTAGTTAAAGTATTTTTAGGTCTTCTCAAACGTTTGGTAGAGGTCACTTTGTGTCATGATATCTGATCAAAATATAGATAATATAGAAAGTAGCATCACATGGAAATACTACAGTAAAGTACAAGTACCTCTAAATTGAACTTAAATACAGTATATGAATAAATGCAGTTTTAATATATTTTATGTGCGCTGCCAGGTTTGTCCTGCAGGTGGCTGCAACACGCCAACCGGAAGTTAACACTGTTTTCATTTCTCATTAAGAAGAAGAAGAAGAATCACCAACATGCTAGAAACAGCTATCAACACTCAGACAGGATAGTTAACTCCAGTATTACACAGATGTAGCGTTTTAAGCTTTAAAACACAGATGAAATATTTAGTTTAGAGGCGGTTAGGACTGAATCAAACCGCTGTTGCATCTCTCAAAGCCTCTCAGATAGCTGCTGTCCTGACGGGTCGCTAACAGCTAGCCGGTGTTACGGTTTAACTGGTGACTTTTCTCATTTTAAGATACGCTACGACAGGTTAGGTTAATAAGTCTTCTGAACACAATTGAGCTTACACATATAGTTAGATGCTTAGACAGTACAGACAGATGAAAATTATTAAACTATAAAGTCCTTTTTAGGAGAAAACCTACGTGAAAGTTACCGGTTAACACGGTCACTAGTTATACCGTAGCACCGGCGGAGCTAGCTGTCACCGGGTTTGTTGTTGTTCTCTGTAAAGGTGTTTGAGTCTGTTAAAACACATGAGTGTGTCTCTGGTCGTTATCCGCCTGGAACTAGCCGACCAGTCTCCTTTTCCTCAAGGTTTCCACTACTCAGCTGGTGAGTTATTTATTCTTTAATATAGATAGAAAAGCAAGTGGTGTTTATAGGTTTGTGTGTTGTTGTTAGCCTGGAAGCTAACCAGTAGCAGTGACAACAAAGCTGCATCTGACTGCTAAAGTACATAATAATAATTAACAAAACTACAGCAATTAACATGTGTTCATAATGCAGTGGTGAAAAGTAACTCAGTACATTTATTCAAATATTGCAGTTAAATGCAGTTTTGAAGTATTTGTTTGATGCTACTTTCTACATCTCAGAGGGAAATATTGTACTTTCTACTCCTCTACATTTATTTGACAGCTTTAGTTACTTTTCAGATGAAGATTTGACACAATGGATAATATAACAAGCTTTTAAAGTACATTACAGCAGGGGGGTTAAACATGAGGCCCGTGGGCCAGAACCAGCCCGACGAGGGGTTCAATCCGGCCCAGCTTCCTTCCTTCCTTCCTTCTTTCTGTCCTTCTTTCCTTCCTTCCTTCTTTTCCATCCTTCTTCCCTTTCCTCCATCTTTCCTTCCTTCCTTCCTTCCTTCCTTCCTTCTTTTCTTTCCTCCTTCATTCCATCTGTCCTTTCTTTGCTGTATTGGTACTTTTAATGATGTAAAGTGTCTGAATACTTCTTTGGCCATTGTGCATTTAGTATTTATGTTGTTTTTTGTAAAGTTGTAACTATTTTTTTTATCAATATTTATGTTTTATTACGTATTTCTTTTGTACATCTTTGTCAAGTTGTTTGCTGCTGCTGTAACACTGCAGTTTCCTTTGAGACTAATAACACTTTTTCTTGAGTCTGCTTTTTCATGCAGGGCTTTTACTTGTAATGGAGTATTTTTACAATGCTGTATTGTTACTTTTACTTCAGTCAGGGGTTTTTTACTTCCTCCACCACACACATCCATAATATTAAGGCACTCAGCGATCCATTAGAGCCTATAAAAACCCCTCTCGTCTGTCTCTACTCCGCAGTCGAAGGCATGTCGGATGAGGAACGGCAGGACAAAGCTTTGGGTTTAGCCAAACTCACTCTGGGCGGAAAGACGGAGCTGGAGAGAGCAGCCGTCCTGCACCAACACATTGGCAGCAGAGCAATGGGGGACATGGTTATAGAGACCTTTGAGCCTAGCCCAGGTAAGCCCCCCCTACCCAGGATCCATCGAAAAACACCAAACAAGCTGGAGGAGAACAAATAACATATTGTTTGTGCAGCTTTCTTCATGGCCTCAGGTGTAATACAGTATCAGAGTCTTAAGCTTTAACAGAGTCTTTAAAGCTGCAAATTCAGTTTATATCTAACATCGTCTCCCATTAACAGTCACAGGCTTCAGATTCTCCTCAATGCTTTCTACTCTCTCTGTTTTAAACCCTTGTGATTCAACGCCTACACTCTTTCTTAAATGTTTTATTGAGAGGGTTTTTTGCTCTGAGGTCATCACCCACTTCTTCCTGTGTGCCCAGCTGTGTTTGATCAGTTTGAGCATGAATCATTTTATTCATTAGCAGAGCATTATCAGCATCTGCAGCCTACAAATTGCTCCTCTCGTCTACTAAAAGACTTTTTTTTTTTCATACAGCTGGGCTGAACTATTGTTGTCTCTTATTCCAGAGTGTGTTCTAGCTGCTTTTAAAACATGCAGCCTCTTATCAAAAAGAGGAATCTGGACTCTTCTTTTTCTCTCTGACTTCAGGCCAATTTCTAAGCTACCTTTTTTTAAAGTGCTTTTAGGAGCCGTGTATTTGAATTGGGTTAAATGGTAATGTTCCTCCCAAACACTAGGGGCTTGCATGTTAAAAGCCAGGCTGGGCACAAGTTATTTAACCTGAACATACTGTTCATATTCTGAACCGGCTTCAGTATTCCTTTATAATTATTGTCTATACCAAATTTTGAACCATACATTTATTTTGCATTCATGTTTTCTTAGATTCGAAATCACACTATATTATGATCTTCTGTTTTCTAAAATGAGAGCATAACGGTTATTTATGCTAATTTATTGAAAGTGAAGGATGGTAGGCTTTGTGATAACCTTAAAAAAAGTGCAATAATGCTGCACAAAAATATAAAATTTTCAAAATAGAAAATATTTAAATGTTTTGGACATTTTAGGCCATTGTAGGAAAAGTTATAACATTTCAGTTGCAGCTCTGTCTACCTGTGTACCATTCTGCTGCTATAAATACCCACTACAGCACCACAGGCAGATCACTCCACCGCTGCAAAAAGTTCTTAACACATGCAACATTTACACCTATTTGAAGACATTTACTCTGCCTTTTTTCGGAAGTGAAAAGATATATTTATGAGCTGTTTAACACACAGGTCTTTTTGGGCTTGTGGCAAAAAGCCACAGAGACATTTTAAAAAGATGTTAAGTCCTCAGAGAATCAAGAATTAAAGGTAAATAACTCTGTCCCCAAACATAATGGCAGTCTGTGTTTTTACTGAAGAGTAGTGCCCACTCTACAATCCCAGCTTGCGTTACATTATTATATAGGGCTGGGCGATATGGGCAAAATCAAATATTACGATATTTTTGACCAAATATCTTGATAACAGTATTTTGACAATATTGTAAGAACTGCTGGTGCTTTCACAAAACATTTACACAATTAGATTCTTGATAAATAATCATCAGTAATGTGGATATAATGACTAAGTGGATAAAGGCAGATAATAGAACAGCCTGTTAAGCTCAGGAAATTATATTTTTACTGTAATGCAGCCTTTAAAAGCAGGAAAAGACACTTATTCCATATCATGATATTTAAAAACTAAAGACGATATTTATAAAATATCACGTAATCGATATAATATTGATTTATTGACCAGCTCTATTATTATGCTATTATATTATCATTATATCAGTGGTATAAAATGATCTTTAAATGACAATAATATTGTTTATCGCGATTATTTCTGAGACAATATATCATCCAATAAAAGTAGTTATTATGGCAGGTCTACTCTTTGTTTAGGATGTGTTCACGTTAACATAAATATAGAATATCGCAGTTCAAATATCGGTTTTAGGATTGACACAAGTGACTTTTGGCTGCAGATAAAGGAGGAGGTGAAGACCCTGGTGGTTCGGCGGAGCAGCACAGTGAAGTTCAGGCTGGTTCGGACAGTAAAGAGGAAACTGAAGCTTCACAGGACAACGGAGCAGCCACAGGAAACACTCCAGACTCTCCTTCCAAGCAGCTGCCGGACCAGATCTCTTTCTTCAGCGGGAACCCGTCGGTGGAGATCATCCACGGGATCATGCACCTCTACAAGACCAAGTGAGTAACACCCAGCATGTTCTGTGTGATCATTCTGCAGAGTTTTATCAGCTGATGTGTGTGTGTGTGTTTTCTCGTGTCGTTGTAGTAAAATGACGTCTCTGACTGAAGACGTGAGACGCAGTGCCATGGTGTGCATCCTCACTGTCCCTGCCACCATGACCAGCCATGACCTCATGAAACTCCTGGCGCCATTTAATGAAGTCATGGAGCACATGAAGATCATACGGGACTCAACTCCAAACCAGTACATGGTCCTGATTAAGTTCTGTAAACAGGTAAGCTCTCAAATCATCAGAGGAGTTTAGGTTTTTTGATTGTTTGCAGAACAATTCAAGGGATAGATATTCTTTTTCCAAGAATAGTTTTCATTTTACAGCAGACATTTTCAAACTGTGAGACGAGCCTTTCCTTAGAGACGTGAGCTGCGATTCACATCAAATCATTTACACCTTCTGTCAGTCAAATCTGAACTCTGTTTTTTTGTTTAACTTGTACTTCATTTTCTTTTATGATGCATCACTGTAGTAAATAAGTAGAGGGACAGAGAGAAAGAGTGTGTGTTCAGGTCTTTAAGCAAATATTTGAAACCCCTAATAGTAAGACTAAGTGCAATGGAAGTGTGAAACTTTATATCCAATAAATAAAACTTCAATAAAGTAAATATAGTATATTATTACGTTATCAGCTCCAGTTATTACATTTGTAAAGTTTTTTTTTTTTAACCTAGCCATTAACGTTATAACTTATTACTTTATTGGTAAAAAGTTATTACGTTATCAGCTTTATTACATATAAAACAGGCAAAATAATTACGTTATCTGTCATTATTGCGTTATTGGCTGCTACAATCCTTAATAAACATCCAGAAATCTGCTAAGAAATCCGAGAAAAGATGCAGAACTTGTTTTCTCCAGTATTGCAGTAATCCAGTGATGGTTGTCTTTTACACTGTAAACAGGAGCTGCTAACAGCTGATTCATCGTACTTTTAGTGGTGTCAATTTACTAAAATATAAACAAATACAGGCAAAACAAAACACTGCCTCAATCCTTAGAAACATATGCTTCCTGTTTACATCCCCTAAAGCATTATGGGAGCTGCAGTTCCAAACTGAGAGCTTGATTTTTTCCTGAAAAGTAAGACAAAGAACAAAGAAAAATAATGGAAATTAAAATATATGAGATATTTAATACTTTTTTAGTATCTGTATGACATTACTAATGCTCCTCCACCCATTCATACACATATATATATTTGCAATGTGATGAAAACAAATGGATATACTGACAAAAAACTAAATTATAACAACCTTTCTTTGGCCCTGTGACTGACTGTAGATCAGATATAACTCAGTCTGTGTCACACTTTAAAAACCTCAGAGTTCAGAGTATCAACCATGACATCTGTTTATGTGCTGTAAGGAAGTTCAGACATTAAAGACTTCCCAGTTTGGTTACTAATATATCTTATTTCCCCATTTCTTCTAGTGTTCCTACTGCCTTGTAGTCAAAGGTCAACGTATCTGTGTTTATTTCTGTCTCTAATTTAGTCACTAAATGACTTTAACGCTGTTATTCTCTTCTCTTTGTTCAGGCAGACGCAGACAGTTTTTACACAGCGTGTAACGGCCGCCAATTCAACTCTATAGAAGAAGCAGTGTGCCAGCTGGTGTATGTGGAGCGAGCAGAGGTTATACGGTCTGATGAGGTAAATGTACCAATTCTCACTATTCAGCCTGTAGAAACAGATTTAATTAGAGCAGCTATAATGATTTTTCTTAATAACACAGTCTGATCTGTCAGTGTGTAATGTGTTTGATGAACCTACAGAGAGTTATCAGAGACTCTGCAGCTCCTCCTCAGCTTTATGGAGCTTTATAGTGAGTTTCAGCTCATTGTTTAGCTTCCCGGCTGCTGTCTTGGTTCACACTTTAGAGCAGGGGTGTCAAACTCATTTCCATTCAAGGGCCACATACAGCCCAATTTAATCTGATGTGGGCCGAACCAGTTAAAAGAAGGAAGGAAGGAAGGAAGGAAGGCGAGAATGA
This sequence comes from Scomber scombrus, assembly GCF_963691925.1. Taxonomy (NCBI): domain Eukaryota; kingdom Metazoa; phylum Chordata; class Actinopteri; order Scombriformes; family Scombridae; genus Scomber; species Scomber scombrus. The sequence goes on from NC_084984.1 coordinate 14,684,784, forward strand.
AGGACAGATGAAAGGAAAGAAGGAAGGACAGATGGAAGGAAAAGTACACAGAAAGGAAGGAAGGAAGGACAAATGGAAGGAAGGAAGGAAAGAAGGACGGACAGATGAATGGAAGAAAGGAAAGAAGGAAGAAAGGGAGGAAAGAAAGAAAGGAAGGATGGAAGGAAAGTGGGACAGATTGGACCCCTCGGCGGGCCGGTTCTGGCCCACGGGCCGCATGTTTGACCCTCCTGCTTTAGAGCGTTTAGGAAGCATCTTGGCTGCTGAACTGCTAAGCGCCGCTAACTCAAATTCACCACGACTTCACCACCACAGATGGGTTGTAGCTGCTGTGGCAGTGAACCAATCACATGTCGCATTAAATCCAAGAACGCTTGCTGTTGATTGGCTGTGAGCAAGTCCATACAAATAGTCATAGTTTCTAGCTCTGGGTGCAAAAAGGATCGATTGCAGGTATCGATTGACGGGAGACGTTTCGATACTTCCTCTAATTTAGGCTGTAGCTATGGTAACGAAGGACCCCCCCCCCCCCCCCTGTAAGAGCCATAATGTGTAGATATAGCATGCTTTTTATGATTGATGGCTCTTTTGTATTTGAGTTCGTTTGATAATGCTTAATCTCCCTGCTTAACCATTAGGGGCCAGATATGTAAGAGCTATACTGTGTGCATAATATAAAGTAAGTTAAATGTTACGCAGATTTCATGGTCTTTGTAAAAGACAGGTTTGTTTAAATATGTACAGTATGTATAACTGATGTAAATGCTCCTTCAGTCAGTGCAGTGAGTGACGTCATGTGCAGCAGAGTAGTTTGGA